>NC_092371.1:176782721-177501471 GCF_030028105.1 Mobula birostris
TAATAAATCTTTTGGCGCCTGGTCCTTCATAAATCAAAGTATTGAGTGCAAGAATTGGGATGTTGTGTTGAAGTTGTTTAAGATGTTGGTGAGGCCTAATTTGAAGTGTTGTGTGCAGTTTTGGTCACCTACCTACAAGAAAGAGTGCAAAGAAAATTTATAAAGACATTGCCTAGACTTAAGATCGTGGGTTATGGGGAAAGGTTGAATAGGTTAGGAATTTATTCCTTCGAACTTTGAAGAATGATGGGCGATCTGATAGAGGTATACAAAATTATGAGCAATCTCTTCTCACCAATATATGTTAGTAGTGTAGTTGGGGCAGATAATGGAGAGCTGATAGCTCCACCCATCCCTTGAAAAATCCCAAAACATAGATACTTTGGAAATGCAACACTGCTTAACATATTTAACCCAGCAAACTCCCTTCAAGCCAATGCAATAATGCACAGACATTCTGTCAGCTGAGGAGGCTCAATCAGGAGGTAAGGGATGACTTGTTCACAATTACACCCTCCAAGGGGCTGCTTAGTCTAACACATCCCCCTGCATGTGTAGCACAGTGGATGCAGGAACATGGGAGTTTGCATGTTTCTGCATGTTTCTAGAGTTTGCATCTAGAATATGGGGCAGCGATACACTGGAGGAACTCAATAGGTGAGCTGCGTCTGTGGGGGTGGGACTTTGAACGTAGAACATAAAACATAGTACATAGAAAACAGAACAGTACAGCAAAGTACAGGTGTCATCCGGACATTTTAACCTAATCTAAGTTCAATCTACACCTTCCCTCCTACATTTTTTCTATCATCCATGTGCCCATCTAAGAGTTTCTTAAATGCCCTTAACATATCTGTCTCTACCACCACCCCTGGCAGTGTGTTTGACGCACTCATCACTGCTGGAAATCTAAAACATAAGACTTGGCCTGTAAGACTGCATCTGTGAAGGGGGACACACTTAGTGTTTTGTCCAACCCTGAAAGGTTTATTTGTTTTGCGTCCATAGCATTTTTCAGAGAGACAGTTCCAGAGTCAGAACTCCGTCCTTGGTAGCCTGTGCTTGAGACACAATAAAGTGATATTTCTGCAGCTTACTTTCATTCAGAAGTTTCATACCCTCAGTCTGTTCCCTTCTCTGCCTGAATTGTCTGAATGAGAACTTCCTCCCAATTTTTCTCCTCAACAGCCTCGACTCAAATTGTTTTGTTGTCCTTGGTGGCACTGCTGGTGAAACTAGCATTTCCCCGTCGACCTTAAGTCATTGGTCCAACCACACTTGTAGTATTGTGAGCAGTTCTGGGCCCCTTATCTAAGAAAAAAATGGGCTGACATTGGAGAGGATCCTGAGGAGGTTCACTACAATTATCCTGGGAATGAAAAGGTTAACCTTTGAGGATCATTTGATGGCTCTGAGCCTGTACTCAGGGGTGCTTAGAAGAATGATGGAGGATCTCAATGAAACCTATCGAATATTGAAAGGCCTAAATAAAGTGGAATTAGAGAGGATATTTCCAACAGTGAGGGAGACTAGGACCAGAAAGCACAGCCTCAGAATAGAAGGATATCCCTTTAGAACAGAGGTAAGGAGGAATTTCTTTAGCCAAAAGGTGGTGAATCTGTAGAATTCATTGGTATATTTAAAGAAGAGATTGTTAAGTTCTTCATTAGCAAGGGTGTCAAAGGTTAGGGAAAAGTCAGGAGAATGGGGTTGAGAAGGAAAATAAATCAGCCACGATAGCAGACTCAATTGGCTGAATGGCCTAATTCTGGTCCTATCTCTTATGGTCCTATCGAATTGCTTCATATTTAATCAGAAGGATAAGCATTGAGTTTCAGCCTACAAAGATCTGTATATCAGTCACATTAAGGCAACAAATGGTAAAACAGGGTCAATCTTGCACTGTAGCCTTTCATCTCCTGTCCTCTCAAGGAGTTGTTGTGTGGTTCAGGTTTTAATTCTGATTCACTCTGTTGCAATTTTTCTGCTTTTGGTTGCAATAGAAATACTTTGAAACCTCCATAATAGGGAGGGAGCTTAGAGCTATCTGGAGGGAAGAATTAGATCATCACACATTAAATATAATGCATTGTAATAAGCAGTAAATTAAACCGCCTCAAAGTTATTCCAGGAGAGTAATCAACCATTAACCTATGTTGTGCAGGTTATTGGAATGTGGCTTCCGAAGGTTATTAACATGCTGGAGTCCAAAGTCAACAGTGATTTAAAGCAATTCAGTCGAGTCTCATCACTGCTGCTCCAGAACTCATGGAAATGGTTGACATTCTCAGAGCTAAAGTCATCGGAGGCTCCGGAGGGTTCCTGTACTGTAGAAGAAGTCCTGCCTCGTCCCTGTGCCGAAGACGCCGCGCCCCAGTGGCCTCAATGACTACAGACCGGTGGCATTGACCTCCCAGATCATGAAGACCCTGGAGAGACTTGTTCTGGAGCTGCTCCGGCCTATGGTCAGGCCACACTTAGATCCCCTCCACTTCACCTACCAGCCCCGACTAGGAGTTAAGGATGCCATTGTCTACCTGCTGAACCGTGTCTACGCCCACCTGGACAAGCCAGCGAGCACTGTGAGGGTCGTTTTTTGACTTCTCCAGTGCGTTCAACACCATCCACCCTGCTCTGCTGGGGGAGAGGCTGACAGCGATGCAGGTGGATGCTTCCCTGGTGTCACGGATTCTTGATTACCTGACTGGCAGACCACAGTACATGTGCTTGCAACACTGTGTGTCCAACAGAGTGATCAGCAGCACTGGGGCTCCACAGGGGACTGTCTTGTCTCCCTTTCTCTTCACCATTTACACCTCGGACTTCAACTACTGCACAGAGTCTTGTCATCTTCAGAAGTTTTCGAATGACTCTGCCATAGTTGGATGCATCAGCAAGGGAGATGAGGCTGAGTACAGGGCTACTGTAGGAAACTTTGTTACATGGTGTGAGCAGAATTATCTGCAGCTTAATGTGAAAAACACTAAGGAGCTGGTGGTAGACCTGAGGAGAGCTAAGGTACTGGTGACCCCTGTTTCCATCCAGGAGGTCAGTGTGGATATGGTGGAGGATTACAAATACCTGGGGATACGAATTGACAATAAACTGGACTGGTCAAAGAACACTGAGGCTGTCTACAAGAAGGGTCAGAGCCATCTCTATTTCCTGAGGAGACTGAGGTCCTTTAACATCTGCCGGATGATGCTGAGGATGTTCTACAAGTCTGTGGTGGCCAGTGCTATCATGTTTGCTGTTGTGTGCTGGGGCAGCAGGCTGAGGGTAGCAGACACCAACAGAATCAACAAACTCATTCGTAAGGCCAGTGATGTTGTGGGGATGGAACTGGACTCTCTCACGGTGGTGTCTGAAAAGAGGATGCTGTCTAAGTTGCATGCCATCTTGGTCAATGTCTCCCATCCACTACATAATGTACTGGGTGGGCACAGGAGTACATTCAGCCAGAGACTCCTTCCACCGAGATGCAGCACAGAGCATCATAGGAAGTCATTCCTGCCTGTGACCATCAAACTTTACAACTCTTTCCTTGGCGGGTCAGACACCCTGAGCCAATAGGCTGGTCCTGGACTTAGTTCATAATTTACTGGCATAATTTACATATTACTATTTAACAATTTATGGTTCTATTACTATTTATTATTTATGGTGCAACTGTAACGAAAACCAATTTCCCCTGGAATCAATGAAGTATGACTATGACTATCGAAAATTCAAAACAACACAAATTATCTTCTAACAACAGGAATTCTGCATATCCTCTTGTTTGCATTGAGATTAAGAAACCAAATTCTGACTGAGACTAAATGCATTCAGTGGCCTTCTTATTAGTTACACCTGTACACCTGCCCGTTAATGCAAATATCTCATCAGCCAGTCATGTGGCAAGAACTCAATGCATAAAAGTATGCTGACATGGTCAAGATGTTCAGTTGTTGTTCAGACCAAATATCAGAATGGGGGAAGAAATGTGATCTTAGTGACTTTGACTGTGGAAGGATTGTTGGTGCCAGGTAGGGTGGTTTGAGTTTCTCAGAGAATGCCAATCTCATAGGATTTTCACACACCACAGACTCCAGAGTTTACAGAGAATGGTGCAAGAAACAAAAGAAAAAGCCCAGTAAGCAGCAGTTCTGTGGTAAAAATGCTTTATTAATGAGAGAGGCCAGGGAAGAGTGTTCAGACTGGTTCAGGCTATCCGGAGTGGGACAGTAACTCAACCAACCACACAATACAACAGTGGTATGCAGAAGAACATCTCTGAATACACAAATATCCAACCTTCCAGTGGATCTGCCACGGCAAGTTGAGACCATGAATTTACACTCAATGGTCCTTTATTAGGTACAGGATTTACCAACTGAAGTGGCCACTGAGTCCATCTCAGGAAGCTCAGTGACAGAGTCATAGAACAGTCGAGCACAGAGACAGGTTGGTCCTGTGGCCTATCCAGTCCATGCCAAACCGAATGTGTATCTGAACTAGGAAGAGGGCAACGTTTATATTTTTCCATTTGTGAATGAGTAAATTGTGCATTTGCCATCAGTCACAACTAAATGGCTGCCACCTTTACAGATCAGCATTATTTGTCGCATGTACGTTGAAACATGCAGTGAAATGCGTCATTTGTGTCAAATCAAATCCGTCAGGATTGTGTTGGGTAAGTGCTGCCACACTTCCAGTTTCAACGTGGCATGCCCACAACTGACTAACCCCAACCGGACATCTTTGGAATGTGGGAGAAAACTTGTGCACCCAGACGAAATCCATGCAGTCACGGGGAGAACCTACAAACTCCATACAGACAGCAGCGGGCGCTGTCATAGCATTGCACAAACTGCTACGCTGGCGTGCCACCCATCTTCGAAAGCATGACTAACTTTTGAGCAAGAGCAGGGTGAAACAGAAATTTCAGTGTGGAAAATGTTAAAGTTAGATCTCGATGTAAATACCTCTGCTGAATTGACATTTACAGGGAGAGGTTGGCCAGGCTAGCGCTTTATTCTTTGAAACATAGGAGTCTGAGGAGTGACTTAAAGAATAGAGGGCAGAGGTTCTGTCTGTCTGTATCTTGTTTTACAGCGGTTGGCATCCAGCTTAATGGTGCATTACCGCCACCCTCTGCTCCAGAATGTGCACTAGACATACATTCTAAATCCCTTCACCCAATCTCACACACACACACACACACACACACACACACACACACACACACACACACACACACACATACACACATACACCTACACTTCACCCTCCCATCTTTGACCATCCTAGTATCCTATTCCTGTTTATTCGTCATATTCTATAAAAAACCCCTATACCCCTTAAAAACGCTAAAAATACCCGACGTGCTCTCTCACCCATGCCCAGCAACCCTTTTAATGTGAATTCCTGCATCCCCAACTCCCTTAATTTATTTCTCATCATCTCTCTCTGTATCCCATACTTCCTGCAACTCAGAACTACATGTTCTACTGACTCCTCTTCCTGACATTCCTCCCACAATCCTGTCTGGTGTTTCCCTATCATTTTCAATGTTTTGTTTAATGCACAATGCCCCAGCCTTAACCTAGTCCACACAATTTCCTCTCTTCTGTTTCCATTACCTACCCTAGTAACTGCAACACTCTTTTGTATTTGATATAAATGCCTCCCTTTCCCCTCCCTGTCCCATCTTTCTTGCCACATTCGGTTGACTTTTTCCCAGATTACACACTTAACCTCTGCTTTACTGATACTAATGTGCATTTCCACATTTTCTCTCTTTAACGCCCTCTTTGCCAACTCATCCACCCTCTCATTCCCCTTCACCCCTACATGTGCTGGAACCCATAGAAATTTTACCTGACCTCCCGGATTTGCAATTCTTGTAACTAACTGAAGGACTTCATAAAGTACATCTTGCCGACTGTTTGTGTGAAAAGATCTTAAACTTGCTAGAACTGAGGATGAATCTGAACATATCAATGCTTTGGCTTGTCTGGCTTTCTGCACCCATTGCAACGCAACCAACACTGCCAGCATCTCCACTGTAAACACCCCTAACTTATTAGATGTTCTTCTGCTGATTCCAATTTCTTTTGCTGGTATTACCACCCTAAACCCTGTCACTCCTGTTTCAGGTTCCTTCGCACCATCCGTATAAATGTGTTTAATCACTATACTTTTCCATCACATGACAGTTAAATGCATTTACCAAATCTGTTTTATATCTTTCTTTCCTTTTTACCTCTAACAAATGCCAGTCTATGTCAGGCCATACAAGCTTCCATGGAGCTACAACCGGATAAACTACTGAAGGACTTATCCTCAGATCAAATACTCCACATTCTTTCGCGATATCATTCCCTACCCGACTAAAGGTATCCCTCTGAAACCTCCCATTTTCCCAGCGCTCCTGCAACACTCCTTTAGTAGGGTGAGAATCATTGTGCCCCTGCAAGTTAGCCCAGTAGTTTGCCATCAGTTGCATCCTTCTTAGTTCCAAAGGCATTATTCCCATTTCTACCTGTAGGGCTGACACTGGTGACGTTTTAAAAGCCCCACTGCACACTCTCAAGGCCTGAGCCTGAATCACATCCAGTTTCCTTATAAGAGACCTGGCTGCTGATCCATATGCTATATTTCCATAATCCAATACAGATCTTACTAAAGCCACATACATTCTCTTCAAAGCTGAACAACTTGCTCCCCATTCCCTACCAGTCAAACATCTAATCACATTTATTACTTTTTTACATTTCTCCTCAACTTTCCTGATATGGTCTGCCCATGTTAATCGTGAATCAAATATAACTCCCAGAAATTTAAATGATGCAACCCTTTCTAATTCAACCCCATACATCCTTAACTTCTTCCCTACCTCAACCCTTTTCCTGGTAAAAAATACAGTTTGAGTTTTGTCTACTGAAAATCTACATCCCCAATCATAACCCCACTCCACCACTTCATCAATTGCTTCTTGTAGTTTCCTGATTATATGGTCCATGTTCCTGCCTCTTTTCCACAAGGCCCCATCATCCGCAAACAGTGACCTACCTATATCCACTGGTACCTTTGTGAAGACATCATTGATCGTAATCATGAAAAGTAATGGGCTAATCACACTACCTTGAGGTGTGCCATTTTCCACTATGTACTGTTTTGATCATTCTGATCCAATCCGAACTTGAATTTTTCTACCAAACAAAAAATCTTTAATCCAATTAAAAACTCTCCCACCAACCCCCATCTTGCGCAGTTTAATTAATAATCCTTCCTTCCACATCATACCATAGGCTTTTTCAATGTCAAAGAACACTGCCACTACTGACTCTCTATTTGCCTAGGCCTTCCTTATTTCAGTCTCTAACATAATCACTGAGTCCATGGGATTCCTTCCCTTTCTAAAACCACTCTGATAACTTGCCAGCATTTCCCTTTTCTCAGGCTCATATGATAACCTTTCTGTTATCATCCTTTCCATTATCTTACATATACTTGATGTTAATGCAATTGGTCTGTAGCTAGTGGGTTTTGACAGATCCTTGCCAGGCTTCCTTATTGGAATTACTACTGCTTCTTTCCATGCACTTGGTAATCTTCCCTCCTCCCACACTCTGTTATAAAAATGCAGCAACTTCAAGAGCGCTCCTTCTCCTAGATTTCTTAGCATCACAGAGCATATCAGATCTTTCCCTGGGGAGGTTGGTCTCGATCTCTTTATTGCTCTCACCATTTCTGCTAATGTAAATGGATCATCAATTATATCATCTGTTCCTTCCCTCCTGTTTAACACACCTGGGTGTTGGCTCATTATTCTTTCCCTTCTTCTTCTCCCTTCTTCAGACAAATTTTCTGAACTGTGTATCAGTACAAATGACTTGGCCATGACCTCAACCTTATCCCTACTGGAGACTGCAGTTTCCTCCTCAGATATCATTACTGGATATTCCCATTCCTTTCTATCTCCTCCCATCCTCTTAATCATTCCCCATCTCTCTCCCACAGGTGTTGTTCTTCCTACCTTGTCGCAAAAACTCCTCCAACTTGCCCTTTTAGCTTGACGTATAGTTCTTCTCACCACTGCCTGTGCTTTCTTATATTGAACCAAATGCTACATATTATGGGTTCTTTTAACTAGGCTGAATGCTCTATTTCTGTTTTTTACAGCCTGACAACATTCCTCTGTCCACCATGGTACCAGTTTTCTATTCATCCTATTTTTACTCCTAGGTATAGATACTTCTGCTGCCATGATAATTGCTGAAGTCACCTGACTGTTTAATTCATCTACATTTCCAGAAATATCAATCTTTGTCAACCCTTCTTCACTCAACTTCTGGAACTTACCCCAATCAGCTTTTTCAAACACCCACTTTGGGGTGAGGGCAGAGGTTAAAGATGAGAGAAGAAAGATTTAAAGTGGATCTGAGAGGGAACTTCAAAGTCAAAGTAAAGTTATTATCAAATTAAGTACATAAATGTTACAGTATACTATTTTGTAAATCATTTTCTTGTAAGCTTTTACAGGAAAATAAAGAAATACAGTAGAATTTATGAAAAGTGATAGATAAAAAAGGCTGACAAACAACCAATATGCAAGATAAGACAAATTGTACCAATAAAAAATAATACTGAAAACATGACTGGTGGAGTCCTTGTGGGATCAGTTCAGAGTTGTGGTGAGTGAAATTATCCATGCTGGTGGATATCTTTTTCATACAGAGGTATATGAAATGAGATGCAGAGGAAGTGGTTGAGGCAGGTACAATGATAGCATCCAAGAAGTACATGGACAGAAGAGGCTTAGAGGGATATGGGCCAAATGAGGGCAAATAGGACAGCCATACTGGTCTCCATGATTGGTGTGGATGCGTGGGGCTGAGGGCCTGTTTCCAGGCTGTATCGATATTTCAGCCTCATTGAAGAGAGTCAGCAGCTTTTTGTTCATGGCAATTAACATGGCAGATGACCTGTTCTGGGCCCAGCATGTAGATGCAATCACAGGGAACGCCTGCCAGTACCTCTACTTTCTTAGAAGGTTAAGGAGATTTGGCTTGTCACTGAGCACTCAAACAAACATCTGCAGATATGCTACCAGAAGAATCCTGAATAGTGGCTTCATAGTCTGGTCTGGCAATTTGAAAGCACAGGAATTCAAGAAGCTGAAGAGTGTAGTGGACTCAGCCCAATACATCATGGACAGATTCCTCCCCACCATTGGCAGTATCTGTACGAGACACTGCCTCAGGAAGGCAGCATTTTTCATCAAAGACCCCCACAATCCGGGCCACGACTTCTCACAGCTACTGCCAGGCAGGAGATACAGACGTTTGAAGTGCCGCATCACCAGTTATGAACAGTTATTTCCCTTCAGCCATTTGGTTCTTGAACCAACCGGTACAACCCTAATCACTACCACTACAATGGACTTTGTTCATCTTTATTCTAATTGTGTTTTATCCAGCAACATTTCTGTATTGTTTATGAATATTTATACGAAAGGGGTGGCATAGCAGCGTAGTGGTTGGTGTAACCCATTATAGTGCTAGCTATAAGATTGGGGTTCAATTCCGCCATTGTCTGTAAGGAGTTTCTCCATTCTCCCTGTAACTCTCCTCTAGGTACTCCAGTTTCCTCCCACTTGGACTATGAGGAGGGGTTGAGTCACCTGGGACTGTACACGCTAGAATTCAGAAGAATAAGAGGAGATCTTATAGAAACATATAAGATTATGGAAGGGATAGATAAAATAGAGGCAGGAAAGTTTTCTCCACTGGTAGGTGAGACTAGAACTAGGGGACATTGCCTCGGAATTTGGGGAAGTAGATTTAGGACAGAGATGAGAAGGAACTACTTTTCTCAAAGAGTGGTAAATCTATGGAATTCTCTGCCCAATGAAGCAGTGGAGGCTACCTCCTATTTAAGAGGAGGTTGGATAGTAGGGGAATTAAGGGCTTTGGGGAAAAGGCAGGTAGGTGGAGATGACTTGATCATGGCACCAGCCATGATCTTATTGAATGTAGGAGCGAGATCAATGAGCCAGGTGGCCTACTGGTGCCCTTGTTTCTTATGTTCTTATGTTCTCACTTTCCAAAGATGTACAGGTTAGAGCTAATGAGTTATGGGCATGCTATGTCTGTGCCAGAAGCATGGTGACACTTCAGTACAGCAACACTGTGACCACTTTGCACTGCAGTGGACTTTGCTTCCTTTTATTCTAGTTGTGCACATTCTTGCTTCATTTTGTATCATTTATGTTTAATTTGTATTTGGCCTAACTTGAAGTGTGCAATGAGCTGAATGATATTTCACTAATTCTGTTCCCTCGCTCTAAGTTCCAGCTGCCCAGTGTTAGCTTTTGGCCTGGAATCGCAGAGCCTCTCTTCCTCCACCACACAGACAGTCTGACAATCTCCAAAACATCCCACATGTCCTCACTCACTTCCCCACCCCCCCACCACCCACCAAACTCACTCTGTCTTCCTTTTCAGTATCCACTCTTGTGAAACTTCAATTGATATTCAATCGAGTTAGATATGGCCCTTGTGGCTACGGGGGTCGGGGGGTATGGAGGGAAGGCTGGGGCGGTGTTCTGAGTTGGATGATCAGCCATGATCATAATAAATGGCAGTGCAGGCTCGAAGGGCCGAATGGCCTACTCCTGCACCTATTTTCTATGTATGTTTCTATGATATGCTTCACTGTATAGCAGAGATTCTGCTGAGAGCTTCTTGTGGTAGTTTACCATTGCAGTAGTGGTTGCGAACATTTTTACATGCACGGTACTTTACTGATGAACAGCATGGTAACATAAAAGTTAACAAAACACTTTACGGCATCAGCGATCTGGGTTCAATTCCCACCGTTGTCAATGAGGGGTTTGTCCGTTCTCCCCATGACCACATGGGTTTCCTCCCATATTCCAATGACATCTGGTTAGTACATTTCTGGCATACTATGTTGTCACCAAAAGCTTGGTGACATCTGCAAGCTACCCCCCATACACCCACGGACTGTGTTGGTTGTTGACACAGACGATGCATGTTCACTGTATATTTTGATGTACATGTGACAAATAAAGCTGATCTTAAGCTTCTTAAGCTGAGCTCCCGCTAACACTCTAATTTATTGTCACCATTCATGGAACAGGGAAGCTCAACAGGGTGCTGTAAGCAACAGTGAACTCTCTGCCAACATTGCTAACTTGCATTATGTGGTTATTTTCAACATGTTGTTTGATGGATCTCTCCGTGTCTACATCAGCTGTTGTGTTTCTCACGTTACAACAGTGAACACAATTCAGGAAGGACTTTGCTGGTGAAATATGCATTAGGCTGTCTCAGCTTGTAAAGGTTGATTAAGAAATACACATTTTTTTTATCACTATTACACACTCAGTGGCCACTTTATTAGGTATATATTTATTAGGTATATATATATTTGCTCATTAATGCAAATATCAAATCAGCCAATCATCTGGCAGCAACTCAATGTATCAAAGCATGCCGGCATAGTCAAAAGCTTCGGGTGTTCCTCAGACCAAACATCAGAATGGGGAGAAAATATGATCTTTGTGACTCTGACCATGGAATGATTGTTGGTGCCAGACGGGTGAATTGATTATCTCAGAAACTGCTGATCTCTTTGGATTTTCACACATGACAGTCTCTGGAGTTTATAGAGAATGGTGCAAAAAAACAAAAGAAAAACATCCGGCAATTCTATGGGCGAAAACGCCTTGTTAATGAGCAATGTCAGAGGAGAACGGTCAGACCGGTTCAAGCCGACAGAAAGATGACAGTAACTGAACTAACCATGTGTGACAGCAGTGGTGTGCAGAAGAGCATCCCCGAACACTGAACCTTGAACTTTGAAGTGGATGGCCTACAGCAGCAGGAGTCCACAAATATCCCCTCAGTGGTCCCTTCATGAGGTGAAGGAGGCAGCTGATACAGTGGGCACTGAGTGTATGTTATTTGTGTTCACAAGAAGCCACTCTACTGGTGCAGAGTTGAATGGCCGATGCATCTGAGTACATACTTTGAAATACACTGCCGTCCACCCAAGCAGTGCCCAATTTCAACTGACCCATCAAGGGTACAAATGATACAAAACAGAGAATTGAAAAGTCACCAAGGAACTAAGAAGAAATATGTGTCTCCTTCGAGAATTTAGCTTCTTCTTTGCAAGGAAATATGCCCTGTGTCGCAAAACCAGATATGAATATATATGAAAACGGATACTTATCCCTTGGAGATATGCATCTCCATAACCTTTCCTATCTCCCAAGCTGACTGCTTTTTAAGATTTTATTACCATGATGAACCACTTGTTACAGTAAGTATGGTAATTAATCAGGCGTCCTACTCCACTCTATACAGTAATAACTCTGTACAGTTGTTATAATTGATTTCCCTTATTTGCTTTTAACTGAGCTATCAAGTTTATGACAGACCTGTGAAGATCACAGATAGAAACTGTCAAAGGGAGCTAGTGTTCTATCTTACTGTCCCCCTCTCTTTCTGTCTTTCATTCTTACTCTCCCTTCCTCAAAATCTTTATCATCTCTCTCTCTCTTTCTCTCCCTCTTTCCCTCTCCCCCTCCCCCTCTCCCCTCTCCCTCTCTCCCCCCTCTCCCCTCTCCCCCTCTCTCCCCCGTCCCCCCCTCCCCTCTCTCCCCTCTCCCCCTCCCCCTCTCTCCCCTCTCCCCCTCTCCCCCTCTCCCCATCTCTCCCCCTCTCTCCCTCTCTCCCCCTCTCTCCCCATCTCTCCCCATCTCTCCCCCCCATCCCCCCTCCCCCTCTCTCCCTCTCATTACATTGCTCCTCACTTACAGTTGCATTCAAAATCAATCTATCACTTTCCTGAGAGGTTCAAAAATCAGAATCAGGGTTATTATCACTGACATATGATGTGAAATTCTGTGCTTTGTGGCAGCAGTGCAGTGTAACACATAAAATGACTATAAACTACAAAATAAATAGTGCCAAATATGAGGAATAACTGGGTGGTGTTCATGGATTCATGGACTGTAAGAACATAGACATAGGAGCAGAAATAGGCCATTTCGCCTATCAAGTCTGCTCTGCCATTTTATTATGCCTGATCTATTTTCCTGTCAGCCCCAATCTCCTGCTTGCTTCCTGTATCCCATCATGTCCTGTCCAATCAAGAATCTATCAACTTCCACCTCAAATATTCTCAACGCCTTGGCCACCATAGCCGCCTGTGGCAACAAATTCCACAGATTCAGCACTCGCTGGCTAAAGAAATTGCTCCTCATCACCATTCTAAATGGATATCCCTCTATTTTGAAGCTAGGGAGTCCCCTGGTCTTAGACTCCCCCACCAAAGGAAACATCCTCTCCACATCTACTCTGTCGTGGCCTTTCAACATTCGATAGATTACAATGAGGTCCCTTGTTCTTCTGAATTCCTGTCAGTGGAGGCCCAGAGTCATCAAGCACGCCTCATATCTTAAGCCTTTCAATCCCGGAATCATTTTTGTGAACCTCCTTTGAAACATCCCCAAAGTCAGTACATCCTTTCTTAGATAAAGGGCCTGAAGCTGCTCATAATATTCCGGGTGAGGCCTCTCCAGTGTTTTATAAAGCCTCAATATTACATCCTTGCTTTTATATTCCAATCCGTTCAACATGAATGCTAACATCGCATTTGACTTCCTCACCACCGATTCAGCTTGCAAACCTACAGAGAGCAACTAAAAGAATCCTTTGGAGAGAAAAGATGAACTATGAAAGAAAGCTAGCAAACTATATCAAGGTGGATAGAAAATGCTTTTTCAAGTATATAAAAAAAAAGAGAAATGAGAGTGGATATAGGACCACCAGAAAATGAGGCCAGAGAAGTAATAACAGGAGATAAGGAGATGGCAAATGAACTAAGTATTTTGTATCAGCCTTCACTGTGGAAAACACCAGCAGTGTTTCAGGTGTTGAAGGGTGTGTGGGAAGAGAAGTGAGTGCAGTTACTCAAGGCAGGAGGTGATCTAAGAGCTGTAAGACATCTTATCTGAACCAAATGAACTGCTGCCTAGGGTTCTGAAGAAGTGGTGGTAGAGCTTGTGGAGGCATTAGTAATGATCTTTCAAGAATCATTGGCTTCTGACAATTGGAAAATTGCAAATGTCACTTCACTCTTTAAGAAAGGAGGGGGTCAGCAGAAAGGAAACTATAGACCAATTAGCCTGACCTCAGTGGTTGGGAAAATGTTCGAGTCAATTGTTAAGGATGAGGTTATAGAGTACTTAGTTATACGGGACAAGATAGGACAAAGTCCGTATGGTTTCCTCAAGGGGAAATCTTGCCTGACAAACCTGTTGGAATCATTTGAGGAGATTTCAAGTAGGATAGATAAAGGGGGTACTGTGGATGTTTCTATATTTGGATTTTCAGAAGGCCTTTGACAAAGTGCCACATATGAGGTTGCTTACCATGTTTAGAGCCTATGGTATTACAGGAAAGCTACTAGCATGGTTAGAGCATTGGCTGATTGGTAGGAGGCAGCGAGTTGGAATAAAAGGATCCTTTTCTGGTTGGCTGCCAATGACCAGTGGTGTTCCGCAGGGCTCGGTGTTGGGACCACTTCTTTTTATGCTGTATATAAATGATTTAAATGATGGAATAGATGGCTTTGTTGCCAAGTTTGCAGATGACACAAAGATTGCTGGAAGAGCAGGTAGTGTTGAGGAAACAGGTAGGCTGCAGAAGGACTTAGATTATGAGAATGGGAAAGAAAGTGGCAAATGAAATACAATGTTGGAAAATGCATGTTCATGCACTTAGGTAGTAGAAATAAATGTGCAGGTTATTTTCTAAATGGAGAAAATCCAAAAATCCGAGATGCAAAGGGACTTGGGAGTCTTTATGGCAGAACAACTTAAAGGTTAGCTTGCAGGTTGAGTCAGTGGTGAGGAAGGCAAATGTAATGTTAGCATTCATTGCAAGAGGACTAAAATATAAGAGCAGGGATGTGATGCTGAGGCTTTACACTTTGAGTATTGTGAACAGTTTTGGGCTCCTCATCTAAGAAGAGATGTGCTAGCATTCCAGAGGGTTCAGAGGAGGTCTACAAGGATGATTCTGGGAATGAAAGTGTTATTATATGAAGAACATTTGATGACTCTGGGTCTGCACTCGCTGGAACTTAGAAAGATGATGGGGGGATCTCATTGAAATGTTTTGAATGTTGAAAGGCCTAGACAGAGTAGATATGGAAATGATGTTTCCCATGCTGGGGAAGTCTAGGACAAGAGGACACAGCCTTGGGATAGAGGAGCATCCATTTAAAATAGAGATGCAGAAAAATTTCTTTAGCCAGAGGGTGGTGAATTTAAGAAATATGTTACCGCAAGAAACTGTGAAGGCCAAATTGTTGGTGTAGTTAAGGCAGAGATTGATAGATTCTTGATTGGCTATGATATCAAAAGTTACGGGGAGAAGGCCGGGGAGTGAGGCTGAAGAGGGGGTGAAAAGGATTAGCCATGATTGAATGGTGGAGCAGTTTTAATGGGCCAAATGGCTTAAATATGCTCCCATGTCTTATGGTCTTATTAACCTTTAGGGAATCCTGCATGAGGTCTCCCAAGTCCCTTTGCATCTTAGATTCTTGAATTTTCTCTCGATTTAGAAAATTGTCTACGCTTTTATTTCTTCTATCAAAGTGCATAACCGTACACTTCTCAAGATTGTATTCCATCTGCCACTTCTTTTTTCTCATTCTCCTAATCTGTCTCGGTCCTTCTGTAGCCTCTACCTGCCCCTCCACCTATCTTCCTATCATCTTTAAACTTGGCCAGGAAACACCAATTCCATCTTCTAAATCATTGACATATAACGTAAAAAGAAGTGGTCTCAACACAAACACTGTGGAATACCGCTAGTCACCGGCAGCCAATAAGAGAAGGCTCACTTTTCCTATTCTTTGCCTTGTCACGTACCCCATGAATAGAGAACCAGCAGAGATGGAAAACACTTTGGAGTCCAGTATTGCTATTAACTAATAATATTTATTAGTAACTACACAATATAGTAATATAAATGTAGATAAATCAAACAGGTTAGCAATGATTATATATAAGTAAGTATATCAGTAGGTGTGGAAATATATATGAAAAACCAAACTTCTTCAAGTCTAGGGGTAAAATGATACAGTCTTACAAGGATGAATAAAGTTCAGTTCATGGTGTTGAGTTGAGTAGTGATGGAGAGTGAGAGAGGGAGAGATTTGAGTCTTCAGGTGAGCTGACCCTGTCGATCTTCTCGTTGTCCTCCAAAATCCTTTAAAAGTCACCGACTGTGACCACAACAAAGGGGACCAGTTTCCTGTGGTGGAGCTATCAACCCAGGCAAGGGCTGGACACATGGACAATTCCCCACCAGTCACTGCCTTTTATTTCACTGCAAGAGCGACTGATCGATCCGCCTGATCAATCCTCAAAAAACCCACTTTTTCTGCGGGCACAACAAAGCTCATTCAGTGTCCAAAACATGTGTCTGAGATCTATATCATCTGACTTCCTATTTATTTCACTGTACTGGGTACCAACTGTCATTCAAATAACTCCTCCTTCCTTTCTCTGTGTAAGAAATGCACAAGCAGGTGAATGTCCTTGAGAAGTATAAACACGCTGCTGGAAAATCATAACATCGTTTGTCCATCAAATAACGCCACCTTCGGTCACCATAGCAACTTACGAGCTGCTCGGTGCCATCTCCAACTCAGCAGAAATCCAAAAGTTACTTCCGGTGCCTTAAAGTGACAGTCCAAAAGTTAGTCTTCATCTCTCTCTCTCTTTTTTTCTCTCTCTCTCTTTTCAAAGCAGCATGTCAGTGTTAAATAGCTCTCTCTCTCTCTTTTCAAAAGCACAGTTCATAGGGGTAATTGAGCACGGTTCATAGGGGTAATTCAGGACCCTGTCACAGCCTCCTGCCAAAAGCCAATCCCCTATCCATGTAATACCTTTTCTCTAATACCATGGGATCTTAACTTTTTTAGCTTCCTCATGGGTGGCACTTTGTCAAAGGCCTTCTTACTATTGGACTAATCAGAAATTGAACGGAGAGGGAAAAACTGTTCTGAAATTGTTGAGTATGGGTCTTCAGATTCCTGTACCTCCTCCTCAGATGTACTATCTTAACTCACGAGGGGTGGAGATAGGGTGAATGCACTCATCCTCTTCTCCCCAGAGAATGGAGACTAATAAATAGAGAGTGTCGATTTAAGGTGAGAGGTGGAAAATTTTAAAGGGATCTGAGAGGCAACTTCACACAGCAGGTGATAGCTGCCAGAGCAAGTGGTTGAGACAGGTACAGTAACAGTATTTAAAATACATTTAGATCAGGGCATAGATAGGGGTGGGGGGTAGATGGAAATGGGACAAACAGGGGCTAGTTCGGTAGGCACCATGGTTAGCATGAATTAGATGGGCTGAATGGGCATTTCCATTTTGTATTATTCTATGACTCTATAATTTGTAAGGCCTCTTTTTTACATATTGCTGCCTGATATTCTGGATATTTGTTCCCTTCAATGTGTATGTGCATGAGACAAAGAGACAGAGAGAGACAGAGAGAATGTGTGTGTGAGCGAGAGAGAGAGTGAGAGAGAGAGAGAGCAAGGGACGGAGACAGATTGAGTGAGAGAGAGAAAGAGAGACAGCGAGAGAGAGAGAGTACATACATATATGTGTATGTATAAACATCTATGCTTCCCTGTATTTGCTCTGCTCCATATTTGCAGTTGCTGTGTACACTGCTTTGCTCCATAAGTCATGGTCTCTGTCCTTCAGTCTCACTCTCTGCATCATTTTCTCCATCAGTGCACATTTCTTTCTGTCATTCTTTCTTCCTGACAGTGTGTGTGTCTTTCTGACTCCCTCTTTGTTGCACTAAATGCTGCGACAATATCAGGCAGGAAAACCGAACTTATATATTTTTATTGTTTTGTTTTCTCTCTAACTTTAACCAATTCCTGATTGGTTTCTTCTACGTTCGCAATCCAACACCAAGGAACATGGCAATTTGTTTTCAATAAGAAATTTACACATTATCAAATACTTGTAACATTTACAACTTTAAATAATTTGTGGTCATTGGAGATTTCACAGGTTTACTGCAAGTGAGTGCTTTATATCCAACATGCATGATTTTTCTTAAGATTTCTCCTACTCTTGTTAGATTCCTTCTTGAAAAGTCTCCTGTCAATGTCACCCTACCTTCCTATATCCATCTTAAATATTTATGCCCTTCACTGTTGGCTGATTCTCACCCTCTTCCTTTGCATAATGTTCCCAAAGATCCCTTTAAAATCCAACCCTAGATTAACAATATCAATCTCTGCCTTACACAATACACAGCAAAAGTTTAGAAGCTTACCAATGGCATGAATCTGCTCATAACTCAGATACTCAGCAAGAGGGAGGGGAAGAAAGGAAAAGTATGAGAGAGACAGATAGACAGGGGAGGGGGAGAGAGAGAGAGAGGGAAAGAAAGGGAGAGAGAGAGAAAGAGAGATAATGAGAGAGAGAGAGCAGAGAGAGAGAACAAAAGAGGATGGGAGAGGAAGAAGGGGTGAGGGAGGGGGGAGGGGGAGGGGAGGGGGAGAGTGGGGGAGAGAGTGGGAGAGGGAGATAGAGAGGGAAGAATAGGAGGGGGAGGGAAAGGGAGAGGGGGAGAGACAGACAGACCGAAAGAAATGTGAGATAACGAACTCCTGGAAGACTATTCAAAGAAAGAAATCCTTCGGATGTGTTTCAAATAAGCATAGAAAATGTTGCAAAATTTTCCACAGATTATTGAGTGTGCCTGCGTTAACATGCAGTGCTCAGAGCAGACAGGAAAGAGGAACACAGACATAGTTTGTCCTATATTTGTTTCATGCTCTAGGGAGGTATATCCTCTTCAACTTCAGTAACTTGAATGAACAAAAATCTATAACATCGAGGGTTTGGTTTGTGTCAAGGAAGATTTTCAGATTCGGAGGAGTAGGACATGTTGTAATGTAATTTACAGAAAACCTCACTGTCTGGTTACCTTCTAATATACCATACAGGAAAACAGAACATTGAGTGAGCCGTTTGTACAATTCCAGATCCCATCCCATGAAACCAGTGTTAGCCTTTGCTTGCGGGCTGCCCCCAGAATATCCTTAGGTTATATTGACTGATAACATGACCACAAACAACACATTTCATTGTATGTTTCAATAAATAAATGAATCTGAACCCAATTTCTACATATTCTAAACCAAAGAAACGCATCAGTCAGAGAATCGGGGAACTGATGAGGGGAAAGTATTTTAGAAGAGCACAATAACGGAAAACAATGTCAGTGTCAAACAAGATGTCAAATTTAACTAAATCTCTTCTACTTGCACATGATTCATAACCCTCCATTCTCTGTCTTTTCATGCATTCTCCCTCCCCCTGCAGCCCCATATCTGCCTCTGACACCACCCCTGGCAGCCCTTTCCAGACACCCAGTGGTGGGTACAACGGACATTATGTGCACATCTCCTTTAAACTTCCGCCTTTTGCCTTAAATGCATGTCCTCTAATACTGGACATTTCTACCCTTGGAAAAAATTCTAGCTGTTTACCCCATCTATGCCTCTCATAATTTTATTAACATCTATCAAGTGCAAACTAACCAAAGTTTTATAAAGCTGTGGCATGCCTTCCCGGCTGCTATATTCACTGTCTCGACTGACGAAGTCAGCAAATTGTTCGAATCTGGATTCTATATTCCATCTGGATAGCATCCAGCCTGATGGCATGAATATCAATTTTTCCTTCTGGTAAGAAGTTTTTTCATTCCCCCCCCCTTCTATTCCCTACTCTGACCTTTTGCCTCTCCTCACCTGCTGATCACTTCTCCTGGTGTTTCCTCCTCCTTCTGTTTCTCCTTTGGTCACTCTCTTCTCCTTCTTCTCCAGCCCTTTACCTTTCCCACCCACTTGGTTTCACCTATCACCTTCCACCAAGCCTCCTTCCCTTCCTCTACCTTTTTATTCTGTCGTCTTTCCCCTTCCGATTCTGTCCTGAGGAAGGGTCTTGGCTTCAAACATCAACTATTTATTCATTTCCATAGATGCTGCCTAACCTGCTGAGTTCCTCCAGCATTTTGTGTGTGTTGCTTTGGATTTCCAGTGTCGGCAAACTTTCTTGTGTTTTGGATTCTATGCCTGATGGAAACAGATTTAATCAGAACTTCCAAAGATGGCTTATTAAATATTCAGAGGGGATAACTTCACTCAGTTTCACTCACCCCAATACTGAGCTGCGCTCCCACAATATGGATTCACTCTCAAGGACTCTTCATCTCATGCTCTCGATGTTTATTTATTTTTTATTTATTATTAACTTGTTTTTTTTCCTTTTGTATAAGCACAATTCATTTTCTTTTGCACACTAGTTGTTTGCATGTCTTGTTATGTGCGGTTCTTCATTGATTTTATTGTGTTGCTTCATATTTACTGTGAATGTCTGTGAGAGGATGAATCACAGGGTTGTATATGGTGATATATATGTATTTTGATAATAAATTTTCTTTGAACTTTGAACATTGATAGAAAAATGGATGTATTGGAGAGCTCTCAAAGGATTTCAAATCTTAGATTCAGATTTATTTATCACAGGTACATCATTTGCATTAAGAGCCAGCACACTCAAGGATTTGTTGTGTCCAGCCGACAAGGTTCACCACACATTCCAATGCCAACATAGAATGTCCACCATGTTTAGCAGAACACCACGAGCAGCAACAACAACAAAACAAGACAATGTTAGAACAAGACCCTTTCCCACCCACAAAACAAGGGAATGAAACACTTAACGACCTCCTGGGCCTAATAGTTCAATGATTAAGCGTATGAGAAGGAAGATAATGTCATGGTCCAGTCCGTTTACTCCTCATTTCGGTTAATTTCCTTTTCCTCATGTTTTATCGGGCTCCTTGATTAGGTCACCTGATTTTCATCCGAACCAGCAGCATAAAAACTCCGACTTACATCTACTCAGGGCTGGACTGGACCGTCACCGGAAGCCAGCACGACAATGCATGTTCCGGGCCGCCAAGAATAGTGGACTGTCTTCTCAGTGAGTACAGCCATGCACATTCCAGGCCACCGAGTATAGTGTTTCAAATGTTTTTATTGTGAAGCAACATCAGCTTAACCACAACCAACAATGTCCTAAAGTTTGATGCTTCTTTTTTCTTTTCCTTCTTATAACAACATAATGAAAATCAAATGAATGTATGTATAGTAAACAAGCAAAAAGCAAAGGAAACTCTACCACCCCATCTCCTTTCCCCTTCCCAGCCCTCCCTTCCCCTCCCCCACTCCCCCCCCACATGAGCTGTCAGGTCCTACCGCCCCCCCACACTTAGTTCAACTGTCGGTCTCTTCTAAATACAACAGTAATGGTTGCCAGATTTTTTCAAATTCCTTGAGTCTGTCCTTGATAACGTATCTTATTCTCTCAAGATGCAGTATCCATTAATGCAGCCAGCCATTGTCTGAGTGATGGAGTTTCCTCCGTTTTCCAGAACATGAGTTTCTTTCCATTAAGTATGCCATAGGTCAGGAGTTGTTGCTGGGTAGCCTGGAACTTATTTGACCTCGCAGAAGGTCCATAATTAAAATGGGGTCTGGTATTATCTGAAACTTTAGTACCTTAGATAGGACCTCAAATATTTGCTTCCAATACTCTTGTATCCTGGGACATAAAGCATAACTATGTAACAAATTTGCCTCCGAGGACTTGCATTTCTCACACATTGGGGACACTTCTGGGAATATTTTATGAATCCTTACTTTTGAGTAATGTAGTCTATGTAGGATTTTAAATTGTATTAAAAAATGCCTGGCATTGATGGAACAGGAGGGCCGCCAAGTGCAGTGGACTCTAAGTTGCTTCGGTGCCTGGGGTGCTTTGGGGAATTCTGTCATTTTGGTGGCCAGCTGAGAATTGCTGGGCCATTTGCTGCTACTCGGAGCCAAGATACAAATTGTCTGTCGTTGTTTGGTTTTGTTGTTACAAGTTGGAGTCCCGGCTCCGTGTCCAAGTCCAAGTCCGTGCTCCGTGTCCAAGTCCAAGTCCAGGCTCCATGACCAAACTCCGGGTCCAGGCTCCTCCGGTTTGTTGTCCAACGTTCACGTCCACATAAGCATTTAATCCTCACTCTCCGGCCTTCCTGGCAACTATTAATAAATAAACTTCTGCTAATTGCTACCTACGCATCTGTGCCCTGCACTTGGGTCCACTTCCAATACCCACTATGTAACAGGTAATGCCATAGAGTCACAGAACACTACAACACAGAAACAGGCCCTTCCACCCATCTAGTACATGCTAAAATGTTATTATACCTGGTCCTACCGACCTGTTCCTGGATCATAGCCCTCAATACCTCTCCCATCCATGTATTTATCCAAATTTCTCATAAATGTTAAACTGGCAATGTCATGGTAGTGTAGCAGTTAGTGCAAAGATATTGCAACTGGGAGCAGTAGATTTCAAAGTTCAATTCTGGCATCCTCCTTATGAAAGCCTGTACGTTTTTCGCTTGTATGTGTGGACCTCCTCTGGGTGCTCTGGTTTCCTCCCACAGTTCAAAAACATACCAGTTAGAAGGTTAATTGCTCGTTGTAAATTGCCCTGTGATTAGGCTATGGTTAAATTGGTGGGTTGCTGGGTGGCGTGGCTTGATGGGCTAGCGGGGCCCATTCCACTCTGTATCTCTGAAATAAATAAAACACTAAATCAAACCCACATTTACCACTTCTAATGACAACTCATTGCATGCTCTTGTCACCCTCTGAGTTGATGTATATCACTAATGTAATCATAATCGGAATCAGGTTTAATAACACAGGGGTATGTGGTGAAATTTGCTGTTTTCCGGCAGTATTACATTGCAATACATAATAGTAAACAAACAATAAATCACAATAAGAAATATACATATATATATATAAAAAACTAAATTATTATTATATATATATATATAAAAAACTAAATTATTATTATATATATAACTAAGTTAAGTGAGTAGTGCAAAAGAGAGCAAAAAAAATAGAGAGGTAGTGTTCACCGATTCATTATCCATTCAGAAATCTGATGGCAGAGGGGAAGAACCTGAAACGTTGAGTGTGTGTGTGTCTTCAGGCACCTATACCTCCTCCTGGATGGTAGCAATGAGAAAGGGGCATGTCCTGGGTGATGGGGGTCCTTTGTGATGGATGCCACCTTCTTAAGGCACTGCCTTTTGCATGCTCTGGACAACAAAGATTTTACTTCCTGAATCCTTTTAGGGGTATCTTCTGGATTTTTGGCTACTGATCATGAAAATGGCCATGAAATTTCCCTGTCATGCACCAGTTTTTTGGAGTAGCCTATATTTGTTCTTTCAATTCATTATTCGATTCAGAATAACTGAAGCCAGGATTAAGGAAAACATCTTGTTAGTCCACAAATCAATCAGGTCATCAATGACAAGCAATTCGAAGAACTTCTGGTGGGACTGGAGAAAATCACACGGAAGGCATTCAAGGGTGTTATTAAAAATTTTGTTGGCAACTACAGAGCACCAAACTATGTGCAGTTGATTGACAACATACTGCAAGCATACAACACTATTAAGTGCAACATAGATTCATTTTCTGCATTCCCATTTAGACTTCTTCCCTTCAGATCTTCACACTGTCAGTGATAAGCATGGTGAATGGTTTCACCAGGACATTGCAGTCATGGAGAAATAGTATCAGGGGAACTGGAATCCATTAATGCTGGCTGATTATTGTTGGTCACCCGAGGGAGAAACCTCAGACACTGAGGACAAACAAAAATCATCAAAACATTTTTTGCTTAGTTGAACTATTACAAAGTGTAGGCACCATTATGCAATTAAATGCTGTATATTCAACAAAAGTTAATTTCTTGTTTCTCTAAATTTGAACATAAAACAAGTAGTCTGAAATGATATTGTGTTCAGCTTCAAGAGGTCTATCATAAACAAAACAAAAATTCTTAGGAGGCAACGTTTTCAAAAAAATTTGCTGTCCAACGAGGTGTACTTGATGTTGGGGAGATTTGTGTCCATGCTGGAATGGATTAAGTTTGCAACCCTCTTTACAATCCTTTGCAATAGCCCCTTCCATACCAGATAGTGATGGAACGAATTGAAATGATCTTCATGATTTACCTATAGAAATTTGTGAGTATCGTTGGTGACATTTATCCAAGTCTCCTCAAAGTCCTTATGAAATATAGCTGCAGTCATGCCTTCTTTGTAATTGCATCAATACGTTGGATCCAGGATAGATCTTCAGACATTTTGACTCTCAAGAACTTGAAACTGCTCACATATTCCACTGCTGATCCTTTGGTGAAGACTGGAATGTGTTCCCTCGATTTTCCCTACCTGATGTCCACATTCAATTCCTTGGTTTTACTAACATTGAGTACAATATTGTTCTTGTGACACCACTGAACCAGATGATCTCTCTCACTCCTGTATGCCTCCTTGTCACCAATGTAAGTGATCTTTATCAGATCTTCTCCCTATTTCTTCATTCAAAGTTCAAAGTAAGTTTATTATCAAAGTGCATATGCTGAATGTCACCATATACAGCCCTGAGATTAATTTTTTGCAGGCATTCACAGTAAATACAAATAAACCAAATAATAATAATAGTAATAATGATTTACAAAGAAACATAAGAACTGAAATGACAAATTACAGAAAACATTCTTTACCCTCGTATGTGGTTAGATTAACACTACCTAGGACAGAAGGGGGAAAAGGAATAAGAGACATAAAAAATCCACGCAATAGTCAAATAAGACTTCTAAGGATATAATTTCATCAATGAAAATGGATTCAGTAGTCCGTGCAATCATATGCAATTCTGATAAGCACACACAACTAAACTTAAATGAGAGCATAACCCAGAAAAATGAAGAAATTATCACTATTGAAGAAAAAGTTATCCAGTGGAAGAGCATGACCCTCCGTGGAAGACATCCCCATAATCTGAGCAGACTAGATGTTAACAAGAAAGCATCAAACGCTTGGCTCAGAGTTGGAAACCTCTTCCCAGAAATAGAAGGGTTCCTTGTGGCAATACAGGACCAGGTCATTAGCACAAAAAGTTCCCAAAAATACATAATAAAAGACCAACAAATTAAAGACGATAACTGTGGAAAATGCCAAGGGAAACTAGAAACAATCCAACACATTACAGGATCCTGCAGCAGTTTAACTCAATCTGATTACTTACACAGACACAATCTGTCATAGCCTGGTCCGTGAAGTCTGCGTTCCGGTTCACAGTCCGGTCCGTGGACTCAGACTCCAGGTCTTCCAGCTGTCCCTTGTTTTGGTTGGGTTAATCATAGGCACCTGATTCCCATCTTGGGGCTTGGAATATAAGTAGCCTTGGGGTCGAGTGTGGGCTGCTGGTTCGTCTTGTCAAGATTCCCTGGGAGCAACCTGCTGGTGGAGGGCTAGAATGGCCACTTGTCATCTTCAGGCTGCGTTGGAGAACCATCGTTTCATGGAGCATTGCTGTTGGTAGTCGGAGCTGTCTTTGCGGTATGGATTCGGCTGTTTTCCGGGCCAGCTGAGTGGCCATCAGCCACTCTGAGCTAGGTAGTGATCCAGCTGTTTCCATAGCCAGCTGAGGTTGCTGGCCGTAACTGCGAATTGGAGCAACCCCGATGCAGAGATGGAACTGTCTGTCATTCTTTGGTATTTGTCCCCTCTTGTCCTCGTCTCCGTGGGGTAAGTCAGCCCATTCTGCTGTTATCTGAGGGATGGACCTGTCCCATCTGGGTGTGGAGATAAAGTTGAGTCCTGGCTTGTCTAAGGACAAATCCCGGCTCTATGTCTATGTACTGTCCAGTCTCATGTTAGTATCGTGTTAAACATGAGTCCTGGCTTTTCGAAGGATAAATCCTGGCTCTCTGTTAATGTACAGTTCCCAGTTTGTCTCTGAGTTATCAGCCTCCGCGTTCCAAGACCCCAGCTTCCAGCCTCGAGCCTCAAGCTTCAAGACCCCAGCCTGGAGCCTCGAGCCTCAAGAGCCCAGCCTCATCCAGTCCTGTAGCCATGTCATGTCCTTGCCTGGTTCAGGGGTCTGAGCCCAATGCAAGACCCAGGTTCTGAGTCCTTGTCCAGTCTCTGGCTCGGAGTCCAAGCCCAGGCTCCAAGTTCATATTTCCTTGTCTGGGGTCCCTGTTTCTTGTCCATGTCCTTGGCCAGGTCCTGCATCCTAGTCCTGTTCCTAGTACTTCAGTGTCTGTGTCTTGCATTTGGGTCCGTTCCCAACGTCCCCCATTGTGACACAATCAAATGGCAAATACCATCTGCCAAGACCTTGCTTCAAAATACAAATACCTAAAAGAAACCACACCTTACGATATATACAGACCTGAGCCAGTTTTAGAGTCAGAATCCCACAAATTATATTACAACCAATCTATTATTACAGATAGGAAAATCCATAATAACTGTCCGGGTATATTAATACACAAAAAAGTGACAACTTACTTAATAGATATAGCCACACATAACAAACAGAAAGCAATAAGTGAAAAACACTAGAAGTATGCTAAATTCAAAGTAGAAACTGAAAGTCTTTGAACATGAACAAGGTATACATTGTCCCAGTTGTAATATTTCAACTGGTATCGTCCCAAAGGCACTACACAATAGCATTAAACAATTAGGGCTATACATCAATATCTATGTAAATCTTCAGAAAGCCATAATACTAAACAGCAATAGAAGAGTCTGGAAGTTCCTAGAAATTAAAAAATGAGCGTGCTTAGCTATACCCATACCTCAGGTTTTACCAACTTGAGCTGAGAAAAAATGAATAATAATGATAAATGAGCAATAAATATTGAGAGCATGAGATGAAGAGTCCTTGAAATTGAATCCATAAGTTGTGGGAACATTTTAGTATTGGGTGAGTGAAGCAAAGTGAAGTTATCCCCTCTGGTTCAGTAGAGAGGCAATAACTATTTCTGAACCAGGTGGTGTGGGCCCTGAGGCTCCTGTACTTCCTTCCTGATGGTAGCACTGAGAAGAGAGAATGGCCTGGATGGTGGGGTCTGTGATGCTTCACGTGGATGAGTTCAGTGGTGAGGAAGTCTATACCCATGAGGCTGGCTGTATTCACTACTTTTTGTCAGTTTTTCCATTCAAGGACATTGAGGTTTCCAGACCAGGTTATAATCGTGGATCTATAGTTTTTTTGCCATAAGTTCACAAGGTCTATTGTAAGTAAAGTATCCACTGCCCTTCCATGAAGTGGGAGAAGCTATGGGAAATTCTGTTCCATTATCTCTATTATGCACTATGTTCTATCATCTGTAATTGTCATCTGGAAATGAACATCAGGCATTAATAGCTCCAGAAACTAACAGCTAACATTAATATCACATTCAGTTCTGTGCAGAAAAGATTTACGTGGAATTACAAGGAGGTTTCACAGGCTAGGACATTTTTCCTTCGAGTGAATAAGAATAAGGGATGATCTCATGGAGGTGTATAAAATCTTGAGGGGCATTGATAAGGTGAATGCACACAGACATTTTTTCCCAGGGTTGGTGAATCCAGAACTAGAGGGCATAGATTTAAGGAGAGAGGGGAGAGATTTAATCAGAACTTGAGGGGCAATTTCTTTTACATCAAAGTAAGTAGGTATATGTACAAGCTGCCAGAGGAAATGCAGGTACATTAGCAACATTTAAAAGACATTTGGACAGGTAGGTGGATCTGAAAGGTTTAGAGGGAAATGGGCCAAATGCAGGTAAATGGACTAACTTGGATGGGCATTATTTTTCAGCATAGACCAGTCGTGCTGAAGGGCCTGCTTCCATAATACATGACTCTATGACTCTGTCAATCAGACATAACTTGTCCTTTCTCTGACTGAATGCTGGACAATGGACAAAGGTCTATACCAGACAGGTGGCAATGTATACATTTTCAGAAATTAAGGACAGATAAAGCAAGGCACATTTCTATCAGCCATCCTTAAACGTCCCAGGGAAGAGAGAGGTGTCCCACCACAGTGCTCCTGGTGAAGGTACTCCCACGATACTAGAACCATGTAGCACAGGAACAGGCCCTTCAGCACACAATGTTGTGCTGAACTAATTAAAGTAGTAAATAAACACCTAGTTAAATCAATCTCAACTGACACAATGCCATTTATCTCCCAGCTTCTTACTCCATCACCCTTTCCCCACCCACCTGGCTTCACCTATCACCTTCTACATGGTACTCCTTCCCTTCCCTCCACCTTCTTATTCTGGAATTTTCTAATCCCCAACCACCCCCCCCCCCCACCCTTTCCAGTCATCATGAAAGGTTTCGGTCTGAAATATCAATTGTTTATTCTGTCACGTACCCTGTGATGGGTTAAAGAACCAGCAAGAATGGAAAACACATTGGAGTCCAGTATTGCTATTAACTAATGGTATTTATTAGTAACTACGCAATACAGTAATATAAATGCAGATATATCAAACAAGTTAGCAATGATTATATGTAAAGTGTACGGGGTCTTTCTTTTGTTACATTTAAAATGGCGATTTTGTTATGTTAATCTGTGGAATGCGGCTTTGTTGTGTTTAACGCTGCAGAGAGTTTGCGCTAACAGTTTGTTTTACTTTAAATGAGATAACCAGGTTCTATTAGCCAATGGATGGTTATGTATCGTTTTGTTTTCGGATGCCATGCTGTATGATATGACTGTGGACTGGGTTTTGGCGGGGAGTCGGGAGGAGAGACGAGGAGGACGGCGGATGTGCGGAGAGGCTCCGGTCGATCACTCCGGGTGGTCCCGAGCCGTGAGTCGACGGAATTCGGGTGGTCGTCTGACGTCGAATTGAGCGCGAAGAACTTGGACTTTGATAAGTGTTGGCGCCTTTTTTTTCCATTACTTTCCTCTCTGTATCAAATGTATATTAATGTCATAGAATTAGTAATATCTATAAAGTGTATGTGTTAAAATTTACTGGGTGTGCTGGCTGATGATTGATGTTTGTGATTGATTCGGGCGACGATTGACCCTGAGGGGACTGTTGAAGCAGGTGCTGGGCGGGATTTCCCCTAGACATACACGAGCCAATATAACGGAACGTTACAAGTGGGGGCTACCGTCCTGGATTTGGACTTTTTCCGGGAAAGTTGTACTTGTTGTTGCGGTAAGTGGTGTGAAGATGGAGCGAGATAAGATTGTAAGTTGGTGTGAAATGGAGGAGGTACCGGTGAATCATGCATGTGTGGTAAGCGGGGTCGATTATCGCATTCCGGCAGAGGTACTGGTGCGAGGGTTGAGTTTGATTAAAGGTATCGGGCAGGTAGAACTTGTAGCTAGAAGGGGTGGGAAAGAACTGGAAGCTAGCTGGATGTTGGTGCGGGCGAGTGCCGACGTCGTGACTTTAGAATTACCAGCGACAGTCCACGTCCAGGGGGAGGCGGGGCCGTGGGGTCTCCATACCCTCCCCGAGGACGCAAGTGAGGAGGTGCCGGAGGAGGAGGAGCTAGATGAGGCCCCCGGCCGGGTGCCCGTAGCAAGAGGTAGAGGTGCGGAGTGGGAAGGTTTGGCCAGGCCTCGCCCCCATGGGCTTGAGGAGACTGCCGAGTTAACGGCTGCCATTACCTCCCTGGCGAGAAGGGTTGAGGGGCCCCGCCCGAAGCTGAGAATTTTCTCGGGAGCCAAGCCCACCCCGGAAGGGGAGGATGCCTATGATACCTGGGTTGAAGATACATCCCAATTGTTAGAGGTGTGGCCAGTTTCGGATGAGGAAAAGAGACAGCGATTGGTGGAAAGCTTAAGGGGCGATCTGAGAGCGGCACGCCCCTTGGCTTCCCTATCGGAGTGTTTGGACGCTTTGGAGGAAGTGTTTGGACTGTCAGGGGATCCCTGCCGGCATTTAGCAGAGTTTCAACGGATGGGGTAGAGAAGAGGGGAAAAGCTCTCAGACTATGCTTTCAGGCTGGAAGGAAAGCTTACGGGGTTGCTGCGACGAGGGATAGTGAGGGAGGACGAAGTGGCGGAGTTAAGGATGAGCCAGATATGTAGCAGTTCCCGGGAGGATGACAGGGTGGCTTGGAGTGTACGGCAGTCATTTAAGCGGAGCTCCCCTCCATCATTCGGACAGCTGATCCGAGAGGTACGGGCCGAGGAGTGTGCTTTGGGCCGACCAGGGGGCTCGGACCCTCAGGGACGGTCTTCAGCGGTTCAGGAGGTGGTAGCCGGGGTGAGACCAGAGAAATCCAAGGGGTCCCCGGGGGCCCGTATCGGGAGGAGAGAGGCGGCGAGTAGTGGGTGCTATAACTGTGGGAGAGAGGGGCATTTCCGCTGGGAATGTGAGTGGCCGGGGGCGTGCTACCACTGTGGGGAAGCTGGCCACTTGCGGAAGGATTGTGAGAGACGAGATGCGCCGAGGGGGGAGGGCCCCCGGGCCACCAAGAAGGGAGAGGTGTCAGGAAACTTAAGAGAGGCTCAGTGAGGGAACGGACTGGAGTCTCGGGAGGAACACGTTCCCTGAAAACCGCTATGGAACCCCGGAAAGAACAAGCCCAAATTCCTGATGGACTGGTGGGACCCCGTTCCAGCGTGTCCCTACGGGTAGAGGGAATCTTTGCGAAAGCCATCCTTGACACCGAGTCGCAGGTTACCTTACTGTACCGGTCGTTCTACAACAAATATCTGAAGCATTTGGCAGTAACTCCGTTTAACGCATTGGAGATTTGGGGCATAAGTGATGGTGATTACCTGTACGATGGATACTTGTCAGTGAGATTGGAATTTTCGGAGGGAGATGTGGGAGTATCAGAAGCCTTTGAGACGCTGGTGTTGGTTTGTCCGGACCCGGGGGAGACCGGTGGTGCTGCCCTGTTGGTGGGGACTAACTCCCCTCTGGTGCGACAGCTGTTGGGAGCCTGTAAGAAGAAGGGGGGGGAGAACTTTTTGGAGACCCTCTCGGTACACCCCGTGTTCCGAGCAGTATACGAAGGAGTGAGTGACCCCCAGGGGCTGGATCCTGAGTGCAAACGAGGGACGGTGTGGTGCACTCAGGCGAGGCCTAAGGTGATACAGCCAGGGGAGGCAGCATTAGTGATGGGGACCCCCAGATTCCCCGGATTACCGCCGGGAGAGGCCCTGCTAGTAGACGCCCCCGACGACCTGGAAAGGGAGTCCCGGTTCCCGGCTAGGGCGCTGGTGAGACCTGAATTGCAGAGGCCCTCAGCTGTACAGGCACGGCGGTTGGGGGTGATGGTAAGGAATATAACGGAGAGGGAGATCACCTTTAACCGCGGGATGCCCCTCGCGCACTTGTTCCCGGTGACGGTGATGTCCAGCGCACCCGTGAAGCCCACTGGAAGAGAACTATGGGGAAACGGGGGGGCGGCTGACCGAGGAAGCCTTTAATTTTGAAAACTCCCCTGTACCGCCGGAGTATAAGAGCAGGCTGGTGGAGAAGATGCTGAAGTTAGGGGATGTCTTTTCTCAGGGCGAGTTTGATGTGGGATGTTCCAAGAGCACTCGGCACACCATTCGGGTAACAAATGACACCCCGTTTAGAGAGAGGTCACGGCGGTTGGCCCCAGCAGATGTGGAGGATGTGCAGCAGCACTTGCGGCAGTTGAAAGATGCAGGGATTATTGCGGAGTCCCGAAGCCCCTATGCGTCCCCCGTAGTGGTGGCAAGGAAGAAAAATGGGAAGGTACACATGTGCATGGACTATAGGACCCTGAACCGCCGCACTGTTCCCGACCAATATACGGTCCCAAGGGTGGAAGATGCATTGGCCTGTCTGAGTGGTGCACAGTGGTTCAGTGTATTGGATTTGCGGAGTGGGTATTACCAGATTCCGATGAGCGAGACTGATAAAGAGAAGACGGCCTTTATCTGTCCCCTGGGGTTTTTCCAGTTCGAACGAATGGCCCAAGGTATCTCGGGGGCCCCAGCCACCTTCCAGCGGCTCATGGAGCAGACAGTGGCGGACATGAACCTGCTGGAGGTATTGGTGTACCTGGACGACCTGATAGTGTTTGGATCTACGTTGGAGGAACATGAGGAGCGGCTGCTGAAGGTGCTGAGTCGGCTGAAGGAGGAAGGGTTAAAACTTTCCCTGGATAAATGCCAGTTCTGTAAGACGTCGGTCAGCTATGTCGGGCACATAATCTCGCAAAATGGAGTGGCCACCGATCCGGATAAGATAGCCGCAGTCACCACCTGGCCGAGACCTCAGAAGGTGAGCGCCTTACTTTCGTTTTTGGGGTTTTGCGGATATTACCGGTGATTCGTGAAAGGATATGCGAAAATGAGTCACCCATTGAACCAGCTGCTGTGTGTGGCTATCCACCTGTGGGGAGGAGGAGGAAGGGAGACCGAGGGTCGGAGGTAGGAGGATACTTGAACCCGGGGGAGCCTTTTGGATTGAGGTGGGATGCTCAATGTGAGGAGGCGTTCCAATCTCTGAAAAGGGCGCTGACACAGGCCCCGGTGTTGGCTTTTGCTGATCCCCGGAAGCCGTATGTTCTACACACTGATGCCAGTCACGACGGTCTGGGGGCTGTTCTGTACCAGGAACAGGGAAACGCCATCTGAGAGAAACTATCCCACTCACAAGCTGGAGTTCTTGGCGTTGAAATGGGCGGTAGTGGACAAGTTGAGTGACTACCTATACGGGGCCCAGTTTGAGGTGACAACTGATAATAATCCCCTCACTTATATCCTGACCTCGGCGAAACTGGGCGCTACTGGGCACCGGTGGTTAGCAGCCTTGTCTGCCTATGAGTTCAGCCTGAAGTACCGCCCGGGGAGTCGGAACATCGATGCAGATGCCCTGTCTCATCGGGCGCACAACGAGTCGGGCACGGCCGAGGAGTGGAAGAGTGTCCCTGCCCGGGGAGTAAAGGCCATGTGTCAAGTTGGGAGCGACGGGGAAGTAGGAGCACAGATGGGAACGGATCGGGCAGTAGATCAACTGGGGGCTGACGGTGACGCGCTGCCCACTGGTTACTGTAATGTGACTGCTCTGAGGAACAGGCAGCTGCCGGAGTTGAGTCCCCAGGAAGTGGAGGCGGCTCAGCGTGATGACCCGAGCATTGGCACTATCTGGTACGCGGCTAGCCAGGGTGATATGGGGGAGGTGGAGAAGGCGAAACATGCCTCCGTTCCTCTATTACTGAAGGAGTGGCCCCGGTTGAAGCTGAAGAACCACGTCCTGTACCGAGTCACGTCGCCTCCGGACCACCCCCGGCGCTGGCAGCTGGTCATGCCTGAGAAGTATCGAAAGGCTGTGCTCCAGGCTCTACATGATGATTCCGGGCACATAGGGGTAGAGAAGACCTATGGATTAGTCAAGGACCGGTTTTACTGGCCCCGGATGAGGGGGGAGGTGGAAGAATACTGTAAGACCTGTAGCCGTTGCGTCAGGAGGAAGACCTTGCCTGCGCAGGCGGCTCTGTTATCCCACTTGCAGAGTGCGGGACCCATGGACCTGGTGTGTATGGATTTCCTGTCTATTGAGCCGGACACCAGCAATACCGCGAATGTTTTGGTCCTCACGGATCACTACACTAGATATGCTCAGGCTTTTCCTACTAAGGATCAGAAAGCGACTGCAGTGGCGAAGGTGTTATGGGAGAAGTACTTTGTTCATTATGGCCTTCCCGGCGGACCCACAGTGATCAGGGACGGGACTTCGAGAGCAGGCTTATCCATGAATTGCTGGATATGCTTGGGGTTGAAAAGTCCAGAACCACCCCCTATCACCCGTAGGGTGATCCTCGACCCGAGAGGTTTAACCGGACCCTGCTGGACATACTTGGCACCTTGGAGATTGGACAGAAGAGTAAGTGGAGTCAGCACATCGCCCATTTGGTTCATTGTTACAATTGTACTCGCAATGATGCTACGGGGTACTCGCCCTACTATCTGATGTTCGGACGGGAAGCGAGGTTGCCCATTGATCTGTGTTTTGGGACTGAAGCAGGGGAAATACCTTCGAAGCCATGTCTGAAGTACGTGTCGGATATGAGGAGAGAGTTGAAAAGGGCGTACGAGTTGGCTGAGGCGGCAGCCACCAAGCAGAACCAGCGGAATAAAAGGAGGTATGATCAGAAGGTAAAGTTCGTCCAGCTATTGCCGGGAGACCGAGTCCTTATCCGGAATTTAGGACTACAGGGTAAGCACAAGTTGGCGGACCGTTGGGCAACCACCCCATATGTGGTGGAGAGTCAGATGCCGAATCTCCTGGTTTACCAGGTGAGACCTGAGGGCGGGCAGGGGCCTGTCAAGGTACTCCATCGGAACCACCTGTTGCCTCTGGGTCGAGAGGTGAAGATGGACCCAGAGTCCGAATGGGAGTTTACTCCTATTATGAGGACTTTGCGAGGGCACGGGGCGCGGGAAGAGCCCGCTGCGAAGAAAACGGGGCCAGTCCCCACCTCGAGAAGGGATACGTCATCGGAAGATGATGATTCGGACGTGTGGTACCTGCTTCCGTTCGCTGATTCCCCGGTGCCGGGAGAAGAGACTCTTGGCCCTTCCATCACTGAGTCAGGGGAACCGAGGGAGGGTGTTGCAGAGCCGCCTGTATTACAGCCGGGATTGGGGGAGGAGAGGGTGGAGGCAGAACCCGAGCCAGAGGGCTCACCGGGGCAGAGGGATCCCGGTGAAGGGGAAGGTCCGTCAGATAGGCTCGAGGGGTCAACTGGGGTATCTGAACAGGGAGAGACAGCAGAGGAAGTACAGAGGCCTCAGAGGAGTAGGCATCCCCCGGAAAGACTCACTTATATAGCGCCGGGAGAGCAGGGTGTGATCTCTACTGCCCTGCAAAGTTATGTCACTGCGTTATGCACTTGGGTTGGGTTTTGTGTTTTACAAGGAGTACTAGTGAACTCTGTTAACGTCATGAGGGCATGACTTTTTGAGGTGGGGGGAGAGTGTACGGGGTCTTTCTTTTGTTACATTTAAAATGGCGATTTTGTTATGTTAATTTGTGGAATGCGGCTTTGTTGTGTTTTAACGCTGCAGAGAGTTTGCGCTAACAGTTTGTTTTACTTTAAATGAGATAACCAGGTTCTATTAGCCAATGGGTGGTTATGTATCGTTTTGTTTTCGGATGCCATGCTGTATGATATGACTGTGGACTGAGTTTTGGCGGGGAGTCGGGAGGAGAGACGAGGAGGACGGCGGACGTGCGGAGAGGCTCCGGTCGATCACTCAGGGTGGTCCCGAGCCGTGAGTCGACAGAATTCGGGTGGTCGTCTGACGTCGAACTGAGCTCCAACGGCAGCGCGCGAAGAACTTGGACTTTGATAAGTGTTGGCGCTTTTTTTTTCCCATTACTTTCCTCTCTGTGTCAGATGTACATCAATGTCATAGAATTAGTAATATCTATAAAGTGTATTTGTTAAAATTTACTGGGTGTGCTGGCTGATGATTGATGTTTGTGATTGATTCGGGCGACGACTGACCCTGAGGGGAGTGTTGAAGCAGGTGCTGGGCGGGATTTCCCCTAGACATACACGAGCCAATATAACGGAACGTTACATAAGTAAGTGTGGAAATATATGAAAACCAAGCTTCTTCAAGTATAGGGGTAAATAGATAGTCTTACGATGTTGAGTAAAGTTCATTTCAGTTCGTGGTATTGAGTTGAGTAATGATGGAGAGAGAAAGAGGGAGATTTGAGTCTTCAGGTGAGCTGACAGTGTCGATCTTCCCGTTGTCCTCCGAAATCCTTTAGAAGTCACCGACTGTGACCACAACAAAGGGGACCATTCTTCTGTGGTGGAATTATCAACCCAGGCGAGGGCTGGTAACACAAACAATTCCCCACCGGTCACTCCCTTTTCACACTGTGAGAGCCACTGATCGATGCTCCAAAACCCACTTTTCCTGTGGGCACAACAAGGCTCATTCAGTGTCCGAAACCATGTGTCTGTCCGTTTATCATCTGACCTTCTATTTATCTCACCGTGCTGAATACCAACTGTCACTCAAACAGCTCCTCCCTTCTCTGTCTATAAGAATTTCCAAGCAGGCAGCATCCTTGTAGAAATGCAAACATGCTGTGAGCAGTCTTCATCTCTCTCTCTCTTAAAAACAAGATGTCGGTGTTAAATAACTCTCTCTCTCTTTTGAACAGCACAGCTCATGGGGGTAATTCGGGACCCCATCATATTTCCACTCCATATATTCTGTCTGACCTGTTGAGTTCCTCTAGCATTTTGTCTGTGTTGCTCTGGATTTCCAGCATCTGCAGAATCCATTGTGTCATTGTATCAGAATCCATTTCCTACATATTTTTGGACCTGTCTAGGAACCTCTGAAACAGTACTGTCGTATCTGAATCCACCACCAACCCTGGCAGTGCATTCCAGGCACGCACCACTCTCCATGTAAAAAACTTGCCCATACATCATCTTTAAGGTGAGAAGGGATAAATTCAAAAAAGATGTGCAAGGCATTGTTGTTTCCATACCAGGCAGTGGCACAGCAAGTCAATATACTCTCCACCACACATCTATAGAAGTTTGTCAAAGTTTTAGATGTCATGCCAAATCTTCCCAGACTTCTAAGTAGAGCCACTGCCATGCTTTCTTCATAATTAGAGAATAGTAGTAAGCAGCCGTCGATCCCAGGGGATCATGGGTTTGTGCCTCTGGTGGTCTGTGTCCTCTCCAGGGACAAGCCTGGGTGGGAAGATTTGAAGAACTAGCTGTTGCCCATGCAGCAGGTTCCCCCTCTAAACATCACTGATATAGTACAAGGGAAGGGCAAGCGCCAATACTGCTTGGCACCAGTGTCGCCGCAGGGGTTGCCAGAGTGAAGTTTTAAGCAACATCAAACTGCCTTAGGGACCCCAGATCATATTTCTTCCTTGGGGTTTACTCCTGAAGCCTTTCCTATGGATGGGTGTGGCCGCAAGGCAGCGGAAGTTTAAAATCAGAGTTTTCCTTCTCCCAGGCGGGCTGCCGTCCAAGACTGACAAGCCCCACCTGCCCGAAATTCAAGAATAGTCAATGGTTTTCTGACCAGTAGCCACTGCCCAGTGGTTGTTCAGAAACTTAACCTCCATTGGGAACCATCATCCACTATTCACTCAACAGTGCTTTTTTCTGTGCTCCTACATCTTGTTGTGGAGAAAGGGAAGAGAGAGCCTTTGAAAATAATGTGCAAAATCAACCAGTGTCACTTCAAGCATGATAAGAGTTTTGAAACTCCAACGTATGTTTGACTTGTCTTGATGTACAAGGAAGGGGGTTGAGATTCAGTGGGATGGTTGGTAGATGGATTTTGTTGGCCGTTTCCTATTATATAAGTCATAAAACATAGAACACAACAGCACAGTACAAGCCCTTCAGACCAAGATGTTGGGTTGACCTTATAATTTACACTAAGATCAATCTAACTCTTTCTTCCTACATGGACCTCCATTTTTCTATCATCCATGTTCCTATCTAAGAATTTCTTAAATGCCCCTAATTTTTCTACCTCTACCAGCACTATTGGAAACACATTCCACAGACCCACCACTCTCTCTGCATAGAACTTATTTCTAACATTGCCCCCTATACATTCCTCCAATCACCTTCAAATTATGACCCCTTGTATTAGCATTTCCACCCTGGGAGAAAGTTTCTGGGCATCCACTCTATCAGTGTCTCCTGTCCTCTTGTAAAACTCCATCAAGTCATTTCTCATCCTCCTTCACTGCATTGCTTACTCATCCTCTCCACATAAGACATGCCCTCTTATCCAGGCAGTATTTTAATAAATTTCCTTTGTACCTGCTCTAATGCTTCTACGTCCTTCGAATAATAAGTCAACCAGATTCTGCATGCCAATTATCCCAACCACCCCATAAAACACTCCTGCTATTGACTGTCCAACAAATCCATCAGTACAATCAATAACCATTAGGCATAGGAGCAGTGTTAGACTTCTCAACCTATCGAGTCTCCTCCGCCATTCCATCATGACTGATTTATTATCCCTCTCAACCCTATTCCTCTGCCTTCTCCCTGTAACCTTCGACACTCTGACTAACCGAGAACCTATCAAGCTCTGTTTTAAACATGATCAATGACTTGACCTCCATAGTCTGTGATAATGAATTCACCGCACTCCAGCTAAAGAAGTTCCTTCTTATTTCTGTTCAAATGAACATCCCTCTGTTCAAAGGTTGTGCCCTCTGGTCCTAAACTCACCCACTATAGGAAACATCCTCTGCACATGCATTCTATAGAGGCTTTTCAATATTCAATAGGGTTCAATGAGATGCCCACTCATTCTTCTAAACTCCAATGAGTAAAGGCCCGGAGTCATCAAATGCTCCTTATATGTTAACACTTTCATTCTGAGAATCATTCTTATGAACTTCCTTTGGATACCCTCCAATGTCAACACATCTTTTCTTAGACAAGGGTCCCAAAACTGCTCATAATACTCCAAGTGCTGTCTAACCAGTGCCTCAGCATCACATCATTGCTCTTCTATTTTAGTCAAGAAACAAATGCAGACATTGAATTTTCCTTCCTTACCCCTGACTCATCCTGCAAGTTAACATTTAGGGAATCCTGCACAAGGACTTCCAAATCTCTTTGCACCTCTGACCTTTGAATTCTCTCCCCTTTCAGAAAAAAACTTTCCCTTCTTCCAAAGTGCATGACTATACACTTCCCCACACTATATTCCATCTGCCACTCCTTTGCCTATTCTCCTTCTGCAGACTTACTGTTTCTTCAACACTACCTCTCTTTGTATCATCTTTGTACCTTGGCCACAAAGCCATCAATTCTGTCATACAAATCATTGATTTATAACGTGAAAAGAAGCAGTCTTAATACCAATTCCTGAAGAAATGCACTTGTCACCAGCAGCCAACCAGAATAGGCCTCCTCTATTCCAACCCTTTGTCTCCTGCCAATCAGCAATCTTCTATCCATGCTCATATCTTTCTGTAATACCATGAGCTCTTATTTTGCTAAGCAGCCTCATGTGGCACATTGTCAAAGGCCTTTTGAAAATCCAAATAAACAGCATCTACTGACTCTCCTTTGTCTATCCTGCCTGTTATTTTCTCAAAGAATTCCAATAGGATTGTCTGGCATAATTTTCCCCAAAAGAAACCATGCTGACATTGGCTTACTTTATCATGTACCTCCAAATACTCCAAAACCACATCCTTAATAATGGAATCTAACACCTTCCCAACCACCGAAGTCAGGCTAGCTGGCCTATAATTTCTTTTCGTCTACCACCCTCCCTTCTTAAAGGATTGAGAGACATTTGCAATTTTCCAATCCTCTGAAACCATTCCAGAATCTAGTGATTCTTGAAAGATCATTACTAATGCCCCCACAAACTCTTCAGCAACCTCTTATAGAACCTTTGGGTGTCGTCCATCTGGTTCAGGTGACTTATCTACCCTCAGACCCTTCAACTTTCCAAGCACTTTCTCTTCAGTAATAGCAAATACATTCACTTCTTCTCCCTGATACTCTTGAATTTCTGGTGTACATAAATATATATATATATATTTCTTTGTCTCCCATTATTATCCCTCCAACATTATTTTCCAGCAGTCCAATATCTACTGTCATCTCTCTTTTACTCTCTGTATATCTGTAAAAGCTTTTGGTATCCTCTTTTATATTATTGGCTTGCTCGCCTTCATTCTTTCATCTGTTATCTCATTCTGTTTTTCAAGTTGCCTTCTGTTGGTTTATAAAAGCTTACCAATCCTCCAATCTCCCATTAATTTTTGCTATAATCTATGCCCTCTCTTTTGCTTTTATGCTGTCTTTGATCAGCCACAGTTGCTTCATCTTCCCATTAGAGCATTTCTCCATCTTTAGGGAGAATCTATCCTGTGCCTTCTAAATTGACCCCAGAAACTCAAGCCATTGCTGTTCTGCCATCATCCTTGCAAGTGTTCCCATCCAATCAACTTTGGCCAGCTCCTCTCTCATGCCTCTGCAATTCCCTTTAATCCACTTAAGTACTGATATATCTGAATTTTCATTCTCCCTCTCAAACTGCAGGGTGGATTCTATCATATTATGATCACTGTCTCTTAGGGTTCCTTTACCTTAAACTGCCTAATCAAATCTGGTTCATTACACAACACCAAATCCAGAATTGCCTTTCTCCTGATGGGATCAACTACAAGTTGCTCTAAAATGATGTCTCATAGATATTCTACAAATTGCTTCTCTTTTGATCTAGCGCCAACATGATTTTCCTAATCTACCAGCAGGTTGAAATCTGCCATGATTATTGTAATATTTCTCTTACTGTATCCCTTTTCTATTTCTCATTGAAATTTATATCCCACATCCTGCCTACTGTTCAAGGGTTTGTATATATATCCTTTGATGTTAAGCTCCCTACTATGATTTTCTTTCAGCCATGTCTCAGTGATGCCCACATCATACCAATCTTCCCACATCAAGTGCAAAGCCAATGAAACATTCACAACCAAGAATACAATTTGTATCTAAGAAATAAGCCAATAGAAGGGAAATGTATGGTCCTGTGACTTCACTCCCAGCTTGTTCACAGCTTCATCCTGAGATTAATAATTAATTTCATCCTAGAGGCTGACAAAGTGTATTGCACACAAGTCCTTCTAGGTACAACTGCGGCAATAAAGGCAGATAAATGTTGCTTTAGTCTGTATGCTCTGCGTCACATTTTGACAATTTTGCAAGCATATTTATTTCCTTCTTTTACTTTTGATAGTGGATTCCTTTGGCTATATTTTTAATTTCTTTCATGCATCACACAAACAGCCCATCAAATTCTCTCCAGTGTACAACTGTAATGTATATGTCTGCAGCTGTCTTCTCAGCTTGGAAACTCCATTTGTTAGCTCCTGCTTTTTATGTGCAAGTAACACTCGGAAGGATCGAGGATCAACTTTATACACCATATAGATTTACCTGTATTAGGAATTTGCTTTTGGTGTATTGACGCAACATGCAATGAAAGATAATATTCAACAAATATAAAGAATAAACAACTTAACAAAAATATATTTAGAGTTTAAAGTACGGATATGAAATAAAATGTTCATAAATACACCATTGAAGCAATTTAACCCAGGTTAGACTGTGTTCATTTCCAGGTGACATGGTGTCATCCAGGAAATCAAACCAAGTGTGTTTGTGATATTGAGATTGGTTTGTTATTGTCACATGTACTGAGATACAATGGAATGCTTCCTTAGGTGTGCCATCCAGACAGGTCAGCCCATACTTAATTGCTTCACAGTGATAAAAGAAAATAGAATGCCAAATATTCAAGATTCAAGTTTATTTATCACATTTTTAAAATTTCTTTATTGAAATACAGCATGGAATAGGCGTTTTTGGCCATTCGAGCCATGCCATCCAGTAATCTCCCGATTTAATATGAGCCTAACATGAGGCAATTTACATCAACCAATTAACCTGCCAATTGGTATGTCTTTAGACTGTGAAAGGAATCCAGAGGAAACCCACATTGTCAGAGAGAGAATGGACAAACTCCTTGCAGGCAGCGGCAGGTATTGAATCTGGGTCATCTATACTGTAAAGTGCTGAGCGAACCTCTATGCTATTATACCACTTATCTGTTTTCTGCTTTTTTTAAAACTTGAATGTCTTTCTCCTCTTGTGAAACAAAAAATGTGCTGTGATTTTTTTTTTAATTCAAATGTGTTGCTGTGCTTTAACAGGTTGGTAGACTCTTTTGGTTCTTTTAATACTTCCTCATCATGGAGCCGGGAATCATGTGTATGATGTGGTGATGTGGTGGTGCGGTGGTGCATGCCATTCACATACTTTTACATATAACCTGCAATGCATTAAATAAACAATAATGAATGCTAAACCAAGCATGTATGTACATCGAAGCATACACTCAGTGGTCATGTTATTAAGTGCCTCCTGTACCTAATAAAGTGGCCACTAAGTGTATGTCCATGGTCCTCTGCTGTAGTAGCCTATCTACTTGAAGGTCCAATGTGTTGTGCATTCAGAGATGCTGTTCAGTACACCGCTATTGAAAAGCGTGGTTATTTGAGTTACTGTCACCCTCCTGTCGGCTTCCACCACTCTGACCACTTCCATTAATAAGGTGTGTTCACCACAGAACTGCCATTCACTGGATGTTTTATTGCAGTGTGGTCCAATGAGAAGTCTCTTGCAATGTGTTAGCCGCTGTCTCCTGACTGTCAGACTTCAGCAAACCTACTTTGTCCCACATACTGACACAGAGTGAAAAACTTCAAAAAACTTTGAAATGCATATATCAGGACATGAAGGTAGTACAAAGGAAAAAGCAGTAACAGAGTGCAGAGTGCAGTTACAGAGAAAGTGCAGTGCAGGGAGACTAAGGTGCAAGAGCCATAAATACAAAATTCCTGAGGATTTCAGCAGGTCAAGCAGCAGCTATCAACGTTTTGGGCCAAGACACTCCATGATCAGGTTCAGCTTGAAACATTGACTGTTTATTTTTCTCTGTAGATGCTGCCTGACCTGTTGAGTTCCTCCACCATTTTGCGTGTGTTGCACTGAATTTCTACAGAATTTTTTTGTGTTTGTGCAGTGCAAGGGCTTTGACAGGGTAGATCAAGAGATCAAGAGTTCATCCTGAAAAAAATTCAAGCCATGTTGGATGTCCCAAGGCCAAAGGATGTATCACAGTTGTGGTCCTTTTTAGGATTTGTCAATTACTATAACAGGTTCCTGCAAAACCTGGGCTACTGTGCTCCGCCCCTTCAACTCATTACTACAGATCAGGAAGAAATGGCAATGGACAAAGCAGTATTAGGTGGCTTTCGAAAAGTTAAGGGAAATGGTGATGTCAGGCACTGTATTCACAAATTATGATCCACATTGTCCAATGAAGTTTGCCTGTGATGCCTCACCTTGTGGTATAGGTGTAGTCATCTCACATATTATAAGTAATGGAAGTGAACACCCATAGCCTTGGCACTATGTTTCATTTACTGCTGCTGGAAAATTTTACACACAGGTTGACAAAGAGGCCTCGAATGTGGCTTGTGGTGTAAAATATTTCAACCAGTATGGAGGAGAGTTTGCCCTCATTACCAACCATTAACTACTCATGTCCATTTTCAATCCACAGAAGGGTGTTCCATTAACGACAGCCGTACAAATGCAGAGATCGGCCCTGTTTCTTAGAGAACATGATTACAAGATCGAATTCAAGAAGACAACTAATCATGGAAATGCAGATGGATTCTCCCGTTTGCCCTTGGGAAAAGAAATACCCGATAAATTTACAAAAAATGACACTCGACATATTCTCCTGAACGCAATTTGAATGATTCCCATAAATGACTCCATACTCTCAGGTCGACATAGCAACCCAAAATGATTGGAATGTGCAGCAGAAATCCCAGTTCCTGCATTTTAACCAGCACCAAGATGAACTTGCCCTTGACGGAAGTTGCCTTATGTGGGGATCGAGAGTTGTGCTACCATCCAAGCTGAGAGCTAAAGTGTTGGAGGAACTATATGCCAGTCATCTAGGTGTGGTTAAAATGAAAGTGACGGCTCAAAGCTTCGTCTGGTGGCCTGGGATAGATCCGCAGATTAACCAGTTTGCTGTGCACTGTTCGGGATGCCAACATGTCCAGAAGAAAGGTATCCAGAGCTGTCAGAACCACTTCTTTCAGTCCCAGAATCAACTCCTACAACCAGCACAGAGTAGGACCCAGAACCTGAGACTGTTTCACAGACACAAGTCTCACCTGCCAAGAAAGCAGAGTGAACCCCCTTGTCAGGAAAGATGTTATCCCACAAGAGTAAGATAGCCTCCACAGTGATTAAATCTTTAGGCCTGAATGGGACATTTTAAAATTTACTATGCTATAGGTGTGTATATAGTAGTTGTATCATATAGTATACTGCATATGTGTGTTATAATATATTGAAATGTTTGATAGTTCCATTTAATATCAGAGAATGTGTACTATATGCAACCTGAAATATACATTCATATTCACAAAAACAGAAGAATGCCCCCGAGAATGAGTGACAGTAAAAATGTTAGAACCCCAAAGACTACCTACTCCACCCTCTCACACACAAGCAGCAGCAAAGCATCAACACCCCCTTCCCCACTTACTTCAGCAAAAAAAGCATCAGTACCCTCCACCCACCAAGACTTCTTTGGTTGTCCATCGAAATCCAATGACGATGTCCACTCCTTTAACGGTGAGATCTTTGATGACTATACAGTCCTATCCTGGACCCACAAGCTCTATTGCAGGTGGGACATGTACATGTGGTAGTGTTGGCAACCATGGCTGCATTTCTCCTGGCTGTCTTCTGCTGTCTTCTGGTTGTTCTTTCCATCTCCAGAATATGAACCCCGTCCCTACACAGCTGTCACCACGTGGTATGGTCAGCAGCAACATCCTCCAGGTCCTTGCACTTCCTTAAAAAATTCTTCATCTGATCCTTATAGCGCTTCTTCGGCCTTCCAGATGAGCGTCGACCATGATGTTACTGGCCGTATAACACTCTGCAGGGTAGCCGACATGGAGGCATCCTTATCACGTGCCCCAGCCACTGCTGACGCTGAGTGACAATGGCCTCAATACTCCTGCCATTGGTCTTTACAAGTATTTCAGTGTGAAGCACCCACTCACGCCAGGTAGTTCCCAGGATGCGCTGGAGGCAGCTTATGTGGAAGCGTTCCAAAGACTTGATGTGACGGCTGTAGGTTACCCAAGCTTCACAGCTATAAAGGAGGGTGGTGACACAGACCGCTTGGTATAACATGGAACATAGAATAGTACAGCAACATACAGGCCCTTTGGCACACAATGTTGTGCTGACTCTCAAACCCTGCCTCCCATATAAGCCCCCACATTAAATTCCTCCATATACCTGTCTAGTAGTCTCTTAAACTTCACTAGTGTACCTGCCTCCTCCACTGACTCAGGCAGTGCATTCCACGCACCAACAACTCTGAGTAAAAAACCTTCCTCTAATATCCCCCTTGAACTTCCCACCCCTTGCCTTAAAGCCATGTCCTCTTGTATTGAGCAGTGGTGCCCTGGGGAAGAGGTGCTGGCTATCCACTCTATCTAGTCCTCTTATTATCTTGTACACCTCTATCATGTCTCCTCTCATCCTTCTTCTCTCCAAAGAGTAAAGCCCTAGCTCCCTTAATCTCTGATCATAATGCATACTTTCTAAACCAGGCAGCATCCTGGTAAATCTCCACTGTACCCTTTCCAATGCTTCCACATCCTTCCTATAGTGAGGCGACCAGAACTGGACACAGTACTCCAAGTGTGGCCTAACCAGAGTTTTAAAGAGCTGCATCATTACATCGCGACTCTTAAACTCTATCCCTCGACTTATGAAAGTTAACACCCCATAAGCTTTCTTAACTACCCTGTCCACCTGTGAGGCAACTTTCAGGGATCTGTGGACATGTACCCCCAGATCCCTCTGCTCCTCCACACTACCAAGTATCCTGTCATTTACTTTGTACTCTGCCTTGGAGTTTGTCCTTCCAAAGTGTACCACCTCACACTTCTCCGGGTTGATCTCCATCTGCCACTTCACAGCCCACTTCTGCATCCTATCAATATCTTTCTGCAGTCTTTGACAACCCTCCACACTATCTACAACACCACCAACCTTTGTGTTGTCTGCAAACTTGCCAACCCACCCTTCTACCCCCCACATCCAGGTCGTTAATAAAAATCACGAAAAGTAGAGGTCCCAGAACAGATCCTTGTGGGACACCACTAGTCACAATCCTCCAGTCTGAATGTACTCCCGCCACCATGACCCTCTGCCTTCTGCAGGCAAACCAATTCTGAATCCACCTGGTCAAACTTCCCTGGATCCCATGCCTTCTGACTTTCTGAATAAGCCTACCATGTGGAACCTTGTCAAATGCCTTACTAAAATCCATATAGATCACATCCACTACACTACCCTCATCTATATGCCTGGTCACCTCCTCGAAGAACTCTATCAGGCTTGTTAGACACGATCTGCCCTTCACAAAGCCATGCTGACTGTCCCTGATCAGCCCATGATTCTCTAAATGCCCAGAGATCCTATCTCTAAGAATCTTTTCCAACAGACATAAGGCTCACTGGTCTATAATTAAGGCGACATTTGTGGAGGGACGAAGGCTCCTATTCTAAAAGACTCTACACTGAAGTCTCCCAAAGGCAGCTGATGCCTGCTTAAAGCGGCTCTGGGTGTCATTGTCAATGCCGCTATCCTCAGAGAGAATGCTCCCCAGATATTTGAAAGATGGCATTACTGACAGCTTTTCATCACCAACAGTGAAGGCAGGTAGAGTGGGTGGAACACTGGTACTCCATTGGCAAACCACTTCTGTCTTGGTGGTATTGACAGTCAGCCCCACCCTGGTGTATGTTCTCATGGCCACAGCAAGGACAGTCTGAAGATCCTCCAGAGTATTGGCCACAAGAGCACAGTCATCCGCATACTGCAGCTCCAGGACCCGCTGTCTACAGGGTTTGGAGGTTGCCATCTAATCTGGCATCCACTGCCACACCGCTGCTGACTTCAATCTCGTTGTGGAGAAGGTTGGTAACACACACGAGGAAGATGTTAAAGAGCACTGGTGCTCGCACACACCCCTGCCTCACCCCTATGCGAACAAGGAAGTGCTCAGCCCTTGTCCTCCTGTGATCACCCGAGCAGTCATCCCATCATGGAACAGGCAGAGGATGTTAACAAATATATTGGGACAGCCAAACCTGAGGAGGACATCCCATAAGAGCTCTCTTTGCACAGTGTTGAATGCTTTGGAGAGGGCAACAAAGGTCCTAAACAGGTCCTGATGTTGCTCCCGGCATTTTTCCTGAAGGTGCCGGGCTGTGAAGATCATGTTGATCATGCTCCTGTTCTCCCTAAATCCACACTGCAATTCACGCAGCATTGACTCGGTGATGTCACTGATGAGTCTCGGAAGCATCACCTCCCTCCTTCTGGCTGTTGCTTGGAAGAAATGTAGATCTCCCTCAAGGGAAAGCTTCACATCAAAACCTGCAAGTAATATCTTTTTCTGAGCTCTAAATGACAATAAATTGGATGCCCAAATTTCTCCTGGAAATTGACTTGTATAGCACCATTCTTCATTTTGAAGTTCCTTAATAGATACATTACACTTGATAGATTTTAAATACATGTGTTGAACTACATATTCAAAGCCTTTCAGGAGAAGCTTGACATTCTGCCAACCGTTTTTTGTTTCTGGTCTGGATTTCTGATCCTTAGGATGGTCAAGGCATGGATTCAATTCAGTTCAGATGTTTCTGTGAGAAGGACATTTAAGAAGCACTTTGGTAGATTGCGGATATGACCTTTATTATACTGGTGCTAACTGGGGTTTAATATTGGGAACTTAATTCTTTTCATGTCAGATTCACATTTAGATATGTAACACCCTAGGAAAGGTTTCACTGCTAATGTAATAGTCTTTCTTTAGCAACAGTGTTTGGGTTATGTTTAGAGATAATGGCTGGTTTGGAAGGTGAGCTGTCCAATGAGGGGAGTGTTTTCCTTGCTGTGTGCCTGAGACCGAGGTGATCTGGGTCTTTTGTTTGGCGAGAGATGAGAGAGAAGATGCCGGAAAGGAGAGGTCGTAGACACCAGAAAAGAGTAGACTTGGAGTGGGGCCAGGAGTCAATGAAGCTCAGGGAAATCGATGGAGGACCAACGGAAGGGAAACTGTGAGCTCCAAAGTGCATATTAGACAGTTTCATTAAAATGGGCCGTTTTCTTTTTGTTTTTCTTTACTAACCCTTTAGTCAAATTTAGAATTATAAAACTGAATCATTTAATTGCATATTGGGTACTGTCTCTTATTTTGTGGTACTGATTTGTAACGGGGGAACAAATCACACAGCAGCCACACAAACAGGAGGTTTTGCACCTCAAATTTCACTCGTTTGGCGGGGCCAGAGATCGTCTTCCCTAGACTTCGCCGCCAATCGAATCTGAGGATTACAGTTGTGGGGTTATCATTCAGGATGTATTTCGTTGGATGCTGTGTGATTGCCCTGAGCTTTCAACCAAAGGGTTGTGTGTTTGAGTCTGTGCTAGTGTGGATGCTGTCAGGGCTGAGCGGTGCTGTGCATCCACACTGCTACCAGTAACGAATGTGTGCGTGTTGAATGGGGTAGATGTTCGTACGCCGGATGAATTGTTAATTCAATTTTTAAGCACCGTTAAAGCTGTAGACGAAGTTACAATTGTGGAGTGGAGGTTTGATAAAATGGTGGGCGCAGACCTTGTTTTAGTTCAGACTGGCGCTGACGTAACGGCAGTGGGACTGCCCCGTATTCTGGGAGCCCCAGAGAGGGGGGGGGCCATGGACTGTCCATACTTTCTGGGAGGAGCGTGTAGGTGAGCGGGCTGAGTCCCAAGTTGAGTCTCCCGTAGCTGGGGGTGGAGACTTCAAAGACAGTGTTCTCTCGTTTCTGAGGAGTGAGGGGAAGGAGTGGTGTGATTTGGAATATCTAATTAGTCTACGTCCCCGGTGAAGAGTGAGAGTTCTGAGCTAGTATCAGCTCTTACCTCCCTGGCAAATAAATGGCCCAGTACACAGCCAGTGGGTCCTAGTTACCAAAAGCTAAGAATGTTCTCTAGAATGAAGCTCACCCCCGAGGGGGAAGAAGAGTATGAGCCTTGAGTGGAGAAGACCTCTCAGTTGTTAGATGAGTGGCAGTACTCTGATGACATAAAGAGACAGCGATTGGTTGAGAGTTTGAGGGGGCGGGCTGCTGACGTTGTGAGGGCCATAAAGTCACAGTACCCCCTTACCACGATTGCCGCTTACATGCAGACACTGGAAGAGGCGTGTGGCACAACAGGAAGTCCAATGGAGCTCATGTCGGGGTTTCAGAACGTGCGTCAGGAGAAGGGGGAGAAGCTTTCTGCCTACAACTTCCGGCAGCCAAATTGCTTGCGGTTCAGAGGAGCCATTCAGGCGGCTGAGGTGGATCAGTGAAGAACAGACCAAATAGTGATGGGGGTCCACAGAACCTGTTTGCTTGGGGTCTCCGACTGTCTTGTAAGACGCGCAACCCTCCCTCGTTTGTTGAGCTGATCAGAGAAGTACGAGAGGAGGAGAATATGTTGGAGGCGTGGCAGGGTTCCATCAGCCGGGTGCAGTCCTCGGGTGTAGCCCCCTGTGTTGAAGTGACGATGGATAGCCTGCCCTGAGCAATGGTAAAGGAGATCGTGGCAGGATTGAGAACTGAGATGTCCCGGTTGTTATCAGCGGGTGTGGCCCCCCCCCATATGATGGAACTGATAGAGAGGCAGACCCCCTAAGGGGACGGACTCACAGAGGGCTGTTGGTGGCTGGGGTTCTGTGAGAAGGGGAACGGCTGGTATTGTCTGTAATAACTGTGGTGAAGAGGGACACTTCAGGCGGGAGTGTGAACGACGGGAAACTCCTCGGGGAGTGAGCCCCTGAGTACCTAGGCAGAGAGAGACATCGGGAAACTTAGAGGAGACCCAGTAAGGGAATGGCCTGGTGTCTCTGGGGGAACATGCTCCCAACAATATACCAAGGAACCCCAGAAAGTGAAAGACCCTATTCCTGAAGGCTTAGTGGGGCCATGCTCCAGTGTATCACTATGGATAGAGGGTATTTATGCTAAAGCCATACTCAACACTGGGTCGCAGATCACTTTGTTGTACCGTTCGTTTTAAAACTGGTACCTGACGCATTTACCATTGATGCCTCTCAGTGCACTGAAGATCTGGGTTCTTAGGGCAGGTGATTATCCATATGATGGTTATTTGTCAGTGAAGCTGGAGTTTTTGGAGGCCAATTTGGGAGTGGCTGAGGTCCTTGATACAGTAGCGCTGGTTTGTTCAGACTCCGTCGAGAAGGGCGGCATTTCATTTCCGGTGGGGACCAACATTCCTCTTGTGAAGAGGCCGATGGGGACCTGCAAGGAGAAAGCTTCCTGAGAACATGACCTGTTCACCGGGTGTTTCAAGCTGCTTTGGAGGAAACGTGTGGCTGCATTGGGCCAGATACCGAGATCAGACAAGGGACTGTGTGGTTCACCGAGCCAAAGACAATCATGTTACGGCCTGGGGAAGTAGTGAGAGTGATGGGAACCCTCAAGTGTCCCGGAATGCCTGAGGGTAAGGCCCTCTTAGTGGACCACGAGGAGGGGTCGGGATTACCTGCTGGGGCAGTGGAGAGGCTCGAACTGCAGAAGCCCTCGGTTGTACAGGTTAAAGGATGGCAGTGATTGTCAGGAACACTGCAAAGAGGGAGGCCACATTCAAGCGGGGGATGCCTCTGGCGCATCTTTTCCCGGTGACGGTAATGTCTAGCGTCCCTGTGAGGCACGCCGGAGAGAAACCCTCTGCAAAGGGGGAGAGAGTTGACCACTGAGTCATTCAACTTTGGGGACACCCCGGTACCCGTGGGTTGGAAAAGAAGTTTGACAGAGAAGATGTTGAAACTGGAAGGTGTCTTTTTCACTGATGAGTTTGATGTGGGTTGTTCCAAGAGCACTTGTCACCCTATCTGGGTGACCAAGGACACCCCATTCTGAGAGAGGTCACGGTGACTGACCTCTGCAGAGGTGGAAGATGTTCGGCAGCATTCATGTAAGTTGAAGGAAGCTGGGATCATCACTGAGTCCTGAAGCCCTTATGCGTCCCCAGTAGTAGTGGCCAGAAAGAAGAATGTGAAGGTACAGATGTTTGTGGACTATAGACTGAACCAGTGTACCGTCCCTGACCAGTATATGGCCCAAGGATCGAAGACATGCTGGGCTGTCTGAGTGGTGCAAAGTGGTTCAGTGCGCTGGACTTGTGAGGTAGATATTACCAGATCCCCATGAGTGAGACTGACAAAGAGAAGACAGCATTTATATCTCCATAGGGATTCTTCCAGTTCAAGAGGATGCCCCAGGGCATATCAGGAGCCCCTGCAACCTTCCAGTGTGTCATGGAGAAAATGGTAGGGGATATGAACTTGCTTGAGGTATTGGTGTATCTAGATGACCTCATAGTGTTTGGGTCCTCCTTGGAGGAACATGAAGTGAGGCTGCTGAAGTTGCTGGGCCGCCTGAAAGCTAAAGGGTTAAAACTTTCACTGGACAAGTGCCAGTTCTGCAAGACATCCATCAGCTATGTTGGGCACATCGTCTTGCGAAATGGAGTAGCCGCAGATCCGTCCAAGGTAGATGCAGTGAACACATGACCAAGGCCCCAGACAGTGGGCACTTTGGACTTGTTCCTTGGGTTCTGTGGGTAGTACCGGAGATTCGTGAAAGGCTACTCATAAGTGAGTCACACTTTAAATCAGATCCTAGTGAAGAAAGGGAGGAAGAAAAAAGGAGAGGAGGGTAAAGAGTATCTTAGCCCTTTGGAGCCTTTTGGAGCAAGGTGGGATGTGAAATGTGAAGAGACCTTTCAGTGGCTGAAGGAGCTGCTGACACAGGTGCCTGTTCTAGCTTTTGCAGTCCCCCAGTGCTGTATGTACTGCATACACATGCCAGCAGGGAGGGCTTAGGGGGTGTCCTGTATCAGGATGAGGGCACCGAGTTGAGACCTGTTGCATTTGTTGGCCGGAGTCTGGCACCCTCTGGGAAAAACTATCCCACACACAAGTTGAGTTTCTGGCATTGAAATGGGCTGTGATGGATAAGTTGAGTGACTATCTCTATGGTGCCAAGTTTGAAGTGAGAGCAGACAACAATCCCCTAATTTATATGCTGACTTCAGTGAAAATTGGATGCCACAGGCCATCGGTGGTTGGTGGTGTTATCTGCCGATGATCTCAGCCTGAAGTACCGGCAGGAAAGTAGGAGCATTGATGCGGATGCTTTGTTCCGACATGTGCATGAAGGTCTGGACAGGGATGGAGAGCGGGAGAGTGTTCCTGCCCCGGGAGTGAAAGCCATGTGACAGTTTTCCCATCACGGTGAAGGCAGAGGGAAGACAAGGGCAGGATTGAATGGTAGTTCAGTTAGAAGCTTACAATGATGCTATTCTACAAGTTTACTGTAACCTGACTGCTCTGAAGACAAACCAGTTACTGGAATTGAGTCCTGGGAAAGTGGCAGTTGCTCAGCGAGATGACTCAGGCATCGATACCATTTGGTCAGCGGTTGAAAAGGGAGACATGGCCCAAGCGGAGAAGATGAAACAGGCTGCGGTGCCTCCACTACTGAGAGGATGGTCCAGATTGGAATTGAGGAACCAGATCCTATACCGGGTCACGTCGCCTCCGGACCGACCTCGGCATTCCCAGCTGGTTCTGCCTAAGAAGTATCGGAGGATTGTGTTGAAGTCACTTCATGATGATTCTGGACATTTAGGGGTTGAAAAGACCTATGGATCGCTCAGAGATCAGTTTTACTGGCCCTGAATAAAGCCAGAGTTTGAAGAATACTGCAAGTCATGCATTCGATGCATCGGGAGGAAGACGCTGCCTACGAAGGCTGCTCTGTTGTCCCTCTTGCAGAGCGCAGGGCCCTTTGACTTGGTATGTATGGATTTCCTGTCAATAGAGACAGATGTCAGCAACATAGCAAATGTCTTAGTCATCACGGATCACTACTCCAGATATGCGCAAGCTTTCACTACCAATGATCAGAGGGTGTCCACAGTGCCCAAAGTGTTACGAGAGAAGTATTTCATTTATGGTGGCCTCCCCAGGAGAATCCATAGTGATTAGGGATGGGGATTTCGAGGGTAGGCTCATACATGAGTTAGTGAGCATGCTCAGAGTCGAGAAGTCGAGGACTACTCCTTATCACCCGCATCATAAGGAATTTGAGACTACCTAGGAAGCATAAGTTGGCTGACTGCTGGGCGGCTACGCCCTACATAGTGGAGAGTCAGATGCCAAACATACCAGTTTACCGGGTGAAACCAGAGGATGAGAATGGGCCTGTCAAGGTTCTCCATCAGAACCACCTTCTACCTCTGGGACAAGAGGTGCGGGTTGACCCCGAGCCTGACCTGGAGCCTACACCTAGCAAGAGGACTCTGTGGCAATGTGGGGTGACTGACGGACCCACAGCAGGAGAAGTTAGACCAGCCCCTGCCCCTGAATGGGATACTGATTCGGAGGATGAATGGGGTGTGGTATATGCTGCCTTTTGCTAACTCCCTGCTAATTGAGGAAGAGATTCCCAACCCTTCTCGTGCTGAATCAGGTGAAATTGGGGTGGGCTATCTGTGGACAGCCTGGGTTTCAGTCGGACCCTGCAAAGGATGAGGTCGGGCTCAAGCAAGGGACAGAGGGGTCCGGATTGCAGGAGGGAATGAGTGATAGACTGGGGGAGGCCTCGCCAGATAGACCAGAAGTATCCCCAGTAGTGTCAGAACAGGAAGAAGTGGATGAGGGGGTACGGAGTTCTCAAATAATCAGAAGACCACCAGATAGGCTGGCCTATGTAGCACCAAGGGACAAAGTGTGGTCCCTACCACCTTGGGGAGTTATGTCACTGCCTTTTACACTTGGATTGGACTTTGTGCTTTGCATGGAGGGTTGGTAAATTATCTCAACGTCATGAGGACATGACTAAATTTGGTCTGGGGAGAGTGTAACACCCTGGGAAAGGTTTCACTACTAATGTAATGGTCTTTCTTTAGAAGCAGTGTTTGGGTTATCGATACAGATAACGGGGACTTTGGAATGTGCATCGTCTAATGAGGAAAATGTTTTTTCTTGCTGTGTGCCTGAGACCGAGATGATCTAGGTCTTTTGTTTGGCGAGAGATGAGAGAGCAGATGCCAGAAAGGAGAGGTCGTAGACACCAGAAAGGAGTGTTCTTGGAGTGGGGCCGGGAATTGACGAAGCCCAAGGAAATCGATGGAAGACCAGCAGAAGGGAAACTGTGAGCTCCAACTTGTGCACATGAGACTGTTTCATTAAAGTGGGCCCTTTTCTTTTTGTTTTACTTTACAAACCCTTTAGTCAAATTAGGAATAATAAAGCTAAATTGTCTAATTGCATATGATGTACTGGCTGTCATTTCGTGGTACTGATTTGTAACAGGGGAACAGATCACAGAACATCCACACAAACATAAGGTTTTGCACCTCAAATTTCACACGTTTGGTGGGGCCCTAGACTTCGCCGCCTACCAAACCTGACGGTTGTAGATATATTTATCATGTACAAGGAAGCATGCAGTGAATGCATTATTTGTGTTACAGCTAACACAACTGGGAGAGATGGGGAAGGGTATAGTCTGGGTGCAGGTCAATAAGACTAGGTAGAATAATAGTTTTAGATGGGCTGAAGAGTCTGTTTCTATGCTGCAGTCCTTTCAGAATCTAGGACACTACCTAAGGATATACTGGAGGCAGCCCACAAGTGTTACCACACATTCCAAAGCCAACACAGCATGTTCACCATGCTCAGCAGAACAATATAGAGCACAACAAAACAACTACAGCAATATAGGCCCCTTTCTTCCTTCCCTCCCTCCCGTCTACACTCACGGAGAGATCTCCAACTCTGGGACAGGCCTCTGCGCCTCCTGTCTCCTGTTCCCAGGCTTCAGATAGCACACCTCGACCTCCAGTCTTCTGATCAACCTTTGGGCTCCAATCTCAGTATTGACCCCGAGATTAGTCAGATGCAACTGTTGCATCAGATAAGATCAAATAACAATCAAGGATTTGGAACAGAATGGCATTTTGTTAACACTCATCTGGCAACTAATATTTGAATTGGTAATGTTTTCTAATGGTCCTCTTCAAGGGAGTATAGATAGTATCTCACTCAGTGGCCACTTTATAAGGTACCTCCAATACCTAATAAAGTGGCCCCTGAGTGTACGTTTGTGGTCTTCTGTTGGTGTAGCCCATTCACTTGAAGGTTTGAAGTGTTGTGCATTCAGAGATACTCTTCTGCACATTACAGGTGTAAAGTGTGGTTATTTCAGTTATTGTCACCTTCCTCTCAGCTTCATCCAGTTTGTCCATTCTCCTCTGACCACTCTCATTAACATCGCATGTTTGCCCACAGAACTGCACTCACTGGATTTTTTTTTTTTTTTTTTTTTGCTTTTTGCGCCATTCTCTGTAAACTCCAGAGACAGTTATGAGTGAAAATCCCAGGAGGTCAGCAGTTTCTGAACTACTCAAACCACCCCATCTGGCACCAACAATCATTGCACAGTCAAAGTAACTTAGATTGACTTTCTTACCCATTCTAGTGTTTTGTCTGAATAACAACTGAACCTCTTGACTACATGCTTTTATGCAATGAGTTGCTGCCACATGATTGGCTGATTAGATATTTACATTAATGAGTGAATCTATAGATGTACCTAATAAAGTTGCCACTAAGTGTACATGTGATCTGTGAGAATACAGAGACATTTTTTAAGCATTGGCATCCTGGTAACATGTTTACTTGTCTTTAAGATAATGGGTAAATACAAAGGGATCATTTTATGATCGCAGTTTCTGTTTGCATCCTGTTGAGGAACAAGTGCCTATCAAGGACCATGATGCAACATCCATTTATGCAGCCTTTTTTCTCATCCCAGAATATTTCAATTGCCTTACAGCCAATTAAGTCCTGTTTGAAATCTGGTTGCAGTGTAAATGTTGGAGATGGGACAAGAGAGTTCAGTGAGGAGGATGAACTGCTCAGCCGGGCAAAACCTGGTACAAGCAGAGCAAACAATTGGCCCTATTTAGAGTGGTTGCATTGTGGCGTTGATTCCTGGTGTTTTTGTGATCCAGAGGTTCTTGCAAAGTCAAGAGAATCAAGTCATAAAACTTATTGCTAAATAAAAAAATGAGGATTCAAATGCTAATAATGGCGGTTTTGTTAAGTGTTCTAAAAAAAAATGAACAAGGAAGAAAAGCAGAGAGAACAAGGACATCTTTGTTCTTTGTTACTTAGTCATCTTTTACAAAAACTAGTTCCAACTAAAGAGGTAACAACATTCCAGTGATAAGTGGCATGACACCTGCCACAGAAAAACAAAGAAGCTTTCAGAAAACTATAAAAGCCTCTGTGCTACAATCATTGGAAATTTCACTGAACAATTACACATGGTTTTATAAAAATACAAGCAAGCATAGGAAAGTTAAACTACTACAAAATATGAGGAAATTGATGATTCTGCACCTTAATCCAGCAGTGGTTATATTGCAACATATTAAATTGCTATTCACAAAGGGGTTTTGGCAAACAAAATGACCCTTCTTACACTGAACTTAATCATTCTAAGCAGACACCATTTTGAGCTCTCCAGTGGGAAATATTCCAACAATTACTGAGCATCATTGTTATAGATAAAGTGACTCCAAATGGGGCTGCTTTAGTTGGTTTCCTATCCTTGTGCATGCAGAGGAATCTTTGCTTAGTTACCAGCAAACTGGTGTGCTGGCTCTCTGGTTTATCCAGGACTGACACTCTTTAGACACACAGGAGTGCAGATGCAGGAATCAAGAGCAGCACACAAACTGGCTGAGGAACTCAACAGATCGGGCAGCAGCTGTAAAGGGAAATGTTTCAGATTGAGCCCCTTCACCGGGACTGAAAAATAGAAGCAATATGGTCATTATAAAGAGGTGACGGTAAGAGGTGGAGCAAGAGCTAGAAGGTGATTAGTGGATCCAGGTGAGGAGGGTGATAGGTAGATGGAGAAGGGGAGGGCAGGGACAGTGACAGAGGCTGGGAAGTGATTGGTGGATCCAGGTGAGGAGGGTGATAGATAGATGGTGAAGGGGAGGGCAGGGACAGTGACAGAGGCTGGGAAGTGATTGGTGGATCCAGGAGAGGAGGGTGATAGGCAGATGGAGAAGAGGAGGGCAGGGACAGTGACAGAGGCTGGGAAGTGATTGGTGGATCCAGGTGAGGAGGGTGATAGATAGATGGTGAAGGGGAGGGCAGGGACAGTGACAGAGGCTGGGAAGTGATTGGTGGATCCAGGTGAGGAGGGTGATAGGCAGATGGAGAAGAGGAGGGCAGGGACAGTGACAGAGGCTGGGAAGTGATTGGTGGATCCAGGTGAGGAGGGTGATAGGTAGATGGAGAAGGGGAGGGCAGGGACAGTGAGAGAGGCTGGGAGGTAATGGGTGGATCCAGGTGAGGAGGGTGATAGGTAGATGGAGAAGGGGAGGGCAGGGACAGTGACAGAGGCTGGGAGGTAATGGGTGGAGGTGACAAAGGACTGCAGTTGGTGGGTTCTGATAGGAGAGGAAGATGGAACATGGAAGCAGATAAGAGAGGATAAGAGAGCAGTGGATGGGATTCAGTGGAAGGGATATGTGGGTGATGTACAGAGAGAGAGAGGGCAGAGAAGGGGAAAGAGATGTTGACTGCCCGTTTCACTCCATAGACGCTACCTGACTTGCATCATTTTGTGAGCTTCTCCAGATGCTCTTTGTTCATATAAGTTGGAGTGGTACCATGGCAGAACAGTCTCCGAGCTCCATTACTGAAGCAAGTTCAGACCACAGGGAGTCTTGATTTAAACACTATTAGTGATCATTGAGCAGGCAGATGGGCCTTTGTAGTTTATGAATCTTTTGTAAATTGGAAATAGATAGATAGATAGCTACTTTATTGATCCCAAAGGAAATTATAGTGTTTCAGTAGTATTACAAGTGCACAGGTATAACCATTAGAAGAGAAGTAGAAGAATAAAAAAATAGGTTACCACAAACAATCTAATAGAAGAGGGTCATCACTTCCCCAGCTATAGGTTGACGCATTATAGAGCCTAATGGGCAAGGGTATGAATGACCTCATATAGTGCACTTTGGAGCAGCAACCTTTTATAAATCAGAAATTCTCTGAGTTTTAAATTTGTCTAAATTTAAACATGAGTCATTAACAATAAAATAAATGTATTTAAACTACTTTGTTAGCTGGAAGTATCTTCTCCTTAGTCGGGAGCAGGGGACCCCCCACTCAAAGAAGCAGTTAGACCTTGCCACAGAGACTAGACAGGGAAGCAAACTAATTTTTAAAGAATAGGTGGATACAGTATAACCTCCCTATAGTGACGATACCCATAGATACTATATTAGATAGCGCTTAAAATCTCCTTTTAAGTTCAGGGCTTTGCAAACAATGAACCCAATACCATCAGACACCTTTTCCACATTTCACCTCCCCAGCTTCTCACTTCATCCACCCCACCCTGCTCATCTAATTTCCCTCTCACCTGGTCTCACCTATCACCAGTCAGTTTGTACTCCTTCTCCCCTTCCCCTGCATCATTCTCTCTTCTTCCCCCTTTATTTCCAGTCCTGATGAAAGGTCTTGGCCGGTAACGCCGACTGTTCATTTCCCTCCACAGATGCTGTCTGACCTGCTGAGTTTCTCCAGCATTTTGTGTGTGTTGCTCTGGATTTCCAGCATCTGCAGAATCACTTGTGTTTGGAACTGCAAGGAGATGGGTCTGGTGGCTCAGCTACTCCAAGCCAATGAGTTTGCTCTACAGTCCTGCCAGACTACCTCAAGTACCGCTGTGTGGTAACCCTTCATAGAACATAGCAGAGTACAGCACAGTACAGGCCCTTCAGCCCATATTGTTGTGTCAACACTTTAACCTACTCTAAAGTCAATCTACCTTTCCCTCCAAATAGTCCTCCATTTTTCTTACATCCATGAGTTTAATTAAGAGTTTCTTAAATGTCCCTAATGTATCTGCCTCTATCACCACCCCAGGCAAGGCATTTCACACACTCACCACTCTCTGTGTAAAATACCTACCTCTGATATTTCCCCTGTACTTTCTACCCAACACCATAAAGTTATGCCCCCTCATATTAGCCACTCCTGCCTGGGAAGAAAAGTCTCTGGCTGTCCACTCAATCTACGTTTTATCATCTTTTATCAAGTCACCTCTTATCCTCCTTCACTCCAAAGAGAAAAGGCTTAGCTCATTCAACCTATCCTCATGAGACATGCTGTCTAATCCAGGCAGCATTCTGGTAAATCTCTTAAACAGCCTCTCTAAATTTTCCTCATCCCTCATATAATGAGGCAACCAGAACCGAACACAATACTCCAAGTGTGCTCCAACCAAGGACTTTGGAACTGCAATATTACCTCACAACTCTTGAACTTTCATACATTAGAAGCATTATCTGGATCCACTTAACGACAAAGAGCATCAGGGCTGCCGTTCAACTTGCGTCAATCATTCTTATCAAAAGAAGGAAACAAAAGACAGAAATTAAACAGTGCAGCAAATTTCTTGAAGTAATTAAAGTTTGATGTCAAAAATTGGATCTGGGATTAGAAAAGATAGAATATTGCTTTGAGATATCTAGTTAAAACAAATCTCACATGCTATTTTATTGTGGATGAATTTAAAAAAGTATTTAGAAATGCTTCATTTAATGGATATAGATAAGGCAAATACAGGCAGACTTTTTCCACTGAGGTTGGAAACTAGAGCTTGAGGTCATGGGTTAAATGTGAAAGGTGAAATATTTAAGGAGAACATGAGAGACAACTTCTTCGTTCAGAGGCTGGTGCAAATGTGGAAAGAGCTGCCAGTAGAAATGATGGATGTGGGTTTGATTTCAGAATTGAAGCAAAATTTGAATAAGTACGTAGATGGGAGAGGTATGGAGGGCTACAGTCCAGGTACAGATCAGTAGGATTAAACAGACTAATAGTTCAGCATTGACTCAATGGGCTGAAATGCCTGTTGCTGTGCTGTAGTGCTTTAAGACTCTCTGACTCTATATGAAAGGAACTGTTGATTCAAATGCAAAGTCAGACAATGTAACTTGCCTTAAACAAAGTCAAAGTCCAAAGTAAAATTTATTATCGGAGTATATGCATGTCACCACATTCAACCCTGAGATTCTTTTCCCTGCAGCAAAAGTCATACTCGGATTCATTCTGCAACAGGAATTGTGGAAGGCTGGGGTATGGGAGTGCAAGGCTGTGATTAGCCAACAGATGGTGCTCAGTCGATGCACAGTTGCAAAGAAGTTCATAGCATCTCCCAACCAGCTGCTAGGATCCAAATACAAACAGAATATGCAGGTCCAGCAGTATCAAAGAAGGGAGAAATGGAGATAATACCCAAGGGTGGGGGCAGACACAGTACCTCTTGTTCCACTTGCAGGATGGGCTTCATTTTGTAGTTGTCCATGCAATGTTGAGGATCAAGGATCAGCTTTATTCACCATGTAACATTAGGTATCTAATTCATGTATTAGGAGTCTGCTGTGTTGTGTTGGTCAGGATGTAACATGCAACAAAGCAACAGCATTCAACAATTTTAAAAAATAAAGAATTACATAGAAGAATAAAAAATTGTATATAAAAAGCTCATAGAGTTAGAGGTTAAAGTATGGATATGGAATAAAATAAAGTACATAAATACCAGCATGTATTTACAATGTAAACAGGACTACAAAAAGTGGTTTAAACTATCTACAGTGCAGTGAAGGGGATAATCGAGGGGTTGGGTGGGGCTAACTAGAATGGTTGGTCAGATTGTCAGATTAACTGCTTGGGGAAAGAAACTTCCAAATTTGCGATTTTTTTAATAGTCCTATAATGCTTTCCAGAAGGGAGTTTTTGGAAAAGGCAGTTTAAAGGATTGGTAGTATGCTCAATGATTTTTCCTGCACGTTTGTTTGTCCTGGACACATACAAGCAGTGTATATTTACAGTATCTTGAACACATGAGATTCTTCAGACATTGGAAATCCTGAGCAACAAAATGCTGGAGGAACTCAGCAGGTCAGGCAACATTATGGACTTTGGGATGATGCTTTAATTTCTTCCAGTGAGATGGCATAATGTTTAGGATCAAAGTTCAAAGTAAATTTTCTGTCAAAATACACATACTGTATGTCACCATATACAAACTTGAGATTCATTTTTTGGCGGCATACTCAAAAAACCCAAAAACCATAATAGAATCAATGAAAGACCACTCCCAACATGGCAAGCAACCAGTGTGATAATACAAAAAGAAAGAAAAACTAAAATAATAATAATAATAAATAAATAAGCAATAAACATTGACAGCATGAAATGAAGAGCCCTTGAAAATTAGTCTATAAGTTGTGGGAACAGTTCAATGATGGGGCAACTGAAGTTATCCCCTCTGGTTCTGGAGCCTGATGGTTGAGGGGTAATAACTCTTCCTGAACCTGAGAGTCCTGTACCTTCTTCCTGACGGCAGTAGTGAGAAGAGAGCATAGCCTGAGTGGATCAAGGAGCATTTGATTCACTATATACAGTACATTTACATGTATAGTTTTCGGAATCTGCTGTGGTATGTGGTCAGGGTGTGACATACAACAAAAAACAACATTCAAGTTCAGGTTCAAGTTTTTTTTAATACTTTATTTTCAAAATTTTCAAAAAAAAACAATGAACATCAACAAAAACATACCAGCTCAGACATGTATAAAAATGAAATAAGCAAATAAAAAAAGGACATAACATTAGAGGGATGCCTATTGTACAAAGTGCTCAAAAATACTAAACATTAAATCTCAAATGAGGGCCGTGAGAAATCAACTGGGGGGAAATTGTTCATCTGCCCCCGGCCTCATCCAGGTAGGCAAGAAGTGGATCCCAGATAGCCAAAATTTTTTTAATTGAATTGGTTCTCAAGAACCTACATTTCTCCATCTGTATGATTGAGATCATATCAGCCATCCACCTCCGAAAGGAAGGGGGAGAGGGTGATTTCCATTCCATCAAGGTAAGTCTTTTGGCAACAATCATCCCCAGCACAAGAGACTGTCGTATGGCTGCAGGGAAACAAATAGTAGATTGCGAGCAGCCAAATATAGCGAGACCAGCTTCCAAGGGGGAGGATCTATTATAGGCCTTTGAGTACCAGTCAAATATTTTGGAACAAAATCCAGTCAGTAATGGGCAAAACCAAAAGGTGTGTGACAACGTGGCCTCCATCCCTTGGCATCTATCACACATTGGCGAGACAGAAGGGTAAACCCTGTGCAATCTAAGTTTAGGGTAGTGGAGATGGTGGACAATTTTAAACTGGATCAGTTGGTGCCTGCTATTAACAGAGCAAGCTTGTATCATTGTCCCAGGCAGCTTCAGATAATTCAATGCCCAACTCCTCTCTCCAGGCTTCTCTAATCTTCACAGTAGACACTACAATGCAATTATCAAACAAACGTACAAACTGCCTGGAGTCAGGAGGGTTCTTTAAAATATCAAAAAATATATGTTTCCCTGGAAGGATTTCAAAATTACAAATCTTAGATTGAACGTAGTGTCTACTTTGTAAGTAACGAAAGAAGTATGAATGAGGCAGCTCAAATTTCTCTTTCAGCAGATGAAATGTTGCAAACCGTCCCTCTATGTACAGGTCTTCAATAGAAACTAGGCCTTTCTCCCTCCAAGCATGGTAGGTTTTATCTGACCATGAGGGTAGAAAGGAGTGATTGAAACAGATTGGTGTTTGTACAGAGGTCTCTGGTAAACTCAGAATGCTCCTAATCTGATTTAGAATTCTGACGGAAGTTTTCAAAACAAAACTCAAACTTTTTGAAGTCCCAGGCTTCTCTAATTTAAAGAACAGCATGGCTGGCAAGGAGGAATTGACAACAGAGTTGGACTCCATACATAGCCACAAGGGAACTCCAGGGGGGTGGTTATCCGGAGCCCCCTGTTGCCAAAACATTAAAGCCCTAGCATTGACAGCCCAATAATAGTGTCTAAATACAGGTAATCCCAGCCCTCCTTCAGACTTGAGTTTTCAAAATCCTGTGATTCTTATAATTCCAGATATAAGACAATATTATGGAGTCCAATTCTTTAAAGAAGGCTGATAAAAGAAAAATGGGGAGATTTTGACAAGGATAGAGAAACCTAGGAAGGGAAACCATTTTAAATGAATTTATATGACCAATCATGGACAAAGGTAGGGTTTTCCAACTTTCTATATTCTGTTTAAGTTTTGAAGTAAACTCCACGAAGTTTAATTTGAAAATTAATTTAGGATCTTTGGGGATTGCCAAGCCAAGATAAGTAAAGTGATCTTTAACTACTTTGAATGGACACTTTCCAAAAAACCCCGTGTGTAGTCGTTGGAGAGGGGCGCAAAGTCACTTTTTTGTCCAATTCATTGAGTATCCCGATAGTCTGCCAAAAGAGGTGATTAAATCTAGAAAAAGGGGGACTGACTTTTCTGAGTTTTGTAAGTAGAGTGTCACATTATCAGCATATAAACTAATAAGTGTTTCAATACCTCCCACTTTCAAACCCAGAATATTTGGGTGACTTCTTATTTTTAGGGCACGGGTCTCTACTGCAACGTCAAAAAGGGCCGGCGAGAGAGGCCCCCCGCTGGACTGAACGGTGCAGGGGAAACAGAGTTGACTTGTCACCATTAGTTATAATAGAACACATGGGCTGGCATATATCAGTTTTACCCAAGAAACAAATGACTCCCCGAAACCAAACCTGTATAGTGATTCAAACATGTTAAGGCCACTCAATCAGGTCAAAAGCCTCCTGTGTATCAAGAGATAAAATTGCTGCCCCACTAGCTTTCCCATGATCAGAATATACAGTATTAAGGAGGCATCTGATGTTGGAAAAAGAGAACCCACCCGGGAAAAATCCTGTCTGATCAGGATGGATGATAGATGGCAAATGCCTATTTAGTCGGTTAGCCAGCATTTTAGTTATTACCTTTCTATCAAAATTCTGGAGTGCAGTGGGCCTATAGCTGGCTGGGTCTGTTTCTTCTTTACCTTTCTTTAAAATGAAGGAAATGTTAGCATCATACAATGTTCTAGGCAAGGCTTTATCTCTCAGAGCAAGATATCATTCTGAGGAGAAGTAGGTCAAGGATATCACAGAATTTCTTATAAAATTCACAGCCAAATCCATCTGGCCTAGCAGCCTTGACGTAATGACTTAATGACAGAAGTTATTTCTTCCAATGTGAAGTCAGAATCTAAGTCCTCCTGAGCAGCGTCACTAAGTTTTGGCATTACAAAAGAATCAAAGAAGTCACTCAAATCAGATTGAGTGGCATTGCATTTAGAAGAGTAGAGCTCACTGTAAAATTCTTTAAAACAGTCATTGATCTCCTTGAGGTTAGTTAACAGGATACCTGCCCTCGATCTAATGCAATGATTGACCTTAGGGCCTGGGCGCCCCTGAGCTGCTGCGCCAGGAGCCCCTCAGGCTTGTCCCCCATTTTGAAGTGCTTTTGTCTTAATTTTAGGTTATTTATTTGACTACCCAAGATATGATTGTACTCATATTTAAGCTTCATTATTTCATTATAATCTTCAGAGGATTTCGAAGCCTGGTATGTCACTTCGAGGGTTGGGAGAGTATTCTCAATCTCTAATAATCATCCTTCTCTCTCCCTCTTAGCAGCAGATTCATATGAAATTATATGCCCACGAATCACCACTTTTAAAGTCTCCCAGAGTGTGGAATCTGACACCTCACCATTATCGTTAATTTCTATAAAACCTTTTAATCTGGTGGTGATATGTTCTATAAATTTCTTATCGGCCAGTAGGGAGGGGTTAAAACGCCAGGAATAGATTCGTTTGGGAAGGGAGAGATTTAGAGACATTGTCAAGGGGCTATGGTCAGAAATTAATCTATTATGATATTTTGTATTGGTAACACGAGATATTCAATGAGAGTCAACCAAAAATTAGTCTATTCTACTATAAGATTTGTGAACATGAGAATAATAATAGTCCTTGTCGGTGGGATGTTGAACTTGCCAGATATCTACTACGTTCCTAGATTTAATCAAATTATTTAGGACCTGCACTGACACAATATTTGAGGGTGGGCAGGAGGGCAATCTATCTAAATATGGATCTAAGTAGCAATTCAAGTTACCGCCGATTATTATATTTGAATTACTGGCATCCAGAAGTAAATCAAAAACTTTCCTAAAAAAATTTGGCTCATCTGTGTTTGGACCATAAATATTAAGGAAGGTTAGCGGAAACGAATTAACGGTGCCAGAGATCATAATAAACCTGCCGAGAGGATCCGTGGTCATGGAAGTGAGTTGAAATGGAATATTTTTCCTAAAAAGGATAGCCACACCACAGGCATGAGGAGCAAATGACGACTGGTAAACCTGCAATATCCAGCTAGACCTCAGTCTGAGTTGCACAGTTACTTTGATATGGGTTTCCTGTAGAAAAATCACATCTGCAGATAGAGATTTGAGATATCTAAAGACTTTATCTCTCTTAACAACATGCCTAAGGGCCTTAACATTCCACGAGACTATTGTAATATCTTTTTCCCCCAGCTGCGTTCTACCGCAAGGCCTCTGCATATGAGAATAAAAAAGACATTATTAGAGTTGAGCACAAACATAGTAAACAATGCAAAATAACTGGCAGCCTCGTAAGAACACAACATACACAAAAAAAATGTCTGAACCATAAACAAGAACAACACACCCCAACCCACCCCGCCCCACCCCACTTCGTGTCTCCCTAAACCAGACACATAGTTCCCCATTTCCATCCCAAAAGGAGCTGCTGGGCAGGTAACTAACATTACACAATTATCACAAACCCCCTCTCTGAGAAAATTTATAACACAAACTATATAATACCATTAAACAAATGCTATTAGGGCTGGGGAGAGTTATCCAATGTCCGCACCTGAAGCTGAACATTCATGACACCAACTCAAATTTAACCCTTATAATAACCCTTATAATATTTAGAACATTCTCTGCAATTAAATCCCAGTGCGGCATACAGCATCGCAAAACTACATATAACAAGCAGGTCCCTCCCCTTATCCCAATATGGAAACCGGCACAAATATAAGCTGAATAAACAGTGTCAATATATCTACTCACTTTTGTGTGCGTTATTTCTTTCCAAGAATTGTGCAGCTTCTATCAGATCGTCGTATAATTTAGGCGCTCTTCCATCTTGATGATAAATATAGAGCCTAGCCGGATACCGCAGGGTCTTCTTCATTCCTCCATCGCACAGAGTTTGCAGTACATCACAGAAGGCACGACGTTGAGTCATCACCTCTTTAGTATAGTCTGGGAAGATCAAGACCTTATTTCCCTTGTACTCCATGGGTTGTAGTCTGCTGCGGTGCAGGATCAGCTCTTTCACTTGAAAGTGATGGATACGTGCCAAGATGGTGCGCGGTTTCCCGCCAGCAGCCGGCTTTGGTTGGAGAGAGCGATGTGCACGATCGACTTCAACCAGGTACGGGAAATGATCTTCCCCGAGCAACTTGGGAATCAGTCTGGAAACAAATTCAGTAGGTTTACCATCCTCCTTGCCCTCTTGTATCCCTACAATCTTAATATTATGTCTCTGGGAACGAGCCTCTAAGTCAAGCACTTTAGCTTCAAGCTGGTTATTTTGTCTCATTAGCTCCGAATACTTAGCTTCAAGCTCTTGCACGTGTTTTTCAAGGTCGCTAGTGATTAGTTCTTGATTAGCCACACGGGCTTGTAAGTCAGCCTGTGAGGCCACAAGCATCTGAAACTTGGTCTCAAAGGCATCAAAACGGTCGTTAATGCCGCACAGAACTGACTCAGAAATCTCCTGACCTAATTCCTTGCACATGGCGTAAGTTTTATCCGGCGGTATCTCAGGCGCGGAGAAGCTCTTTACCGACCCATTGTTAGCACTAGCTTCGGTCGTTTGGCAGTCAACGGTCTTGGCTTTATTTGCCTTCGGCATTGTCAAACTTTTCCAGACACTTAGTTTAGACATACACTGTTGGCCTATGAATGAATAAAATACGGTATAATAATAATTTTATCGAGGCCTCAGAGAGTAGCACTAACCAAACACGTCTAATCCATACGCATGCGCACTAGCGCCCCCCAAGTTCAAGTTCAAGTTTAATTGTTATTCAACTATATTTGAATACCCATGAATTCGGCTGAATGAAACTGCTTAACTCCGGGGCCAAGGTGTAAAACACAGTACCAAAAGTCATACACAGCACAAGGTACACATAGCACATGTATGATAGCAGTAAAGTACTGTCACTCAAAAAAATGTATAGTCTAAAACCCTGCAGCAGTCTGCAATCAAACACTATTCATCTTCTGTTCTGCAGAGCAAACTCTGGAGAGCAGCACTGACTCCAACATGTATGCTGTGCCACACCACCTCTGGCACTTCGCCGGAGTGCCCCAACTCTGATACCTCTCTCCTGAGCAGCTGAAACAGGCAACACCACGGCTTGAGACCTAATCTTTGCTACAACTGAGGCCACACAGCTTCCCTGGCATTCACCAATAAACCAGAGAACTGGACTTGCAGCATTCCACATTGACAATAGCCAACAGAGTCTTGTGATCACAAGGAAAGCGACTAAAGCAATCACTTTTGGACTGCACACCTCTTTCGCACACCCACTCTGATGCAGGCACTGCAAGTCCAGATCCTCCAGTTTCTCCACCAACAAGCAACTCGTTGATGGGTAGACCTGCAATATTTTAATGTCCAGAAGAGTCTTTCAATCATAAAAATACATTTTACAAAGACAATAACACCCATAGAAGCCACTGCGTTCAAGCACACTGCTAATTTACCAGAAACAATAATTATAATTATTATTCTAATTCAACAATTTTAAAGAATAAAGAATTTTACTTTAAAAATAAAGTTATATGTTAAAATATGGATATGGAATAAAATGTGCACAAATACGTAAATAGCAGCATGTATTTACAATGTAAACAGCATTATAAAAAGTGGTTTAAAGTCTTTACAATGCAGTGCATGGGGGTAACAGATTGAGAGGGTGAGGGAGAGCTAACTAAAATGATTGATCAGAATAATTGCCTGAGAAGTAAGAAATTTTTAAGATGGCATGAAGTTTTTGTTTTATTGACAATGAAAACAATCTGGTGCATCATAGCTTTAATAATTTTGAGGAACAATCAACATGATATCTAAACAAAATGAAGGGCAGAGTAACTGGTTCAAATTCACTCAGCTGGTAACTGGGAAACTCAGCATGTCTTCAGATTGTGACGGGATCCACGTTATAAATGTTTTTGTTTGTAATAGAACAAAGTTTGTTTTATTCCAGACAAAACTGCCAGGTAACCTGTTATGATCACATGTGTAAAAGTTACAAGAGAATTTTGCATTAATCTTTTGATCGATCACAATTCCATTAAGTGCTTTTAATGCAGCTGCAGCTAATAGCAGCCATCCTAATGGTGGGAAGCCTGCCCATTCAAAGTGTTCCCTGGAGGCCTCAGCATGGAGCCAGAGTCACAGATTCTTAGAGCACTACAACACAGAAACAAGCCTTTCAGCCCATCTAGTCTGTGCCATGCTACTTTTCTGTCTTGTCCCATCGACCCACACCCGGACTATAGCTCTCCAAATCCTCCCATCCACAAAATTATTGAAACTTCTCTTAAATGGTGTAATTGAATCCTCATCAACCACTTCAACTGGTAGCTTGATTACCACTCACAGCCCCTCTGAGTGAAGAAGTTTCCCTTCAGTTTCCATTTGAATATTTCATCTTTTACTTTTGCCCTCCAGTTTAATGTCATCCAACCTCAGTAGAAAAAGCCTGCTTCCATTTATCCTGCCTGTATCACTCATGATTTTGTGTACCTCTGTAAGATCTCTCTTCATTCTTCTACACTCTAGGAAATAAAGCCCTGACCTTTCCAACCTTCCCTATAATTCAGCTGTTCAAGTTTCAGCAACATCCATGTAAACTTTCTCTGTGCTCTTTCCATCTCATAAAGCTTGCAATCTTCAAGTCCGTGTTTCTATGGATTATAGACTTGCAATATTGAGGGAGTGTTGCATATTTGCAAGTGCTGCCTTTTAGATAAAACATACAGTATAACTCAGGCTTCCTCTGTCCTTCTCTGGTTATCACAGACTTATTACAGGCTAAGATAAACAGAAGGGTTTTTCCATGTATACCATTCATAATTCCTATTGGTAAATTAGAAAGTTGATACACTGGTTTACTGTTGCCACATGACCCAAAGTACAGTGAAAAGCTTGTCTTGAATACTGTTTGTACAAGTCAATTCATTAAACTAATTGAAAGGAAGACATGAGAGTCTGAAATGTGGGTTTACCATCTTTACTTTAAGCAAGGCGTGCATGTATCACATGGTAGCATAAAGAAGTATGCAATTAATGTATTTCCACATATAACCCATAATTCATTATTTAAATGAACAAGAATGCTTAATCAAATTATATATATATACAAAATTACTCAAATATTATTGAAATATTAAACACACAAAACTCTTCTCTGTTAACCTATAAACTCCAACTCAATTGAAATGCATCTCAACTATATACAGAGTATACTAAATAATACAACTACTATATGTAGACATCCACAGCATAATAAATTTGTAAATTGCCATTCAGGCCTAAGATTTAGTTGCTGTGGAGGATATCTTGCTCTCATGGGATACAGTCTTTCCTGACAAGGGGACTCACACTGCCTGGCAGTGAGACTTGTGGCTGTGAAACTATCTAAGGTTCTGGAGCCGCCTCATGGTGATTGTAGGAGATGATTCTCAAACTGCAATAAGTGATTCTGACTGCTCTGGGCACCTTTCTTCATCCTTTTTCTTCTTCTAGTTTGTGCATCTTGATCTTCGGAAGGTGCAGTCAGTTCACTGGAATATTCTCTTATTAATCCTTCTAGTGTTTCCTTCGCGATCTCATCTCTCCTCTTGGTTTCCTCATCCACAACATCATCCAACAAATCTTCGGTTTTTGTATTTCCATTGGCTCCATTTTTGTTTTGGCCTTCTGTTCATTCAGCTGGACTTTGGTCTTTGCATCTACTTTTACAAGCAGCCTTTTGTCTCTCAGTTGAAGTTCATGCAATAACCTTAATGCATTCAAAGTAGATTCTGGTTCTTTTTACTCACAAAAGCTGAATGCATGCTACTTTCCTGAAGCACCTTCCAGCTTAAAACCAAGCCACATTTTGGAAGTAACTGCCCGATTAACAGATCAGAAGCTTTCATCGATACGTTGCCTGTGTAAATTATTGTAGTTGGACCATTTCTCTTGTCACTTTCACACTTCCTTTGAGCAGCATCATCCTTCCTTGGTACAATATGCTTTCCAACCAGACACACAGAGTTTGGCACCAATGCCTGTTTATCCTCCGTTAGGCAACAGTTCATGGTGTTAGGCTTTAAGACAGTTGTGGCATCATCTACTACCTTTTTAAATTCACTTTCAATTGACTTTATTGTCAGGATGTGGCATACAAATGGTGGATGGATCTCCAATCAAGTAGCTGTCTCAGCCAATCACATCCCCACAATGTTGGTCCCTCTGTTTTTACCACCTACAAGCTCTAGGTAGCTTGTTGGTTGTTGTATTCCACTGTTACAAATGTCATTCCCTTAGGAGTTATCTTTTCTCCAGTTTAAGTTCTTAGTTGGATATTTGCAGGCTTAGGTTTAATATCTTTAAAATGCCTCCTGACCTCATTTTGTGGAATGACTGAAACAGCAGAACCAGTGTCTAATTCCATTTTAATTAATTTACCATCTACTTCTGGTGCAAACTATATTGCCTGTCTCCTGTTAGTTTCCAAATTGTAAATCTCAAAGGTACCCATTGCTGGTTCACTTTCATCTTTATCAGATTTTTCATCAATAGCGTGCAGATTACTGCTCTTTTGGAAACTGCAACTTGATTTTTTAGCTTCTTTTCTTCCTTGGGCAGTCCATTTATTTTTGCCTGCTGACATACTCTTTATATATGACCTACTTCATTGCATTTTCTGCAAGCGTTGCCTTTAAATCTACATTTGTATTGTGTATATGAGCAATTTGTTTGGCTAGGCTGGTTTCTGGTTAGACACTGCAATTTTGTTCACGCTCACTTTCATTCCTGACTTCAACTTAATTTCCTTTTTTGTCTGCAGTTTCGATTGAAACAAAAATTTCAATACTGTTTTGAATATAAGTTGTGCTTTGGTTAGGAGCCGATTTTGAATGCTTTCTTGCAAGATTCCACACTAAGTGATTGCTTAATGTATCTTTAAGACTATTACCGAACAGATAGTGCTCAGACAATCTCTTCAATTCAGCCACGTACGCTGAAATACGCCCTCTTTTGATTCAGTTTATGAATACTAAAGTGTTCTGAAATCAACAATAGCTTTGGTTCTAGATGTTCCTGCATCACTTTTACAGTAGCAACAAAGCCAATTGCTGACGGTTTGGTTGGAGCAGACAAATTTTGAAGCAAATTGTATGCTTTTAAACTCAATGCACTTCTCATTAGTTATTTCATTTGCTTCAAAATCCTGTTCCAATAGCTCAGTATACATCAGCCAATTAACTGTTGTGTAATTCAACTCATCAATCTTTCCAATGTAGCCAGCTATTTCAGATATTTTTCATGACTATTATCACCTGATACTCATTCTTTATGAACCGTTTCATTCCTGGGATCATTCTCCAGAGTAACATAACTGAAACAGAAAAATTCTGTTGTCTCTAGGGTATATTGGAATTGGATTATTTTCATCACATGTCCCGAGAAACAGTGAAAAGCTTTTGTTTGCTTGCCAGCTGGACAAATCATGCCACAGATAAGTACATTGAAGTCATAGAAAGGAAAAACAAAATGCAGAATATCATGTTGCATCTGCAGAGAAAGTGCAGTGCAGGCAGGCAAATGAAGTACAAGGGTCTTTGTGAGAACAAGAGTTCAAGATAAGCTTTTCACTGTATCTTGGTACATGTGACAATAATAAACCAAGTCCAACTCCAGTACCAAACCATGAAGCCAAAACCTCTCTAAGGTTCTTCACCTTTGAAATAATAATAAACCCATCACATCACCAAATTTTTCCAGGCATAAAATTAGAGTCAATTAACTACTTATATCAAAGTTATAGTAGCAACACATATTTGCACTACTTTTTTTGTTTTAATTTTTTTCTTTCTTGTAAAATTTTAAGACCATATGATCTAGAAACAGAATTAGGCCATTGAGTCTGCTCCCATTTCATCAAAGTGGATCCATTTTCCCTCTCAGCCCCAATCTCCTGCCTATCCCCTGTATCCCTTCATGCCCTGACCAATCAAGAATCTATCAACCTCTGCCTTAAATATACATAAAGAATTAGCCTCCACAGCTACCTGTGAGCACAAATTCCACAGATTCGCCACTTTCTGGCTAAATAAATTCCTCCTCATCTCCGTTCTAAAAGGACAACCCTCTATTTTGAGGCTGTGTCCTCTGGTCTTAGACTCTCCCATCACTGGAAACATCCTCTCCATATCCACTCTGTCAGGGCCTTTCACCATTCAATCAGTTTCAATGAGGTTGCCCCTCATTCTCTGAATTCCATCAAATGTTCTTCCATTGTAAAGCCGTTTAATACTGGAATCATTTTTGTGAACCTCCTTTGAACCCTCTCTAGTTTCAGCACATTCTTTCTAAGATAAGGGACCCAAAACTGATCACAACACAACAAGCAATGCCTCACCAATGTTTTATAAAGTCTCAACATTACATCCTTGCTTTTATATTCTAGTCCTTCTGCAATGAATGCTAACATCACATTTGCCTTCCTCACCATAGACTCAACTTGCTAATTAACCCTTGGAAAATCCTTGCACAAAGTCTCCCAAATTCCTTTGCGTCTCAATTTTTTGTATTTTAGAAAAATTTAGAAAATAGTCAACCCTTTCATTTCTTCTTCCAAAGTGTATGACCATACACTTCCCAACACGGTATTCCATCTGTCACTTCTTTCCCATTCTCCCAATCTGCCTAAGTCCTTCTGTAGCCACCCTTTTTCCTCACAACTACCTGCTTTCCATTTCTCTTCATATCATCTTCAAACTTTGCAACAAAGCCATCAATTCCATCATTCAAGTTATTGTCATATAACGTAAAAAGAATCAGTCCCAACACAGACCCCTGTGGAACACCACTAGTCACCAACAACCAACCAGAAAAGGATCCCCTTATTCCCACTCTTTGCCTCCTGCCAATCAGCCACTGCTTTATCCATGCTAGAATCTTCCCTGTAATACATGGGCTCATGGCTTGTTAAGCAGCGTTGATTATGTATAATCAATGATTAATCTGTGCTTTTTTCTTGTGAATTCTGCTTCTCTGATGTTCTATGGCTCGAATGCTGCTACAAGTAAGTTCTTCATTGCACCTGTGCAGACATGTATTTGTGCAGATCAAGTTAAAGTTTATTGTCATCTGACTGTACATATATACAACCAAACAAAACATTATTCCTCCAGACCATGATGCACCACAATACATATATCGCGCACAGCACAAAAAGACAAAATATTATCACAAATAACTTTAAAAAATATAATTCTAAATGCATGTGAAGTGCACAGCACAGGTAAACAGTAAACAGCTTGCTGTCCTCACGATGAGACTTTAGTGCTGGCACGGCAAAAGACAATGAACTTATCTTTGATTTTGACTCTGATTTCCAGAGAACAGTAATGCTTCTTACAAGGATTCACAAATACAGTGAAAAGCAAATGTCTCAGCACAGGATGCTGGACTGAGATACTAGGCCTAGCACAGAGAGCCTGCAGAGTGCTGAACAGGCCTGAATGAAGTACAGACTCAGTTGGATACTTCAGCAATGTGCTTTCATTTGATGACCTCCGAAGTTTCCATTTAGGATATGAAAGCCAATATGAGCTGACAGACATCAATCCAATTCCATGTCGCAGGGGAGCTTCACGGAGACTGCAAGCATTATGGCAGAACTGAAAACCTTGGAACCGATCCAGGAAAAGAAAACCAGAAAAGATGTCTTTGTGAATTCAGCAAGAAAGAGGAAAAGTTTGGTGTCTACAGGGAGTTAGGATTCACAATGGTATACAGCAGAAGCTCGGAAATGAAGAACCTTAAGAATCAATTAAAATAAAGAATATTGCAACAGAGTTTGTGGAATCCAGTAATGTGCCAAGTGCAATGAAAAAGCTAGAATTAGTCTAATAGCTACAAAGAGTTATTTACCTCAGTGTCACATTTGCTATCAACAGTTCGGTCTCTGCAGTGTATGAAAGTATAGATTCAACTTCACATTCAGATTCATTTATTTATCATGTGTACCTCAAAACATACAGTGAAATGTGTCATTTGTGTTAACAACCAACACACCCGAGGATGTGCTGGGGGCAGCCCACAAGTGTGACCATACATTCTGGTGACAACAATGTTCAGCAGAACAACACTAGCAGCAACAAAACAGCAAAGCAAAACAAGACAGCAACAGCAGAACAAGCCCCGTTCCTCCCTCTCACCGGGCCACCCCCTCACACACACAGGTAGGCCTCCAAACCCAGGACAGGCTGCTGCCAGGCCTCCAGCCCTTGGTGCTGAACGCTCAGAATTCACAACATCTTCGCGGTTACAGAAAATTATGCTGAAATTAAAAATTGTAGAAATGGACATAAGAGCAACTATGTAGGCGGCTGTCGGGAGACAAACCCAGTAGAGTTATCAGAGTCAGATTGAAAGATTCAGGGACATCTAGCAAAGGTTACAGTAAAATGTGACCAATTCTTTGAGTGAAATAATGCCACTGTATACTGCATACTGTGATGCTGCTGCAAGTGAGTTTTTCACTGCATACATAAGAACATAAGGCCATTAGACATAAGAACATAATTGGGCCTTTCAACCCGTCAACTATGCTCCACCATTCTATCATGGCTGATTTATTATCCTTCTTAACCTCATTCTCCTGCCTCCTTCCCATTGCCTTTGATGCCCTGACTAATCAAGAACATGCACAGAGATAGAAGAGGAAACCTCTGTGCATGGAATTGGAAGAGGGAGGGGAGGTCCTGAATGAATACTTTGCTTCAGTATTCACCAGTAACAGGGATCTTGACATTTGTGAGAACAGTATGAAACTAGCTGATGTGCTAAGACATGTTGGCGTTAAGAAGTTGAATTGAATTGACTTTATTACTTACATCGTGCATATACATGAGGAGTAAAAATCTTCACATTATGTCTCCAACTGAATGTGCAATGTGCAATTTATAGTCATTTATAATAGTATGCACAACAGGACAGTCAATATAACATTGAAATAAAATTGTATCAGCATGAATTAATCAGTCTGATGGCCAGGTGGAAGAAGCTGTCCCAGAGCCTGTTGGTCCTGGCTTTTATGCTGTGGTACCGTTTCCTGGATGGTAGCAGCTGGAACAGCTGGCACTTTTAAAAAACACTAGGATAGATAAGTCCCTGGATCTACCTGAATGTACTGTGGAAAGTTAGGGAAAGGGTTGGCGATGATCTTTGCATCCTCACTGGCCACAGATGTGGTACCAGAGGATTGAAATGTTATTCCATTGTTCAAGAAAGGAAGTAGGAATAATCCTGGGAATTATAGACCCATGAGTTTTACTTCAGTGGTGGGCAAATTATTAGAGAAGATTCTTTGAGATAGGATTTACAAGCATCTAGAGAAGTACAGTCTGATTAACAATGGTCAGTATAGCTTTGTGAGGGGCATACCTCTTAAGCCTGTTTGAATTCTTTGACAAAGCACATGATGAAGGTAGATCAGTGGATGTGGTGTATATGGACATTAGTAAGGCACCCTATGGCAAGCTCATTCATAAAGTCAGGAGGCATGTGATCTAGGGAAAAGATGGTATGGATATAGATCTCGGTTTCCCTTAGAAAGGAGAGTATTCTGCTTGGAGGTAACTAGTGGTGATCCACGGGGATGGATTCTTGGGTTCTTTGTTCTTTGTGAGAGAAGGAAACATACACACCACACATTCCCCTCTCTCTTCTCCTCCCTCATTATAAAACCCTTGCAATGAAGTACCCACACAAGTGAAAACACACTGATATCTGAAACACAGATGCTGTATGTCAGAATACAGGCAGATCCACAGATGAACTGTCACACTCCCCAATACACACATGCACATAAACACCACAATACACACACATCTATACATACACAGTGATATATACACACACCGCAGTACACATATACACACAGCTGTATACACACCCTGATATACATAGAAGATGATGAGAGGCATTGATCATGTGGATAGTCAGAGGCTTTTTCCCAGGGCTGAAATGGCTAGCACGAGAGGGCACAGTTTTAAAGTGCTTGGAAGTAGGTACAGAGGAGATGTCAGGGGTAAATTTTTTATGCAGAGAGTGGTGAGTGCGTGGAATGGGCTGCCAGTGACGGTGGTGGAGGTGGATACAGTAGGGTCTTTTAAGAGACTCCTGGATAGGTACTTGGAGCTTAGGAAATTAGAGGGCTATGGGTAACCCTAGGTAATTTCTAGGGTAAGGACATGTTCAGTACAGCTTTGTGGACCAAAGGGCCTGTATTGTGCTGTAGGTATTCTATATTTCTATACACCCTGACCATACCGCACACACACACACACACACACACACACAAACTTTATGAAGAAAAGTACCGCAAGCTATGGCTTTCCTCTTTGGAGCAAAGCAAGATGAGAGTTGATTTGACAGAGATGTACAAGATGATAAGAGGAATAGACAGACTGGACAATCAGAAACGTTTTCCCAGGGTGAAAATAAGACCATAAGACCATAGGAGCAAAATTAGGCCACTTGACCCATTGAGTCTTCTCTGCCATTTCATCATGGCTGTTCCAATTTTTCTCTCAGCCCCACTCTCTTGCCTTCTCCCCGTATCCCTTCATGCCATGACCAATCAAGAATCAATCGACCTCTGCCTCAACTATATATAAAGTCTTGGCCTTTATATGGCTAAAACAAGGGGACATAATCGTAATGTGATTGGAGGAAAGTATGGGGGGGGGAGGATATCAAAAGTAAGGTTTTTAGATAGAGAGTGATAAGTGCATGGAGCACCCTGCCAGGTGTGGTGGTAGAGACAGATGTATTAGGGGAATTTATGAAACTCTTAGATAGGTACATGAATGAAAGGAAAATGGAGAGCTGTGAAGGAGGGAAGAGTTAGATTGATCTTGTAGTTGGTTTAAAAGTTGGCAAAACATTGTGGGCCAACAGGGCCTGTGCTGTGCTGTAATGTTCTATCTTCTTAATTTCTTTGTATAAAGCTTTTGTGAGTAATATCTCATTAACCTTCTTGGAGTCCTGTATGTTTGAGTTAAGCCTTTGCAAGGTGCCTTGGCTTTGTAAAATCATGCTGTTTTGGTTCACAGTCCTCTTTGTGACTGAGCGTGTTGATGTCATGAATATGTGATCCCTAAGTACCAGTGAGGTATTAACACCGAGGAGCACTGAAGCAACCCTACTGAGATGATAAAAGGGGAGCAGCTGAATGATATCAAAGGAAAACAATGAGATATCTTTATCTTAAGATAACTAAGATGGATTTTAAATCTCTCTTCAGTAAAAGTAACTATGTCTTCATTTGAAATTCCATGTTGAGAGCATGAAATATTCATATGGATTGATCAGTAATCACTGCATGAAACTGTACTTTATCTATCTAGGCATTGAAGGAATAATTCATCTCAATTTTTATATCAACATTTACTCATCTGATTGACATTTATCAGTGTTATTTAATTTTTGTGCATAAATTTTGATTTCACTGGGATCAATCAGTTTGCTAAGCATCTTGCCTCACTCATATATTGTAATCAAGATGTTGTTAAGTAATAATGTTTTGTTAATTCCTATTTGCAAGTCAGTATTGGTCTTGTTATCTTGGACAAGGACGAGTTTCACTTCATTTTCCCCTCCCAATATACTGCACGGTCTTCTCCATACCTCCTCTTGCTGTTTGCTCAGCTCTGTGCTACTGTTGATGGTGACAGTTTGTTTATGAAGAAATGGATGTGCAGGACACTATTAGTTTTTGCTGTAACAAACCCAGGAAATGCTTGAAACATTGACCAGATGATACTGCTTTAGATTCCAAACTTCATAGAGCATTACCACACAGAAACAGGCTCTTTTGGCAAATCTATACCAATGTCAAACTATCATCCTGCCTGGCCCCACTGACCCCCACCTGGACCATAGTCCTCCATTCCCCTCCCAGCCATGTACCTATCCAAATTTGTCTTAATTGTTGAAATCAAACTCACACTCATAACTTCTGCTGGCAGCTTTCCCACACACACCGCCCTCTGAGTGAAGAAGTGCCCCTTAACCATTTCCTTTTTCAACTTTAACCTATGACCTCTGGTTCTAGCCTCATAGAAGACGCCTGCTTACATCTACCCAATTTATATCCTTCATAGTTTTGTATACCTCCATCAAATCCCTCCCTCATTCTCTTACTCTCCAGGGAATAAAATTCTAACTTATTCAATCTTTCCTAATAACTCAGGTCCTTAAGCCCCAGAATGTTTTCAGCATTTTCTGGTTTTGATTCAGATTTGCATCATCCGCAGTCTTTGATCCTTGTTGTGTTGTATAAAAGTCTCTAGGTATATTAGAGTGTGTTTTGAAAGATACAGGTAACTACTTCTCAGTAGCACCCTGTAACTGAGTTAATTGCTTCCATTTTCCACTACAGAGCTGTGTCAAGTAGCTGGATAATTATATAGATTTTTGTTCTATTAGTCTGGTGCGTAAGAGCTGCTATCTGCAAGCTTTTGTAGGGATCCATTTATCCCAGGGGATGATAGGTTTGGGCTTCTGGTGGACTGTGTCCTCTCCAAGAGCGCAAGCCTGGGTGGGAAGTTTTGAAGAGCTGGCTGTTGCCTGTGCAGCCTGTTCCCTCTCTCCACGTCACTGATGTAGTCCAAGGGAAGGGCAAATGCCGATACAACTTGGCACCAGTGTTGTCACAGAGGTTGCCAGAGTGAAGTTGTAAACATCAAGCTGCCTTAGGGATCCCGGCTCCAGATTCTTCCTCAGGGTCTATTCCCGAAGCCTCTCCCATGGGTGGGCATGGCTGTAAGCCAGCGGAGGTTTAAAATCGAGTTTCCCTTTTTCCAGGCGGGCTGCAGTCCAAGGCTGACAAGCCCCACCTGCCTGAAGCAACTGGTTTTGAGGCACCAGTGGTCCGGCTTTGATCCTTCTCTTGTCAGTAGAAACAGTTCTGCAGGCCTAGTAGCTAAGCCACACTTGAAGGCCAAGGGTTGGACTTGGTTGTCAGAGGCTGTCAGAGTCACACCCCATTTGGAGCACTTTATAGGTAGTGGGAGCTTATCCCCACTACCTCCCCAGCTATGACAACCTTAGCAAACAGAAGTAATTTATTTATTGTACTTAGTTACAGATTCAACATGGATCAGGCCCTCCCAGCCCTTAGAGCTGCACAACCCAGCAACTCACCAATTTAATCTTTGACTGATCACAGAACAATTTTACAATGACCAATTAACCTACCAACCAGCATGTTTTTGGACTTTGAGAGGAACCTGGAGCACCTGAAGGATATCTGAGCTGTAAAAGCATCGTGCTAACCATGACAGTCCCATGTCACCCCAATTCTCCGGTGAAAGAAGAATAAATAATAATTCCAGAATGTGGTGGGATATCGATCAGCTGCAGATATGGGTAGAGAAATAGCAGATGGAGTATATCCTGGCCAAATATGAAGTGTTGCAGTTTGGTAGGTCAAATGTAAAGTCAGTACACTGTTAAGGGCAAGATCTTGATAAGCAAGGTCCAAGTTCATAGCTCCCTGAAAGTGGCTAAACATGTTGATAGAGTGGTTAAGAAGGCACACGGCGTGCTTGTCTTATTAGTTGAAGCACAGAGTTCAAAAGTCAAGAAGTTATGTTGTAGCTTTATAAAACTTCAGTTAGGCTACATCTGGGGTATAGCATGCAGCTCTGGTCAACCCATTATAGGAAGGAGGGAAATGCTTTGGAGAGGGTGCAAAAGAGGTTTACCAGGTTGCTGTCTGGATTGGCAGGGATGTACTATAACAAGCAGCCGGACAAACTTTGGTTGTTTTCTCTGCAGCAGCAGAGGCTGAGGGCTATCTGATAGAGGATAATTTAAGAGCAGACAGACAGTATATTTTTTCCCAGAGTTGAAATATCTAATACCAAAGTGCATGCATTTCAGGTGAGAGAAGATAATTATAAAGGAGATGAGAGGAGCAAGTTTTTTACACAGAGAATAATGGGTGCCTGGAATGCACTGCCTGTGTTGGTGGTAGAGGCAGAAATATTAGAGACTTTGAAGGGGTATTTAGACAGGCATATGAATGTGAGGAAAATGGAAGACTATGAATATTGTGTAGGCAGAAGGGAGAAGTTCAATTGGCTATCGTATTACTAATTTGTTTGGTCAGCACAACATAGTGGGTGGAAGAGGCTGTTCCTATGCTGTACTGTTCTATGTTCTATGGTATATGGTCTAATACCCCTTTCACAATAATAGGTCCTGATTCTGTTACCCTAGCTATTCCTTTTCTCTCCTCTACCTGAAGTAAACTGAAATGTGTTGTTTGTGTTAACAATCAACCTACCCAAGGATGTACTGGAGGTAGCCCACAAGTGTCGTCACACATTTCAGCGCTAACATAGCATTTCCACAATGACTAGGTGTCATTAGCTTAATTAGTGCAGCATAACATTGTGAACAAAGGGCCTGTTCCTGCACTGTCCTGTCCTTTGTTCTATGCTTTCTGTTTATTTCTTTACTTTTTTTAACTGCACAAAGTTTAATCATTTATCTCCCTCCACTGAAATTAGTATTAATTCTTTTGAACCAATTTTATTTTGCACCCTTTTCTCATGAACATCTCAATATTTATTTTTCTTTCCCACTAAAAGCACGCATTGCCCGAGAGCAATGAAACTGCCCAGGGAAGGGAAATCAGGCACAATGTCAATTGACTATCCTCCACTTTATGTTACGCTTGAGAAACCTCACAACCTTACATGTTATTAAGAAAAACTAATAACAATCAAAAAAGAAATAGAAAAGGCATTCAGTTGCTAATTTATCATCCTTAGTAATAAAAACAAAATAGAAATCCTATAAACGGTCTAGGAAAATTTATTGATATATTAAGCTGAGACTCTTTTGCATTCCTACCTGTTTCTACATTGCTTAAAGTACTAACTGGATCAAAATGTAAAGCATAATGTCAAAAGTAATTTATTTGTTTAGGTTCATATTGCTCATTTTTTTTTACAGTCTTGTACACGCATTTATCAGGGATTGGAGATACAGAATACAGAGCACAAAACAGGGAACTGGCCAGTCATGATTTGAGTTAGGGAGAACTCAATACCTCATGAGGTATTGATTGCTGGAACAAAACAGTTATTCCGTTGCCTTGCAATGTGATGCTGGACAGGTGAATGTTCTGATGTGCTAGGTGATATAAATCAGTAATTAGTCAAAGTGAATTTATTAATAAAGCACATATATATTGTCAGTTTCTACTACTTTATTTATTTATTTATTTGGAGTTACAGCATGGCTTCTGGTATGATGGTTGCATGTTTAGTCTCAGCGGGCTCCCTGGGTCCACACAAAGGCATAATTGTTCGTCCTTTGCGTCCAAGACAGTGCTGGATATTAGGAACATCAAATACTGCAGCTCTACCCCATCAGCGAGTTGCTGGGTAGCGGTGGAGCTGGTCTTGTGTAGCCTGTTCCTGCCTGCTGCAGCGATCCAAAGAGAAAGGCATCGGAGGCAATGCACAAGGGTGTTGCCTGGGATGTTTTTCTTGTGATGGCAAGACCCTGTTAGACATTGGTAATGAAGACTACTGCAATTCTGGTTCACCGGTTCATTAGTGAGGCCGCCATTGGGAGAGCTGTGTGGCCTCAGTTGTCACGCAGACCAGGCCCTCATACTGTGGGGTCACCTACTGTAACTGCCCAGGGAATGAGACACCAGAGACGGTGTGGTGCAGCCGGTGTCTGGGCTGGCTTTGCCTGTTGCTGCTGCCCTCTAGTGTTCACTCAGCTGAAGACAACTGAATTGCATTCATCTATGGCTGCAACAGCATGTGATGAGGAACTGTTGTGTTCTTGTTCTTGCAGGAACATGGCTCTGGACAATTATCTCATGCACCAGCAATCTACGGGTCGTGATATTCAGGGATTTGGGCATTATCATTATCTTTTTTTGTGTGTGTATTTCACTGCTATCAAATGTGCTGTATGTGCCTTGTGCTGTGTGTGACATTTGGTACTCTGTTGTGCACTTTGGCCCCAGAGAAACAATGTTTCATTTGGCTGCATTCTTGGGTATGATTGAATGACAACTAAACTTGAGCTTGGTCAGAGGCCCGTGCCACCCAGTTACATCCACGTGACCAATTAACCTAGTAACCCATACATTGTTGGTATATGGGAGGAAACCAGAGCATCTGAGAAAAATCCACATGGTCACAGGGAGAACATACAAACTCCTTACAGACAGCAGGGGGTATTGAACCCAAATTACTGGTACTGTAAAACACTGCACTAGCCGATGCACTACTAAGCTAGCATACTGTGCCCCCATTTTCTTCCAGGTATATACAGGAAAATAAAGAAATACAACAACATTTACAAAAAATACACACAAGGGCTGACAACCAATGTGCAAAGGAAGCCAAATTGTGCAAATAATAAAAAAAGTAAATAAACAATATTGAGAACATAAGTTGTTGAGCCATTGAAAGTGAGTCTATAGGTTATTTAATATAGTTAATGACAATCATGTTTAATTAAGATTAAGTATTGAAGTATTTTCACTGTATACATTGTTTTACATTGTTGCAATTAATTAATAAGAGCAACAGCATAAGTGTGTTGTCAGTGTATCCTTAATTATATTTGGATTCATCTCATTGCTTATGCAAGGATGATTGGTGGACATGTCATTGAACACGTACTCAATGTACTTGTACACAAGATGCTCGAAGCATCAGCTCCAGTTCTATCTTGTAATATATAAAGATTGTTTATGAGAAAACATAAAGGATTTGGCACCTGCATGATGTTTCCCCTCTAAATCATTCCAAATTGCTTCTCAGATGGGCTTATCAATAAGCAGTGACAGCATGCAAAACATAATTACGACCATAATGGATTGAGATATAATATACTGTGTGTCAATGTGAGGAACTGTTGTAGCATTCTTACAATATGGTGTAATCAGATAGGAAGTAAATTAAGAGTGATAGGTTTACAGAAGCCAGGTTATTCTGTAGATTTCCAATAGTCATGAAGCCATGGAAGACTACAACACAAAAACAAGCCCTCCTTGCCATCTAGTCTATCCTGAGCTACAAATCTGCCTAGTCTCATTGACCTGCAACCCAACCATAATCCTCCACACTCTTCCCAGCCATGTACTGATCCAAATTTTTCTTAAATATTGAAATTGAACCTGCATTTACCATTTTCACTGGCAGCTTGTTCCACACTCTCGCCACCCTCTGTTCCCCTTAAACATTTCACTTTTCACCCTTAACCCATGACCTCTACTTCTAGTCTCAACCAACTTCAGTGGAAAAAGACTGCTTGCCTTTAGCCCATCTATACCCCTCAATGTTTTCTGTTATAACTGGTTCAATGTTTTAACTGGTTGCATCACCCCATCTGGTATGGAAAAAGCTGCAGAAAGTTGTAAAATCAGCCAGCACCATCATGGGCACTAGCCTCACCAGCGTGAAGGACACCTTGAAATAGCAATGCCTCAAAAAGGCGGCATCCATTGTCATGGACCCCCATCACCCAGGACATGCCCTCTTCACATTGCTACCATCAAGAAAGAGGTACTGGAGCCTAAAGGCATACAATCAACTTTTTAAGAAAAGCTTTTTCCTCACTACCATCAGATTTTTGAAAGAACAATGAACCCATGGACACTATCTGACTATTTATTTTTCCTTTTACATTCCCTTTTTGCACTACTAATTTAATTTAATTATTAATCTATATATATTTCTTCTTGTAATTTATAGTTTTTTATTATGTATTGCAATGTGCTGCTGCTTTAAAACAACAAACCACAATGTATGAAGTGATATTAAACCTGATTCTGATTCCTACATCACATCCGAAGGAGGTCCCCAATGCCAAAAGAAGAGGTCAAAAACCAGGATGAATGAAGAAACAGCATGCTGGAAAGGAATACGGGATTATGACAGCATGTTCCAGTGATACAAGGCGCTGTTAAGACCACACAGAGTATTGCAGATCTGGTCGGCCAGCAAAAGATAGGATGTCATTGAGTTGAAAGAGTGCTATTAAAACAAAAATTCATGGCATCTTAAAAGTTTCTTCCCCCATCTAATCAACCATTCTGATTGCCCCCCATCTTCACCTATCAATTACCTGCATCATGACAATGCACTCTAAACACTTGAAACCACTCTTTATAATGCAGCTTATATTATAAATACATGCTGCTATTCATGCACATTTTCTTCTATATCCATACTTTAACCTTTAACTTTATATGTTATATTATCATTTACTCTTTATAATTGTTGAATATTGTTGTTTCTTGTTGCATATCATGAAGTGAGCAACACACCACAACAACTTCCTGACACGTGAAAATGTATCTGGGACCGAGGCTGATCCTTGATTCTTGAAAAGATTCACGTGGAAGTTACTGTGACTGGAGGGCTTGAGGTTTAAGGCAAGGCTGGATGAACTGGAGTTTTCTATTTGCCTGGAGCGAAAGAGGCTGAGGGGTAACCTTTTAGAGGGTAGGTTGTGGGCATGCTATTTTGATGCTGGAAGCACAACGACACTTGCAGGCTGCCCAGCACAATCTTCACTGATCTACTTTGAATTCACTGTATGTTTCGATGTACCGTACATGTGTCAAATAAAGGATGTCTTTACCTTTCAGCTTTATAAGTAGGCTGAATGGCCACAGACCTTTCCCAGGGAAGAAGAGTCTGAAACTGGAGGGCACAGTGTAAGTGAGAGGAGAAATATTTAACAGTGATCTGAGGGGCAACCTTTTCCACGCAGAGGATGAAAAATACGTGGAATGAGCTGCCAGAGAAAACTGTCCAGACAGGTACAATTCGGGCATTTAAAATCTACTTGGATGAATGATTGGGTATATTTAAAGCAGAGGTTGATAGGTTCCTGATTAGTAAGGTTACGAGGAGAAGGCAGGAGAATGGGGTTGAGAGGGTAATAAATCTAACATAATGGAATGGCGAAGCAGACTCAGTGGCCAAATAAACTATAAAACATAGGAGTAGAATTAGGCCATCTGGCCCATTAAGTCTGCTCCACCATTCAATCATGGCTGAACCTTTTTTCTTCTCCTCTTCAACCCCAGTTCTAGGCCTTCTCCCCGTAACCTTTGATGCTATGTACAATCAAGAACCTATCCATCTCTGTCTTAAATACACCCAACGACCTGGCCTCCACAGCTGCATGTGGCAACAAATTCCACAAACTCATCACCCTTATGGTCTGAAAGGGACATCTTTCTATTCTAAGCTGTGCCCTCTGGTCCTCGGCTTACCCACAAATGGAAATATCCTCTCCACATCCATTCTATACAGGCCTTTCAATATTCGGCCAGTGAAATCCCAGCCCCCCACCACCAATTCTTCTGAAGTCCAATGAGTACAGGCCCAGAGCAATCAAACACTCCACATACATTAATCCTTTCATTCTCATGGACCTCCTTTGTACCCAGTTCAATGCCAGCAGATCTTTTCTTTGATATGGGGTCCAACGCCATTGTTATGAATAGACTTCATGTATAATAAGCATGAACCTTTGATTTCTCATTCTACTTTATCGTAGCCCTTGCACCTTATTTGTTTGCCTACATTACACTTGCTCTGCAACTGTAACACTTTGTTCTGTATGTTGTTCTCGCTTTTCTGTTTGTACCATCTCAAGGTACGGATGTACTGAAATAATCTATGTGGATGTCATGCAAAACAATGTTTTTAACTGTACCTTAATAGATGTGCAGTTCTAATCAACTACCTACAAGAAAGATATTGTGATGCTCTGGGGGGAGGGGAGGTGTCGTCGACCAGCATTGTTTATTTTTCTTGTGTTAAAATGCTTTTGTGGGATTGTGGTGGGAAGTTCCAGTTCATTCATTGTTACATTTTAGTTTGGGTTATACAGTTATTCACTTGTGTATTTTGGGTCACCCTGACTAACCATGGCCGCCTCCCCCATCTGCATGAGACTGGTAGGGTTCTCTTTCCAGATTATAATGCCGATCTGTTCTGTGCATATCACAATAAAGTACCTGTTGAGTTAACGAGTCTGCCATTACAGACCAAATGCTTGCCACAATATCAACATGCTTGAAAGAGTATAGAGAAATTTTACAAGGTCTTGAGTGTCTGAGTTATGCAGGATGGTTAAATAGATTTGGACTTTATTCCCTGGAGCACAAGAGAATGAAGGGAGATTTGGCAGTAATATACAAAATTATGAGGTGTATAGATGGGGTGAATGCAAGCAGGCATTTTCCACTGGAGTTGGGTGAGACTAGAACTCGAGATCATGGGTTAAGGATGAAAGGAGAAATATTTAGAGAAAGAGTAGTATGACCTCACTCAGAGGGTCATGAGAGTGTGGAATGAGCTGCCAGTGGAAGTGATGGACATGGGATCGCTTTCAACATTTCGACATTTAGGAAAAGTTTGGGTAAGTACATGGATGGGAAGGATATGGAGGGCTATGGTGCAGGTGTGGTTGATGGGACTAGGCAGAAGAATAGTTCAGGTTAGGTAGGTTAAAAGGACTGACTCTGTGCTGTTGAGTTTTATAACTCTGTGACACTATGTGACAATTATAGACAAATTACCAACTGGATGTATTTTGATTTGCAGTTTCAGAATCACATCCTCTCCGCAGTGCCAAGCTATCTTGCCTCAGCTGTTGGATTTATTGTTTGGTGAGGTTACATATCCCCTAAAAGGCAATAATGACTGAGAGAATCACAACCAGTCCACACAAAACATCAGTTACCCAGGGCTGTACTTGGGCAAATTTGCTGTAATTAACCTAACAGAATCCCTCTCACTGGGCCTTAAGTCATGTGAACTGACTCTTTCACTCGTCATGTAATGATATGACATGTGCTTTGGCCTCCAAAGCAAGTCTTAACTGATCACACTGTTGATCTATGATAGGAACATTGCTGCCTACGCACATTGACCTGAGAAATGCAGGAGACAACTTCACAACTTTTGGGATAAGAAAGAGGTTCCAAGAGTAGTATGACCTTCTGCTAGGGAACCAGACAATGAATAGATACCAGGAGGCATGGCTGAATTATTTACACATATTTTCAGTCAGGAATCAGCCAGACCAGAAATCTCAATAAATCCTGACGTTCATGAAGGCTGTTATCTATTCTGGAGAGATCGCATCGGCTGACACTGGGAGGAGATTGATTTCACTAAATCCAGTAACATTTTGGTGAGAATCAGCATCATACTTACAAGGTGACGATATGTACACCATCGGCTGAAAGGGCTGCTTAGAGCCGGCTGTTATCCCACAGGGACTGATCGTGGACTTCTGGATAGAGAGGTCAGGCGAATCAGTCCTCATTGAGGAGTCTGATGTGAAAAACGTGAGCAGCTCCCAGATCCTGGTGTCCACCGCTCAGAGGGTCTAACCTGGCCCAGCAGGTTGATGCAACCATGAGGAAGGGTCTACCTTCAACTGTATTTCCCTCAACTTGCACTGTTTGTTATTTTACACAAAGAAGAAAACTGTGTGCGAGGGGTTTTATAGCGAAAAAGCCATTGCACTGGGGCTGTTCCATTCTTACAGCCTCAAAAATCTTGGTCCAATAGTACAAAAGATCATCACGACTGGGGACTTCCTCAGCTGCAGAGGATAGCCATGAAGCATTCTGTGCCTTGTCATGCGCTTTGTTCTCCATGAAGCATTGCAACACTGCCTTCTTGGCCATTGGATCTTGTGGTTGATCTCATCCGCCCAGTCCGCCAGAACTAGCTTCCTATGCTGGGGTAGGCATGTCCCTATCTGACCAGGGTTGGAGGGTCCCAGCTACCCTCACCTGGTTTAGCCCGACTGTCGAAGCAGTGTACCAGGGACTGGCCACTGTCACATCTATCAAGTTATCTCTCATCTTCCTTTGCTCCAGAGAGAAAAGCCCTAGTTTGCTCAACTTCTCCTCATAAGACATGTTCTCTAATCCAGGCAACATCAGGATGCTCTCTACTGTGCATCTGTAGAATGACATGAGTATGGATGTGCATAATCCAGTGCCCTCCTCCGAAAGTAGAAGCGTTGGTGAGTTTAAGTAATACACTTGAATTAGAACAAGACTTCCAGTCAACACTATTGGCCACACAATGAAAGTCTAACTGTGATCGCCACTTTGGGGATTCTTGCCTTGCTGACCACACAGTTTCCAGAGGTGTGACTACTTCATGATGAACACAGCAACACTAACTTTAATAACCAGAAAGTGACACTATGTCACTTTTCTTGTCAATATTTTCTGACACTGATCTGACATAAAATTGATTTGCTTTTCTACACACTGTATATCAAGATATCTGTTACGAAGTTTAAAGTTGCAATGTGTCAATTTTTGTCTCTTATTTGAAGTTAATACCTCAATTTACTTTACCATTGTTCTGTTGGTTGGGAAAGTGACATTAACAGGGCATTAAATGTAGTCCATCACCCTTCACCTTCAGAGCCATGATCTAAAATCATGTAGACAGGCTGAAAAACAAGTTTAAAGTGTAAACAACCCAGAGGTAAAATAAAATACAATCCAAAACAATCTTAGAGAAGGTTAATAGGTCAGCACAACATCATAGGCCAAAGAGCCAGTGCTGTTCTGTAATCTTTTACGTTCTATATCTCCCCGCACCACACCCCACACCACAACCCCCACCCCACACCCACCACCATCACTCCAGGAAGCTTATTCCAAGTACCCACAACTCCCTGTGTAAAAAGCATGTCTTTCACATCTTCTTTAAACTTTCCCCTCTGATCTTAAATGGATGCGCTTTATTACTAGACATTTTGACTCTAGGATAAAGGCAGCCTCCTCTATCCATGCCTCTCATAAATTTATAAACCTCTATCTAGTTCCTCCTCAGCCTCCACCTCTCAAGAGAAAACAACGCAAGTCTGTTCAACCTCTACTCATGCCCTCTGATCCTGGTGAACCTCTACTGCACCTCTTCAAAGCCTCCTGTAACGGGGTAACTAAAATTTAATGCAATACTCCAGATGTAGCCTGTGCAGAGTTTTCTAAACCTGCAACATAACTTCCCGATTCTTGAACTGAATGCCCAGACTACTGAAGACAAGCATGACATGTACCTTCTTTACCACTCTAACAACCTGTGCAGCCACATTTAGGAAACTATGGATTTTTAATATAACATTTTATTTGTGACATCCATCACTTTTGGTCAAAAGTTAATTGTTCTATTTCCCAAATGTAATACAATAGCAATATTTTGAATGTTCTGTCTTATGTAGTCTGCTGAGTTTATTTAACACGATTAATTTCTCCCCTTCTCACAGCAAGGACTGGTGGTCCTAGTTACCTTTCAAGTATACCCTCTCGCTATACTTTATGATTTAGAACATAGATCATATAGCAGTACAGCACAGGAAAAGGCCCTTCAGCCCATAATGTTGTGCTGAATTAATTCAGCTAGTAACACCTAATCCCTTCTGCCTACACATGATCCATCCCCCTTGCATTCTCTGCATATACTGTACATGTGCCTAACTAATAGAGTTCTGAAACACCTCTATCCTATCTGCCTCTACCACCACCCCTGGCTGCTTGGTAAAGATCCTCAGGAGGAGAAGAATCCTGCTGCTTACGTCACCAGCTGGACCAGCAGAAATGAGCACTCGCAGTCTGTCTGATTAGCACTTCTGCCTTCAGTCATACAGACTCTTCAAATGGTATGCTGCCTCACAGCTTCAGAAACTCAGATATGATCCTGACCTCCAGCGCTGCCTGCACATTCTCCCTGCGACTTTCTGTGTTTCCACACTTAATTCTGGTTCATCACACGTCCTAACAATGCATAAATTGGTAAATTATGAGTGGTAGAATCTGGGGGCAGATTTGAGAACACATGAAAAAGTGGTCGTTGTGCAAACAGGCATTGTTTTTGACAAGAACTCAGTGGGCCGAACAGTCTCTATCCATGTTGTGTGCCTCCATAATCCGGGATATCAAGGACTATTTCTGAAAATGTGAGGACGCGTTCCAGACCACGTGTGAGGACCACACAACCCTGTCTGCATCCATGGTACCAAGGTGCAGAGGGTTCAGAGTGGCAATTTTTGAGGCTTAAACATCGCCAGAAGCCTGTCCTAGTCCAATCACATTGAAGTCATAATGAAGAAAGCACACCAACACCTCAACTTCCTCAGAAGACTAAAGAAACTCAGGAACTCAGAAACTCAGAGGCCACAGTTTAAGAATTAGGGGTAGGCCACTTAGAACGGAGTTGAGGAAAAACTTTTTCACCCAGAGAGTGGTGGATATATGGAATGCTCTGCCCCAGAAGGCTGTGGAGGCCAAGTCTCTGGATGCTTTCAAAAAAGAGATGGATAGAGCTCTTAAAGATAGTGGAATCAAAGGTTATGGGGATAAGACAGGAACTGGATACTGATCGTGGATGATCAGTCATGATCACAGTGAATGGCGGTGCTGGCTCAAAGGGCCTAATGGCCTACTCTGGCACCTATTGTCTATTGTCTATTGAATTCCCCAATTATTATCGATGCACCATAGAAAGCATCCTATTTCTGGCTTGGTCTGACAACTGCTCTGCCTGTGACTGCAAGAAACTGCAGAGAATTGTGGACACAGCTCAGCACGTCACAGAAATCAGCCTCCCCCTTTTGACCCTCCCTCCACTTCCCAATGTCAGATGAAAGCAGTCAACATAATCAAAGAACCCACCCATCCCAGTCACTCTCTTTTCTCCCCATTTCTATTGGACAGAACAAACAAAAGCTTGAGAGCACACGACCTCGGGCTGAAGGACAGCTTCCATTCCACTGGTATAATACCGCTAGGCAGACCTCATACCAGAAAGATGTTCTCTTGTTCTCTCATTGTACCTCGTCATGGTCTTTGCATGTTATTGTCTACCTGCAATGCAACACCCTATTCTGCACCTTATCTGTACTACCTCAATGTTCTGAAATGATCAGCATGGATTGCATACAAAATAAAGCTTTTCACTGTAATTTGATACACATGACCATCACAGACCAATCGCCAATGACTTTTCTTAGCAGTCATGTACCTGCAACGCCCCATAACATACTTCCAAGGCGGAGACCCCTTTAACAGGTGCACTCTTGATGTCAGATTGAGCTCCTTTGTGCAGTGGGAGGGAAACTGAGGTGATGCAGCTGTAAATGAAATGATAGCAAACCCCCCCCCCCACCCTCCTGCCACTTCCACCTCCCCCAGCTGCATGAATGTACTGAGTGTACTCAAGGGATTTCCGGTGAGATGGCAGCAGGTTCGATCGCAGCAGCTTCCTCGGGGCCAAACAAAGGCGTTACTGTCCTTTTAAATGTACTTTTTGCGATCACAGGATCCGGCTGGACATTAAGAACTTTATGTACTGCAGGTCTACCCCATCGGTGAGTTGCTCGTCGGTGGAGAAACTGAAGGAGCTGGAGTTGGTGCGGATCGTGCTGCTACCTGCAACAGAGAGGTGCCACGGGAGTTGGTGCACGAAGGTGGTGTGCAGTCAAACAGCGAGTGATTGTCCTAGTCACGTTTCTTGTGATTGCAAGACCCTGTGGACGTTGTTAATGTGGACTGCTGCAAGTCAGACTCACTGAACATGGGCAGGCAGCAGGGGCAGATGGTGAAGGAGCTGCATGGCTTCGGTCGAAGCAAGGATAGGTCTCAAGCTGCGATATCACCTGTTTGCAGCCACCGAACAAAGAGGCATCAGAGTCGGTGCTCTCCACCGGCATGACATACGAGCTGGAGTTAGTGTTGCCCTCTCCCCTAATGTTCATTCAGCAGAAGACAAGCTGTATTGTGTTCATCTGCAGACCTCTGCAGCATCCATGGACTCAGGGTTTGGACTGCAATGTACCGATACTTTATATGTGCTTTCTATCCTCTATGTACTTGTGCTGTCTGCGACTGTTTATGCTGTGTTTTATCCCTTGGCCATGGAGTAACACTGATGCATTTGGCTGTATTCATGTATGGCTGAGTAGTAATTAAACGTGAACTTGAACAAGAGCCAATGAACTTCTCCTGTTGGACGCTAGCTGATGTTGCTTCTCCAGGGAAAGGGTGTGGAATTGTTTTATTTTTGTCCCATGTACCAAGATACAATGAAAAGTTTGTCTTGCATACTGTTCATACAGATCAAATCATTACACAGTGTATTGAGATAGTACAAGGTAAAAGAATAATGCAGAATAAAGTGTCACCGCTACAAAGGAAGTGCACTACAGGTACACATTGGAGTGCAAGGTCATCAGTCTATTTTCACCTCAGCGGTGAAAAATAATGGCAACTTCATAATGAGGTGTATTGTGAGGTCAGGAGTCTATTTTATCATACAAGAGGAGTGATTATATTATTTCATTTTCTTTAGTTATTTACTGAGCTATGGTGTGGAATCGGCCCTTCTGGCCCCTGGAGCCACACCACCTAGAAACCCCTGACTTAATCCTAGCCAAATCACAGGGCAATTTACAATGACCAATTAACCTACCAATCAGTATGTCTTCGGACAGAAGGAGGAAACCGGAGCACCTGGAGGAAACCCACACGGTCAGAAGGAGAACATACAAACTCCTTACGGCAGTGGGATAACAGTGAGATAGATCCTGTCCTTGAATCTGATGATACACGCTTTCAAGCTTTTGTATATTCTGCCCGATGGGAGAGAGGAGAAGAGAGGATGTCCACGGTGGGTGGGGTCCGTGATTATGTTGGCAGCTTTACTGAGGCAGCAAGAAGTGTAGACAGAGTCCATGGAGGTAAGGCTGGCTCGCATGATGTTCTGAGCTATGTCCACAGCTTTCTGCAGTTTCTTATGGCCACATGCAGAGCAGTTGTCAGCTCTCCTGCTCCTCAGTCAGCAACGGACATTTTGTTAGAAGTTACGGACTGCCGGATCTTCAGTAAAACCCTTGTTTCATAACTTCCCTTCTTTCACATATCTTTAGTTTCCCTTAAATTAAGAAATTCACGATGGAAATAAAGCCTCACAACAATAAATGCTCAGCAATGAACAGAATGAACATCACAGGGAGGCAATAAATAAAATTCAATCAAAAGCAAATATATGTCTGTTTTTTGATATGGAGAGAATTTTTCAATATCTGTTAAAATGAATTGAAGATGAAATATAGGTGCAAGCCGAATTGTTTTTATTGAGAAATCTGAATGAAGTTCAAAGATCACAAGGTAGGGTACATCAAGACTGCAAGAACTTGGAATTAAAATGGTTCGATCATGCAGTGAATAGATGGTATCAGATATGTAATTTAATCACATCTACGGATGTGAAGAGATAAAGAGAGAGGTGTAGCCACAGAATAAGAAATGGATGGGTTGAGATACACGGCAATTGCTGGTAAATATGCCACTGTAGTTACTTTTGATGATCTCTGCAGCAGATTGAAAGCCAGCACACTGCTGCTGACCTGTTCCTGTCCTGTCTATATCAAAGGTGTCGAGCTCATTATTGACTACAGGAAGAGGAAGCAAAAGGTCCATGAGCAAGTCCTCATTTGGGAATCAGAGATGGAGAGGGTCAGTAACTTTTGATTCCTCAGTGTTACCATATCAAAGAATCAGTCCTGGATCCAATACATAAGTGCCATTACAAAGAAGGCACGGCAGCACCTCTGGTTCCTTAGAAGTTTGTGAGGATCTGACATGACACCGAAAACTTTGACAAATTTATATATGTGTACAATGGAGAGTATCCTGACTGGTTGTGTCACAGCCCGGAAGGGAAAAACAAATGCCTAAGAATGGAGAAGTCTACAAAACATAGTGGATACAGCCCAGTCCATCACGGGCAAAGCCGTCTGCACCACTGAGCACATCTACAAGGAGCACACCCACAAAAGGCAGTATCCATCATCAAGGACTTCCACCATGCTTTCTTCCAACTGAAAGAAAGGAGGTGTGGGAACCTCCAGGTTCGGAGATAGTATTACTTTTCAATCATCAGGCTCCTGAACCAGTGTGGATGACTTCTCTCAACTCAACATTGAACTGATTCCATGATCTACAGACTCGTTTTCAAGGATTCTGCAACTTATGCTCACAATATTAATTTACATAATTTTTTTTTGTATTTGCACATTGTTTGTCTTTGTGTGTAGTTTTTTACTGACTCTATTGTATTTCTATGTTCTACTGGGAAATGCCTACAAGAAAATAAATTTCAGTGTAGTATTTGGTCGCATAAGTGAACATAGATAATAAATTTAATTTGAATTTTGAACATTGAAGGTGGGTCAGACCTTCAAGTTCTCAGGGATAAAGATAATCAGCACTTAGTCCTAGTCCAGTCACACAGAGCTTTGGTCAAGAAAGCCCATCAAAGGCTCTACTTCCTCAGAAACAATTAAGCATGCCTCCAATAACCATTTTTAAATATAATTCTTTATTTTTATATAAATAGCTGAAGCTGCCAGCTGAATTTCCTGATCTTTAGAGAGGAGGGTGGTGCTCTCATAAGACACAAATCAGTCCGTCAACATTTAGAAAGGGAAACATCATAACTGTGGACATTAATTCCTTTAATCTGAATGTTGTGATATGCAGATTATAAAAAATACATTAAAAATTTATGTCACAGGGTCATCAAGGGAATGGCGGCATAAGGAAAAGGTCTCTCGACAAAAAAGAAGGTAAACTGCCCCATAATCAAACTTAGACAAATACTTAATATTGCATAACTATATTAATAAAAGGGGCAAGGATGATGTCTAAGAACAAGATTAAAAAGTCCGCTGCGAAGGCTGATAAACATAAAGAGACGCAGCAAGGCGACGGGCCTAGCTCCCCCACGGCAAGCCAGGACGGAGATAATGAGGGGGAAATCGGTGACTCTGTCCTTGATTCTCGGAGAGAATCGCGAGTTCCGACAAGATAACAGCAAACAGCTGGAAGATATTAAAGGAGAAATAGTAAAAACTAACTCGCGGATAGATGAAGCCGAAGCGAGGATTGTTGGAATTGAAGAGAAGCTACAAAACGCAGAGGAGGTGATAGCAGAAATGCTGAAGCTGCAAGACCAGCTCCAGTGGAAACTAATAGATCAAGAAGGCCGCTCGAGAAGGGAAAATGTGAGGATTTACGGAGTTCCCGAAGGAACTGAAGGTAAGCCCGGATTGATGATTCCCTTCGTGGAGAAGCTACTTAGAGAGAACCTTGATATACCGGCCGCAAAAGACCTACAGATAGAAAGAGCTCACTGCGCGTTGGCACCACAGCCTCCAGCAGGTGCCCAGCCCAGATCGATTCTGGTCAGATTTCTCAGTTACAGAACGAAGGAAGAGGTGCTTAAAAGGGCATGGCAAAAGAAAGGTTTCATGTGGAACAACTGTAAAATCAGTTTAGACCACGACTACGCACCGGGGATTCTTGCCAGATGGAAGGAATATACGGAAACACGGAGAGTCCTGAAGGAAAACAACATCAGATTCCAAACCCTGTATCCAGCTCGGCTGAGAGTCTTTTACGACGAAGGGACAAAAACTTACGCTACGGTGGAGGAGGCAACATTGGACCTGGCGGACCGGGGACTACCTATTAAAGTTATCACCCAACCGGAGTCGCTACTGGAGAGGATTCGGCAGAAGTCGTGGCAGTTAGTGGGGCGAGGACGCTCCACTCGAACCAGAGTGTCAAACTACAAGGAAAAGCTGCAAATATTCAGACGCGAATGTACAGAGAACACAGATTAATTAAGAGAAATGACTGAAAAGAGTAAATCGGACTTAAAGGTAAAATGAAAACTGGTAACTGAAAATAAACTAGACGGAATAACTTGAATGATAGCAATATGGTCGAGACATAAATAGGAGAAAATTCTCTGTGATTATTCAAACTGCTGAGGGCCCTCTAACACAGGGTGAAGATAGAGGTCATCCCTCTGAACTGAGGCAGGTCGGTGCTCAGGCCTCACTGTGGGAAGTCGGGAAAAATTTTCAAATGTTGCACGTTCAAAAATGTCTAGGGTGTGGTTATATGTCTTGGTTTACTGTTGAGAAGGGATTGCTTACTGTTTGGTTAGAAAAGGAGAGTGTTTTTTTTTCTACTAGAGAAAAGTGCAAACTGAATTGGTAAAAATAATTTCCTATAATGTTAATGGGGTTTTGAATCCAATTAAAAGAAATAAGATTATATCTAAATTGAAAAAAGAGAGGGCACAAATAGCTTTCCTCCAGGAAACACATATGAGCCAATCTGAACATGGAAAATTAAAAAGAATGGGCTTTAAGCATGTATTTTATTCATCATATAAATTGAGTCACAAAAGAGGGGTAGCTACTTTAATATCAAGTACTCTTAATTATGAACATATTTCAGAGACTAGAGACAAAGAAGGACGGTTCGTAAAAATCACAGGAAGAATAGAAGGTACAGAAATAACATTGCTGAATGTTTATGCTCCTCCAGGTTGTGAATGGTCATTTTATAGACACATTTTTGACCTAATGGTCAGTTCTCAAGGGATAGTAATTTGTGGAGGGGATTTTAATATTAGATTAAATCCTATATTAGATTCTTCAAGAATAGTTACTCAGAATAAACCTCTGACTCGGAAAGTGAATTCATTGATGGAGAAGTTGGGAATTATAGATGTCTGGATGGAATTACACCCTACTAGTAAAGATTATACATATTACTCTTTCCCTCATTCAGCCTATTCAAGGATAGACTATTTCTTTATCTTTAATACAGATAGACTCAGGATAAAAAACTGTAGTATTGCAACAATTGATCTGTCAGATCATAGCCCAGTCTCTATGTCTCTAATCCTGGAAAGGAAAATGAGGAAAACACTATGGAGGCTAAACTCACATATACTCAATAACCCGAAAGTAATGGAGAGATTAAGGGGAGAAATCAAAGAATATCTAGACCTTAATGACACGGGAGAAACATCACCAGTGATCTTATGGGATACATTGAAAGCTGTACTGAGAGGGAAAATTATTTCCATTACCACTCACATGAAAAGAATCAATGCACAAAAATTAGCAGACCTTCAAGGAAAATTAAAACAACTTCAAGTTGTAGGTAGCAACAAAAGTAATTCAAATCGAAAACAGGAAATTAGGAAATTGCAAAGTGAAATTGACGATATTTATACGTTGGAAACTCAAAGAAATTTTCTTTACCTGAGACAAAAGAATTATGAAGTAGGAGGTAAATCAGCTAGATTATTAGCATAAAAATTACGAAAACAACAAGCAGACAATACAATTCATAAAATAAAGAATCCAAAGACAAAGCTTGTGGAGAGTACAATAGGGAAAATTTAAGAGAGTTTTGAAACATATTATCAAGAGCTGTACTCCCAACCCCGGGCCCCCAATGAGCCCTATATAGACAGTGTATTGAATTTTTTAGATCTACATAAACTTACAGATTTACAAAATGAAAGTTTATTAGAACCAGTAACTGTCAAAGAACTGAACGTGGCCATCTCTAGGTTAAAGGCTGGAAAGTCCCCGGGTTCTGATGGGTTTACCTCAGAGTGGTACAAGTCCCTGAAGACACAGTTAGCCCCATTACTACTTAACACCTTTAATTGGATCTTGCAGAGAGGAGAAACTCCACCTTCCTGCAGAGAAGCGATTATTTCAGTTATTCCTAAAGAGGGTAAAGATAAACTAGAATGTGGCAATTATCGGCCAATTAGTGTTCTTAACTTAGATTACAAACTATTTACATCTATATTAGCGCGCAGATTGGAAAAACTTTTACCTGGCCTAATCCACTTAGACCAGACTGGATTTATTCAACAAAGGCAAACACAGGACAACATAAGGAGAACTCTGCACATATTAGAACAGGTTAATAAGAACGAGACAGAGACAATGGTAGTAGGATTGGACGCTGAGAAAGCTTTTGATTCGGTTAGTTGGGCATTCCTATACAGAGTGTTAGGAAGATTCGGCTTTCAAGAAAAGTTTATTAAAGTAATTCAGACTCTGTATGACAACCCTACAGCCCGAATTAAGATAAATGGGGACCTCTCTGAATCCTTCATCTTAGAGAGAGGCACTAGGCAGGGATGCCCAATTTCTCCTCTCTTTTTTGCGCTATATATTGAACCGCTTGCCCAACTAATAAGACAGAGCGAAATCGTAAAAGTTATCAAGGTGGCAGGGATTGAACAGAAAGTGGCGTTATTCGCAGATGACGTTTTGGTCTATCTGAGTGAACCAGAAAAATCATTTATAGGATTGTTTACACTGTTGGATAACTTTGGGAAAATATCAGGTTATAAAATAAATGTAAAGAAAACGCAGGTTATGTCCCTAAATTATGCACCATCCAAAAAATTGCAGGATACATATGATCTTAAGTGGGAAGCTAAATCATTAAAATATTTAGGAATAACCCTTCCGAAGGATCTTTCAACACTGTCACAGGTAAATTATGGGCCATTAATCTCAGAGATAAAAGCAGATATGCATAGATGGAATCTTATCCCCTTTTTAAGTTTAAATTCAAGGATAAATACTATAAAAATGAATATTCTTCCTCGGTTATTGTATCTTTTCCGTACTTTACTGGTGGAGGTGGATGATAATCAATTCAGGGAATGGGACAAATGGATTTCCCGCTTCATTTGGCAAGGAAAGAAACCTAGAATTCGATATAACACCTTACAGTTAGGGAAAGAAGGAGGAGGTATGGTTCTTCCTTGCCTGAGAAATTATTTTTATGCCTCACAGATAACTCCTCTGTTATATTGGTGTAATAGGGAATATAAGGCTAGATGGAAGGAAATAGAATTTGATTAGTTGACAGTTTTCCTCTTCAGGCCTCAATAGCTGACAAAGGATTGATGGCCCAGTTGGAAAAATTTAAAAACGCTTGGATAAATCTTACATTAAAAGTATGGCAGAAGGTGGCTAATTCATGTGGAACTAATAACATGTTAAAACTCTTTAGATGGTGTGCATATGATACCGAATTCCTTCCCAACAGAGGAGATAAAAGATTTGAGCTATGGATAAAGAAAGGTCTTACAACCTACCTCTCATTTATAGATAAAAGAGTATTACAAAGTTTCCAAATCCTGCAGGACAAACATGGCCTAGAACATAATGACTTTTTTAGGTACCTTCAAGTACGAAACTATGTTAACCAGAGTTGTAGATATACAGTCCTATCAACAGTAGAATTAGAATTTTTCAAGATTCTGAATTCCGCTTGCAGTTCAATACCTAGTAAATCAGTTTCTCGATTATATAATGCACTCTCCCATGCTAAAAATGTAAATACACTGTATATTAAAGAGAAGTGGGAGAAAGAAGCGGGGTTGGTACTTTCAGAGGGTGCTTGGGAGAAAATCTGCAGCTTTCAATGGTCCTCGACTAATTCTTTGACTTGGAGAGAACATTGTTGGAAAAACATTATAAGATACTTCAAGACCCCATATCAGGAAAAATATAAAGATACAAATGTGATGTGTTGGAGAAGGTGCGGCTCCAAGGAGGCAAATCATTTTCATATTTTTTGGGATTGCCCTAAATTAAGTCTATTTTGGGAAGGTATTCATAGAACATTAGTTAAGGTACTTAGGTCCCAGATACCTCTGAACTTTGAGATGCTCTATTTGGGGCATGTATTGTTTCTTGAACAGAAGGAAGATATAAAGTTGCTGCAGGCCCTCTTAGCAGCAAGTAATAAATCAATCACTAGAAAATGGCTAAATCCAATACCACCTACATTAGAAGATTGGTACGAAATTATCTTGGAAATATTTAAAATGGAAAAGTTGACTTACTCCCTGAGAACTCAAAAAGAAAAATTTTATCAAATCTGGAATAAGTGGATTGAATATATAACCCCAATGCAAGCAGACTTTAGATGACTCTCCTAATGATTTATACTGCTCTTCTCATCAACACAGTAATATTGCTAACATAAGCACCCCTAGTCTAAATGTTTGTTTTTTTTGTTTTCTTTTGGAAAATAGAGAATTAACACAAGTAAAGGGAAAGATTTGGGAAAGGGATAAAAAAAATGAAAAAATTAAGTAAATAAGTACATAGGGATTGGATAATTATGTCTGCAGGCAGGAGCAAGCATGAACAAATTAGGATATAAATACCTACAATGGTTGATATATAGGCTTATATACAACATTTTGGACCAGTGAAAATGGTCCAGAAGGGTTATATGGAAACTATTATTACCATTTTTCTTAACAACTAATTCCATTACTTAACCTAATAGGTTAGATTTACCACAGTACATAATTATCTACTTAAATGTTTATTTTCCTTTTATATCATCTCAATGTGTACTTAAGAATGTATAAATAATTGTAGTTTTATACATATAAAAAAATGGAAAAGGTTATATATGTGAAAAAAGTACATGATATTTGTGAATTCCTTATCCAAATAAAAATAAAATTAAAAAAAAATAAAAATTTATGTCACTTCATTTAGTGCTCACAAACAAAGAAACTACTCCAAAACTATTTTTTATATGTGACCATAAAAAAAAATCTGTACAAGGTGAAAAATAATGTAAGGCTACTGACAAATGGTTAATTGATTCATCTCAAAGCTTTGTTTGTCTGTATATAAATAATAAAGTAGACTGCCTCACATGAGTGCCAAGATGGATTATGGTACTAGTCTCTCCACTTTTATTGCAATTCCTTCCCTCCAGTTGTTTTCCATCTCCCTGTAGGCTGATCATTATTTTACCACCAATGTTTAGCACCAATCACTAAAAGAGTTAGTTGTCAAAATAAAAAGGCTTGGTCAAAAGCTTCAGTCAGCTTTCTTTGCTCCTTCACATGAGCTTTCCATTAAAGGTCTTGTGAAGACTAGGAGAAGGTTTTTGTGAAGATTGGGAGCAGGGTCTTGTGAAGATTGGAAGAGAAGTATCTCTGTTCACTGAGGCTGATATCAAAGGATAGACAGAGCACAAGGCAGCCACCTAAACCAATGCAGCCCTTTGAAAGAGTCTGCATGTAAATTAATCTTTTAAATTTTGGCAAAAAGCTTCAACAAACCAGACAAAGCTACGATGCATTTTGAGCAAAACAATACCTTCTGCACAATGGCTTATTCAAAGAACAAAGAACATAGAACATAGCCCATTGAACAGTACAATGCAGCAGAGACCCTACCACCCACGATGTTGCGCAGAACTTTTAACTTACTCCAAATTCTAACCCTTGCCTCCCACATAGTCCTCCATTTTTCTATCCTGCATGTACCTATCTAACAGTCTTTTAAATGCCCCTGATGTACCTGCCTCTACCACCAGCATTGACAGCTCGTTCCATTCACCCAGCACCTCCTGGGTAAAAAACTTGCCTCTGACATCCTCCAATCACCTTAAAATTATGCCCTCTAGTGTTAGCCATTTCCACCCTGGTAAAAAGTCTCTGGCTGTCCATTCCATCTAAGCCTCTTATCAACTTGTACTGCTCAATCTTGAATAGATTGACCTTAGAGTAAGTTAAAGAGTCAGCAAAACATTGTGAGCTGGAGGACCTGTACTGTATTCTATGACTTCAATGACTTCGAAGACAAGTTATTATTGTCACAAAACAAAGTACTGTTGTGGAGAGCTAATGTCCAGGTGTGGATCAAGTCAAAATAATAGTTCAGCACAAACTAAATGAGCTGAAGGGCCTGTTTCTGTGCTGTAGTACTCTATGACTCTATAACTCTTTGGCTATCTAAATCAGGAAATTGAAGAAGTCACTTTCTGAGAAGGTGAAGGGTGAGACTATAGAGAGAGCATGGTCACAATATTCAAGAAGCCCATGAAGGAGAAGGCCGGAGGGGTTATGCTAATTGGGGAGGATTAGGATTTCACCTGAGTGCAGAATAAATGCTAGCAGTAATTATTCAGTCTGTCCATTCTTCCCTCTGGTTCAAAGGCAGTCAACTTTGCAAACAATCAAATTCTGAGCTGAGGGTCAACAAAGTCATGTTCGAAATCTTCCTCACACAAAGTTATTGATCTTTAGTTCAGGCTGTTAAAAGAAGCTGCCACCTGGATCTTGCCAGAAACATGGTTAAGATGTGAATGTAGGGCCAAGTTGTTATTCCATTTGAAAGGACTATTTACTTCTATTTGATTTATTTAGAGTTAAACCACGGCCCATCAAGCCCATGGCAGTTGCATCCAAATATCTTTGGAATGTGGGAGGAAACCAGAGCACTTGGAGGAAATCTGCCAAGTCATGGGGATAAGAACTGAACCCAGGTGGCTGGCATGTTATAGCATTATGCTAGCCAGGTCGCGGGCACGTTATAGCGTTATGCTAGCCAGGTCGCGGGCACGTTATAGCGTTATGCTAGCCAGGTCGCGGGCACGTTATAGCGTTATGCTAGCCAGGTCGGGAGCACGTTATAGCATTATGCTAGCCACTACACCACTGTGCCACCCCATTATTATTCAGTAAAAGAGATTCTTCAAATTTATTAATCAGAGCATGTTGTCTACACTGACAATCCCACTTTACCCCTCAACTGAGTGGATGGCAAGATCAAGAACAGCTTCTACCCTGCTGTTATAAGACTATTAAATAGTTACCTAGTATAATATTGGACTCTTACCCTCACAATCTGCCTCATTATAGTTTTGCACTTTATTGTCCACCTGCAGTGCGCTTTCCCTGTACCTCTGTTATTGTTTTACCTTGCACTACCTCAGTGCACTGTTATAATGAATTGAACTGCATGAATAGTATGCAAGGTATATTTTTCACATGTGACCTCCGGTGAGACACCAGTGTGTTGGGATGCAGCGGCCTCTCAGGGGCCACCAAAGGTGTTCTTTTCTTTGTTAAACATGTTTTTTTAATGATCATAGGACTATACTGGACTCCAAAAACAATGAGTACTGTGGGTCTACCAGATCAGTAAGCAGCATCATGGCCTCGGTTGTAGCAAGGACTAGGCCTCAAGCCTTGGACTTGCCTGCTGCTGCAGTCCAGGTGAGGAGACGCCAGAGCCAATGTGGCATGGTATCTTTGCTCAGTTGGGGACTGGCCTCTCCCGTTGGTACTGCCTTCCAGTGTTCAATTGGTGGAATGACAAGTTGGATTGTCAGAAACCGTACAGGACATGACACGCAGGGTCCTGGACGATACACGTGCTTTCTTGCGTGACTATATTTCTTTCGCTATTTTGAATGTGCTGTGTATGTTTTGCACCTTGGCTCCAGAGGAACACTGTCTCATTCGACTGTATCCATGTTTGGCTAAATGGTCATTAAATATGATTTGATTTTGGTTTGACTAATTTACCAGTTTTTCAGAGCATTAAGTGATTGTCCTTGCCCACAGTATTTTTCTGGTGACTGAATTAATCTTCATTGGTTCCTTGGCAAGAGGTGTGTGTGTGTGTGTGCATGTGGGAGAGAGAGAGAGAGAAATTGCACATTACTGTTCACCTGCAGTGCACTTTCTCGGTAACTATAACACTACATTCAGTGGCCACGTTATTAAGTATACCTGTACACCTTCTCGTTGATGCAAATGTCTAATCAACCAATCACGTGGCAGCAATTCAATGCTTTAAAGCATGCAGACATGGTCAAGAGGTTCAATTAATGTTCAGACCAAACATCAGAAAGGGGAAGAAGTGTGATCTAAGTGACTTTGACCGTGGGAAGATAGTTAGTGCCAGTCAAGGTGGCTTGAGTATCTCGAAAATTGCTGATCTCCTGGGATTTTCACACTCAGCAGCCTCCAGGGTTTACAGAAAATAGTGTGACAAACATAAAACATCCAGTGAGTGGCAGTTAAGTGGGCGAAATTGCCTTGTTAATAACAGAATTCAGAGGAGAACTGTCAGACTAGTTCAAGCTGACAGGAAGGTGACAGCAACTCAAATAACCATATATTACAACTGCGGTGTGTAGAAGAGCATCTTTGAATGCACCACGCATCGAAATTGAAGTGGGATGGGCTACAACAGTAGAAGACCACAAACGTACACTCAGTGTCCATTTTATTAAATACAGCACTGAGTGTATATTCTGCCTTCTGCTATTGCTGTTCCCTTGTAATACTTTGATGTACTTATAAAATTTATTTGCAGATGTTATTCAATGATGACATGCCATGCTGAATCAACTACATCGAAACAGTGAGGAATGTGCAACCAGTTTGGAAAAGCCCCCTTATGTTGTCCCTTTGATTTTTAGCAAATCATGATTATTATTACTTTGGAACTGATGCAGCTCAAAAAAACACAATAAGATAAAGAGCACAATAAAAAAATGATAATCAGAATCTGGATTAATATCACAAGCACATGTCATGAAATTTGTTATAATAAATTGTCAGACTAGTTCAGGCTGACTGGAAGGTGACAGGAATATAAAGGCATAAGACAGCTTACAGTTATATACATGGATTGGCCATAAGGTGACACAGGGCACAGGAGTGTCTGTACATAAGATGACGGACAGGAAATGACAAAGTCATGATGGTTGGGGGTGTGGAGCAGTGTGTGGAGGTGTTGATCAGCTTTACTGCTTGTGGAAGGTTACTGTTTTGAGTCTGGTGGTCCTGGAGGATGCTACACATCCTCCTCCCTGATGGGAGTGGGATAAGCATTCCATGAGCAGGGTAGCTGGGATTGTTCATGATGCTACTGGCCTATTTCCAGCAACTTTCTGTATACATACTGCTTCTGCCGTAAAACTGATGCTGTCGAAGTAAGTTTTTCATTGTACCTGAGCAGACATGTACTTTAACCTTGACTGATTTGTACTGAGGTGCTTAATCAAGGTTGGTGACTCCATTCAAATGGATGAGACACCACAACTTTTGCAAATACCGTCTGGTCCCTCCATTCAGTACCATTGATGTCATACCCCCTCACACCCCATCCACAAACATTGGTCTCAGTGCTGAGTGACTGGAAGTTCAGAGTGTTTCAGTACGATATCCATGCCATTGGGTGTTGCAATGTACAGGTACAGAAGCCAGCAATGAGCTGAATCAGACCCCCCCCTATCATCATCCTGCGGTAGGTGTTCCTCTTTCGAATCCCCAGTAGGAGGCTGAGAAGAATTGAACTGGAATTAATTCTTGGTGTGCTGTCCCGATATTGATCCAGTGTCATGAACTTAAATCCTACTTTGAGAGCTGGGGAAATTAAATCCAATTTGTATGCTGTAGCGCTATTTTGGCCTTTCAGCCCAAATTATCCATGCTGTCCAACCAAGAACCATTTTCACAGCGGCAGAGAAACGAGATGGGTGCAAATCTACAGAAGGTCACCAAGACAGAGAAGGGCAAAGCTAAACTGGTACCAGAACACAACAGTAGGGACTCCTAAATTAAATTTTTTTAAGAAAAAATCTGAACTCACAATGTAACAATGTACAGACAGATAATTTTCAAATAAGTCAAAAAAAGGCAGTTGATTAAAGAGAAGAAAATGATAAAAACAGAATGTGCCAGTAACATTCAGCAAGACTTCATGATTAACGTTCTTTGTCACATGTACATTGAAACCTACAGTGAAATGTGAAGTTTACGTCATTGACCAGCATAATCTGAGGACTGTGTTGGGGGAAGCTTCATGTTGCCGTACCTCCAACATCAACATATCATGCCCACAGCTTACTAATCCTAACCCGTACAACCTTGGAATGTGGGAGGAAACTGGAACACCCAGAGGAAACCCACATGGCCGTGGGGAGAACATACAAACGTCTTGCAGACAATGGCACGATTGAGGCAAGCAATCCACAGATTCACCACCACCCTCTGACTAAAGAAATTTATCCACATCTCTCTTCCAAAGGGATGTCCCTGTACTCTGAAGTTGTGCCCTCTGGTCCTAGAATCTCCCTCTGTCAGAAATATCCTCTTCATGTCCACTCTATTGAGGTTTTTCAATATTCGATAGTTACAATGGGATCTCCTCATTCTTCTAAACTCCAGCAAGTACATGTCCAGAGTCATCAAACACTCCTAATAGTTCATCATTTCATTCCTAGGATCATTCTCATGAACCTCTTTTGGACCTTCTCCAATCCTTTTTTTAAGATTCAATTAAGTTCAATCCTGGTGTCCTCTGTAAGAAGTTCGTCCATTTTGCCCATGACTACATGGGTTTCCTCCATCTACTCCGCTTTCCTCCCACATTCTAAGACATACCAGTTGGTAGGTAAATTGATCATTATAAATTGTCCTGTGATTTGGCTGGGGTTAAATCGATGATTGTTGGGTGGTGTAGTTCATTGGGCTAGAAGAGCCTATTCTGTGCTGTCTTTCTAAATAGTCATACTTTATTGATCCCGGGGGAAATAGGTTTCCCAATAAATAAACTGGTATCATTTGAGCCAGTGTATAGATTTCACTATTACCCAAGTGAGGGGATTTTTATTCCTTTCCTTTGATGGCTCAATCACTTGTTTGTCTGAATCAGACAAAGCAAGAAGGAAAAAATCTGTACTTAACTTTCTCCTGCTGAATTGGGTGAAATTAATTTATCTGCGAACACTGCTGCCTTTGGCCAAGTAGCTCTCAAAAAACAACGAATCTCTCTGAAAGTACTTGAGAAATGAAAGCAAATTAACATCAAATGGATTTTTTTTGATGAATTGTGATGAATTGCAGGTGGGTGGATTTATAGATCATAGGTAAACATGCAATATTGTGTGTGGAGTGTCCTTGTGAAAGAATAAATCTGTTACAAATCTTCTAATTTCTCATAATTTCAAAGATGTGCTGCTGAGGTTTTGTAAAGTGTTGGTCAAACCATAGCTGAAATATTGTGAGCAATTTTGGTCTCTTTATCGAAGGAGAGATGTATTGGCTCTGGAGAGGGCAAAAGAAGGTACACTAAAATGATCCCAGGAGTAATTCCAGAGGAGGGCTATACAAATGAGGTGCTTGATGTTTCTGCACCTGCACTCAATGGAGTTCAGAAGGATGAGTGGGAATCTCATTGAAACCTACTGAGTACTGTATGGCCTGGATAAAGTGGATTCACGTTACAAAAATTTAAGTCGGAGGTTCTTGGGGTAGAGAGAAGGCAGGAGATTGGAGCTGAGAGGAATAATGGATCAGCCATGATGAAATGACAGAGCAGACTCAATGGGACAAATTGCCTAATTTAGCTCCTATATCTTATGGCCTTATGGTCTTATGTTGAGAGGATGTTTCCATCAGTAGGAGAGTATAGGACTAGAGTGCACAGCCTCAGAATAGAGGGATGTCCCTTTAGAAAAGAGATGAATAGGAATTTCTGTGGCTAGATGGCAGAGAGTCTATGGAATTGATTGCCACAGAGGGCTGTAGAGGGCAAGTTATTGGGCATATTTAAATCAGAGATTGATAGGCTCTTGATTATTAAATGGGTCAATGGTTAAAAAGATATCAGCCATGATTGAATGGCAGAGCAGAGTTGATGAGCAGAATAGTCTAATTTTTATCCTGTGTGTTATGGTCTGATGCCTTTTGTACTTGAATGATACTAAGTTGAAGGTACATTACGCAGCAGCAATAAATTGAAAAGGGAAAAGCTTTTTATTTAAATGAAGTGGATTCACACTCAATATCTCAGAACTGAGTTTGGTTAGATTTAGACCACAGGAATTTAAATCATGGAGCAGCTTCTAAAAAAGATTTTCACTAATTTCTAAGACAGCAGTGAAAATTATTGTAACTCCATTTAATAGGTTGATCGAGTCAGCGACTAAGTCATGCCTTCTGTCTATAAACAAGGATAGTATTCACTCTCATCATTTCAGTACCTAGATGTTTGAACAGCTCCTTTCCCTCAGCCACACGGAGTTATGCATCGCAGAAATAGGCACTTCAGCCCATCTTATCCATTCCAACTAAGTTTCCCATTTACCCGCATTTGACCTACATCCCTCTAAATCTTTCCTATCCATGAGGCTGTTCAAGTTTATTTTAAATGGTGTAATTGTACCACCTCTACTAAGTTTCAAGTTTAAATGCCATACACAGGAATACAGCTAAATGAAATAACGTTCGTCTGTGGCCAAGGTGAAAAACGCAGTACCAACAGTCAGACACAGCATATATAGCACATATAAGTATGATAACAGAAAACAAACAGTTACAAGCATATAGCATATATAAAATGGTAATAATAAAGCCCAAGTCCCTGCGTGTCATGGCCTGTAAACTGACGGTGCATGGACATTGGCCTGGAGCAACATTTCTGCATATATTAATGGTTTGGTTTGGGCCCTTACGTTAGGACCATAGACCCACTCGGTTTCTGTTCAATTCTTCCAGATTCCAGTACCTGCAGTCTTTGTCTCCTCATTTTCTCATAATCTAGTTTAATGTTTAATAAACATCATTTATACAATTGTTCAGATGATGTCATGAAACTGAAGTTTGTTGATAAATTGGCTTGATGTAACGTGACTATTTGAAACAAGAACAGAATGGAGAACTCCCAAATTTCCGAGATGCAGAGGATACCTGATTGCTGAGTTAAACTCCTGAAGTATTTCTGTTCCCCAGTTCAGAAAGCATCATGTCCACAGCAGGGATGTAGTCACAAAGGCACAAGAAAATTTTGTTATCAGTTCATTCAATATTAGGATAGGTTGAACAAAAGAGCTAGGGCTTTTCTCTTCAGAGTGACAGGGGATTGGAGGTGACTTGATAGAGGTGTAAAACATGATAAGAGAAATAGACAACCAAGAGACTCTTTTCCCAGGGTGGAAATGGCTAATTCGAGGGGGCATAATCTTAAAATCATTGGAGGAAAGTGGATTGCTTTTTTTTTTTTTTTTTAAAAATAAAAAACACAGAGCAGTGGGTGCATGGAACGCTCTGCCAGGAGTGGCAGTAGAGGCAGATACATTAGGGGCATTTAAGAAACTCTTGGGTAGACAGATGATAGAAAAATAGAGGGCTATGTGGGAGAGAAGGGTTAGATTGATCTTGGAGAAAGTTACTAAGTCAGCACAGCACTGTGGGCTGAAGAATCTGTATTGTGTTGTGGTGTTATAGGTTCTTTATAAGACCAAGACTCAATTCTGTAGACAACACCAATCCACGATTTTGGCTGTCATTTCAATAATACAAACAAACTACTTTCCTAGGGCTTAAATTCTGCGTAGCATTTTTATCAGGGGAGTTTGAATCAAGCAGCCCTTTCAGTCTTATAGAGAGAACAAGAGAACTCTGGGTCATCAGATGTTAATGAGTTTTGTTTCTCCCCAAAATATTTACAATTTCATTAAATTTTAACACTAATTTTCAACTTTTATGTTCTGTTATCCCCTGATAGATAAAACATACCTTCTATTGATTTTAACTGAGGTCTGAACTAAAATGTTTTCTCTGACTCTACTGAAACCCATTTGAGCTTTCTCTGACCTGAATTCTGACTTCAACTCATCACAGTACAAGTGTACCATGGCTTTCAGTAGTCCCTAAGCAGAGTAGGAATTCTGACAGAGTGTGCAGCCAGAGTTTGCTAACGGCACAGCCATAAATTTTCCAGCAGCTTGCCATTTTATTTTAAAAAAAAACATTGCATAAGTTGTTCAGATAATCGAGGGCATGGCATTTTGACTGATGCTGCTTGCTTGCATAACTGCCTGTTATGGAGACTCCAATGCACAGGATCAGAAGCAGCTGCAAAGGGTTGAAAAATCAGCCAGCTTTGGACACTGGTCTCCCCACTATTGAAGACATCTTCAAAAAGCAATGCCTTAAGAAAGTAGCATCCGTCATTAAGGACCTTCACCATCCAGGATATGCTCTCTTCTCATCACTACCAGCAGGGGTCTGAAGGTATACACTCAACTTTTTTTAGGAAAAGTTTCTTCCCTTCCACCATCAGGTTTCTGAACAGCCAATGAACTCATAGGAAAAAAAAAACCTATTTTGCTCCCTTTTTGCACAAATTTTTTTCATATATTTCCCCGGAGGTTAAGAGAGTCTAGAACTAAAGGGCCTGCGTGAAAAGTGAAATATTTAAGGGGAACTTCTTCACTCAGAGGGTGGTGTGAGTGTGAATAGACTGCCAGCACAAGAAGTTGATTGCAACATTTAAGAGAAGTTTAAGAAAGCACATGGATGGGAGGGATGTGGAGAGCTATGGTCCAGGTATGGGTCACCAGGACAAGGCACAACAACACAGAATAAATGGGCCAAAGGGCCTGTTTCCTTGCCGTAGTGCTCTATGACTATATTTCTTAATGTAACTAATAGTAATTTTGTTACATATTGCACACAAAACAACAACTTTAACAATGCATGTCAGTGAATGTAAGCCTGATTCTGATTTATTTTGAGCACTCAAGTCTGACGAATTTTGAATGTGTTTGATCATTGTCTCCTTGTCAATGCTGTCTCAGTTAAGAAAGCAGCAGGTGCTTCTGAATGAGTTTTATTCCTTTGTCTATCAATAGTAAAATGTTGCAATATCAACACTTTAATGTGATACAAACTGGCATGGAGGTAAACACGCAAACACAAGAAAATCTGCAGATGCTGGAAATTCAAGCAACACACACAAAATGCTGGTGGAACGCAGCAGGCCAGGCAGCATCTACAGGAAGTACAGTCGACATTTTGGGTCAAGACCCTTTGTCAGGACTAATGGAAAAAACCCAAAACATTGACTGTACTTCTTCCTCTAGATGGGAAAATCTCTTACTATCTCTTTTTTCCATTAGTCCTGAAGGGTCTCGACCCGAAACGTCGACTGTACTACTTCCTATAGATGCTGCCTGACCTGCTGTGTTCCACCAGCATTTTGTGTGTGTTGTTTGATGGAAGTAAACAGCAGGTTTAACAAAGATTTTACCTCAACACATAAGGGGTAAAATTCAATCTCAAGCCAGACCTTCATGAGGTTCCCTAACAAAGTCTCATCGGTGATATCAGTACTGCAGTCAGTGTCAGCACGGCAATGATGAATCTCAGGTTTGTCCTAATTCTGAGGTAATATTTATACAAAATGAACACACTATTCACTCAAGCTGCTGTGAGCCAACTCAAACCTCTTGCTCAGTCTGACTCTTCCTACCCTCTCCACTTCATCCATATCTGGATTCTTCTTAAGTGTGATTCTGCCTGGGCAACATTCTCAGGTTTTGGAAGTGTTTCCAGAATTTCCTGCTGGAATCTATTTCAGTTTCAGATTGGTTTATTCATCACAGGTACATTGAAACATGCAGCAAAACAACCAACACAACCTGAATGTGCTGGGAGCAGCCCACACGTGTCAGCACACATTCTGACACCAACTTTGTGCCCAGCATGCTTAGCAGAACAGTATAAGCAACAAAAACAATAGCAAAACAAGACCTTTACCTCACATTCCCCTCCCCCGTCCACCTACCCTCTTACACTCACAGACAGATCTCCAATCCCAGGGCAAGCTACCTCCAGACTCCAGTTGACTCACAGGGCCTCCAACTTCCCACAGACTTGCAGACCCAAGGCTATTCTTACATTTATCACCACTAGCCTTAATGAAAAATTTAACTTGACATTGAGCCTATCAAACTGTTTCATAATCTTGCAACTTTTGTTATATTTAGATATAGAATCCTAGAACTTAGAAACAGGCCCTTTGGCCGATTGAGCTTATGCTAACCATCAACCACTAATTCTACATTAATTCCATTTTAATTCTCCTCGAGATTCTACCATTCACCCACATACTAGGGGCAACTTACAGCAGCCAATTAACCCACCAGCTCACACATTTCTACAAACTTAATGAGGAAACCCACATGGTCACCGGGCGAATGTACAAATTCCACATGCTACACAATTGGTTTAAAGAGACATAGTGTGTCGGTGTTTATTAGTCTGGGTTCAATTAGAATGGAGTTCAAGAGCCCTGAGGCAGCTCTATAAAACTCTGGTGAGACCACATTTAGAATAGTGTGTTCAGTTCTGGTAGCCTCATTGCAGAAAGAATGTGGAAGCTTCAGAGAGGGTGTAGAGGAGATTTATCAGTATACTACCTAGGTTAGTAAGTATATTTTATGAGGATAGGTTGAGTGAGCTGGAGCTTTTCCCTCTGGCATGACAGAAGATGAAAGGCAACATGATAGAGGGGTATTAGATAAGGGGAATTGATAGAGCCACTGCTCTACAATTACAGTTGTTACTTCCTCTGGAAAGGGGTTACATTTGAAAAATCACTACCCAGACCTCCCTGCCCAGTGATTACCTCTCCCTTGAACCAAGCACTCAGTTATCCCTCAAATGTTTCCTTTGGACCACTATGTTCAGCACCTCCACCTACTAACCCACCCCTCCACCCAGCCCAACTGCCCCTATTTAATCATCTCCTGTCAGAGTCACCTTATGTACAGACACTCATGTGCCCAGCATCACTTTATGGACAATCAATGTATATAACCTATTTATATTTATTTTCTATTATTATTGTTTGTGTTTTTTTTTATATGCTGCATCAGATGCAGAGTAACAATTATTTCATTTTCCTTTACACTTGTGTACTAGAAATGACATTAAACAATCTTGAATCTTGAGTATGTTCTGGCTTGTGCTTTCATCGTGAGTCTTGGGATGTTCTGTGATGCGACAGGTACATGGGAAATGTATTGCTATATTAAGCTCATTCATGGTTACAAATCTCCGATGAAGGCCAGCAACATCAAAGTGCGCATTACAATATTTTCACTGTAGTCCATTATTGCCTTTTACAGAACTGCTAACCAAGTATTTCATTTCAGCTTGAAAGCACTCAAGTCCCCCACAGCAAGCCTCCAGACCAGTACTTCATGTACTTAGGAATGAGGTACTGGACATTGCAGCCTTCAGGTTACAAAGGATCCCATCTCATGAACCAAAGAGGCACAGTGTGAGTAATTGCAATCAAATACTTCTCGTCTTCTGAAACTTCAAAGTCAAAGTACGCACAGCACGTCACCATACACTACCTTGAAATGCATTTTTGCAGGCATTCACAGTAAAACTAAGAAGTACAGAGAATAAAATCAAAACTGAGTCCATAGGTTGTGGAATCTCTTCAGTGTTGAGGTGACTGAAGGGTGGGCAATCACTGTCATTTATTTTCTACTTTATGACCACATTCCATGGCAGAGGAGGTCAGCTGTGGAGATAGAGGATTACCTGTCATGTCAGATCCCAATTCAGATTTAGATTCAGTTTCAGATTTATTTACCACATATACATTGAAACATATGGTGAGCTGCAACCAACACAACCTAAGGATGTGTTGGAGTCATCCTATGAGAGTCACCATATTTCAGCACCAACACAGCATACCCACCTTGCTCTGGAGAACAATAGACAAAACAAAACGGAATATACCGAGCAACAAAGGAACAATGGCAAATCAAAGCCCATTCCTCCATTCACCCACCCACACAGGCAGTCTTCCAATTCCAGGACTGGCACCTGGGCCTCCAGTCTCCAGCTATCAGACTTTGACTTCTGAACTTTCGATTGACCTTCAGGCTGCGATCTTCAATATCAATCCCCAGACTAGCCAATGACAGGACTCCAAACTCCGAGCATGCTGACTTACCAGCCATTGTACGTCCTGCTTACATGGCCTTTGAACATGGACCCAAGTCATAGACTAGGCCTTCGAATGCAAAGTGGAAGCCTAGATTGTGTACATCTTTCAACACCCATCCAATATTGCTGGCCTTTGAAAGCAAAGTGAAGGCCGAGACACTGGATATTTTTCAGGACCCATTTAATGTCACTGGTCTTCAAGTGTGAAGTGGAGACCTGGACTGCAGATATCCTTCATCACCCATCCAATATTGTTGGCATTGAGTGCATAGTAAAGGCCTGGACTGTGGATGCCCTTTGTTACCCGACTAACGTCGCTGGCCTTCAAGTGCAAAACAGAAGCCTAAACTACACTTATCCTTCATCACTTGCCCAGTCCCTAGCCTCTTGAATGCAGAATAGAGGCCTGTAAGGTGGATATCATTCCTTGCCAGTCTATGTCAGAGGATATAACTCCAAGTCTCACTACCTTGCAACATGTTGAATCTTTTTACATCAAAAATAAATGTTACTCATTTCAAGATACAAAAGAAAAACATGGTGTAAAACTCGATGTTCTTAGTATCTTTTCGGCAATTCATTCAGTAGAGTTCAGCCATTTTTGTACATACCACCATCAGGCCTCATGGTCCTCTGGAGTAATACACTTCCCCACCAGACTGCTTCTCCATGAGCAGTTAGTGGAAAGAGCCCAAACTGTAGTTATTGCCCATGGTGCCTTTGCACTGGCTGCACTGAACATCAGTGTAACCCTTAGCATGATCCAGAATTGATTTGAAAAGAACACTGGCAGGGATGATGGCAGAACAGCAATGGCTGGAATTTCTGGAAGCAATTTCAAAAAAAAAAAAAACAACAGAAAAGAGGGCATATAATAGAGCAAAACATAATGGGATATTTCTTCTGTGGGCATTCAACAAATTCCCTCTTGCAATAAACATGATTTTCCCAATCCCCCTGCATATTGAAGTCTCCCATTACAATTGTGACACTACTCTTATTACATGACCCTTCCAGTTCCCTTTGCAATCTCAACCCCACATCTTGACTACTATTTGGAGGCCTATATAGGATTCCCATAGTGTTTTATTTCATCCTTGCAGTTTCTTAACTCCACCCACGAAGGCAACTGCCTGGTTTCCATACAACCTTACCCAGGCCTGCGCCCTGGAACTTTCCAGGCACAGATCCATGGTCTCACAAGACTAACAGATGCTACCACAGTGAGCAAAAATATAATTTTATTCATGCTGTTTACAACTTTCACAACATGTTAGAAAAATCATGCCTTCCTTATTTTACAGAGTTGCTGCCAGACTCTCACCCTCTGCAATTTTCTTTCCACTCCTGTGGATTTTCTGCTCCACTTTACAAGAACATAAATAAACAAAAATTTCTCCTGGACTACTTTGGAAACTCCTGAACAGATTTTTTTTTCCCCAGTGCTGTGTATTCTCTTGTTTATGCAGTTTAGGAACTAAATTTTGTGTGAGATTGCATTTCAGTACCACACCAGTTGTCAAACTATACTGCTTCTGGAAGTGTTTATAAAGACATGTGGATGTTACTGTGCCATCAAATTTTATGATGCAAAGTTCAAGAGAATTGTTGGTCTTTAGACCATGAAACATAGGAGCAGAATCAAGTCATTTGACCCATTATTCTTTAAGTCATTCTGCCATTCCATTAAGGTTGATTTATTATCCCTCAATCCCATTCTCCTGCTTTCTCCTAGTAACCTTTGACACCTGATCCAATCAAAAACCTATCAACCTTTGCTTTAAATAATGATTTGGCTTCCACATCTATCTGAGGCAATGAATTTCAGATTCACCACCCTCTGGCTGAAGAAATTCCTCCTCGTCTATGTTCTAAGTGAACATCCCTCTACTCTGATGCTGTGCCCTCTGCTCTTAGACTGCCTAAAATAGGAAACATCCTCTCCATGTCCACTCTATCTCGATCTTTCAATATTCAACGGGTTTAAATAGATACCCCCTCATTCTTCTAAACTTCAGTGAGTACAGACCCAGAGTCATCAAAGGCTCTTCATACATTAACCTTTCAATCCTGGAGTAATCCTCATTATCTACTGATAATGGGGGTATAACTCAGATAATGTATTATTGACTGGGTTTAACCAGGCAAGAAGTTGTTTTAATTCAGTCACTACCTTCTCAGAGATAGAGCTGTAACAACACAGTTCAAGACATCATGGAAACCAGTCTCCCCTCCACTGGCACAGTCGATACTTCTCACTGCTTCAGTACAACAGTAAACAAACAAAAACCTCACCCACCCAAACATTCTCTCTTCTCCCCTCACCCATCAGGCAGTGATACAAAAGCCTGAAAGCAGGTCCCACCAGGCTCAAGGACAGCTTCTACCCCACTGTTGTAAGATGATTAATTCCCTAGTACAATAAATTGGACTCATGACCTCACAATCAGCCTCATTAGGATCATTCATCTTATTGTTTACCTTCACTGCACAGACTCTGTAGCAGTTATACTTTACTCTACATTGTTATTGTCTTACCTTGTTCTGCCTCAAAGCACTGTGTAATGATCTATTCTGTATGAACAGTGAACAAGCTTCTAACTGTACCTTACTGCATTTGACAATAAATCAATTCCAGAAATCTGCACTGAATCCTTTCTTGTGGATCTATTATCACCTTCCTTATCAAATTCTGTTGTTCATCCTTTTCTGGTCACCTCCCATTCTGTGTTAGTGCCAACCCCTGCCTGGCCCTTCCTCACTTGCATCCACCCATCACTTGCTAGCTCCTGCCTCACCCCTCTTCCTTACCTATCTCCCCTTTGCACACTCAATGTCAATGCAAGGTTTCAGCCAACCCTCTGGCTTCATGGATGCCACCTGAGTTCCTCCAGCAGTTTGGATTTTGCAGTTAGACAATGATAGTTGTCTTGCTGGTAAATTGATTATTCAGAGATACAGCACAGAACAGGTCCTGGCAACACACCTAGCAACACCAGCCTAATCACAGGACAACATACAATCACCAATTATCTCCTGGCTGGTACATCTTGGGAATGTGGGAGGAAACCAGAGCAGCCGTAGGATACGCTCAAGGTTATGGGGAGAATGAAAAAAGCTTCTTAAAAACATGCCACAAATGAATTCTGAACACCCTGAACTGTAATAGTACCATGCAAACTCTATGCTACCTTAGTAGTTAGCACAATCCTTCATCAGGATGTGATCTTGGCCTGAAGCCTGAACTGTTTATTCCTCTCCATAGATGCTGCCTGGCCTGCTGACTTCACCCAACACTTGTGTATTGCTCAGGATTTTCAGCATCTGCATCACCTCTTGTGTTTGGCCAAGTGCTGTGGTCAGCCAGAGGTGGCAGAAAGCCACAGATTTATGGGCAACTGGGCTGTTTGTCTGAAGAATTGTTCATGCACTTCAGGCACCACCAAATAACAATATCAATTCTTGGGATAATGGTATTAAGTTCTTAGGGGAATGGATACTATCAACTTTTCAAGAAAATTCAAATCATATAAACATCTTTTAAGCTGTATGGGTATGTGTAAAATGGTACAAGTCAGAATAGTTCCTGCAGAAAAAGGGCAGAAACAAAAAAGATATACCTCACTAACTCAGTATTTTTCCTCTTTTTGCACTAAATGTATTTTTTCTTTATATATACTTCTCACTGTAATATATAATTTTTGTATACAGAAAGAATTTACTGCAAAACAACAAATTTTGCGACATGTGCCGGTGAATTAAACTGGTTTCTTTTTGTGATTCTGAAGTCAATAACCTTCTCCTTTGTCTTGTTGACATTGTGAGGAAGTGGTTCTCAGCCCACGAGTTCTTCCACCACTTCTCTGCAGGCCATCTCTTCATTGTTGATAATGAGGAGTCGGAGTTTGTTCACCAAGGTCTGTGGGACAATATTATTGAATGTTAAACTGAAATCCAGAAAGAGCATTCTGATGTAAGAGTCCTCATTTTTGAGGAGTGTCAGAGTCAGGTACATAGCATCTGCCATGTGCCTGACCCTAACACTGAGAAAACCAGGACTCTGTCAGAATGCCCTTGCTGAATGCTATGCATCTGTCAGAGCAGTTCTGTCAGTCAGTATATTGGAGAGTGTCCAAGGTGACAGGAAAGGAATTTTTGATATGTGCCATTACCTGCCAGTCAAAGCACTTCATTGTCATTGGCATCAGTGCCACTGGGGGCAGTCATTTAGCTCTGAACATGGAGAGTTCTTTGGTGCAGGGATAATGGTGACTCATTTGAAGCATCCAGCAGCCTGGATGAGTGAAGCATCAAAGATTTCCAGGAAGACATCAGTGAGCTGGTGTGGACATTCCCCATTTACTCAGCCTAGGATGTTGTCTGGCCCAGCCACATTACAGAGCTTAACCCACTGCTGAATCCTTCTCACATCTGTGCTTTAACAGACAGTGGCTTCTCACCTGGAAGGGGGGCAGCTTTCATGGCCAGTGTTGTGTTGCATGCCTTGAAGTGAGCATAAAACTTGTTTAGAGCATTGTAAAGAAAAGCATCAGTGGTACAGTCAATACTGTTTTTCATCATGTAGTCAGTAAAGTCCTTAATACCCAGCCACATACGCAGGAGACTATAATAAATAGGTTTAATTTAATGTCAGGGAAATGTATACACTATAAATCCTGAAATTATCTCTTCCCCCACAGACATCCACAAAAACAGAGGAGTGCACCAAAGAATGAATGACGGTTAAATGTTAGAACCCCAAAAAGAGCCCCTCCCCAGCTCCCCCTCCCACACATAAGCAGCAGCAAGGCAATGACCCCACCTCAAACAGTGAAAAAACCATCAGCACCCCCCACCAAGCACTCAAGCATGCAGCAAAGCATCAATGAAGACAGACTTCCAGTACCCCAAAGACTACTCATGCACCCAGTAATTCGATGAACCATAGGCTCTCTTTCCCTAATAAGGGAAAAAGAGGTGCCCCATTTCACAGCAAGAGAGGAGATACAACATGTTAAAAGTCTGTTGTGTTGCTTCCCCCCCCCCCCCCCAGCTCTGCACCCAGAGAGGCAGCCCCAGAAAGGCTCCTTAATGCTTGGGCTTGGACTCCGATCCAGAGTCTGGACAAAGACCTAAAACCTAGGTCCTGACAGGCTCTTACTCCAGAACTCAGCGAAGACACATGGTCTTGGGAGACAGGAACCTCGGAACACAAAGCCAGAAGCCTTGACTTAGTCTTGGGGAGGACAGGAACATAGACCCTTGGTCTAGAGCACAGGGACACAGAGCCTTGGATTTGAGACAGGAACATGGAACAGAGCCAGGACCCCTCCTTGGGAATGGGACGTAGGGCTGAGACTCATACACAGAATGCTGAACACGACAAGACGGTTCCCAGCACTAGGTAGCAGCAAACGACCAGACCTACCTAGCACAGGTGTGGATACAGAGACAGTTCCAACTCAACGATAGACAGTTCCTTATCTTGACACAGCAAGGCTCAGGTCTCACTCTAGTGGTTGAACTTGGCAAGGCTCCAGACACAGGTAGCAAGCAGAGGCTTCAGGGGGAAGGGGACAGGAAGGAAACAGTCCGGCCTCAGGGTAACAGCAAAGACAGCTTGGCTTACCCAACAGAGGCAAGACAGGATACTGACAAGACAAACCAGCAACCACATTTCTTCTTTTTTGTTTTATGGCAGTTGGCAACCAGTTTTTCAGTGCATTACTACCACCTGCTAGACTTGTGGTGTTCCAACCAAACATGTCCTGGAGTTCTCTACTTTCGACAATCTAGTTCAGCCTACAGTTCTCTATTAGCATCACTCTGTAGTTGTAATTCCTCATGAATGCTTAATGTGCTCATTAGATAATGCTGCAAACTGCTATTCTTCCCTAATTTTGTCACATGGTTTTCATGTAGTTGCATTACCTCAATTACATTGATTTCATCTACATCACTTGTAAGACTAAAATAGTCTTGTTAAAGAATAGTAATTATCACATCTTATACTTTAAAAATTGCTGTTTTTCCAAGTCTATCTGCTTTTCCAGGTTTTCCTTTTCTTGGATCGTAGCCTGCAGTTGTTTACTGAGACCTCGGAGTTCTTCTTCATTTGCTTCCTTGTTTTCATTTTATAATCAGAATGTAGATAAGTTACTTTGCAACAAATTCCTTTTCCTTTTGTATCCTTGTAATAATGTCCTCCATTTTCCAACTCAGTTGTTCGTGTCAGGTACTTCTATTTGTTGTTGGACATTTACCCTGGGTGTCAACCATAAAATCTGCAGATTTTCCTTAAGTTCTGATACATTTTTCTTAAATTCTTGACCATTTGTGATAAATACACTGCCATTAAGATTCCATCTCCCCTGCCTGTGAATTGTTGGATCCTCCATTCAGCATTTCTTTGACTTCTTCCCACTAATCCCTTTAATACCAAGATATTTTTCTGCAGACTTGACTAATTTTAATTTTTTCAGGTCTTTTGTTTGTTTGTGCTGAACAATTAATTGCATCTACCATAAAAAGTACAAAATCCTTTCTACTCATTAATAGTGTATCCTTATTTTTCATATTACAGCCCTCACAATTCACCAGTTTATTATTCCCTATATTTGTTTGCTCAATAGCCTTTTTTCCAGGAACTTCTTTCACTACCTCTGCATAACTGATTCTAAGTTACTTTTCCATATTGTATCTTAACTACCTCCTTGCTATAACTGCACCCTCAATAAGCTGCACTGTGTTCCTCACCACAATTACAGCATTTCAGCCTAGCTCCCGATTCACATTTCCCATATTCATGTTTTCAAGCACATTTCCCACATCTTTGTTTTCCTCTGCAGACCACCACAATGTGCCCAAATTTCCAACATTTATATCTTAAAGGTGGTGGTATATATATTTTAACTACATAACACATATACCTTAAGTAAACATTAGTCAGCAATCTCTCTTCATCAAAGTTAATCAATACCAATAGACTATTATACTTTTTCTTGTTTCTTATAACTTTCAAACATTTAGCCTCAATAATCTTTGGCCCTTTAATGTTCTATTTAATCTCATCCATAGTAACAAAAATAAATATTGTTGGTATTCCTAAAATAACTCCTCTAGTCCACTTTCTATTGATAGGTATTGAGCATTTTACTTCTTTGCTATCTATTTTACTTAATCTTATCACTTTGCCTTGCTAAGCATTATCCCAACAAATCACTAATAGCAATCTATTTCATAAAATCTTTGCTCTTTTAATCTCACCTATAATTTTGTTGAATATCTTCATCAGTAACCACACTCAACCCCAGGGCCACTTATATTCCCATCCCCAAGATGAGCATCAGGTGCCTATGATTAAGCCCAACTAAAACAAGGGACAGCCGGAAGACCTGGAGTCCAGAGTCCACAGACCGGACCATGACACCAGGAAAAATCCATGCAGTTACAGGGAGAATGTACACTAATCAGCGATCGACCCTGATCAGTGATCTCTGGCATTGTAAAACAATTCTGTGAAGCACTATGCTACCATTATGTCCAAAATTAGTTTTTCAACACCAAAGTTAGTTCTGAAAGATGAACTACAACTCTTTGTTCAAGGATTAAGTAAAAGAGGTTTGCATAAAGGGTGAATGATCACTGACATTGGAAATTGGTAAGAATGAAGATCAGCAATGCAAACCTGCACATCAGCCCAGACTTTGAGGAGTCAGACAGCTGGAGGTCTGAATTGCACTGTGAATGATTGGAATAGGAGCTGATATTGTCATGGTCCTGTCTGTGAAATCTGCATTCTGGATCACGGTCCGGTCCGTCGATCCGCATTCCAGGTTTTCCGGTTTTCCATTGTTCTGCTGGGTGCTCTAAGGCACATGATACTCATTTGGGCAGACACATAAATACCTCCAGAGAGCAGGGCTTGGGTGCTGGGTTGTTCCTCCTCTCTAAACCTCCTGTCTGACTCCCTTCTCTACCTTTCCCTACTGAAGCTACTTTTATCCTTGCCTGTATTGCTGTTAGGTTCTACTGTTAGAGCAAGACTGGAGCTTGCTGTGTTTAGATAAGGAACTGTCTTTTGTTGTTTGGAACTGTCTCTTTGTGTCTAGGCCATTGCTTGGTAGGTCCAGTTGCTTGCTACTACCTTAAGTTGGAAACTGTCTCTGTGTCCATCACTTCACTAGGTAGGTCTGGCTGTTTACTACATTGGGTTGCAAACTGTCTCTGTATCTATACCTTTGCTAGGTACGTCTGGCTATCTGCTACTACCTTATGTTGGGAACTGTCTCTCTGATCTGTGTATGGGTCCTGCCCCTATATCCTGTTCCCAAGGAGGGCCCCTGTCTCTCCCGAGGCCTCGGGTCTGTGCCCCTGTCTCTCCCGAGGCCTCGGGTCTGTGCCCCTGTCTCTCCCGAGGCCTCGGGTCTGTGCCCCTGTCTCTCCCGAGGCCTCGGGTCTGTGCCCCTGTCTCTCCCGAGGCCTCGGGTCTGTGCCCCTGTCTCTCCCGAGGCCTCGGGTCTGTGCCCCTGTCTCTCCCGAGGCCTCGGGTCTGTGCCCCTGTCTCTCCCGAGGCCTCGGGTCTGTGCCCCTGTCTCTCCCGAGGCCTCGGGTCTGTGCCCCTGTCTCTCCCGAGGCCTCGGGTCTGTGCCCCTGTCTCTCCCGAGGCCTCGGGTCTGTGCCCCTGTCTCTCCCGAGGCCTCGGGTCTGTGCCCCTGTCTCTCCCGAGGCCTCGGGTCTGTGCCCCTGTCTCTCCCGAGGCCTCGGGTCTGTGCCCCTGTCTCTCCCGAGGCCTCGGGTCTGTGCCCCTGTCTCTCCCGAGGCCTCGGGTCTGTGCCCCTGTCTCTCCCGAGGCCTCGGGTCTGTGCCCCTGTCTCTCCCGAGGCCTCGGGTCTGTGCCCCTGTCTCTCCCGAGGCCTCGGGTCTGTGCCCCTGTCTCTCCCGAGGCCTCGGGTCTGTGCCCCTGTCTCTCCCGAGGCCTCGGGTCTGTGCCCCTGTCTCTCCCGAGGCCTCGGGTCTGTGCCCCTGTCTCTCCCGAGGCCTCGGGTCTGTGCCCCTGTCTCTCCCGAGGCCTCGGGTCTGTGCCCCTGTCTCTCCCGAGGCCTCGGGTCTGTGCCCCTGTCTCTCCCGAGGCCTCGGGTCTGTGCCCCTGTCTCTCCCGAGGCCTCGGGTCTGTGCCCCTGTCTCTCCCGAGGCCTCGGGTCTGTGCCCCTGTCTCTCCCGAGGCCTCGGGTCTGTGCCCCTGTCTCTCCCGAGGCCTCGGGTCTGTGCCCCTGTCTCTCCCGAGGCCTCGGGTCTGTGCCCCTGTCTCTCCCGAGGCCTCGGGTCTGTGCCCCTGTCTCGTCCATGTGCCTTGCCCAGCCTGGTGCTGGGTTTCCCTTGCTCTCTGCTAGGATTACTGTGTCCTGTCCAAGACAAGGCTTCATGTTCTTGTCCTGTGCATGTGCAGGATTTCAAAGTCCAGTCCTGTAGCCTCGCATAGTCCTGTCTCCCAAGACCATGTTATGTCTTCACCTAGTTCTGGAGTCCAAGACTGAGTCAAGACCCAGGTTCTGGGTCCTTGTCCAGTCTGACTTGGAGTCCAAGCCCAGGCTCCTAGTTCCCAGTTCCTTCTCCTGGTCTAGCTTGCCTAACCTATGTCCTAGCCCAAGTCTGTATTGTCCCAGCTCTCTAGTTAAGTCCTGTTCCCAGTACTTCAGTGTCTGTCTTGCATTTGGGTCTGCCACCAGTACCCCCCCCCATTATGATAGATATGGATGTTCTCAACTCTGAGGGGAAGACAGAATTAGAGCAGAGCCAGCAAATTTTTAAACTAATAACCCAGGTGGATGTTTCAAAATACAGAGCAGATCTTGATCTGGGAAATTAAATTTCAGCAAAAAGACAAATTTAAGTTTACTTTTCCAGGTAATGGGGGATAAATTTTAAGCCCCAGCTTCCAGTTCTGAACTTCTCTGCAATAAAGTTAAAAGGTCAAGGAGTCTCTCACAGCAAAGAAACAGGCCCCTTGGCCCATCATTGGGCACCATGGTAACAGCAGTCAGCGCACACTATGACAACTTAGGGTGCCAGTGTTCTGAGTTCAATTTGGATGTTCTGTGATGAGATCGTACAATCCTCCACAGACACATTAGTTAGTAGGCTGGTTGGTCATTGTAAGTTGTTCTGTGATTGGGATTAGATAGGTGGATTGCTAAGTGGTGCAGCTCATTGAGCTGGAAAAGCCCATATCATGATGTATCTCTAAATAAGTAATTTTCATTCTACAATCTATATCAATTTCATTTTCCTGCATTGAGCTTCTTCATCAGTGCCTTGCCTACTTCAGTGTCTAAGTTCCTCTTAAATAGTGAGTTCCAGATATCAACCATTCTCTGTGCCAAAAGCTTAACCCTCAAACTCCTCTCCTTCCCCTCATTTTAAGCCTATGCCCCTTGACTTAAATATCCCTCCTGTGAAGAAAAGGATTCTGACTATGTACACAAAGCCCCTCATAATTTTATATAACTCATGCACATCAGGATAGAGCTTGATTCATGTTCAGGTACAAAGGAGTGCATGTCCTGTGATGCTCAGTCCCTGCCTAGCAGGTCTCAAGCTGTCTAATCAGTGATGCATAAAGGAACTGGAGCACCAGCTTCTGGTACAAGCACAAGTATTCATCTTTTATATGCAGTTACATTGCTGCAGAATCAGGAGCAGAGAATTGGTCCCCTCGGGTCTGTCCATTACCATTCCAGGTCTGTGCGACTCTCCTTACTGAACCTACCTGCAGCAGGCAGGATTCAGGCCAAACTATGAGCTCCAGCAGGATTCCTAGCAGACTATCACATGATTTAAAAAAAAAACATCTTACATCTGAGTTTAAAGGAGGCCATTCTGCCTGTCAAGTCAATGCCAACTCTCAAAGCCTTCCCCATCAATTCCATTTTCCCATTTATTGGAGTGCGTTCTGCAGATTTGGTTACCTCACTATAGGAAAGATATCAATTCAAAGAAAATTTACAAGAATTTTGCTGGGACTTAAGGATCTGATTTATAGGAAAAGGTTGAATAGGTTAGGATTTTATTCCCTGAAACACTAGAGAATGAGGGGTGATTTGATGGATGTATACAAAATTACAAGGGGTATATCGAGAGTAAATGCAAGCAGGCTTTATTCCACTGAGGTTGGGTGAGACTAGAACTAGAGATCAAGGGTTAAGGGTGAAAAGTGAAATGTTTCAGGGGAATATGGGGGGGAGCTTCTTCACTCAGAGTGATGAGAGTGTGGAATGAGCTGCCAGCAGAAGTGATGGATTTAGGTTTGATTTCAACACTTAAGAGATGTTTCGATGGGTACGTGGATGGGAGGGGTATGGAGTGCTATGGTCCAGATGCAGTTTGGTGGGACTGGACAGAATAATAGTTCAGCATGAAATGAGATGGGCCAAAGAGCCTGTTCTGAACTGTAGTAATCTATAACTCAATGTCTCTTATTAGACTGTGTCTTACTCTCTCTCACATCCTAAATGATTGCATGTACATTGAAACCATTAGTGAAATGTGTCATTTGCGTCAATGACTAACAACCCCCAAGGATATGCTGAGGGCAGCCCACCTGTGTCACCACGCTTCTGGCACCAACACAACATGCCCACAACTTGCTAACCCTTAATAACCTCTATGGATTTGGAATGTGAGAGGAAACTGGAGCATCCAGAAAAACACAGGGAGAACACAAATTCCTTTCAGACTGCAAAGGAATTGAAGCTCAGTCGTTGGTGCTGCAAAGCGTTGTGCTTACTGCTGAACTGCACTGAGCTCCTCCACCCTGATTCCTGTAGCACCCACTAACCACAGAGAGGATTTAATTCACATACCTACTCACAGATTTTTGGGATGTGTGAAGACACAGGAGAAGCACACGCAGTCACAGAGAGAGCATGCAAATTCCACAGTGAAAGGCTCCACACTCCCAGTCACAAATATAGTTTGGATTCAAATCTACGTGCAGTTTGACTTCCATTTCCGATTCATCCATTAACAATATATAAAGTACTGAAATAGTATTTGTAAATGTATTATGTATATATTAGATTAAACGCATGAAGAAAACATTCTGCTAATTTTAGTTTATCTATCTCAAAGACTTACATTCTAATCTAATCACATGAGGAACAGGAGGATGACTGAAGTGTGGGGGGGACCACATAGTCTGGTGTTCGTTATTGAGTCATGGAGCAGAGCACACCAGGGCACCAACATGCAGGATACTTGACTGAACTTTATTATACAGTATGTGAACTCCTCCCATGTGGGAGTGGCTTACTGAATGCCATAGGAATAACTCTGTTAACTACAACTACATCTCCCCTTCTTGAAAAAAATAAAATCTAAGTATGCACTTCTTGTCCGTCAACAGCATTGAAATTATAGTCCTTGAAATTGAGTGATTCAGTTCACTTTACCTATAACACATAACTCATGCACCTTACATAAACATAAAAAAAGAATTGCCAACCTTAACTTCCTCTTTGTTTTCAACAGTCTCTCTTTCTGTTTTCCTCCTTTTTCCCACCAATTCATTTTTTAAGTACAGTCTCATTTTGTGAAATGTTTTCAACATTAGACCTCTTTTTAAAAAACTTAAAATCTATTGAAGGTCAGAGTGGACTACCTGAACATTCGGGCAAAGTGGGAGGATTATTCTGTCTCTTTAGTAACTTGCCATAAGCCATTAGACTATATCTCTGTGGTGGGACAGATAAACAATCATATCTGGTATAGGTTCCTGGAATGGATAAAGATTCTTGAACAGGTGCATCCACCTCAGGTAAGTGGTCCTTGTCATAAGGATCAGGCCACTCTATTTCTTTATCTACATTTCATGGACTTTGTAGGTGTATGAGCGAACGCTTGTTCCACCTGATTTCACCTTGTGATGTTCTGATCACAAATGATCATGGTACATGCCACCGGGATATTGTTCCTTTGGTGAACTGGTATGAAACCCAAACAGCTTCACCGTTCCTAAGCGTCCACAAGAATTGTATTCTGTGTCAGAGCATTCGTGCATGCCCTTTGTTTTCTTACATTGTGTTGTTTCCAAATTTCTCACTTTGCCTGAGTCCGGTAAGTGAGGTTAAGTAGAACATAGAATATAGAATAGTACAGCACATTACAGGCCCTTCGGCCCACAATGCTGTGCCGACCCTCAAACTATGCGTCCCATATAAGCCACCCCCACCTTAAATTCCTCCATATACCTGTCTAGTAGTCTCTTAAACTTCACTAGTGTACCTGCCTCCACCACTGACTCAGGCAGTGCATTCCACGCACCAACCACTCTCTGAGTAAAAAACCTTCCTCTAGTATCCACCTTGAACTTCCCACCCCTTACCTTAAAGCCATGTCCCCTTGTATTGAGCAGTGGTGCCCTGGGGAAGAGGCACTGGCTTTCCACTCTATCTATTCCTCTTATTATCTTGTACACCTTTATCATGTCTCCTCTCATCCTCCTTCTCTCCAAAGAGTAAAGCCCCTCCCTTAATCTCTGATCATAATGCATTCTCTTTAAACCAGGCAGCATCCTGGTAAATCTCCTCTGTACCCTTTCCAATGCTTCCACATCCTTCCTATAGTGAGGTGACCAGAACTTGACACAGTATTCCAAGTGTGGCCTAACCAGAGTTTTATAGAGCTGCATCATTACATCGTGACTCTTAAACTCTATCCCTCGACTTATGAAAGCTAACACCCCATAAGCTTTCTTAACTACCCTATCTACCTGTGAGGCAACTTTCAGGGATCTGTGGATATGTACCCCGAGATCCCTCTGCTCCTCCACACTACCAAATATCCTGCCATTTACTTTGTACTCTGCCTTGGAGTTTGTCCTTCCAAAGTGTACCACATTACACTTCTCCGGGTTGAACTCCGTCTGCCACTTCTCAGCCCACTTCTGCATCCTATCAATGTCTCTCTGCAATCTTTAACAATCCTCTACACTATCTACAACACCACTAACCTTTGTGTCGTCTGCAAACTTGCCAACCCACCCTTCTACCCCCACATCCAGGTCGTTAATAAAAATCACGAAAAGTAGAGGTCCCAGAACAGATCCTTGTGGGACACCACAAGTCACAATCCTCCAATCTGAATGTACTCCCTCCATCACAACCCTCTGCCTTCTGCAGGCAAGCCAATTCTGAATCCACCTGGCCAAATTTCCCTGGATCCTATGCCTTCTGACTTTCTGAATAAGCCTTCCGTGTGGAACCTTGTCAAATGCCTTACTAAAATCCATGTAGATCACATCCACTACACTACCCTCATCTATATGCCCGGTCACCTCCTCAAAGAACTCTATCAGGCTTGTTAGACATGATCTGCCCTTCACAAAGCCATGCTGACTGTCCCTGATCAGACCATGATTCTCTAAATGTCCATAGATCCTATTTCTAGGAATCTTTTCCAACAGCTTTCCCACCACAGACATAAGGCTCACTGGTCTATAATTACCCGGACTATCCCTACTACCTTTTTTGAACAAGGGGATAAAATTCGCCTCCCTCCAATCCTCCGGCACCATTCCCGTAGACAACGAGGACTTAAAGTTCCTAGCCAGAGGCTCAGCAATCTCTTCCCTCGCCTCGTGGAGCAGCCTGGGGAATATTCCATCAGGCCCCGGGGACTTATCCGTCCTACTGTATTTTAACAACTCCAACACCTCCTCTCCCTTAATATCAACATGGTCCAGAACATCAACCTCACTCATATTGTCCTCACCGTCATCAAGTTCCCTCTCATTGGTGAATACCGAAGAGAAGTATTCATTGAGGACCTCGCTCAATGAAGGAAGAATGGGCAGGCTTGTTCTCAGTCTCCAGCCCTTTGACAGCTCTGCTGGACTGTAGCCATTTGCAAGAGGTGTGGAGTGATATCCTAGCAGTGCTTTGTAAGAGTCCTTTGCCCTTCAGTAGGAGACCCCTAACGGTTTGCACTGTTCTTTCCACTTCTCTATTTGCCTGTGGGTACTGTAGACTGCTTGTCTGGTGTTTGAACTCACAGTGTCTTGCAAAGGCTTTGAATTCTGAGCAGCTGAATTGAGGATACTTGCCTGTCACAAGTGTCTCTGGTATTCCATGGTGACCAAATACAGCTTTCAGGTGCTGCTGAGGCTGTAGAGGACATCTTGGACACCTCTACATTCTGTGAGCACTCATCCTCAGGGAGAAGATACTTGTATTTTTTCAGCTTTAAAATGTCTATGCCTGTAATTTGCCATGGAAAGTCTGGGAATTCTGTGAGACAGAGGTTCAGCATGATTTTTGTGCAGCTTTCTGCATGCTTTGCACACCGTCCCAGCTCTGTGCTTAGACCAGGCCACCACACAGGTTGCTTGCTCTTGGGTGACGTTTATCGATGCATTGATGTCCTTGGTAGATTTGACTAATGATTTTGGCATACATAGAGGCAAGAATGACGAGTCTGGAGCCCTTTAGCAGCAAACCATCAAAATGGTTAATGTATTTCTTTCAAGCCAGTAAGGTCTAAGCTCCCTTTGGAACAGCTGGTCATAGATACTCACAGTATTGCATGACCTTGCTGCAGATTTGGTCTGTTTTCTACTCATCATGAATTTCGTCCGGTTTACTATGTGATACAGGAAAGCTTTCACATACCTGAGCTAAGTAGATGTTGGTATCTTCCATGAAGGCGGAGTCAGCTTCCATCCATTCACTTTTGTATGGCATCCTTGACAGAGTGTCTGGTGTTGTGGAGATTTGCCGTGGACATGGTCAATGTCCTAAGAGTATCGCAAAAGCCTCATTCTGAATCTTTGCAGACATGGAGGTAAGTCATCCAAGTGTTTCGAGCTGAGGAAGCTGGCAAGTGACTTGTAGTCTGTTTCAAGTAGGAATTTAGGAATTTAGTGCCTATCAAGTAGCAGCTGAAGCATTCCTAAGCCCACACGAGAGCCTGCATCTCCTTTTCAATTTGGGTTTAACGGTGTTCATTAGGAGTCAGTGCTCTTGATGCTTATGCCACCGGTTTCCATACACCACTGCAGTTTTGCATGAGCAGTCCCCTAGGGCAAAGGAAGAGGTGTCTGCTGAGACCTTGGTTGCTTTGTTTGGATTAAAGAACCCAATGTCTGCAGAGAGATAAGCTCTGATTTAAGTAATGAGAATGACTTCTCCTGTGGTACACTCCAGGATCAAATGTTTCTCTGAGAGAGGAGGACTGGTAGTGGCTTTGTTTTCTCTGCCAAATCTGGAATGAATTTTCCCAGCTATTACTATGCCAAGGAAACTACGGATCTCTGAGACATTCCCAGGTTGTTCCATGGTCTGAACTTCCATCAGTATGGATGTTTTCCAACCTGGATTTCAACAACACCACAGCACTGAGACGGTTCTATTTGAGGTTTTAAATGACATCCACTTAAACCATGATGATGATAAAATTTCATTTTTGGCTTTACTGGATCTCAGTGCTGCTTTTGATACAGCTGACCATGGCATATTACTGGACAGACTGAAAAACTGGGTGGCACTTTCCAGTACAGTCCTAAAGAGGGTTAAATCATATTTACAGGACAGGGACTATTTTCTATCGATTATATCTGACCAGACAAAAATTACATGTGGAGTGTCACAAGGGTCCATACTAGGCCCTCTTCTGTTTACTATATGCATGCTTCCTCTAGCTCAAATCATGGTAAGCCTCAAAATATCGCACTTTACTTATGCGGATGACCCTCAGATTTATGTAACAGTGTCATCCTATACAAACACTAAAAACTGTATTGAACAAATCTCTGATTGAATGATGGATAAAATGGATAATCTTGAAATTCAGCTACAAATTGGCAAGTATGATGTTGTGGCCATCCCTGAAACTTGGCTAAAGGATGGCTGCCATTGGGAGTTGAGTGTCCAAGGATACATGGTGTATCAGAAAGATAGGTTAGTAGGCAGAGGGGGTGGTGTGGCTCTGCCTATAAGAAATAATATTAAATCATTAAGAAGGGATGACATAGGATCAGAAGGTGTAGCGTCTCTATGGGTTAAATTTAGAAAAGACAATGGTAAAAGGACCCTAATGGCAGTTGTATACAGGCCTCCAAACAGCAGCCAGGATGTGGATTACAAATTACAGCGGGAAATAGAAAAGGCACGTCAGAAGAGCAATGTCATGATAATCGTTGGGGATTTTAACATGAAAGTGGATTGGGAAAACCAGTCCAGTACTGGAACTCGAGAGAGAATTTGTTGAATGTCTAAGGGATGGCTTTGTAGAACAGCTTGTTGTTGTGCCTAGTAAGGAATCAGCTGTGCTGGGTAGTGTGTTGTACAATGATCCAGAGGTGATAAGAGAGCTTGAGGTTAAGGAACCCTTGGGAAACAGTGATCACAATATGATCAAGTTCACTTTGAAATTTGAGAAGGAGAAACTAAATTCCAATGTGTCAGCATTTCAGTAGAATAAAGGAAACTACAATGGCATGAGAGGGGAACTGGCCAAGGTTGACTGGAAAGAGACACTAGTAGAGCAGCAATGGCTGGAATTTCTGTGAAAAACGAGGGAAGTGCAAGACAGATATATTCCAAATAAGAAGAAATATTTGAATGGAAGAAGGACACTACCATGGCTGCCAAGTGAAGTCAGAGCCAAAGTAAAAGCAAAAGAGAGGGCATACAAGGAAGCCAAAGCAAGTGGGAAGATAGAGGATTGGGAAGCTTTTAAAAACTTGCAGAATGAAACTAAGAAGGTCATTAGGAAGGAAAATATTAATTATAAAAGGAAGCTGGCAACTAATATCAAAGAAGATACTAAAAGCTTTTTTAAGTATATAAAGGGTAAAAGAGAATTGAGGGTAGATATTGGACCAATAGAAAATGATGCTGAAGATATTGTAATGAGAGACACAGAGATGTCAGAGGAGCTGAATGCATACCTTGCATCAGTCTTCACAGTGGAAGACATCTGCAGTATACCAAACATTCAAGAGGGTCAGGGAAGTGAAGTATGTGCAGTGAAAATTACGACTGAGAAGGTGCTCAGGAACTTAATGGTCTGAAGGTGGATAAATCTCCTGGACCTGATGGAATGCACCCTCGAGTTCTGAAGGAAGTAGCTGGAGAGATTGGGGAGACATTAACAATGATCTTTCAAGAACTGATAGATTCTGGCATTGTACTGGATGACTGGAAAATTGCAAATGTTACTCCGCTATTTAAGAAGGGTGGGAGGCAGCAGAAAGGAAACTATAGACCTGTTAGCCTGACATCAGTGGTTGGGAAGTTGTTGGAATCGATTGTTAGGGATCAGATTACAGAGTACCTGGAGGCACATGACAAGACAGGGCAAAGCCAGTATGGTTTCCTGAAAGGAAAATCCTGCCTGACTGACCGACTACAATTTTTTTGAGGAAATTACAAGCAGGATAGATAAAGAAGATGCAGTAGATGTGGGGCACTTGGATTTTCAGAAGGCCTTTGACAAGGTGTCGCACATGAGGCTGCTTAGCAAGATAAAGGTCCATGGAATTACAGGGGAATTGCTAGCATGAGTGGAGAATTGGCTGAGCAGCAGAAAACAGAGAGTGGGAATAAAGGGATCCTATTCTGGCTGGCTGCCAGTTACCAGTGGAATTCCACAGGAGTCGGTGTTGGGACCGCTGTTTTTTATGATGTATGTCAATGATTTGGACTATGGGATTACTGGATTTGTGGCTAAATTTGCCCATGGTACAAAGATAGGTGAAGAAGTGGGTAGTGTTGAGGAAACAGAGAGGTTGCAGAGAGACGTAAATAGTTTAGGAGAATGAGCAAAGAAGTGGCAAATGAAATACAATGTTGGAAAGTGTATGGTCATGCACTTTGGTGGAAGAAATAAATGGGCAGACTAATGTTTAGATGGGGAGAGAATTCAAAATGCAGAGATACAAAGAGACTTGGGAGTTCTTGTGCAAGATACCCTAAAGGTTAACCTCCAGGTTGAGTCTATTGCGAAGAAGGCAAATACAGTTGGCATTCATTTCTAGAGGTATAGAATATAAAAGCAAAGATGTGATGTAGAGGCTCTATAAGGCACTCATGAGACCACACTTGGAGTATTGTATACAGTTTTGGGCTCCTTATTTTAGACAGGATATACTGACATTGGAGAGGGATCAGAGAAGATTCACAAGGATGATTCCAGGAATGAAAGGGTTACCGTATGAGGAACATCTGGCAGCTCTTGGACTGTATTCCCTGGAGTTCAGGAGAATGAGGGGGGGATCTCATAGAACCATTCCAAATGTTAAAAGGCCTGGACAGATTAGATATGGCTTCAGAATTGAAGGATGTCCATTTAGAACTGAGATGCAGAGAAATTACTTTGGTCAGAGGGGGGTAAATCTGTGGAATTTGTTGCCACTAGTGGCTGTGGAGGCCAAGTCATTGGGTGTATTTAAGGCAGAGATAGATAGGTTCTTGATTAGCCAGGGCACCAAAGGGTATGGTGTGAAAACAGGGGAGTGGGGATGACTGGAAGACTTGGATCAGTCCATGATTGAATGATGGAGTAAACCTAGTGGGCTGAATAGCCTACTTCTGCTCCTATATCTTATGATCTTACGCTTAGCAGGTGAGACCTGTGGCTGTGAATCAATCTCAATTTCTTGGGCCTCCTCCATTTTGGCTGTAGGAGTTGAACGTAAGACTGCAGGAAGTGGTTCAGACAGCTCTAGAGCCCTTTCTTCTCCTTTCCTTGGCTTTTCTCTCTGGATCTACTTTGATCTTTGCTTCTCTCCCAGTCCTATTCTCTCTCTCTTCTCTCCTTTGCAACTTCTTAACTTTATTTTTCTCACCTTCCTTTTCCTTTTAGTTTCTTGCAAGTATATCTGCATTTTCTAATTACTCAAGAAATTAGGCCTTGTTTATTATTTTCCATTTCTATAGCACTAATTTCATCCTCCTCTTTCTTTTCATTTTTCTTCTTCCTAGGATGTCCATCTTGATCTTGGGAAAGTGCACTTATTTCACTGGAGTGTTCTCTTATTAACACTTCTATTGTTCCCTTGCTGATCTGATCTCTCCTCTTGGGTTCCTCGTCCACAACATCATCTGACCAAAGCCCTGTCTTTGTATCTCTATTAACTTCATTCAGCCAGCTGGGTTTTGGTCTTTGCATTTACTTTTACACACAGCTCTTTGTCTCTCACTTGAAGTTCATGCACTAACCTTAATGCATTCAAACTAGATTCTGGTTCTTTATACTCACGAAAGGTGAATGCTTGCAACTCCTCTGAAGCTCCTTGAACTCTCTTCCAGTTGAAACCAAACCACATTTCACAAATAACTGCCTGATTAACATAGCAGAAGCTTTCTCAAGTATATTGCCTTCAAGAACTGTTGTAGTCAAAATTTCAAAGTACATTTATTATCAAAGAATGTACAAATTATACAACCTTGAGATTTGTTTCTTTACAGGTAGCCATAAAGCAAGAAACCCAAAAAAAAACCCAATTTACATTACAGAGATTTGGCTGGCACCAGGGCAGGAATGGATTCTCAATATTCCTGGATTTCAGTGCTTTCAAAGGGATAGAGAGAGGGGGAAAGGGGAGGAGGGGTGGCATTACTGGTCAGGGATACTATTACAGCCACAGAAAGGGTGGATAATGTAGCAGGATCCTCTTTTGAGTCAGTATGGGTGGAAGTCAGGAACAGGAAGGGAGCAATTACTCTATTGGGGGTATTCTATAGGCCCCCTGGTAGCAGCAGAGATACCAAGGAGCAGATTGGGAGGCAGATTTTGGAAAGGTGCAAAAATAACAGGGTTGTTATCATGGGTGACTTTAACTTCCCTAATATTGTTTGGCACCTGATTAGTTCCAATGGTTTAGATGGGGCAGAGTTTGTTAAGTGTGTCCAGGACGGATCCCTGTCACAGTATGTGGACAGGCCGACTAGGGGGAATGACATACTAGATCTAGTACTAGGTAATGAACCGGCTCAGGTCACAGATCTCTCAGTGGGAGACCATCTGGAGGACAATGACCACCGCTCCCTGGCCTTTAGCATTATCATGGAAAAGGACAGAATCAGAGAGGACAGGAAAATCTTTAATTGGGGAAGGGCAAATTATGAGGCTATAAGGCTAGAAATTGCAGGTGTGAATTGGGATGATGTTTTTGCAGGGAAATGCACTATGGACATGTGGTCGATATTTAGTGATCTCTTGCAGGATGTTAGGGATAAATTTGTCCCGGTGAGGAAGATAAAGATTGGTAGGGTGAAGGAACCATGGGTGACAAGTGAGGTGGAAAATCTAGTCAGGTGGAAGAAGGCAGCATACATGAGGTTTAGGAAGCAAGGATCAGATGGGTCTATTGAGGAATATAGGGAAGCAAGAAAGGAGCTTAAGAAGGGGCTGAGAAGAGCAAGAAGGGTGCATGAGAAGGCCTTGGAGAGTACGGTAAAGGAAAACCCCAAGGCATTGTTGAATTATGTGAAAAACAAAAGGATGACAGGAGTGAAGGTAGGACCGATTAGAGATAAAGGTGGGAAGATGTGCCTGAAGGCTGTGGAAGTGAGCGAGGATTATGATCAGAGATTAAGGTAGCTAGGGCTGTACTCTTTGGAGAGAAGGAGGATGAGAGGAGACATGATAGAGGTGTACAAGATAATAAGAGGAATAGACAGAGTGGATAGCCAGCGCCTCTTCCCCAGGGCACCACTGCTCAATACAAGAGGACATGGCTTTAAGGTAAGTCGTGGAAAGTTCAAGGGGGATATTAGAGGAAGGTTTTTTACTTAGGGAGTGGTTGGTACGTGGAATGCACCACATGAGTCAGTGGTGGAGGCAGATACACTCGTGAAGTTTAAGAAACTACTAGACAGGTATATGGAGGAATTTAAGGTGGGGGGGGTTATATGGGAGGCAGGGTTTGAGGGTCGGCACAACATTGTGGGCTGAAGGGCCTGTACTGTGCTGTACTATTCTATGTTCTATGTTCTATGTTCTTAAAAAAAAAATAAAATAAAGACCAACACCTGATGCATAGAGAAAGGGGAAAAAATAAAAATCATGCAAACAATGGAAGGGAGTAACAACATTCTGAACCAAAATGAGTCCTTAGGTCCAACCCCAGAGCAGCCCAAAGCCTCAGTATTAGTCCATCATATTAGAAGGCACAAAGTACAGTAGCTACGACAGTCTTCATAGCCTCAGCACCATGGAAGTGAACATCGCAGGAGAGAAAGCAAGTAAGCGACATCTTTCCAGTTTATAAGACCGGAAGACATAGGAGCAGAATTAGGCCATTTGGCCCTTCAAGTCTGCTCTGCCATTTAATCATGGCTGACCTTTTTTTTCCTCCTCATTTCCCAGCCTCATCTCCTCATTTATCTGCTATCCTGTCTTCCAGACGACCCACAGCTTTCATCACTTTCACGATCCCTCTGGCCATCATGGTCCTACCTTGTTCAAAGTGCTTTCCAACAAGAGTCACAGAGGTTGGCACCAACACCCATTAGCTCTCTATTGGGCAACGGTTCATAATGTAGAGCATGGAGACAGCTGTGGCATCATCCTGTACCTTCTTTAACTTGCTTTCAGTTGACTGTTACAGGGGATGTGGCATGCAAGTGGTGAAGGAATCTCCAATTAAGTTGTAGTTGTCACAGCCACTCACCTCCCCACATGCTGATCCTGTTTTTACCCACATACAAACCTAATGTGGCTTGTTGGTTCTTGTTTCATTGCTACAAATGGTCTTTCTTGAGGAGTTATCACATCTCCAGTGTAGGTTCTTAAGTTGGATATCTGCAGGTTCAGTTTAGTATCTTTGAAACGCTGTTCAAGCTCATTTTGTAGGAAACTGAAACAACTGAGCTGGTGTCCAATTCCATTTTAATTAATTTTCTGTTTACTTCTGGTGTAAGCCATGTTGTTTGTCTATTGTCAGTTTTCATATTTTAAATCTTAAGGCTCTTCAGTCCTGTGTCACTTTCATCATTACCAGATTTTTCATCAACTACATGCAGATTAGTGCTCTTTTTGAAACTGTAACTTGACTTTTAATCTTTTTCTCTTCACTGAGCAGTCCATATATTTTTGACTGCCCAACATGATCTTGTTATCAGTCCTATTTTATTGCATTTTCTGTAAGATTTGCCTTTAAACCTATATTGGTCTGGTATACATGAGCCCCTGCCACAATGGTAACACAATTTGTTTGGCCAAGCCAGTTTCTGTTTAAACATTGCAATTTTGTACACACTCACTTTCATTCTCTGTCTGCTGTTTCCATTGGTACAACAGTTTCAACTGCTCTTTTAAATTGTTGTCAATTAGGAGCCATTTTTAATGCTTTCTTGTAAGATTCCACAAACTAATTGATTGATCAGTGCTTCATTAAGCCCATTACTGAACTGGCAATACTCAGACAACTTCTTCAATTCAGCCACGTTCACGGAAATGGACTCCCCTTCTTTTTCATACCGCTTATGAAACATAAAGCACTGTACAATCAACAATGTTTTCAGTTTTATGTGTTCCTGCAGTACTTTCATGATATCAGCAAAACTTATTTTGGCTGGTTTCACTGGAGCAGTTAAAAGTTGAAGCAAACAGTATGCCTTTAAATCCAGTGCACTCAGCAAAACTGGCTGTTGCTTCTCATTGTCCATTTCATTTGCTTCAAATCACTGCTCAATTAGATCAGCATACAAAATCTAGTTATCCACTATGTAACACTGGACAACTGTTGCACAGAACTGGCGAACCCAAATGCAGGACACTGGCACGGAGATAGAGTTAGGATGCAGAAGAGGGTGTGAGCGTGGCTAGATTTTGACACAAAGCACTGCTGGAGTTGCACAGCAAACGGAAAGGTAGGCGGCAGACAACACTTATCTTGACATGGAGCATTGCTGAGCTGAACGGGAAATGGAAAGGCAAGCGGCAGGCAGTACTTATCTTGACATGGAGAGACAGAGTTACACAGGTAAACCTTGGTACTGGATTAAAACTTAGGATACACAATCCTAAGCGGCCAGGAACATGAATTACCATATTGGCTAAAACAACGATCTGGCAATGAGTGAATGCAAAGCCAGAGTTTTTATGCTGCAGGTTTTAGATGAGAATCAGGTGTCACAATCAAGGAGCCGGGGAGAACATGGGGAAAGGGGAATTAGGAGAATATGAGGAATTAACGGTCGGGACCGTGACAGACAGCAACTTTTTCCAAAAGTGTTGCTTCTTCAGAATGTTTTTTAGTTTATGATAGGGCACTTGAAGCTGAGCACAAGTATAATTTCAGACTCTTATATCACGCAGAAAATGGAGAAACAAGAAATTAACTTTTATTGAAAATATTGGTGCATAATGGTGCAGTAGTTCGATTACACTAAGAATGTTTTGTTGATGATTTTCATTTGTACTCAGTATCTGAGGCTTCTCACTTCAGTGTCCAACAATAATCAGCCAGCAGTGATAGATTCCAGTTGCCCTGATACTGTTTCTCCATGACTGCAATGTTCTGGTGTACCCTTTCACCGTGCTCGTCATTGACAGTGCCAAGATCTGAAGGGAAGAAATCTAAATGGGAATACAGAACATGAATCTTTACTGACATGTTACACTTCATGGTTTTGCGCACTTGAAACATGTTTTCAACCAGCTGAACCTAGCTTGGTGCTCTGAATTTGCCAAGAAAAATTTCAAAAACGTCCTTGAATGCCTTCCATGTAATTTGCTTTGATCCCACTTGAAGTTCTTTCAAAGGCCTTTCATTGATGACTTGTTTGCTTTGTGGACAAACAAAAATACCTTCCTTTAACCTGGCATCAGTTATTCTGGGAAACATTGGTCTCAAATATCAAAATCTTTCACAGAAATTTCCATGCCTGATGACAGCAGATTCCATCCTTGCAGCTTTGAATTCAGTAATTCTGCTTTAGCCTTTGACAAACCAAAGTCTCTGACCAGGTCACTTAACTTAAAATGAGTTATCAGCTGAGGCTCACTCAACATAAAGAGCTCAAAATTTGTATCAATATTAGTGTAATTTTCCTTTCCTGGCATGTGCATCATGGCATTTTCACCTGCCTCCTCTAGTCTCCATGTCCTGTTTTCCTAAAACCTCTCCTGTCATGCAACACCTGCCCTGCCTAAGCATGCCTGGACAAGATAGAAAACTTTCCAGATTACATTGTGGCCAACATTTTAATTGACCTGAATTATGAATTGAAATAACAAATACAGGCGATAGTTTAAAAAATGGTGCATGAAATTTCATGATAATTTTCATGATCTGCAGCCCAAAATCCATAAGATACACCTAAGAGTATTCAGGAAGCAAAATCTTTGTTGTCCAGTGTAATCAAATGAATCAATCTTTCCAATATATTTCTTCACTTTTTTTTATGATTATTATCACAATGTTTATTGTTTTTCACATGTCGTCTGTTTCATAACCCAGTCTATTGCCATCAGGAACAGGAAAGGAGCCATCAGACATCCCTATTTCACCCCAGTGTTGACAATGAAGCTTCTGAAAAATGAAGAATGAAATGAAATCCAGTGGACTATGTAGAGGCAACATGATGACCTAGAGTTTGCAGATGACATTGCTCTATTGTCTAGCTCCAACCAGCAAATGTAAGAGAAATCTACACTTTTGACCACTAACTAAACCACTCTGGGTCTAAGACCAAATGGAGATAAAATGAAAGTGATCACAATAAACTGCACCAGCAATAGACCCATAGTGATGAGAGATACAGTCCCAGAAGAAGTCTGCCTACCTTGGAAGCATTGCGAGTATATATGGTGGAATGGATAAGGATGTCAAAGCCAGAGTAGTTTTCAACATCTTGAAGAAAGTCTGGACATCCAGAGTCATATCAAGGAAAACCAAAATCAGAATCCTCAACTCAAATGTTAAAACAGTGCTTCTATATGGCTCTGAAAGCTGGAGAACAAAGAAGGCAGTACAAGAGCTGCAGGCTTTCATCAACCGGTGCTTGAGAAGGGTCCTAAACAACAGATGGACTGAAAAATTAACCAACCAGACACTGAGGGAAAACATCAACCGGGAATCCATAGAGATGGAAATACGCAAACGGAAATGGAGGTGGATTGGCCACACATTGAGGAAGCCAACCAACAACAGCAGGCATTAAAATGAAATCCACAAGGAAAGAGGAAGAAGAGATGTCCAAGGATACATGGAGGATGGAAATTAGACAACGGGGAAACTCCTGCTCCATCCTCGAGGATCTGGCTAACAGAGGACAATGGAGAGGGCAGGTCATTGATAAACAACAACACACTGCTTATGAACCCATGAATTCTTCTACTTCCTGCCTTTTTTAAACTAGATCATGTCTTCGCTTATGAAGAAAAAAGACGTGCTGCATTTTTATTTTTAACTTGAACGTCTCACTGGACTTCAACAAACAGGTAGTTGTCTTAGGTTCATTTTTGAAAATACCTCAGCACCACTGTTATGTTCTATAACTCCAAACATTAAACTAATTAAAAAGAAAAAGATGGGAGTCCAAAACGTGAGCCTAACTTAGTTTTGCTTTAAGAGAGGTGTGATAACATATGCAATTCACTTGTTTTTACATATAACCCGCAATGAATTGTTTAAACAAACATGAATGCTCACTCATACAATTACAATATTTCTCAAATATTACTGAAATATTAAATAGACCACAACATCCATTTTAAACGTTAACATGAGTTTATTTATACTCAGCCCTTTTTCTGCCATTTAGCTGGATAATGGCTGATAAACAGCTCCACCGCAAGGTCTTCCTGTTTAGTCTACACATTAGACTGCAGTGGAATCTTTGCTCCAGGTTGTTTTGCATTTGTCATGATGTGTTTTTATTGCCGTATGCCCTGTTCATTCTGTGGGCTTCAGGTGAGCGGAAATTGCATTGCCCCTGGTATGTAAGAATAAACTAATCTATTGCAATCTAATTTATTCCTTTACCATCATCCCCTCTCCATTCCACCAAACACCTCTGGCTTCTGCCTCACCCATCTCCCTCTTCTTCCCCCTCTGCCTCTCAGTCCTGATGCAGAGTTCTAACCTGAAATGTCGGTAATTCCTTCCTCACTCCCTCCTCAACAAATGCTGCTCAACCCACTGATTGTTGCTGAAAACACAAATTATGTATTATAACCAAACTGTAACAAGCAGGCTTGATGAGAATTCCGTGAGGGATTACTGTGGATGTTGTTGTTGTTGTTGTTCGTCCTTCGTAGTCGAAGATGACCATGGCTTCAAAATCAAATGGGAGATTGGTGGCTGTGGGTCCGGAGGTGACTGATGAGGCCAATCCGGGCCCTGAAGGCTCGCCCACATGTGGGACACAAGTGGGCGGGTGCTGTCGTGGCAGTGGATGCTGCTCGGGCCTTGCACACAGCACGCTTTCATTGCGCCTCGATGATGCGCCTGACTTCAGCTGCACGGGCTCCTGTGGTGATCTTGCTGCGCCAAGCTGGACGGTCAAGGGGTGCACAATGAATAGGTAACCAGATGGTCATTCATCTGTGGAATTCATTGCCACAGACGGCTGTGGAGGCAAAGTCATTGGGTATACTTAAAGCAGAGATTGAGAGGTTCTTGATTAGTCAGGGCATCAAAGGCTATAGGGAGAAGGCAGGAGAATGCAGTTGAGACGGATAATCAGCGATGCTGGAATGGCCTAATTCTGCTACTATATCTCATGGTCTTATGAATAGCATAAATATGGTAGGCCGAAGAGCCTGTTTTCTGTGCTCTAAGTTTCTCCCCTGCCCCATTGGTCAACAACAGCTCCAATAGTTTGTACTTTCAGGTGCATTTGATTGATCGTGTTAAAGTTTTATATCCAGATAATTGATGAGAAACAAGTCATTATCGGGCATCAGCTATAATGTAAAATTGATGTTGTCAACATGGGCTTAATTTCCTTTGAGAGCAGAATTAACTACATGCTCATGCAAATATAATTTCCAGTACTGGAAGAGGTCAGCTTCAGAATGCTTAAATTCTATTTTGTATCTTCCTTCTCTCCTTCTGGGCAGCACTCATCAATAAAACATTAAAAAAAATAAATAGTTCTGAATGTTCAGGCATAGAAGATGCCCAAAACTCTGTGGTCTTTATGGAGTAACATGGCATCAACAACTTGAATTACATGTTAGCTTACAGGAAACTGTTGTTCATTGATTTTGGGATGCTGTGGTAGCAGAGTGGTTAGTACAACACTATTTTAGCTCAGGATGTTGCAGTTTGTAGTTAAATTCCAGTGTTCTTTGCAAGGAGTTTATATGTTCTCCCCGTGATCGCATGGGTTTCCTCCGGGTGCTCCAGTTTCCTCCCATATTCCAAAAGTGTATCAGTCAATGTTAATCATTCACTATAAATTGTCCTGTGAATAGGCTAGTGACTCTTATTAGACCATCAGACAACAGGCCATGACAGTCAGGAATTGAGCTAATGCTTTGTGACCATATTTTTTTTGGCATTGTGACTAGATGTGCTATGTGCTGTGTTCTGTGTGTGACTGTACCTACGTCCTGGAGGATTGCTGTATATTTGAGTGACAATTAAAACTCGAACTTGAACTTGAAGTTTGAAATGGTGTTAAACAGGTGGGTTGCTGAGCAGCACGGCTTGTTGGGCTAGAAGGGCCTGTTCCACACTGTGTCTCTCAATCAAATGGAATAACATTTCTTCTGCTGGAACAAATAGGAGGCTAAATACTTTCAACCCACACAAAACTCTGGGTGAACTCAGCTGGCCACGCAGCAGCTATGGAAAAAAGTACAGTCAGCGTTTTGGGCTGTAACATCCAGCATCTGCAGATATTCTCTTGTTTGTGGCCAAATATTTTGACTGATTTCACCATCACCATGCATTTCGCAGTAGTCATAGCAGCTCTTGTTCCTCAAAGCTTTTTTTTCTCCTTTGGGAATATTTCATCATGATTCAGATTCAGATTTATTTATCATATGTACATTGAAGCACACAGTGAAATGCACAATTTGCGTGAACAACCAACATACCCAACCTTGCGCTGGGGGCAGTTCTCAAGTATCACTGCACATTCCAGCACCAACGTAGCATGCCCACTATGTTCGGCAGAACATTGCAGAACACAACAAGCAACAAAACAACCTCAACAATCCAAGCCAACCCCAGGAAATGCCATCTCCAGCCTGTAGCCTCAAGTGGACTCAGACTCGCAGCCTTCAATTTCGCCAGCTAACTCACAGAGATGCACAGACTCGGCGCTCCAACCATCAGGTCTCGACTTCCGATCAACCTTCGGGCTTTGATCCTCGCCATCAACCCCAGGACCTGCTGATGACAATGAATGAGGACCCCAAGCTCCAGACCTCAAACTCCAGACTCATCAATTCACGTATCTAAGTGTTCACTGACCCTCAGGCTTCCTGTCTAATCCAGAACCCAGTGATGACTCACTAATCTGGGAGAGGGGCACCACTCCTTGCTAATGCCTTCCGACCATTGAGCACATCTGCACAGAGCACTGTCACAGGAATGCAACTGCTATCATCAAAGATACCCACCATCCGAGACATGGTCTCTTCTCACTGCTGCCATCAGGAAGGAGGTACAGGGGCCTCAGGACCCATACCACCAGGTTCACGAACCATCAGGCTCTTGAATCAGAGAAGATAACTTCACTCATCTTCAATCATCCAACACTGAACTGTTCCCACAAACTATGGGCTCACTTTTACCGACACTTCAGCTCATGTTCTTGATATTTATTACATATATATTTATTATACAAATCCCATTCCAAAAACCTCCGAAATCCTGTTCGTGGGATGAGTCATTCAAATCTTTCAAGACAGAAGGGGATTTGTGCTGAATGTGTGCATCAAGACCAGGACCAGCTGTCTGAACAGGCCTGTAACCAGGATATGTCTTGGCAGAGGTTTCAGGAGCTGCAGCCCTAGAAGCTTCATGACCTTGACTTGACTTACTGACTTGACAAAGAGTGGTGGGAAAGATCTCTCTGTACTGGATAAGTGCTGGTAACCTCTGGCCTAAAGGGCTGTTACATGACTTGACTTGAAGAAGTAAAAGAAAGAGGACATTTGCAGAAATATTAAGATGTTTATTCTTGAAGATTTCATGTCCTCTATTTTTGTAGTATGTAGTTGTAATTACAATAGTCTAAACATTAGGGGCTGGGATGTTGGAGCCATGTATTTATTTTCTATCTGTATTCTGTTGCATGTTTATTATGGGTTTTGGTCATTTGTCACGCGAATTAGGCCGTGGTAGAAGCAGATGAGTATATTTTGTCTTAGATAGATAGTTTAATTCAGTTGAGTAGGAGTGAGCCAGGGATGGTAATCTTTTTGACTGCTTAATTAAGTTCATTTGAAAGCCAATTACTCTTATTTTGCTATGTCACTAATTTAGTTTAGCACATTTTTTTAAATCACTGTAAGATCGATCATCTTTGCTGGTTTCATAATAAAAGGATCAAATGTACTTTTTTCAACTTGGAAGTGCATCATACAATATCAATTCCTATACTCAGTCTCTCAGTTTGTTTGGTTTGTTTTCAAGTAACCACTACATGCAGGTTTCTACGCATCACAGATAGTTCTGAAGAGTGTAATAAATGGAAGTTAATAAAAAATAGTAAAGCTGCAAAAAATGAAAATCTCTGTTGTGTATTGAAAGAGTGGATTCATCAGCATCAGAGTGAACATATGCTGCTTAATAGTATGTTGATCATGAAACAAGCAAAGATCTGTCATGAATCAGAATCAGAATCAGGTTTATTATCACCAGCATGTGACGTGAAATTTGTTAACTTTGCAGCAGCAGTTCAATGCAATACATAATCTAGCAGAGAGAAAAAAAATCATAATAATAAATAAACAAGTAAATCAATTACGTATATTGAGTAGATTGAAAAAAACATGCAAAAACAGAAATCCTGTATATTTAAAAAAAAGCGAGGTCATGTCCAAAGCTTCAATGTCCATTTAGGAATCGGATGGCAGGGGGGAAGAAGCTATTCCTCAACAGGCTTCTGTACCTCCTACCTGATGGTAACAGTGAGAAAGGGCATGTCCTGGGCACTAGAGGTCCTCAATAATAGATGCTGCCTTTCTGAGACACCGCTCCCTAAAGATGTCCTGGGTACTTTGTAGGCTAGTACCCAAGATGGAGCTGACTATATTTACAACCTTCTGCAGCTTCTTTCGGTCCTGTGCAGTATCCCCTCCATACCAGACAGTGATGCAGCCTGTCAGAATGCTCTCCATGGTACAACCACAGAAGTTTTTGAGTGTATTTGTTGACATGCCAAATTTCTTCAAGCTCCCAATGAAGTATAGCTGCTGTCCCGCCTTCTTTCGACAAACAAAATTGAAGGTAATTGTGAATATTCAGCAGAAATTGAAGAAAAAGCACAATAATAAATTTTTAAAGATCTGTTATGATAAAATGTCTGTTGATCACAAAGCAGCAGAGAAATTCATTGATGAGTTTGCTAGGATCATCATTGGTGAAAATTTAGCACACTGAATAGTTGCATCAGTACATATGTGTGATGAACAAGTGTAAAACAAAAAGCACACACAAAATGCTGGAGGAACTCAGCAGGCCAGGCAGCATCTATGGAAAAGAGTACTGCCAATGTTTTGAGACAAGACCCTTCATCAGGACTGGAAAAAAAAGAAGAGGAGTTAGAGTAAGAAAGTAAGGGGGAGGGGAGGAAGAACCACAAGGTGAGAGATGAAACCGGGGGTGGGGAGGGGGCTGCATGTGGTGGTGGTGGTGGTGGTGGTGAAGTAAGGAGCTGAGAAGTTGATTGGTGAAAGAGATACAGAGCTGGAGAAAGGGGAATCTGATAGAAAGGGACAGAAGGCCATGGAGAAAAGAAAAGGGGGAGAAGCACAGCAACAGGTGATGGGCAGGTAAAGAGATACTAATAGCACATAAACTCAGAGTTAGGAATGATGGTGATTCTAAACAGCCACTGACTATCCACCTAGGCAGCCAAGTTAGCAATAGCTATTAAAAATATCATATAAACTACCTTCTGGCTATATATATAAGATATACACATAATGTAAACAGATTTTATATTTTGACTGTGTCCCATCCCCAAGGTATCTCATTATATAAATGCAAATGTTCCAAAACCTGAAATCCAAAAAGCTTCTGGCCCCAAGCATTTCAGAAAAGTGTTGCTCAACTTGTATTATTGTTTCTTTGTTTTTCCTTTTTGTATTTCCACATTTTGTTGCACATTGGTTGTTAGTCCATCTTGTTGGATGTAGCCTTTCATTGATTGTGTTTCTTTGTATTTACTGTGAATGCCCAAAAGAAAATTAATCTCAGAGATAAATATGGTTTCGTATATGTAATTTGATAATACACTTACTTTGACTTTACCTTGATTTTGACTTTGAAAATGAATTAGCTTAAGGCATTTCCTATTTCCTTCTTCAAAGCTACTGCTTGACCAGCCGAGTATTTCCAGTATGTGTTATTTTTATTTGTAGATTATATCATTTATTTATTATTTAGCGATACAGCATGGTAAACGGGCCCTCCAGGCCTAATGAGCTGTGTCACCTAGTTACACCTATCTGATCAATTAACCCACTAACTTCACATCTTTGGAATGTGAGAGGAAAACAGAGCACCTGGAGGAATCCTGCATGGTCACTGGAAGAACGTACAAACTCCTTACAGACCGTGGTGGGATTGGACCCAGGTCTCTGACATTGAAATAGCATTACACTAATAGCTAACAACAGGAATTCTGCAGATGCTGGAAATTCAAGCAACACACATAAAAGTTGCTGATGAACGCAGCAGGCCAGGCAGCATCTCTAGCAGACTGGGAGACCGCTTTGCTGAACACCTATGCTCTGCCCGCCAGAGAAAGCAGGATCTCCCAGTGGCCACACATTTTAATTCCACATCCCATTCCCATTCTGACATGTCTATCCACGGACTCCTCAACTGTAAAGATGAAGCCACACTCAGGTTGGAGGAACAACACCTTATATTCCGTCTGGGTAGCCTCCAACCTGATGGCATGAACACCGACTTCTCTAACTTCCGCTAATGCCCCACCTCCCCCTCGTACCCCATCTGTTACTTATTTTTATACACACATTCTTTCTCTCACTCTCCTTTTTCTCCCTCTGTCCCTCTGAATATACCCCTTGCCCATTCTCTGGGTCACCCCCCCCCCCATCTTTCTTCCCGGACCTCCTGTCCCATGATCCTCTTGTATCCCTTTTGCCAATCACCTGTCCAGCTCTTGGCTCCATCCCTCCCCCTCCTGTCTTCTCCTATCATTTTGGATCTCCCCCTCCCCTCCAACTTTCAAATCTCTTACTCTTCCTTCAGTTAGTCCTGACAAAGGGTCTCTGCCCGAAACGTCGACTGCACCTCTTCCTAGAGATGCTGCCTGGCCTGCTGCGTTCACCAGCAACTTTGATGTGTGTTACACTAATAGCTACATTACCATGCTGATGACATTAATTTAACCATGTCTTCTTTTTGGTCACTCTCTCGGAGTTAGGGCGACCTGCTTCTAAACCAGATTTGCAAAGCCCAATGTGAGTCTTGTGCAGATGGGGACAGGAGGAGACTAATTAGGTGGGTCCTGAGTTAAAAGCTCCTTCTCCATTTTGGGTTGCCACTGGTCTAAGGTTCACCACAGTCGATGGGAAAGCTACATTTATTCAGAAGTCTTAAGCAATTCTTGAATATGGTCAAGTTCCAGTTTATTGTCATCTGCCTGTACATACTGTATATACAACCAACCAAAACAACATTCCTCCGGACCACATTGCAACCACAAAACGTATATCACACACAGCGCACAAACAAAATATTCCCACAAATAAGTTAATAAAATATAATTCGAACTACATGCAGTGTGCAGCACAGGTAAGTGGTAAACAGCAAACAGTACAGTAAATGAGTGATGAGACCTAGGTGGTGGCAGGGTATTCATTTGTCTCATAGCCTGAATGAAGAATCTGTTACCCAGTCCAGCAGTCCTAGTCCTTATGCACTTGCTTTGGTAGTCACGGGTCAAAGAGATTGTGGAATGGATGGTAGGGATCATCAACAATGCTTTGGGCCCTTCATAGACAACGTTCCCTGTAAATGTCATAAATGGCGGGGGGGGGTGGGGGAAGGTGAGGGAGACACCAGAGATCTTCTCAGCAGTTCTACTCTCCTCTGTTGGGTCTTGCGGTCTGAGGCTTTGCATCTTCCATACCACGCAACGATGCTGCCAGACAGGACACCCTTGATTGTGCTTCTGTAGAACTCTGTTAGAATGGGGGCAAGGAGCTTTGCACGCCTCAGTCTCCTCAGAAAGTGTAGATACTTCTATGCCTTCTTGATTAATGAGGAGGCATTGTGGGTCCAGTTTTAGGCCATCTGAACATTCCTCTGAACTTCAGTTACTTCCTCCAATGAGATCACCCTGTTTTCGGAATGCAGAACAAATTTGCCTGCCAAACGCAGCTGGCCAAAAGAGTAAACCTCCTCCCATATTCCAAAGACGTACAATTAGGATCAGTGGTCAGTAAGTTATGGTCAAGCTCTGCTAATGCTGGTAGCATGATGACACTTGAGGGCTGCCCCCAGCACAACTCTTGCTGACAACAGCAATTCTGCAGATGCTGGAAATTACAGCAACACACATCAAAGTTGCTGGTGAACGCAGCAGGCCAGGCAGCATCTGTAGGAAGAGGTACAGTCGACGTTTCAGGCCGAGACCCTTCGTCAGGACTAACTGAAGGAAGAGTGAGTAAGGGATTTGAAAGTTGGAGGGGGAGGGGGAGATCCAAAATGATAGGAGAAGACAGGAGGGGGAGGGATGGAGCCAAGAGCTGGACAGGTGATAGGCAAAAGGGGATACGAGAGGATCTTGCTGAGTTGTTTTGAAGCAGAAGACCCATTCCACTGTATCTTTTGATGTCCATGTGACAAACAAAGCTAATCTTTATAAATTGTCACCTATTCTTTCAGTGACTATGGATTACTAAATTCAATCAATTTTATATTCATTGAGTGTTCTCTCAGCTGGCTGTGTAGGGAAGATAGCCTTCAGCTGAGGATGCACACAATGAACACAGAATTGATTGTCACAGTGAACACAAAATTGATTGTATTTATTAATCCATAGTAGCTGAAAGAGAACATGACAATCCACAATTTTAAAAACTTCTTCCAAGACATTTCCCAATTTACCAGTGATAGTCTCTGACCTTATTTCTTAATCATTATACGTCATATCCAGTGGTTTAGCTTTTCACACCATGCTCCATGAAGTATTTTATTCAAAGTGCTTTCTTTTTGTCAAAGTCCAAAATACAGTCAGGCAGTAGTAGTGGAGTGGTTAGTGCAACACTTTACAGTGGCCAGCTATAAGATTAGGGATCAATTCCCGCCACTGCCTACAAGGAATTTGGACATTCTTCCCATCACCGTGTGGGTTACCTCCAGGTGCTCCAGTTTCCGCCCACGTTCTAAAGATGCACGGTAAAGGTTAGTAACTTGTGGGCATGCTATTTCGGCACCACAAGCAAGTGGGCTGCCTGCAGCACATCCTCAGTGCACTGTATATTCCGATGTACATGTGACGAAGTTCGCTTTAATCTTAAATCCAAGCAGTCTGCTTGTTTAGATTAGATTAGATTTTATTGTCATTGTGCCGAGTACAGATGCGAAGCCAATGAAATGCATTTAGCATCTGATCAGAAATGCAAAGAATAGTGTTATTTACAAAATAATTGCAAATTTAAAGTAAGTGCTACAGCACACAAATATAAAAGTACTGAGATGGTACAATATGGATGCAATACTGCTTAGTGCTGTGATGAGAGGTTCAGCAGTGTCACAGCCTCAGGGAAGAAGCTCTTCCTGTGCCTGCTGGTGCAGGAGCGGAGGCTCCTGTAGCGCCTACCAGATGGAAGGAGAGTAAAAAGTTCATGGTTAGGGTGAGATGCATCCTTGATAATGCTTTTTGCCCTGCCCAGGCAGTGTTCATAGTAGCTGTTCTCAGTGGTGGGCAAATGGGTGCCAATAATCCACTGGGCAGTTTTCACCACACGCTGGAGTGCTTTGCGGTCCGATACCGGACAATCGCCATACCACACTGAGATGCAGTTGGTGAGTATGCTGTCAATGGTACAGCGGTAAAAGTCCGTCAGTATCCTGGGAAAGAGGTGAGCTTTCTTCATGCTGTTGCACCTTTTTGATCAGGATGGAGGAGTTCAGGGACCAGGTGAGATCCTTGGAAATGTGGACACCAAGGAATTTGAAGCTTGATACGTGCTCCACTACAGTTCTGTTGATGTAGATGGAGATGTGCGTGTGACTACTGGCAAGCCTGAAGTTCACAATGATCTCCGTGGTCTTCTGGGTATTAAGGGCCAGATTGTTGTCGGCACACCATGCAGCCAGGTGCTGGACTTCGTCCCTGTGGGCCAGCTTCCATACCATTATTTCATTACAGCTTGTCTGACAGAGTCATTGACAACTACAGCGTAGAAACAGGTCCTTTGGCCCATCTGGTCTGTGCCAATCTGTTATACTGCATAGTGCCATCAACCTTAACCCAGACCAGAGCCCTCCATACCTGTCTCATTCATTTGCTTACTCAACTTTCTCTTAACTGTTGAAATCAAATCCATATCCTCCACTTCCACTGGCAGATCATACCACTTCATTCATTATGCAAAGAGCAAGCTGCAAATCCCAGAATTTTGACTATTTTCCAGCATCTTATTTAATTTGAGCTTTTTATTTTGAATGTCTTGGTATTTTCTGTGCATACATGCTTTGATCTTCTGTTTCCCAGCTCACCCTCCCACTGAATGAACACTGTTCAGAACTTCACTGCGTTGGGTTTCGGAGCTCCAATTCCAATGCCATTTGTAAGGAGTTTCTACATCCTCCCTGTGAACACGTTGTTTTCTCCAGGTGCTCCAGCACCCTCCCACAGTGTGGTAAACCATGTATATATGTTGTAACTCGGTTACCTGTCTGGACGCACCCCTCTGCTGACTGCCCCTGTGGCTCCTCCCACAGAGTCCTGTATAAAGGTGTTCGCCTTGCCCCTCCCCCTCAGTCCGGGCGCAGACACTCACTGTGGAGGTCGTATTGTACAGCGAATAAAAGCCTTTCAGTATTTTACCAAACCTCAGTCTTTTGGAGTAATTGAAGGTGCTTCAATTTTATTCGCTGTAGGTTTTAAAACATGGAACAGGCCCTGAGACCAGAAAAATTAGACCTCAATCCGCAAGCACCTGAAGCTGGAAACGCTTTCGAACTCTGGCTGGCCTGCTTCAAAGCGTATCTAGAGGAGATTAAAGCGACCGACCCCGTAGCGAAGCACAGAGTTCTACTCTCCAGGGTCAGTCCACGGGTCTATTCGCTGATCAGAGACCAGCCGAACTACGACGGTGCAATGAACGCACTCAAAAGACAATACCTGCGGCCGATAAACAGCGTCTATGCTCGGCACCGTTTAGCGACATTGCAACAACGCCCCGGGGAATCGAGTGCTGAGTTCGTCCAGGCCCTACGGACGCTCGTGCAAGCCTGCAATTGCCAGGAGCTGACGGCGGTGCAGCATGCAGAACTCCTAGTGAGGGACGCCTTCGTCACGGGGACCAGGTCAGTGTACGTGCGCCAGCGGCTGCTGGAAAAAGCCGATCTTACCCTAAATTCGGCGATGGAGCTGGCTGATACGTTGGAGGCCGCTCTGCATAACTCCGAGGCTCTCCAGGCACGCGATACCCCGATGGCCTCATGGGCGCCGCAGACCCTGCAACCTGCTGGCGAATTGACCTCGGCTGCTGCCAGTCGTGAGTCCGCGAAGTGCTACTTCTGCGGACTGGAGAAGCACCCCCGGAAATGCTGCCCGGCCCAACGAGCTACCTGTTCCAGCTGCGGAAAGAGGGGCCACTTCGCCAAGGTCTGTAAGTCAAAACCGCGAGCGGGATCGAGCAGCGCCGTGTGCGAGACGTGGGCGTCACCATCTTGCCTGATGCCATCTTCCCTGCACGCCACCACCACGTGTGAGACATGGGGGTGGCCATCTTGGTCGGCGCCACCTCCCACCGCCTACGACCAACGGGTGCTCATGGGGCACCCCACCACGCTGGACCAAGACAGCGACCCCACCCTGGCTTCCGTGACCCTCGACCAAAGCGCTCCCCACCAGCTCGCAAGGTCAATGATGGACATCCTGGTGGAGGGGCACAGGACAAGCTGCCTGTTTGACACAGGCAGCATGGAGAGTTTTATCCACCCGGCCACGGTGCAGCACTGTGGACTCATGATACGGCCGGTAAGTCGGAGGGTCACCATGGCCTCCACGTCGCATACAACAGACATCTGGGGGGGTTGTGTAGCGACACTAGTGGTGCAGGGCGCAGAATATCGGGACTTTACGTTACTGGTCTTGCCTCAACTGTGTGCCCCTGTGCTGTTGGGGTTGGACTTCCAGAGCCACCTGAAAAGCGTGACAATGAAGTATGATGGGCCCCTCCCGCCAATTACTGTCATAAATCCCCTGTTTTGTAGAGATATGTCACGTACCCTGCTACTGACCACACACACACACTGACCCGCGCATCCCACCCAACATCATGCCAACTGCCACACTACCGACACCACTTGCGGCCTCTCCACCCTCAGGATCCCTCCCCCACCGCTGTTCGCCAACCTGACCCCGGACTGTAAACCTGTAGCAACTAAAAGCAGGAGGTACAGCGCGGGGGACAGAGCTTTCATTAAGTCAGAGGTGCTGCGGCTGCTCAGGGAGGGGATCATTGAGGCAAGCACAAGTCCTTGGAGGGCGCAGGTGGTGGTTGTTCGGAACGGGGAGAAGAATAGGATGGTCGTGGACTATAGCCAGACCATCAATAGGTTCACGCAGCTCGACGCGTACCCTCTACCCTGCATCGCGGATATGGTCAATCAGATAGCACAGTACAAGGTGTACTCGACCATAGACCTAAAATCCGCTTACCATCAGCTCCCCATCCGCCGGGAGGACCGCCCTTACACTGCCTTCAAGGCGGACGGCAGGCTTTATCAATTCCCGCGCATCCCCTTTGGTGTCACGAATGGTGTATCTGTCTTCCAGAGGGCAATGGACCAGATGGTGGACCAGTGCCAACTGAAGGCCACGTTCCCATATCTGGATAACATCACCATCTGCGGTCATGACCAGCAGGATCACGACAACAACCTCCAGAAATTTCTCCAAGCGGCCAAATCTTTCAACCTCACCTATAACAAGGACAAGTGTGTATTTGGGACCACCCGACTTGCTATCCTTGGGTGTGTCGTGGAGAATGGAGTCATTGGCCCTGACCCCGACCGTATGCGCCCCTTGTTGGAACTCCCTCTTCCCAATACCCTCAGAGCCCTCAAAAGGTGCCTGGGCTTCCTTTCATATTATGCCCAATGGGTCTCTAACTATGCAGACAAGGCCCGCCCCCCTGATCAAGTCCACCACATTCCCCCTCTCTGCCGAGGCCCACGCGGCCTTCAACCACATAAAAGGGGACATTGCCAAAGCAGCAATACATGCGGTGGATGAGGCCATTCCCTTCCAAGTAGAGAGTGACGCCTCCGACTTTGCGCTGGCTGCTACCCTCAACCAGGCAGGAAGACCAGTGGCGTTCTTCTCCCGTACCCTTCAAGGCCCTGAAATTTGGCACTCTGCGGTAGAGAAAGAGGCCCAGGCCATAGTGGAAGCTATAAGGCACTGGAGGCACTATCTTGCCAGCAAAAGGTTCACCCTGCTAACTGACCAGCGCTCAGTCGCATTCATGTTTAATAATCAGCGATGGAGCAAAATCAAAAATGATAAAATTCTGAGGTGGAGAATCAAACTCTCCACCTACAACTATGACATCATGTACAGGCCTGGGAAGCTCAACGAGCCCTCCGATGCCCTATCCCGGGGAACATGCGCCAGCGCGCAGATCGACCAGCTATACGCCCTACATGTAGACCTTTGCCACCCGGGAGTCACCCGGCTTTTCCACTTCGTGAAAGCCCGGAACCTGCCTTACTCCCTTGAGGAGATCAGGACGACGACCAGGGACTGCCAAGTCTGCACAGAGTGCAAGCCGCACTTCTACCGACCCGAAAAGGCACCACTCATCAAGGCCACCTGCCGCTTTGAGTGACTGAGTGTCGACTTTAAGGGCCCCCTTCCCTCCATCGACTGCAATGTGTACTTTCTTAACGTAATTGACGAGTACTCGCGGTTCCCCTTCGCCATCCCCTGCCCCGACACCACTACCATGTCAGTTATAAAAGCCCTGCACAAGCTCTTCACTCTGTTCGGATACCCATGCTATATCCACAGTGACAGAGGGTCCTTGTTTTTGAGTGACGAGCTGCGCCAATACCTGCTGGCTAGGGGAATTGCAACCAGTAGGACCACGAGCTATAATCCCCGGGGGAATGGACAGGTGGAGAAGGAGAATGGCACAGTGTGGAAAGCCACACTCTTAGCCCTCAGGTCAAAGGGACTGCCGGTCTCCCGCTGGCAGGAGGTCCTTCCTGAGGCACTCCACTCCATCCGCTCCCTGTTATGCACGGCCACCAATGCCACCCCCCATGAGCGGCTCTTTTCTTTTCCCAGAAAATCGACCACTGGAACCACCCTACCATCTTGGCTGACGTCCCCGGGGCCAGTGCTGCTCCGGAAACATGTGAGGAGCAATAAATACTCCCCGATAGTCGAGAGGATTCACTTACTTCATGCGAACCCCCAGTATGCCTACGTGGTTTTACCTGATGGGCGGGAGGACACGGTCTCCATCCGCGACCTGGCGTCCGCAGGAGCTCCGGGCCCCTACCCTGAACACTCCGTGGTGACTATTGACCCCATACCCACCAATGTATGTACCTACGAGACACCGTACACCCCAAACCCTATACAGACACCACACGACACTCCCATACCGGGCGTGACGCACACGCACGAGGGATTACCGACGCCTAACGTGCTGGCACCTGAAGTCAGGCCGGAGCCAGCACAACCGCCATCGCTGGTGCTACGTAGATCACAGCAACGGACTCGACCGCCTGATAGACTTAACCTGTAAATATACTTCTTGTAAATATTGTCAGTCACTTCACCCCGCGGGACTCTTTTTAAAAAAAAGGAGGGGTGAATGTGGTAAACCATGTATATATGTTGTAACTGGGTTACCTGTCTGGACACACCCCTCTGCTGACTGCCCCTGTGGCTTCTCCCACAGAGTCCTGTATAAAGGTGTTTGCCTTGCCCCTCCCCCTCAGTCCAGGGGCAGACACTCACTGTGGAGGTCGTATTGTACAGCGAATAAAAGCCTTTCAGTATTTTACCAAACCTCAGTCTTTTGGAGTAATTGAAGGTGCTTCACACAGTCTAAAGACGAACCAGTTAGTAGGTTAATTGGTCATTGTCAGTTGTCCTGTGATTAGGCTAGGGTTAAATAGGTGGGTTGCTGGGCAGCACGGCTCGTTGGGCTGGAAGAACACATTCCATGCCGTATCTCTAACTAAAGAGCCCAGGGGATCATGGGTTTGCGCATCTGGTGGACTGTGTCCTCTCCAGGGCACAAGCCTGGGCAGGGAAATTTGAAGAACCAGCTGATGCCCATGCAGCGGGTTCCCCCTCTCTACGTCCCTGATGTAGTCCAAGGTAAGGGCAAGCGTCGATACAGCTTGGCATCAGTGTCGTCGCAGAAGATGCCAGAGTGAAGTTGTAAAGGACATCTAACTGCCTAAGGGACCCCGGCTCCAGATTACCTTCTCGGGTTTTACTCCCAAAGCCTTTCCCATGGCTGGGTGTGGTTGCAAGGTAGTGGAGGTTTAAAATCAGAGTTTCTTTCTCCCAGGCAGGCTGTCGTCCAAGGCTGATGAGCCCCACCTGTCCGATCTAACTAAATAAATAAATAACAAACACACCAACCTTCCTTAAAGTTTTGATACATCCAATTGCCAAATGCAAGTTTTGTCCTGACGTCGGAATCCACAACAGCTCTGGCCAAGCTATTAACTTCGGCGAAGAAGTGAACACTGAATCCAATTTTTATTCATTTTTGTACCAGTCTCCTCAGAGTGATTGAAGAGGCAATCAATGATTGTATCTACACAGTCCTCTTGGAGACCTTCCATGTCTGCTGTCTCACTTTCAATTATCCATCTTAGTAGATAATTAAAATTTACAACGTCTCCTAGCCTTTATTGAATACTATTACCCAGGTTTATAATTTCCTTTGTCTGTTTGCTTAATACCAGTTACGGTGTCCCAAGCATGCCGACTTCTTCAACAATCTGCACCTTGAAAATTAACATTTCAATATGACCACTCTTTTCCTTTATTTTTTAATCGTTAGCCATGTGTTGTTCTTGCTCTCTTTCTGCAGTACAAATGTATAATTCAATGGATTAAATTCTGGTGCACACTCAGAAGAGCACCACATTTCTGTGTGGGAGTTTAGCACAGGATGTCCTAGTAATGCTAATCAACTGGAAATGTTTGATTAAACCTGGGGATAAACTGTAATTTGGGCTTTGATTACATCTATTTCTTTTGCCTTCAACAAATAGCATTTTAAATTCCTATTGTCCAAAGCAAGCAGCAGGCTCAGACTATCACATCTCTTTCTCCAGTATCTCCCTCTAATCCAACTGGTTCAAGGATCTTTGCTTTCTCAGAACCTTAAGGAGGTTCAGCATGTCATTATATACTCTAACTCCTACAGATGCACTGTTGATGATGTCCTACTAAGTTACATCACAGTCTGGTAAAGCAATTCAAACCACAGGAATGCACGAGGCTTCAAAGAGCAGTGAACGCAGGCAAGTCCATGACAGGCACAGCCCTCCACACTGCCAGCAGCATCTGCAGGAGGAACAGCCTCAAGAATGCCCAGTGCCTCCTATGGATGTTCCTCAAAGGCTGCCCACTATCCGCGTCATGCCCTCTGCCCTCCACTCACTGCTGCCATCAGGCAGGAGGTACAGAGGCCTGAAGTCCCACACCACCAGGTTCAGGAGCTCTTCAGCCGTTTGCTCGTGAAGCAACTTACACAACATTAACCCTACCTCATCAATGGAACACTACGGACCACCTTTGGCACTACCATGGACTAGTCTGTGTTTTTGCACTAATGTCTTGCGTTGCACAGTCTCTTTTTTCACTCTCTGATATAAGCCATGATGTATCCACATAGTGCACTTTCTATAGTGTATCTGTAAAAAAATATTGAGGGTCATCAGGAACATGCCACATGTCCTGAGCCTTCTGAGGACTTAGAGGTGTTGATGTGGCCATTTGGCCATGACATCCTCATGATTGGACTAGGACAAGCTATTGATGATATTAACACTTGGGAACTTGAAGCTCTCAACCACCTCCACCCCAGCATGACATGATGGAAAAGAGACACCCAGAACATTGCCACGGGGAATTTAGTCTTTCCTGTACAATTGCTCGTCCATAGCCTGCATTAACTTTACAAGGTGAAATCAGTAGGCATTGCTTCAATCACACTCTGCACAGTGCACAGCTTTAACATAAACCTGGTGGCATCGTGGTAGCGGAGCAGTCAGTGAAACGCTATTACAGAGCCTGCAACCCAGGTTCAATTCCACTGCCGTCCGTTAGGAGTTAGGAGTTTGTCCGTTCTCCCATGACCACAGGCGCTCCGGTTTCCTCTCACATTCCAAACGCATCCAGGTCAGGAGGTTAATTAGTCACATTGGAGTAATTGGGTAGTATGTGCTCATTGGGCTGTATCTTTAAACATATAATAAATAAATAATCTTCAATTAAAATATAAATATACTGGAGTTCATGGGGGAACCAGAAAGTTAAAAATATCAAGCAGGCAATACTGTTGGTGTAAAGTAAAATTTCCTGCAGTAAAACATCATCCAAACTGAGGGCGACAGGGCAGTGTTCAAAAACAAAATCTCCAGGAGGATACGTCGCTCTTCAACTCTGTCATGACAGGTAAAGCACCTCAACAAATTCAACAGTGGAGCTATTTTATGTTCTTCAAACTTCCCAACATTTATGTGATGTAGGTGTTAATTGTTTTCTGGGTCAACAACAGCAGCCCCTTACACTATCCGAACCTCTTTTCCTCATGCAGTTGACTCGGTACGTGACAATGACGCCCTCTTGTGACATGCATTTCACCATCTTCAATCTTCCAGTTCAAAATGACTTGATGTCTTTGTGGCCAGGTTTTGTCTTTGTGCCCAGGTTTACGGACAATACAAAGATAAGTGGAGGGGCAGGTAGTGTTGGGGAGCGGGGAGCTTTCAGAAGGACTTAAGTAGGATAATGGGCAAAGAAGTGGCAGATAGAATAGATTGTAGAGAAGTGTAATGTCATGTACTGTGGTAGAAGGAGTAAAGGCATAGATTACTCTCTAAATGGACAGCAAATTCAGAAATTTGAGATGCAAGAGGACTTGGGAGTCCTCATGCAGGATACCCTAAAGGTTAATTTGCAGGTTGAGTCAATTGTAAGGAAGGCAAATGCTAACCATATTAGCATTCATTTTGAGAGGATTAGAGTATAACAGGAAGGATATAATGCTGAGGCTTTATAAGGCAATGGTCTTCTGCACTTGGAGTATTGTGAGCAGTTTTAGGCCCATTATCTAAGAAAAGATATGCTGGCATGGGAAGGGGTCCAGAGAAGGTTCACAAAAATTAACCCTGGAAAGGAATAACATATGAGGAGTGTTTGACGGCTCTGGGCCTGTACTTACTGGAACTTAAAAGAATGAAGGGGAATCTTATTGAAACCTAACAAATATTGAAAGGCCCAGATAGAGGTATGTAGAGTATGTTTCCGAAAGTGTGTAGTCTCAGACCAGAGGGCACAGCCTCGAAATAGAAGAGCATCTTTTTAGAACAGGAATGAGGAGGAATTTATTTAGCTGGGGGTAGTGAATCTGTGGAATTCATTGCCATAAACTGCTGTGGAAACCAAGTCACTGGGTACAGTTAAAGTGGAGGTTGATAGGTTCTTGATTAGTAAGAGCAGGGATGAGGCAGGAGAATGGGGTTGAGAGGGAAAATAAATCAGTAGACTAAATACACTGAATGGCTTAAATGTACTATGTCTTATGGTTTTAATTAAATAGCTGTATACAAGGATCACACCCATCTTTGTTGCTCTTACAGACACAGCGAAAATCTCTGTCTGGATTTTCTGTTTGTCCGATCCCACGTGGACAGAGATAGGAAAGCTGTCCTTTTCAATGCTGATGTTTCCTCGGAGCAAAGGACACTCCTGCAATGAACAAGTGCAGCAAACAAGTCATGGCCCCTTCTCTACTTTCTTTAAACTTTGCATAGATTTTGCATTTCACCTAGAACTTTGATAAACTTCTATATATGCACAGTGGAGAGTACCTGACTGGTCGCATCACAGCCTGGCATAGAAACACCAAACCCCAGGAGTGGTAAAGGCTACAGAAAATGATGTATACAGTCCAGTTCATTGCAGGAAAAGGCCTCCCCACCATGGAGTGCTGCCACAAGAAAGTAGCATCAAGGACCTTCGCTATCCAGGCCATGCTCTCTTCTTTCTACTACCATAGGGCAGATGGTACTGGAGGTCTAGATCCCACATCATCAGGTTCAGGATCAGTTATTACCCTATAATCATCAGACTCCTAAACCAGTAGGCATAGCTTCATTCACCTCAACTCTGAACTGATGCCACAACTTACAGACTCATTTTCAAGGATTCTACAACTCATGTTCTCAGTGTTATTAACTTATTTCCTTATTTTTAGTTTGTCTTCTTTTGCACATTGTTTGTCAGTATTTGCTTATGTATATTTTGTCATAAATTCTGTTGTATTTCTTTATTTTCCTGTAAATGCCTGCAAGAAAACCAACCTCAGGGTGGTGTAACCTCCTCACTGAGCTTGCGTGCAAACGTGTCTCGTGAGTCGGCTCTGCTAACAGCCGCGTGACTCAGCGGTGAGAAGGCCACCTTTCTTAAACGTCTAGGGTCAGTATGATTTGGGTTCAACCAAACAGGAAAGTTGGGATGTTTCAATCAACAAAACCCTGATTTAAGTAAAAGTTGTGTAAATACTGCCATGCATAATTATCAGTCAGAAAGAAATAATAGATCGTACATTGCGTACAATTATAATGGAAGTGTATTTGCTAATTTCAGCTTTATCAAACAGTAATTAAGAAAAAAAAACAAAAGAAAAGGGCCTATTACAGTTAAACCAATCTAAATGTGCACATGACTATAACTCACGTCACTGAATCCTCATCACCAATCAATAGTAGAACTTCCTATCTTGGACTCCTCTGTCTCACAAAGCACTCCTTGAGATCGTGTCTTCCTGTCAGATCGAATCCGTCTCTCCCAATCTTCTCTTCTCTGCATCTCTTGTCAAAAGACCACGAACTTCACCAGTGTTTGTCACAAATCTCTCTCCTCCCAGCTCTCTCTAGAACCTTCTCCCAATTCCACCATCCTGTTTGGCTGACACAGCATTCCTAAGTTGGACATCAATGCCCCTTATCTTTACCCAATACCAAAACATTCTACCAGCAGGATACACAACTTTTACAGAAAGCTACTAATGAAATATGTGACAGAATGTCTTCATGACTTTGAAATTTGTCAAAGCATTATTAATAACACAGTATTCAAATGAATTTTGTGATTTTGGGATCCTCAACCCATTTGTAAATGGCAATAACATATCTCACTAAGGGATGGACGCAACACTCTTTCACCCCGGTGCGCCATATGCCAGCCTATTCCGGGGGTTTCCTGACTTTCTGAGACCTTCTTATCTCATCTTCAGCTTTTTCAGCCTCAGGCACTCCTTGGGACCTGTCCTCTCTACCTGGGGATGCTAACCCCCCGTCCATTACTCATGCCTTCTGGCAACTCAGGTCACCCTGTCACCTGAGTGAACTCAGCTTCATCCCCAATTACATTGGAGCCCAGCTTTCCTCCAGTGTCTAGCATTGTGTCTACCTGTTCACTGCTGGTCTCCACCCACCTCCCCCCCCCCCCACCCCCAATACACACAGCTACATCTGAATCAGGATTGGGAGATTTAGGAACCTCTTCATCAATCCTTGGGAAGTTGCATAAGGTAATGTATACCACACCCCATTTCCCCATCATCTGTGCCTGTACAGCATTCAGTGGTTGGGTCCTTTTCATGTCTTTCCGCTGTTTGCCTTTCTGTTCTCCTTCTAGGTGTAGGTTCCATGTCAGGCTCTGGGTCAACATACACCTCCTGCTCTAGGGGTAAAAGGTGATTCTGATGGAGAATTTTGATGGGGCCAATCCCATCTTCTGGCTTCACCCAGAAAACTAGCACATTTGGCATCTGGCTCTCCAATACATAAGGCATAGACACCCTGCAGTCAGCCAGCTTCTGTTTCCCTAGTAGCCCCAAATTTCTTATTAAAATTCTGTCTCCGGGCATCAGTTGAAAGAACCTAATCTTCTGATTATATTTCCTCTTGTTTCCTTGGTTTTGCTTGGTAGCAGAGACCACTGCTAACTCATAAGCCTTCTGCATTTCTTTCCTAATGTCAGGCACATACATGAGATATATCTTCTGTGGAAAGTCTTCACCGCTGCCTCCAAACCAAAGAATTGCAGACAATCTCGCTTCGCGCCTGAACGTCAAATAGTATGACAGGTATCTTATCCAGTAGCTTCATTCTGTGTATAGTTGTAGAAGTGGACCAAATGTCCAATATGCTGACTCCATTTGTTCTTTTTGCTGATATCCAGGGTTCCAAGCATGTCAAACAACATCTGGTTGAACCTTTTCAGGCTGGGGATCTCCATGAGGATGATAGGGTATGGTCCTCAACGTCTCGACTCCAAGCATTCTCAGTAACTCAAGTATGAGCCAACTCTCAAAATCCCTTCCCTGATCATAGTGTATTCTTCTTGGGAGGCCATAAAGAACAAAGTACTTCTCCCATAACACTTTGGCAACTGCGGATGCCTTCTGACCCTTTGTGGGCATGGATTGAAGTTGTACATCAACTACAGACTTTGGCTATGACATTTTTAAGTTTGTTTCCCAACCAAAGGGAATTATTCTCTAATCCAGGCAGCATCCTAGTGAATCTGCTGGCAGTGGATGACGTATACCTTGAAGTCAACGCTTAAATTTCATTGGACTGAAAGACAATGCCTCTCAGCTCTTCCCAGCTTATTATAACTGACAATGGAAATGTGTAACCTGCACTGTCCAAACTTCACCATTTTCCCTGATTGACAGTGCAGTATCCATAGAGTTAGATAGTAGAGAAATAGGCCCTTCAGCCCAACTAGACCATGCTGACCAAGGTTTTCATCTAAGCTAGTACCAGTAGCCTGCATTTGGCCCATATCCCTCTAAATCTTTCCTATCTACCTGTCTACGTGCACCTGCCACCACTGAGGTCTCATCACTAGGACAGTGAGTTGTTTGCTGTTTACTGTTTAGCTGTGCAGCACACTTGACATGCATTTGGAACCATATTTTATTAGCTTATTTGTGTAAACATTTTCTTTTACCTGCTGTATGTGATATAGGCATTGTGGGTGCACCATGGTCCAGAGGAACATTGTTTTATTTGGTTGTCTATTTGTAAAATCAGATGACAATAAACTTGAACTTGAACTTAATGTTCTGCCTCAACTGCTTCCTCTGGCAGCTCATTCCACACTCTATTTGGAAAAAGTTGACTGTATGATTGAATTCTGCAGATCAGCCTCTCCAGGAGTGAACTTCCTCTTCTCTTCACCAGCAGTGGAAAAATCATTACTGTGCCTGTAACCCATTTGATGTTGCAATGACTTTGCACATTTCCTCAAAGCTCCTCACTGCCCTCTTAACAAGAACATTAATGCATTTACAATAAGCTATAATATGACATGCCGGCCTGTTGGGTATTGAACTGACATCATCCCAGCTCACAGTGAGTGGTGGAAAGGAGCAACCTTTATCCCATAATTTATCTGTTTTTACTTAGAGGTACAATGTGGAATGGGTCCTTCTGGCCCAAAGAACCACGCTGCCCAGCAATTAACACTAGCCTAATCGCAGGACAATTTACAATGACCTATTAACATCATAAATGGTACATCCTTGGACTGTGGGAGGAAACTAGAGCACCCAGCGGAAACCCATGAGGTCACGGGGAGAATGTACAAGCTCCTTACAGACAGCATCGGTATTGAACTCTGAACTCCAATGCCCCGAGCTGTAATAGTGTCAAGCTAACCTCTATACTAGTGTGGCACCCATTTATTTTAAAACAAAAGAAATCAGAAGAGAAGAAAAATGTGAAAACCCATAAAATAGACCTCCCCAGTTTGGATGGGTTTACTTGCCTGTACAATAGATGACAACTAAATAAGAAGGATAAAGGATAAACTTTATTCACCATATACATTTACATGTATGAAGAATTTGTTATCGTTTGTTGGCCTGGGTGTGATATGCAACAAACAAAACAACAATATTCAACAATTATAAAGAATTATATAAACAATAAAGTTAGAAGTTAAAGTATAGATCTGGAATAAAGCGTGCATAAATACATATATACCAGCATATAATCAGAGGTTGATAGATTCTTGATTGGTCGGGACATGAATGGATACGGGGAAAAGGCAGGAGATTGGGCAGAGAGGAAAATTGGATCAGCCATGATGAAATGGAGGAGCAGACTCGATGGGCCTAACTCAGCTCCTGAATCTTATGGTCTTAAGTATTTACAATGCAAACAGCATGAGAAAAATGGTTTAAAGCATCTACAGTGCAGTGACGGGAGTAATAGATAAAGGGGTATGGGATGGCTAACTGGAATGGTTGATCAGATTTACTGCTAAGAAATCCCACAGAAACAAAACTAGTTCATTTCATTGCAACATTTTCACATTTTTCTTTATGAAATTCAATAATATTTATTTCATGGATATTTCCACCCATTTGTATTTGTTTTTTTTTCCAAAACAATACATAACATCATTTATGGAGTTGTTATATGCCAATGTATGTAAAACAATTTCCTTATGGAAAGTGCATGGACAGAACATTTAATTTCCTCACAATTCTTCTCATGCACAAATGTTATTACAGAAATTTAATACCATCCTAGGCTATGTTGTCTGTGGTTATGAACCATCTGGTAATATGGACAATCATGTACCCTGTTAGAATTTTTCGCTTCATTTAATTAACTTGAGGAGATGTTGGTGAACTGCCTTACCAGCTATGGAACCATTTCTTATGAAAATAGCCCCTTCTGCCCATCAAACTCTCCTTGATATTCTGCGTGTGTAGAGTCATCGAGTCATAGAGCACTACAGAAACAGGCTATTCAGTCCATCTATCTCACAATGAGCTATTATTCTACCTAGTCCCAGCAAACTGCACCAGGATCTCCATATCTCTCTCATCCATGTACTCATCCAAAGTTTTCTTAAATGTTGCAATCAAACCCAAATCCACAACTTCCACCAGCAGCTCATTCCACATTATCACCACCCTCATGTTCCTTGCTTCAAATATGATGGCTTTCATCTTGTTGCTTATTGGACTCAGTAGTTAATTCTATGCAAAATGAAATCAATTCAGCCATCTAGTGGAATTAATGTTGAACTTTGTATTGCAATTAGCGAACATATTGATGTGCCTGGATTATTGTTTATGAGTAGATTCTCAAGGTTTAATCTGAGATCAACATGCTATTGTTGATTACCATCAGGTGTTTAAAAAATGGCTGAGTGCCGTGCATGAATGCTGAACGTGATATATTCCGATTCCTTTTCAAGAACCTTCCCATTACATCCTTAACATCAACAAGCAATGAAAATGGATCTGTGTAATAAAGGGAAAACTTGCAACAGAATTTACTCCAAAGCTTAAGAAAATCTGCTGAACAGAGCTCAATAGTAAAAATACAACAATGGCAATGAACATTTTCGCCAAACTAATTTTGACGTGTTCTTTTGGCATAATATATAGGTCTGGAACTGATCTGGAAAATTTACAAAGAAAACTAAGAACTGAAATGACAAGTTTTAGAAAATGCTATGTACAGTTGAGCACCACTTAGATTAGCATTACCGAGGACAGAAGGAGGAAGTGGAACAGCAGACATAAAAAATTTACACAGTAGTCAGATAAAAGTTCTAATGATATATTATCATCAACAAAACCAGGATTCAGCACTCTACACGACCATATTCAATTCAAATAAGAAGTACACACCACTAAACTTAAATGAAAACACAACCCAGAAAAATGAAGAAATGATCACGGCAGAAGATATCGAGTGAGATGTTGTTGTTGTCGATATTGTGCCTACCTCAGATTCTCCACTACATTTACTTGTACCTCCACTACTATCCCTGGCATCTACCACTCTATGTGAAAAGTATTTGCCCTGCACATGTCCTTTGAACATCCCCTTCCCCACTATTATCCTCAAATGTATGTTCTCTAGTTTTAGACCCTGGAAGATACACTTATAATTATATAAATTTCTTTTAAGTCACCCCTCAATCTCTGCCAATCCAGAGTAAACAACACTAATTGTCCAGTCTGTCCATACGAAGTACTTGCCCTCTAGCCCAGGCAGCGTCCTGTTGAACCCCTTTTGCACCCTCTCCAAAGTCTCCGCATCCTTCCTATAATGGGGTGACCAGAACTGAATGCAATACTCTAGATGCAACCTAACCAGAGTTTAATAAAACTGCATTTTCGTAACTTCTTCATAAGAGACCGTTAACTGCAGGGAGAACATTTGGAAATGAAGGCACTTTATTGATTTTGCTTGGTGATTGATCATGCAGAGAGAGAAAGAGAGAGAGAGAGCATATAAAATGGATAGGTACTCAAATCCTTCCCACAAGAATCTGTGCTGGGGTTGCAAATACTCACAGTTTGTATAAACATGTTAGATGTTGTCTCTATATTAAAGTTTGACCGTGACAGAAACCTTTGTAAGGGTATGAATGGAATCATTGAATTTTAAAGATGTTGTTAGATTCAGTGAAAGGGCAAACTCATCCAAATGGATTTCATTGTGAGGTCAATCACTGTGAACCTTAAAAGAATGATATAATCAAATAATGAGAAGTTAAGAGACATTTTAGGTCCACAGAGATTTAGGAGTTCAATCACAGAGATCATTACAATGCCAAGAACAGGGAAAAACTCATAATCAATTGGTGGCTTCAACAGTCAGAAGCTAAAATGTCAGCAGGCACACCTACACTAATCCCAGAGTACATCAAACATCTCATCTGAGGGATGTTACTTATTCCTTGGAGGTAATCTGCATCTGTTTCAACAAAATACACTTGTTTTACCCAAGGTTAATGGATGAGGGATTCCATCAACATTCCCTTTATTTATTTTAACATCTGTGTGAACTAACCATTGCTCTGAGCAGGAAATTTTTACATGCCCTGAAAACTGTACAGCACTTTAAAAGTTTTTTCGTAACATGCATACTATGAATATTTGGAATGGAAACTGAAAATTCACATACTTTTGATTTTATTTATTAATTGAAGGAAAAATCAATATGACAAAGAAAATTTTTCATGTTTTGTGAATTATTTCACATCTGTCTTTATTACAAATCCATTGTCTATAAACAGTGCCCAGATTAATTTCGCATCCAGATGAAAAATGTCTTTACACTCATTAGATCATCCAAATATTCCACTTCAAGTCAGTTTATGGATTTACATTTGATTGAATTCATAAGATGCAGTCAGCACTAGAAGCTTGAAATGTTCCAACAATGTCAACAAACACAAAACAAACCACAACTCACACACACAAGTAAACGATGTCATGGACTCAAAGCAACTGACAGGTACAACAGCAGAAGTAAAATATTTTGAATAGATGGTGTCAGCGTTTAGCAGTCCAGTGATTTATTAACAATGCACTACCCCCAACTTCCATTCTCTGTTTATTGTTACAATTCATAACAGTGTTATAACTTGAAACACTGACAACGTAAATACGTTGAAGTTCTAAAATGTTTCAAAGTAAAAGTTGTGTTACATTTATTCTTTAGAAAAGTTATGGGTTATATTCATTAACACATAATTACGAGGTATTTCACAATTATATTAGAATACATTCCAAAATTATATTACCATTATTTCAAAATCCTATTAACATTATATTTTAAAACTTCAGTTGCAGGGCAAACGTTTCTGTTACTGTGCAGCCACATGCCTGCACAGTTTGAAGGCAACAGTGGATTCCATAAACAAGGGTTATGTAGTCTGGAAGTTAAGAAGCATACCTATGAAAAAAAGTTGCTAGTAATTTGTAACTCCTTCAAACAAAAACAATTATTATAAGTCACTAACATTAAATCTACTTGATGATGTTTGCAAAACAATGATACAAAGAGAGAGAGGCAGGTGTGCAAAGGAGGTCATGATCATATTGAATGTCAAAAGAAACTCAACATCCAGAATGCTCTATTGAAGTACTGTGTTCAGTGTGACAAGAATACATATAGATTACTATGTAGCTGTCCTGTGCTGGCACCAGTGGAATCAGCAGTTGGTCTGCCACCTGTCTTCAGGAGAGAGAGAGATAAGGAAAACAATGGAGCAGCATTTGGAGATGTTAATGAAGGAAGGAGAGCTGGCAAGAGCGGCTCCCCCTTTGAACCCTGAACTGTTTGAAGTGATGGACAGGCGATACCCCAGCAGGGGGATAAAAAGGGACAGGTTCGCTAAGGCAGGACACACACGACACCCGAGGTAACAAGACCCTGGAAGCGGTGCGTCTGTCACAAGTCGGTGGGAAGTACCGGGCCATAAATGCACAGGGTGGAAAGGCACGATCGGCGGGAATCTGGTGTGTGTCCACCCTTGCCTGGGTGCCGGGTTCACCGCAGGGAAACGATCGTATCTGGAAATGGAGGGGTCACAGTCGGTGACCTCAGATGACATCACAAAGGACTCGCCTGAAACCCGACTGTGAAGGTCTGTGTGGAAACTGTGTTGAATATTCACTCGTTTTGCTCTCTCTCTCCTTCCCCCCACTGTCCATCGCCATGGCAGCGATTACTGCGAACTGAACTGAACTAAATTGAACTGAACTTTGTGTCATTTTGAAACTGGTCATTTGCCCCTAGACAACGATAGAGCTTGATTGATCCTGTTATCTTAATTCTGTGTACATGTATGTTTATCATTGCTGAACTGTTGCATTCATTATCCTTTTGATTAGAGTACTGTGTTGTTTGTTTCTTTAATAAAACTTTCTTAGTTCTAGTAATCCAGACTCCAACTGAGTGATCCATTTCTGCTGGTTTGGCAACCCAGTTACGGGGTACGTAACATAAAATCTACTTGATGATGTTTGCAAAACAATGATACAAAGGGAGAGAGGCAGGTGTGCAAAGGAGGTCATGATCATATTGAATGTCAAAAGAAACTCAACATCCAGAATGCTCTATTGAAGTACTGTGTTCAGTTCTGGTCACCTCATTATAGGAAGCATGTAGATTTAGAGAGTGTGAAGATAAGATTTACCTGGAAAATGCCTGAATTCGAATACATGTCTAATGGAGATAGGTTGAGTGAGCTAGGGCTTTTCTCTTTGGAGCAAAGGAGGATGAGAGGTGGCTTGACAAAGGTGTACAAGATCATAAAAGGCAAAGATCGAGTGGATGGCCAGAAACTTTTTCCCAGGGCAGAAATGACAAATGCGAGGGGGTATCGTTTTAAGGTGATTGGAGGAAAGTGTTGGGGGAATGTCAGAGACAGATTTTTTTACACAGAGATTGGTGGGTGCAAAGACTGTGCTGCTAGGTATGGTAGTAGGGACAAATACATTTGGGTCATTTAAGTCACTCTTAGATAAACACATAGATGAAAGACAAATGGAGGACTATATAGGAGCAATGGGTTAGATGTAAATTAGAGCAGGTTTAAAGGTCAATAAAACTACATAGGCCTAAGGGCCTGTTCTGTGCTGTAATGTTCTATGTTCTATGATATATTCCAATGTCCACACTGTTTACATGTATCTGGTGACATTGAAGACAACTATACCTAAAATAAAAATTTCAGCATCCATTCAGGCAATTCACTATCTTGCTGAATGGTCAACATCATCATTATGTGCATGTTGCATGACCATGATTGTTCTTGGTAAGTGTTTCTTCAGAAGTAGTTTGCAACTATATTCTTCTAGGCGGTGTCTTTACAATGTGGGTGACCCTGGCCATTATCAATTTTCTTCAGGGATGGTCCGCCTGGCATCAGTGGTCACAAAACCAGGACTTGCAATATGCAACAGTTGCTCATACAACAATCCACTACCTGCTCCCATGGTTTAACGTGACCTCCATCGGGAGGCCAAGCAGGGTCTACATCTTGCACAAAGGTGACCTGCAGGCTAGCGGAAGGAAGGAGTGCCTTACACCTCCTTTGGTAGAGATTCATCTCCAACCTATCACCCTCACAAAATGCTGGAGGGACTCAGCAAATTAGGCAGCACCTGCAGGGAATGGATTAAATAGTTGACCTTTCTGTTTCAGCCCAAAACATTGACCTTTTATTCCCTTCCATAGTTGCTACCTGACCTGCTGAGTTCCTCCAGCATTTTGTGTGTGTTGTACAACAATTCCAGAATCTGCAGAATCTCTCGTGTCTCTTCATGGTAACACATACACAGCCTTTCCATGGATATCTAGTATAAAAGAAAAGATTAGCTTTATTTGTTAATTGTACATTGAAACATACAGTGAAATGTATAGTTTGCATCAATAGCCATCACAACCCAACAGTGTGCCTGCAAGTGTTGGCATGCTTCCGGAGTCTGCATAGCATCCGCGCAAATTACCAAATGATACGTCTTTGGAATGTGGAAGGAAACTGGAGCACCTGGCGGAAACCTACATAATCATGGGGAGAATGCATAAACTCCTTACTTACAGCGGCAGGAATGAATCTGGGTCACTAGCACTGTAAAGCATCATGTCAACCACTATACTATCATGCCACCCTGGCCTCCGGTTACTTGACCGCTGTAAATCATCACTGGTGTGGTGAATGGAATCAGCGTCAAAGAGGGGTTGATGGGAATGTTGAAGGGGAAAAGGGTGAGGTGATGATGTGACTGAGGGCAGTGTTCAAGTGGGAGCTAGCATGAATTAATTGGCCAATTGGCCTCCCCTGTCATGATCAGTTGAACTACGCAGTAGCATAGCGGTTAGAGTAATGTTTTACAGCACTAGTGATCGGGGTTTAATTCCCACAACAGTTTGCAAGGAGTTTGTACGTAATTCCCGTGACCAAGTGGCTTTTCTCTGGGCTCTCTAGTTTCCTGCCACATTCCAAAGAAGCACAGTTAGGGTTAATAAGTTGTGGGCACGCTACGTTGGTGCAGTGAGCATTAAATGTTTGTGTGCTGCCCAGCACAATCCTCCATGATTTGATTTGATGCAAACGAAACATTTCACTGTATGTTTTGAAGTACATATGACAAATAAAGCTAATCTTTAATCTTTAACTGCAGAGTAAGAAGCACTGCTTGAGTTGGGCCAGTTCAAGAACTCCAAATAGTACAAGCTTGCACTTGAGATATAAATGCTTCTAAATGCGATTTCCATTAGGCTGGCAATTACACATACATCTTAAGGAATGTCAAACTCATTTATTTCATACATTTCCTTAGTGAAATCGTCCCAACAATAAATAATTCAGAGCACACTCCTACTATCCTGCAATAATACTGCATCGTTCATTAATTATTTGCAAGTTTGCAACAAAATGCTCTCATCAAAATCAGAATCAGAATCAAGATTATTATCATTAACATACTGTATGTTATGAAAGTTTTGTTTTGTAGCAGCAGTATACTGCAATGCATTAAAATGTGATGCATAACAACAAGAAATATAAAACTATATATAAATAAGTCATGCAAAAGAGAGGTAGTGTTCATGGCTTCATGGATCATTGAGTGATCTGATGTCGGAGGGAAAGAAGCCATTCCTGAATCATTGGGTATGTGTCTTCAGGCTCCTGTACCTCCACTCTGAAGGTAGCAATGAGAAGAGAGCATGAACTGGGTGGTGAGGGTCCTTACAATGATCACAGACTACAGAATCATGTTATCTCTATTGCTGAAGACATCAGTGAATAGCTGGAGACTGCATGAGGGTTTGTGAGTAAATCCCAGAAATTCGAGCTGTATTTCCAGTTTCCAGAGACTGAGTGAGCAGTGTCTAAATCATTACTGTCAACCTGCTTTCCATATGAAACCCTTTTTTAACGGGCATCTCAAGAAGCTCGACTGGTTAGCTCCTTGCTAACAAGCCAGTGGAGTCAGCGGTGAGAAAACCGCCTTTCTCGAACTCTATATGTCCAGGGTCGACATGACTTGGGTCCCACCAGACCAAGAGAGCTGGCATGTTTCGACCACCCACCTGCACCCCAATCTGAATGAATACTGTGTAAATGCTGCCCCCATGCAATTACTTGTCAGCAAGAAATAACAGATTGTACACTGCATACAATTACAAAGAGAGTTTATTTTTAAATTTCAGCATTATCAAACAGTTAGTAGGAAAAAGAAAAGACAAAAAATAAAAAGAGCCTATTACAGTTCACCCAGTCTAAATGTCCACATAAGTTGGAGCTCATCTTGAAGTTGTTTTTAACTCACATGCTGGACCCGTGGTCTGCGTGAAAGCACACCCCACCTCTGAAAGTTGCTCAAAATCCATGACGAACAAACAGGCTCCCCCACGGGAGCATTGGTCCTTCCTCTTTGAAGGCATTCATCTGCACAAAGCACCTTGTGCAACAACGATGCATCCTCAGCCATCTTCCCTCCTGTCTTCTCCCAGCTCCCGCCAAAAAGAGCTCGACACTCACCAGCGTCTGTCACGAAAACCTTTCCGCCCAGCATTCTCTAGAGCCTTCTCCCAATTCTACTATCCTTATTGGCTAACACAATATTCCTAAGATGAACAACATAGCCCCTTATCTTTGGCTCAAACCCAAACATGCTAGAATCAGAACAGACTGCTCTTACAGAACTATTAAAATGAAAGACCTACCATATAGCGGTAAAAATCTTAACTAGGGTGTTACACATAGTTATTGATGTGTTGAAAGTTCCCTTCCAACCATCCAATGAACTTTTTGACCACCCTCTCCCATCGGGGAGGAGGTACAATAGCATTAGGACTGTTAGTATGAGATACAGTTTCTTCCTCCAGATTACTGAACTCCCTGACACCACCCAGCTCTCATCATGTATGAAGCACCAGTAGTGCTATTCTGTTCATTTTTAACTTCTGTCACAAATGCACCTTATGCTAAGTGTATAATATATTGAATTATTTGTTGTCTTATTTGTGGTAAGATTTACTTTATGTGCTGTGCACCTTGGTCTAGCAGAGTGTTGTTTTGTTTGACGGTATACATGTATACAGTTGAAATAACAATCATATACAATGAACTTGTTTACTTCTGTTTGTACATGAAAAATAGTTGCTGCAGTGCTGTCTAACAAAAGACTCTAGATTTCTGTCAATATTTAACATGCAGACAGAGTGAACTGCCATGGGGTCAGAATATAAACTTGCTTCTCTGGGGTTCATCACTTTGTTATGGTGGCGAAGGAGTGTTAGTTCCTAAGATCCTGAGACTGATGCTGTCTGGAGTTTAACTCCTGCTGGGATCACCCGTGGCAGTAAGGTCAAGGGGGAGGTTCCAGACGAAGAGCGATCCAACCAAAATCTCAGCATTGGAGCTGGCGGGAAATGATGGCACATCACAATGGATGTGAAAGCAGAAGAAGGCTGCGGCAGTGAAGAGACCCCAATCATCTTGTGTTCAAACCAAACATTAGAATGGGGAAGAAATATGATCTAAGTGACTTTGACCATGGAATGATTATTGGTGCCAGATGGGGTGGTTTGAGTATCTCAGAAATTGCTAATCTCCTTGGATTTTCACAGGCACAACAACACTTTCTGGAGTTTACAAAGCGTGGTGGGAGAAAAAGCAAAAGAAAACATCCAGAATGTAGCTGTTTTTTAGGCATAAATGCCTTGTTAATGAGAGAGGTTAGAGAAGAATGGCCAGACTGATTCAAGCTGACAAGAAGTTGATTGATGTTACAACAGTGGTGTGCTGAAGAGCATCTCTGAAAACACAACACACTGAACCTTGAGATGGGCGGGCTACAAAAGCAAAAGACCACATCAGGATCTGCTTCTGTACCAAATAAAGTGGCAACAAAGTGCATATTTCTTGTTATGATTTATAGTATATTTGATGTGTATTGCATTGTACTGCTGCCAGAATACAACAAACTTCATGACATATGTTCTGATAATAAACCTGATTCTGATTCTGATTCTGATTTGTTTATAGTAAAGGAGAAAAGTGGGTAAAGATCTGCAACAATGATAGTTGGTTGTAAACACATGAGGTTCGCAGGTGACGGAATTCCAGAGCAACACACCGACAGCATCTATGGAGAAAAATAAACAATCAACGATTCGGGCTAAGTTTTGATAACAGGTCACAGCCCAAAATGTCAACTGTTTATTCCCCTGCATAGACGCTGCCTGACCTGCTGTTCCTCTGTTGTTCAGCTGTGTGCATTCATCACTCTATCTATTGCTGTTGTTGTTTTACCCTGCTCTATCTGAATGCACTGTGGAACGGTTTCATCTGTGTGAATATTACATGAGATAAGTTTTTTGCTGTATCTTAGTATATGTGACAACGACAAACTCATACCAACAGGTATTGCAATCTATTAGTGTGAATTGGCATAGAAATTGTTTACACAAGAGATTCTGCAGGTGCTGGAAATCCAGAGAAACACACAAAATGCTGGAGGAACTCAGCAGGTCAGGCAATATCTGTGGAGGGGAATAAGCAGTTGATGCTTCAGGCTGAGACCCTTCATCAAGTCTCTCTGTGTCATAGGTACTGTGTTTCAGATCTAAACCTGAAATATTATTTTCATTGCGAGCAATAGTTTCTTATTCAGGGCTACAAGGTGATTGCAAACATTTCCAACCTAGCACACTAATACTGACTTTCACTGAAGTAATAAATGTTGTGCCTTGTAAATATCTGAGATGATACAACACATCACTCCTGTCACCACCACAGAACATTTATTTGCAACATCAGGGCTTTGCATTAATTCTCTCTTCCCATCGGACTACTCTTGAATATTAATGGTCTTGGTACCTATCTGGGAAATAGAAGGAAGGGAAGATGTATAGTTATGAGCAGTTAATAGCACCGATAATTCCAGAGCTTTTAAAAACCCTGTGTAGCCAAAAAAGTTTAAGGCAAGCATTCACCTTGACAACCACTCGTCATGACAATAGAATTTTTAAAATTCATTTTCCCAACAATTAGGTCTTTGGTGAGATTTGCATGGATTGTCCGTTTTCCTTTTGCCCCTGAGAAGGTGGGGGAAGGGTTGAATCACTTTCCTGAGCTGTCAAGCAAATACCCTAAATTAGGTCCCACCTCACCAGATTCAGGGATGGTTATCACCCTACTAACATCTCCTGAATTGGCATGAATAACTTCATTCACCTCAGCACGAAACTGATTCTACAACCTAAACTTGCTTCGAAGGCCTCTGCAAATCATGTTCCCACTATTTTTTTTCTTTATTGCTTAGAACATAAGAAGAAATATAAGAAATAGGAGCAGCAGTGGGTCATCTGGCTCGTCGAGCCTGCTCCACCATTCAATAAGATCATGGCTAATCTGGCTATGGACTCGTCTCCACCTATCTGTGTGAAAAAAGACCCAAAGGATCACTGGGGACCCGAATCACCCCAATCGCAATCTATTCCAGCTGCTACCATCCAGGAAATGGTACCACAGCATAATAGCCAGGACCAACAGACTGCGGGACAGGTACTTCCACCAGGCCATCAGACTGATTAACTCACGCTGACTTGAGTGTATTTCTATGTTACATGGACTGTTCTATTTATCATAAATTATTATAAATTACTATGATTGTACATTGCACATTTAGACTGAGACAGAACATAAAGATTTTTACTCCTCATGTATGTGAAGGACGTAAGCATAAAGTCAATTCAATTCAATTTTCCCCATAACCCTTAATTCCTGTACTATGCAAGAATCCATGCAATCTTGTCTTAAAGATACTTACTGAGGTAGTTTCCACTGCTTCATTAGCAGAGAATTCCACAGATTCTCCACTCTTTGGGAAAAGCAGTTCCCCCTCATCTCTCTCCTAAATCTACTCCCCCGAATCTTGAGGCTATGTCCCCTAGTTCTAGTCTCACCTACCAGTGGAACCAACTCTCCTGTATCTATCTTATCTATCCTTTTCATAATTTTATATGTTAGTATAAGATCTCCTCTCGTTCTTCTGAATTCCAATGAGTACAGTGCCAGGTGACTCAATCTCTCCTCATTGTCTAACCCCCTCATCTCTGCAATCAACCTGGTGAACCTCCTCTGCACCACCTCCAAAGCCAGTATATCCTTCCTCAAGTAAGGAGACCAGAACTGCACGCAATACTCCAGGTGCAGCCTCACCAGTACCCTGTACAGTTGCAGCAAAACCTCCCAGCTCTTAAATTCAATCCCTCTAGCAATGAAGGCCAACATCCCATTTGCCTTCTTGATAGCCTGCTGCACCTGCAAACCAACCTTTTGTGATTCATGCACAAGCTCCAAGTCTCTCTGCACAGCAGCAAGCTGCAATTCTTTACCATTTAAATAATAATCTGCTCTTTCATTCTTTTTACCAAAGTGGATAACCTCGCATTTACCAACATTGTATTCCATTTGCCAGACCCTTGCCCACTCACTTAACCTATCTATATCTCTCTGCAGACTCTCCTTATATCCTGCACAATTTGCTTTTCCACTCAATTTAGTATCATCAGCAAACTTAGATACACTACACTCGGTCCCCTCTTCCAGATTATTAATGTATATTGTGAACAGTTGCAGGCCCAGCACTGACCCCTGAAGCACACTGCTCACCACTGATTGCCAACCAGAGTAACACACATGTATCCCAACTTTCTGTTTTCTATTAGTTAACCAAACTTCTATCCATGCTAATGCATTATCCCCACCTCCTATCTTATGGATAAGCCTTTTCTGCGGCACCTTATCAAATGCCTCCTGGAAATCCAAGTAACTAACATCCATCTGTTCCCCTCTATCCACTACACTCATTATATTCTCAAAGAGCTCCAGGAAGTTTGGCAAACAAGACCTGCCTTTGCTGAATCCATGCTGCATCTGCCTGATGGATCCATTTCTTTCTAGATGCCTCACTAATTCTTCTCTAATGATAACTTCAAGCATTTTCCCAACTACAGATGTTAAAATGACTGGCCTATAGTTGCCTACATCCTTTTTTGAACAGTGGTGTGAAATTCGCCATCTTCCAATCTGCTGGGACCTGCCCAGAGACTAGAGAATTTTGGTAAGTTATCACCAAAATCTCTACTATAACTTTTGCCATTTCTTTCAGTACCCTGGGATGCATTCCTTCAGGACCAGGGGACTTATCTATCTTCAGGTCCACAAGTGTGCTCAGCACTACCTCCTTAGTGATAGCTATTGTATCAAGGTTCTCACTTCCCATCGCACCCATAACATCTTTCTTTGGCATGTTAGACTTGTCCTCCACCATGAAGACCAAAACAAAATAGTCATTCAAAGCCTCTGCCATTTCCTCATTACCCAATATCAACTCCTCCTTCTTGTCCTCCAAGAGACCTATGTTCACTGTAGCCACCCTTTTCTACGTCACATAATTATAAAAACTTTTACTATCCATTTTTATATTTTGTGCTCATTCATTTTCATAATCTATCTTCCCTTTCTTTATTGCTTGCTTTGTGGTTCTTTGTTGCTTTTTAAGGTCTCCCCAATCTTCTAGTTTCCCACTACTCTTGGAGACTCTGTACACATGAGCTTCTATTTTGATGCCTTCTTCTATTTCCTTAGTTATCCATGGCTGACTCTTCCCACCTTACCTAGTTATTGCCTGTTTGTTATTTATTTACAGATACACAAGTTGTCTTCTTTTGCACATTGATTGTTTGTCAGTCTTTATTTATGTATAGTTTTTCATAAGTTCTGCTGTATTTATTTTCCTGTAACCGGCTGCGAGAAAATGAATCTCAAAGTAGTATATGGTGGCATGTACATACATTGATGATACATTTATTTTGCTTTGACTTTTAAATTGTGCTGGTAACTGGAGAAGGTCTAGAAGAGGTTCATGAGAAGGATCCCAAGAATGAAAAAGTTAACGTATGAGGAGCGTTTAATGGCTCTAGCCCTGTACTCACTGGAGTTTAGAGAAGGAGGAGGGATCTCATGGAAATTCCATAATCCTGTTGTGTGGGGAGTTCTTCAGTCCAAAGATAAAAAAAAACAATATATTTCCAGGTGAAGTGTGGGGCTTGGAGGGGAAACTGGGGAATATGCATGAAGGTGGAGGCTGGGAGTTGGAAGATACTGGCAGAGTAGCCTTGATAGGTTCTGGAGGTGGATTCTAACCTGATGTATTCCATGATGAAGAAAGGGGACGTCAGTGCCAGCACATGTGTCCAAGTCCTTTTCAAGCATGCTACCACCAGACCACTCTCTCTTCTCTCCTCTCCCATCAGGCAGAAGATACAAAAGCCTGAAAACACATGGCACCAGGCTTAAGTCAGCTTCTATCCTAGTGTTATCAGACTCTTGAATAGAACTCTTGTATGATATTTAGACTCTTGAATTTACAATTTTCACCTTTCACCCTTCACATCTAGTTCTAGTCTCACCCAACCTCAGTGGAAAAGTTAGAGATATACACTAAGAGCCTGGCCTTTCAGCCTATCTAGTCCATGTTGAACTGTTATTCTGCCCAGTCCCATTGACCTGCAACTGCACCATAGCCTTTCATACCTCTCCCAATCATGAGCTTATCCAAACTTCTCTTAAATGTTGCAATCAAACCCACATCCACAACTTCTGCTGGCAGCTCATTGCATGCTCTCACTACACTTTCAGTGAAGAAGCTCCCCCTCAGGTTCCCCGTAAATATTTCATCTTTCACCCTTAACCCATGATCTCTAGCTCTTGTCTCACCCAACCTCAGTGAAAAAAGCCTGCTTGCATTTTCTCTATCTCTATCCTTCAAATTTTGTATACCTCTATCAAATCTCTCTTTATTCTCCTGTGGTCCAGGGAATAACATCCTAACCTCATCAACCTTTCCTGATAACTCAGGTCCTCAAGTCCCAGTAATGTCCTTGAAAATGTTCTCTTAAAAATGCAAACCATGGCACTACAAGTGGCTCTGCTGCCATTGGGTTTTTAAATACTAATCCTACCTCAGACTATATTTCCCTCAATTTACACTAACTTTGTATTTAATTTTGTTTATTGCATTGTGTAAGTTTTGTGTAATTTATGTTAATTTTAGTTTATGTAATTTATCTTTTTCATGTTTATGATGTACTGCACTGCTTTTGCAAAGTGTTAATTTTTATGGCATTTACACCCTGGGCAAATGACCAAAAGACCAGAAGATATAGAAACAGAATTAGACTATCAGGTCTGCTCTGCCATTCGATCGTGGCTCATTTATTATCCCTCTCAGCCCTATTCTCCAGCCTCCTCCCTTTAACCCTTTGATGCCCTTACTAATCAAGAACCTATCAACCTCCACTTTAAATATACCCAGTGACTTCACTGCCACAGTCGTCTATGCCAATGAATTTCAGAGATCTACCACCCTCTGTCCAGAGGAATTCTTCCTCATCTGTGTTCTAAATAATAATAACTTATTTATTGAGCACTTTTCATACAGGTGATGTAGTTCAAAATGCTTTGCAATACAATAAAGTACAAACATGAAAATAAAAAGGAGAAGAAGAAGGAGTCTGAGAGTCTGAGTGGGAGTGCCGAGAAAGACATTTTTGAAATTTTCGTTATTTTTTTTTCTCCAACGGCGTTCTGAGAGGCGGGACTGCGCAGGCGTGTGACGTTGGGCAGTGCAGCGCGGCAGATTTAAAAGGACAGACATCCTGCTTCGGGTTAGATTCGAAGAAGGAGTCTGAGAGTCTGAGTGGGAGTGCCGAGAAAGACATTTTTGAAATTTTCGTTATTTTTTTTTCTCCAACGGCGTTCTGAGAGGCGGGACTGCGCAGGCGTGTGACGTCGGGCTGTGCAGCGCGGCAGATTTAAAAGGAACAGAGCCTCATAGAGCGGGCAGCGGAGTTTGCGGGCTGCGGAGTGAGCCGAGAGCAGAGTGAAGACTTAAGGGCTTCAGCTCAACGGGCTTAGGCGGAAACAGGCGAGGCGAGGGATGTTTCGCATTCATTTTCTGTTGTTATTTGAGGAGAGGGGCAGTATGAGTGTGAGGGCAGTTTGCTGTTCTCGGTGTCGGATGTGGGAGGCCCTGGAGTCTACAAGCCTCCCGGACGTCTACATCTGCACCAAGTGCATTGAGATGCAGCTCCTAAGGGACCGCGTTACGGAACTGGAGCTGCAGCTCGATGACCTTCGTCTGGTCAGGGAGAGTGAGGAGGTGATAGAGAGGAGTTGCAGGCAGATGGTCACGCCGGGGCTACGGGAGGCAGACAAGTGGGTCACGGTTAGGAGGGGGAAGGGGAAAGGTCAGGTAATAGGGAGTACCCCGGTGGCTGTGCCCCTTAACAACAGGTACTCCTGTTTGAGTACTGTTGGGGGGACAGCTTACCCGGGAGAAGCGACAGTGGCCGTGCCTCCGGCACAGAATCCGGCTCTGTAGCTCAGAAGGGTAGGGCAAGGAAGAGGAGGGCAGTTGTGATAGGGGACTCGATAGTAAGGGGGTCAGATAGGCAATTCTGTGGACGCAGTCCAGAGACCCGGATGGTAGTTTGCCTCCCTGGTGCCAGGGTCCGGGATATTTCTGATCGTGTCCAAGATATCCTGAAGTGGGAGGGTGAGGAGCCAGAGGTCGTGGTACATATAGGTACCAATGACATAGGTAGGAAAAGGGGTGAGGTCCTGAAAGGAGAACATAGGGAGCTAGGAAGGGAGTTGAGAAGAAGGACCGCAAAGGTAGTAATCTCGGGATTACTGCCTGTGCCACGCGACAGTGAGAGTAGGAATGCGATGAGGTGGAGGATAAATGTGTGGCTGAGGGATTGGAGCAGGGGGCAGGGGGCAGGGATTCAAGTTTTTGGATCATTGGGACCTCTTTTGGCGCAGGCATGACCTGTACAAAAAGGACGGGTTGCACTTGAATCCTAGGGGGACCAATATCCTGGCAGGGAGATTAGCGGGGGCTACTGAGGTGACTTTAAACTAGAATGGTTGGGGGGTGGGAATCAAATTAAAGAGGCTAGGCGTGAGGAGGTTAGTTCACTACAGGGGGATGGGAACCAGTGCAGAGAGGCAGAGGGGTGTAAAGTGAGGGTAGAAACAAGAAGTACTATGGAGAAAAGTAAAAGTGGCAGGCCGACAAATCCAGGGCAAGCATTAAAAAGGGCCACTTTTCAGCATAATTGTATAAGGGCTAAGAGAGTTGTAAAAGAGCGCCTGAAGGCTTTGTGTGTCAATGCAAGGAGCATTCGTAATAAGGTGGATGAATTGAAAGTGCAGATTGTTATTAATGATTATGATATAGTTGGGATCACAGAGACATGGCTCCAGGGTGACCAGGGATGGGAGCTCAACGTTCAGGGATATTCAATATTCAGGAGGGATAGACATGAAGGAAGGGGAGGTGGGGTGGCGTTGCTAGTCAAAGAAGAGATTAACACAATAGAAAGGAAGGACATAAGCCGGGAAGATGTGGAATCGATATGGGTAGAGCTGCGTAACACTAAGGGGCAGAAGACGCTGGTGGGAGTTGTGTACAGGCCACCTAACAGTAGTAGTGAGGTCGGAGATGGTATTAAACAGGAAATTAGAAATGTGTGCAATAAAGGAACAGCAGTTATAATGGGTGACTTCAATCTACATGTAGATTGGGTGAACCAAATTGGTAAAGGTGCTGAGGAAGAGGATTTCTTGGAATGTATGCGGGATGGTTTTTTGAACCAACATGTCGAGGAACCAACTAGAGAGCAGGCTATTCTAGACTGAGTTTTGAGCAATGAGGAAGGGTTAATTAGCAATCTTGTCGTGAGAGGCCCCTTGGGTAAGAGTGACCATAATATGGTGGAATTCTTCATTAAGATGGAGAGTGACATAGTTAATTCAGAAACAAAGGTTCTGAATTTAAACAGGGGTAACTTTGAAGGTTTGAAACGTGAATTAGCTGAGATAGACTGGCAAATGACACTTAAAGGATTGACGGTGGATATGCAATGGCAAGCATTTAAAGGTTGCATGGATGAACTGCAACAAATGTTCATCCCAGTTTGGCAAAAGAATAAATCAAGGGAGGTAGTGCACCCGTGGCTGACAAGAGAAATTAGGGATAGTATCAATTCCAAAGAAGAAGCGTACAAAGTGGCTCACCTGAGGACTGGGAGAAATTCAGAGTTCAGCAGAGGAGGACAAAGGGCTTAATTAGGAAGGGGAAAAAAGATTATGAGAGAAAACTGGCAGGCAACATAAAAACAGACTGTAAAAGCTTTTATAGATATGTAAAAAGGAAAAGACTGGTAAAGACAAATGTAGGTCCCCTGCAGACAGAAACAGGTGAATTGATTATGGGGAGCAAGGACATGGCAGACCAATTGAATAATTACTTTGGTTCTGTCTTCACTAAGGAGGACATAAATAATCTTCCAGAAATAGTAGGGGACAGAGGGTCCTGTGAGATGGAGGAACTGAACGAAATACATGTTAGTAGAGAAGTGGTGTTAGGTAAATTGAAGGGATTGAAGGCAGATAAGTCCCCAGGGCCAGATGGTCTGCATCCCAGGGTGCTTAAGGAAGTAACCCAAGAAATAGTGGATGCATTAGTGATAATTTTTCAAAACTCGTTAGATTCTGGACTAGCTCCTGAGGATTGGAGGGTGGCTAATGTAACTCCACTTTTTAAAAAAGGAGGGAGAGAGAAACCGGGGAATTATAGACCGGTTAGCCTAACTTCGGTGGTGGGGAAACTGCTGGAGTCAGTTATCAAGGATGTGATAACAGCACATTTGGAAAGCGGTGAAATGATCGGACAAAGTCAGCATGGATTTGTGAAAGGAAAATCATGTCTGACGAATCTCATAGAATTTTTTGAGGATATAACTAGTAGAGTGGATAAGGGAGAACCAGTGGATGTGGTATATTTGGATTTTCAGAAGGCTTTTGACAAGGTCCCACACAGGAGATTAGTGTGCAAACTTAAAGCACACAGTATTGGGGGTAAGGTATTGGTGTGGGTGGAGAGTTGGTTAGCAGACAGGAAGCAAAGAGTGGGAATAAACGGGACCTTTTCAGAATGGCAGGCGGTGACTAGTGGGGTACTGCAAGGCTCAGTGCTGGGACCCCAGTTGTTTACAATATATATTAATGACTTGGATGAGGGAATTAAATGCAGCATCTCCAAGTTTGCGGATGACACGAAGCTGGGTGGCAGTGTTAGCTGTGAGGAGGATGCTAAGAGGATGCAGGGTGACTTGGATAGGTTGGGTGAGTGGGCAAATTCATGGCAGATGCAATTTAATGTGGATAAATGTGAAGTTATCCACTTTGGTGGCAAAAATAGGAAAACAGATTATTATCTGAATGGTGGCCGATTAGGAAAAGAGGAGGTGCAATGAGACCTGGGTGTCATTATACACCAGTCATTGAAAGTGGGCATGCAGGTACAGCAGGCGGTGAAAAAGGCGAATGGTATGCTGGCATTTATAGCGAGAGGATTCGAGTACAGGAGCAGGGAGGTACTACTGCAGTTGCACAAGGCCTTGGTGAGACCACACCTGGAGTATTGTGTGCAGTTTTGGTCCCCTAATCTGAGGAAAGACATCCTTGCCATAGAGGGAGTACAAAGAAGGTTCACCAGGTTGATTCCTGGGATGGCAGGACTTTCATATGAAGAAAGACTGGATGAACTGGGCTTGTACTCGTTGGAATTTAGAAGATTGAGGGCAGATCTGATTGAAACGTATAAGATCCTAAAGGGATTGGACAGGCTAGATGCAGGAAGATTGTTCCCGATGTTGGGGAAGTCCAGAACGAGGGGTCACAGTTTGAGAATAGAGGGGAAGCCTTTTAGGACTGAGATTAGGAAAAACTTCTTCACACAGAGAGTGGTGAATCTGTGGAATTCTCTGCCACAGGAAACAGTTGAGGCCAGTTCATTGGCTATATTTAAGAGGGAGTTAGATGTGGCCCTTGTGGCTACAGGGGTCAGGGGGTATGGAGGGAAGGCTGGGGCGGTGTTCTGAGTTGGATGATCAGCCATGATCATAATAAATGGCGGTGCAGGCTCGAAGGGCCGAATGGCCTACTACTGCACCTATTTTCTATGTTTTCTATGTTTCTAAAATAAATGTGAAAATAAAAGAGATGTTAGATACATAGGCTTTGAGCTGGCATTTAAAAATATCAACTGTGTCTGCATCCCTATCATTTTAGGTATTGAATTCCACAGTTTAGGAGCGTAGTTCAAAAAAGCTAACCTGTCAATTATTAATTCTCAAGCTGTGTGTTTGGGTCTTAGACTCTCTTACTACAGGAAACATCCTTTTCAAGTCCACTCTGTCTTGGCCATTCAATGTATGTATGTCCAGGTCAATAAACTTCAACTTGATCAGTATCTGTTAGAAGTTAGTTCTACTCCCCATCAATTTCTATCAGCAAGTGATTCATGGGGTCAATGTTTGGTGTCTGGAATGCCCGTTGCCACTGAATAATCTTAGTTCAGTTTTGTCTCCACGGAGGCTTCAGCAGACTAGCTTTAGTTTTAAGTTAGTTTATTAATTGTATTGATTAGCTCTGAGCACACTATCAGGAAGGCATACTACACCATTGCATCCCCAGTGATTATCTGTGTCCAGGCTCCACTCTGTCTGCTTCTTACATTATTCATTGAAAAGTCTTTTTTGTTGTTATTTCACAATCACTATCTGATCTTATTAGCAACAAGGGAAATTTACTTTCCTAGTGAACAGGTGCCAGTCTGTCTCGATTGACCTGCTGAAGAAGATCATTGGTCTTGTTTTCAATTTTGTTTCTGATGTGATCTTAGAGTGATGGAGAGTCATAGAGCACTATTACACCGAAATGGGCCCTTTGGCCCATCTTGTCCATGCCAAATTGTTGTTCTACCGAGTTCTTCGACCTGCATCTGGCCTATAGTCCTCCATATCTCTCCTATCTATGTACTTAGCCAAACCTCTTAAATTGAGCAGGCATCCACCGCTTCTGTTCGCAGCTTGTTCCACTCTCGCGCCACCATCTGAATGAAGAAGTTCCCCTAAAATATTTCACTTTTCACATTTAACCTTTGCTGGCCAGTGGTGTAGTGGCCATCTGTGGCAATGAATTCCACAGATACACCACTCTTTGGCTAAAGAAATCCCTCTACATCTCTGTTCTAAAGGGACGTGCTTCTATTCTGAGACTGTGCCCTCTGGTTCCTGACTCCCCACAAGAGTGGTCCCAGGTTTGAATCTGGCCGGTTTCTTGCACACTTTCCACTTGTGTTGGATTGAGAATCGAGCTAGTAATGGGTTTCGTAAAAACAAACAATGCTACAGAAATGGCAAGGTTGCTGCCCGATGTACCACAAGGCAACAACAACGATCTATTCTAGGATCTCCAGCTTTTGTCTCACCCAACTTAAATGGAAAAAAACTTGCTTGAATTAACATTATCTTTAAACTCATTGTTATGTATATCTCTATCAAATTTCCCCTTATTGTCCTGCTCTGCAAGAAATAAAGTCCTTGGTATCACTGTGGAGCACTCTAAATTGAAGCTGATTTCACCACAGCTACCGTCGATGCATTTCAGACTTTGGATTGACTATCCAAAGGAGCATTGTTGAAGAAAAGCATCATCCATCATCAAAGACCCCCACCATCCAGGCTATGCTGTCTTCTCGCTGCTGCCATCAAAAGGGAAGTTCAGGAGCCTTAGGTCCCACACCGTCAGGTTCAGGAACAGTTATAACCCTTCGACTACCAAGCTCCTGAATGAGTATGTGTAACTTCATTCACCTTAAAACTGAACTGATTAGTCAACCTATTGACTAACTTTCAAGGACCTTACAACTCATATTCTCAACATTATTTATTTATTTAGTTATTTGTATTCTTTTGCACATTGGTTGAATGTCAGTCATTCTGTACAGTTTTTCATTAACTCGATTATATTTCTTTGTTCTACTGTGAATGCCAACAAGAAATTGATTTTCAAGGTAGTATATGGTGACATATATGTACTTCGATAATAAATTTACTTTGAACTTCAAATTTGAAATTTGTTGCTCCTTTGAGTCCTCTCCCTGTTCTGGCTATCCCATTGCTGATTCATCAAGGAAGAGCTCCTCATTATATGATCAGCCAAGCTACAAAAATTGGCAGCCCAGAGAGGAAAGTGACAGAAAGTTATTACAAACATTTGTACATCCTCTTAAGCTGAGAGTGTAGTCCCATCCTATCTTTCTGTGATTGCTCCTGTATGTTCTCTGGGATGTTCTTGAATTTGAACTTTAACAGGGTCTATGAGTATTTCATTCTGATGGGTGAAATTAGTGAGTCTAGAGCTCAAGGGCTGGAGATTGGGGTCTTGTCATCGATGAGTCCTGGCATTAATACAGAAGATCGAAGCCCAATGGTTGATCAGAAGTCTGGAAATCGTGGCCTGATAGTGGTGGCCCAAGATGTATGAGTTGTGAATCAAATAGGGAAGTCAGGAGACTGTTGTGTGTGATTGCACTGGGGACTGGAGACCTGGAGACAGCCTCTCCTGGGATGGGGGGGCTGTGTGTATGTGTGTGTGTGGAGGGGAAGATGGGTGGATGAAAGAGAAGAAAGGGGTTGTTTTGCTGTTGTTGTTCTTGCTTGTGTTGTTCTGCTGGTCAATTCAAGAACTAAAAATAGGAAAGTAGCTGTTTTTGTGGGATTCCAGGCTTCTTTACCTCCAACCTGATAGTAGCATGAAAAGAGGGCATGGCTCAGATGGTGGGGATCCTTGATGAAAGATTGGAATTAGTTTGCTATTGACACATGCACCAAAGTACAGTAAAAAAAACTTCTCTTGAATACTGCTCATATAGATCAATTCATTGTATCATGCATTGAGTAGAACATGGTTAAACAATGCAGAATGAAGTGTAACAGCTGCAGAGAAAGTGTGATGGAGGTAAACAGTAAGTTGCATGGCCTTTGCGAGGTAGATTGTGAGGTCAAGAGTCCATCACATCATGGTAGGGAACATTTCAGAGGTAATACCAGCGAAGTAGTAGCTGTCCTTGAGCTTGGTGTTATGTGTTTTCAGGCAGTTGTATCCTCTGCTCAATGAGAGGAGGGAGAAGAGAGAATATCCAGGGTGGAGGCATTAGCTGCTGTTGATGGTGGGGATGGCTGTGCCCACGATGGACCTGAACCATTCATTAGCTGCTGTTGATGGTGGGGATGGCTGTGCCCACGATGGACCTGAACCATTCATTAGCTGCTGTTGATGGTGGGGATGGCTGTGCCCACGATGGACCTGAACAATTCATTAGCTGCTGTTGATGGTGGGGATGGCTGTGCCCACGATGGACCTGAACCATTCATTAGCTGCTGTTGATGGTGGGGATGGCTGTGCCCACGATGGACTTGAACCATTTATTAGCTGCTGTTGACGGTGGGGATGGCTGTGCCCACGATGGACCTGAACCATTCATTAGCTGCTGTTGACGGTGGGGATGGCTGTGCCCACGATGGACCTGAACCATTCATTAGCTGCTGTTGATGGTGGGGATGGCTGTGCCCACGATGGACCTGAACCATTCATTAGCTGCTGTTGATGGTGGGGATGGCTGTGCCCACGATGGACCTGAACCATTCATTAGCTGCTGTTGATGGTGGGGATGGCTGTGCCCACGATGGACCTGAGCCATTCATTAGCTGCTGTTGATGGTGGGGATGGCTGTGCCCACGATGGACCTGAGCCATTCATTAGCTGCTGTTGATGGTGGGGATGGCTGTGCCCACGATGGACCTGAACCATTCATTAGAAATCTGATGGCAGAGGGGAAGAAGCTGTTTCTAAGATGTTGAGTGAGGGTCTCCAGGCTCCTATACTTCCTCCTTGTTGTAGTAGTGAGAAGAGCATAGTCCTGGATGATGAGAGTCCTTCATGATAGATACCACCTTCTTAAGGCACTGCCTCTTGAAGACACCCATTCAAACCTACGTTTTTTCTTTCTCAGCATTATTGCCCTCAGTGCTGTAAATACATTACCCATCTAGTCTTAAGCCTTACCTTTTCTGTGTCACCTATGCATGGACAAAAATAACAATTAGTTGTACATTGTCTTTAGTATGTTATGGATTCTGAGTAACCTGACAGTGAGAGTCTTTACTTCTGGTTGCTTTGTAAGGTCTTCCCTCTACATGCCTCCATCTCCTGTACACCAACAACCTTTCCCTTTTTCTGCTGCCCCAACACTCATCACTTCCAAGCTTCTCTTTGCTGGTCAAGTCTTGGAATTTCAATTCTTCCATTATTCTTCGTCTGATTTGCTGCACTGTGCAAATTTTGTACCAAGCTACTGTTAGTCAGTGCCTATCTGCTGCAAAATCTCATTTACAATCTTCACATTGCAAAATGATTCCTCTTCACACATTCCCCTCTGGCACTTGATTCTGCATACACAGCAGTCTGTCAGCAATTGAGCAGATCTTATGCAGAGCCCTCACTCACATCTTCTCCATCAGTATCGTTGTTGCCTGCTTCAGTTGGTCTGGCCGCACTGCAGCAGCCCGACACATTAACATCCTTCCCTGTTGACCAACCTTCATAGCGGAGAGGTATTGAATTATGGAAGGGTTTGCAGAAATCCTAACCGAGGATTCAATTCATAACAAAAGGCCAAAATGTCTTCGCTTCAGGTTGGGAGATTTCAATAATCCTAATGTAACAGTCCACACTGCAATATCTTTCTCTTCCTTGCACTGCTTTCTACCCAGAATACTCAAAACCATTTCAAGGATTAATCAAAGTTCAACGTAAATTTATTATCAAATTGTACATATGTCACCATAAATAACCTTGAGACTCATTTTCTTGTATCTAATAACCATTATGAAATCAATGAAAGACCACATGAACAGGACAGACAACCAGTGTGCAAAAGTAATAAACTGTGCAACTACAAAAAGAAAGAAAATAAAAAAAGCAATAATGATAATAATTAGAAATAAGCAATACATACTGAAAACATGAGATGAAGAGTTCTGGAAAGTGAGTCCATAGATTGTGGGAGCAGTTCAGTGATGGGGCGAGTGGAGTTGAGTGAAGAACCTGATGGTTGAAGGGTAATAACTGTTCCTGAGCCTAATGGTGTGAGTCCTGAGGCTCCTCTGCCTTCTTCCTGATGGCAACAGCGAGAAGAGAGCATGACCTGGGTGGTGGGGGTCCTTGATGATGGATGCTGCTTTCCTGTGACAATGTTCCATGTAGATGCGCTTAATGGTGGAAGGGCCATATCCATCACTTTTTGTAATCCTCTGAAATGATATCACTGAGTTGCTGACCCTCTCCACCTCTGATATCTTGATGAGGATTGGTTTCCTCCTCCTGAAGTCAATAATCAGCTCCTTGGTGTTGCCCACATTAAGCAAGAATCCACCATTGATCCAATGAGGCATTACTTCCATTTATGACAATATTATCTTTCCCATCTGTCAGCCCCTGCCTTAAATACCTATCCAGCATTTCTGAAGATCTATCCCTGGCCCAATATATTGGTGCAATTATGAAGAAGACGCACCAGTAACTATACAATATTTCATTAAGACCTGAAGGTTAGCCTCCCCGCAATCGAGGACATCGTCCAAGGTGATGGGAAAGATGCTTATTTTTCTGTCGCTGTCCTGCTGTTGTTGTTACTGCTTGTGTTGTTCTGCCGAGTTTTGTGGGTAAGCTATGTTGGCATCGGAATATGAGGCAATACTTTCAGGCTACCCCTAGTACATCCTTGGGTGTGTCACAAACAACACATTTCACTTATGTTTCAATGTACATGTGATAAATAAATCTGAATCTGGCCAACCCTACATTCTCCCCTCTCCACTCTGTCTTGATGCAGGGTTTCAACTCAAAGTGGTGACAATTCCTTCTCCTCCCACCCCTCCCCCCCACCCCACACACAGATGCTACTCAATCCAGAGTTCCTCCAGTGGGTTGTTTATTGCTTTGATTTGCTGGTCCCTTTCTCAATGCATCGGCCTCTGATGGCACTCAGCCAATGGCCGGAGACCTGTTCTTTGCAGATGACCTTCTGGCTGATGCAGACTTCGCAGCACTGCCAAATGACTTCCTGCTGTGAAAGGATATCTTCGTCAGCAAAACTCACTTGCCGAGCTCCTACAGCTCAGCTCTTCAATATCACAAAACTCCCTCCAAATAAACATACTGTTACCTGTCAGGCCTGCTCCTGCTGACACCTCTCAGCCTGCACATGCGGGCACCTCCCAGTCTTCACCACACTAAGAGGATTCAGCTACTTCTCTAACCAGACTCATCACCTGCAGCCTATTGAACCCCAGTTCTCATTCACAATCCTTGTCAATCATCGAACCAGCCAGCCTCAACCACTTGCTCATAGCTTTCACTTGCTCTGCCTAAAGTTTGCCTTGCTGCCTGTTGTGTTTAGTTTCTGTTCTCTCTTGTTTTGTAGCCCCTTGTGGCTTGTAATTATGCATTCTATTATTAAAGTAATTAAGCACGGCTGAATCGTCTCCCCGCTCTGCTTCTGGGTTAAGCCTCCTCCACATTTCCTGATAGTTAACACCATGAAATAAGCTTGCAAAGCAACTATTTCCCTTGCAAATGCATCATTATTCAGAGCAAATTCAGTATTTGCTTTTTTGTGTCTTCGTGTTTTCTCACCCAGGAACTGCAACAGTACAGAATGTCCCAAGATCCCTGACTATTGTTTTAGCTCATGCCAGTATCATTATAGCCTGAAGTAATTTAGTGATACATTAAGAACCACTCCTGTTTGTTAAGAATATGCTGTATTCCAAGACCATAATAGCTCTGTTGCTCCCATTGTTTTAACTTTGGTTAATCTGTTAATCAACTACATAACAATCAATAACAGATTCAAAAACTCGATAACTCAATCTAAAAGCTACCATGGAGCAGACTGTGGAAGCGACCATATACCAGTCATTTGCAAAATGAAAATAAAGATGAGAAAGTTAAAGAAACCAAAAAGATCAGAATTACTGGATTATCAACAACTACAAAACAACCCTCATCTGAAAACAGAATACACAAGCAAGGTGAAAAACCTTTTTCAATTGCTGCAGGATGAAGGAGGGCAAATCTTCCTGGGACATACTGAAGGAATCCATGGTTGAAGCTGCAAAAGAAACTATCCCACGAAAAGAACGGAAAAGTAAGAAGAAATGGATAACTGAAGATATAATACAATTGATACAACAAAAACAGACCATCAAAACAAGAGACAGTGAAGAATACAAACAACTTGATAAGACGATAAAAACAAAATGCAGAGGAGCTAAAGACAGATGGCTAAATGAGAAATGCTCAGAGATAGAAATGCTACAAACCCATAATCCTGGAACAAAGTTGATGCACAGTAAGATTAAGGAACTAACAGGGAAATTACCTTGCTCAGCAAGTGGACGTATCAAGGCAAAAGACAGCAGCTTAATTATGAGTAAAGAGGAAATCCTAAACAGATGGACAGAATATATAAAAGAACTTTTTGAAGACCAAAGAGGAGAAAAACCGAACATAAAGAAAAATCTTGAAGGACCTAGCATTCTAAAATCAGAGATTCAAGCAGCCGTAAATAAAACAAAACATAACAGAGTAACTGGTCCAGACAGCATCGCTGTAGAAATGATACTGGCCTTAGAAGATTTTGGAACAGAGAAACTAACAGAAATAGCAAATGAAATCTATGATCATGGGGAGATACCTGATGATTTAAGTAAACCAGTGTTCATCACACTTCCAAAGAAAGAGAGAGCAACAGAATGTGAGTTACATCGTACAGTAAGCCTGATGAGCCACGTGGCAAAAATTATTCTCAGAGTAATCATGATGAGAGCAAGACGCTGTATAAAACCAGAAATCAGTAAGGAACAATGCAGCTTTGTGGAAGACACTGGAACCAGAAATGCAATTTACATGCTACGGATGATCTGTGAACGAGCCATCCAGGTACAAAAAGACATCTACCTACGTTTCAGCGACGATACAAAAGCTTTTGACACTGTCAGACACCAAGATCTTCTGGAAATGCTTCAAGATCTTGACATAGATGGGAAAGATATACATTTGTTAAGAAAATTATACTGGGACCAAACAGCGTACATCAGACTAGAAGGAGAAGTGAGTGAGTATGTGAATATCATGAGAGGAGCCAGGCAGGGTTGTGTCTTTTCACCAGACTTATTCAACCTGTATAGTGAAAATATCTTGAGAAGTATCAAAGACATCAAGGGATTCACAATTAGAGGCCATAATATAAATAACATCAGATATGCTGATGACATCGTACTAATAGCTGACTCAGAAACAAAACTTCAATTACTACTTACTATAGTGGCAGCAGAAAGTAATCACAGAGACCTCTCAATCAACACCAAGAAGACAGAAAGCAAGGTCATCTCCAGAAAGACAAACATCCCACAATGTGTGATCAAGATCGGAAATACAAACATCAAACAGGTCAACAAATTCAAATATCTTGGCAGCCTAATAACAAGTGATGACAGGTGTGACACAGATATCAAATACAGAAGAGCAATGGCGGAAGAAGCTTTCCAAAAAATGAAGACCACATTAACAGACAGAAAGATGAGCATGCACACTAAAAACAGAATACTGCAGTGCTACATTTATTCTATCCTGACTTATGGAAGTGAATGCTGGACCATTTCTCCAGCAATGGAAAAGAGACTAGAAGCAGCTGAATTATGGTTCTACAGGAGAATGTTAAAAATATCAAATGAAGAAGTTCTCAGAAGAGCCCAAGCAGTTAGGTCACTCATACCAACAATAAGAGAAAGACGACTCAGATTCCTAGGACACATCATGCGGAAAGATGAACAAGAAAAACTCATACTTGCTGGAAAGATTGAGGGGAGCAAACCTAGAGGAAGACCTCGGCTTATGTACATCAAAAGCCTAGCCAGGTGGCTACCCTTTGAGGAAATGGAAGTCATCCAAAAAATGAGGGATAGAACTATAAGAAAACCATGGTCACCAAAGTCCACATCGGATATGGTATCTAGACAGACAGACAGAATCTGCAGTTGTTTAGCATATATTACCTTCCCTTCTCCAAGCCCAAGCTTTGCGTTGCCATCACCTCCTTAAATTCAATCACAATGGAGCAAACAACGCAACCAATGCAGTTTGTTTGCAAAGCTGTTCAGTTAACTTAAGACTGATTATTGCTTGCAATTTATATTAAGAACTGAATACTCATTCTTATTTACAACAAGAAGCTGAAGAAGGAATATTTGTTAGAAGTTTAACTTTGTCACAAACAACTCTGACCCCTTGGAGTGGTGCTGGAAAACTGAGGTTAGCAATAAGTCTCTCAGGCCCCAGAAACTGAATATCCATCACATTATTATCTGAATGAATTTGAGCAGCACTCTCCGACAATGGTGAGTATTACTCTACCAGAGGTTCTAAACTAAATTACGATAATGCAACCAGTCATACAGGTGAGGTGGAAGGATTTTGAGTGATTTGTCTCTCTCCCTAACAGAGAGGCAACTAGGTGGAGACCAGTTCACCCAACACAGACTAAAGAATAAGCAACATACAGTTTGCTTTAATTTCCATTTATTTTACAAAGGAATGTTTCTTCCTTCCTTTCCTTAGCACTAATATTGCCACAGCATTAATAAAGTTTCTTCTCCCTCTATCTTGCCACAGGACAAATCTATTTACATATCTTCTCTGAAGAGCTGAATATCTTATTCAGAATAATCTGTTTGCAAAACAGATTTACTTAGGGAGTTTTGTCCATTAGTATTGTGCTTCCAGGCAGTTACAGAAACAAATGTCATTTTTATATGATTGCTAAGCAGTATTATCTCCGTTGCCATTTAATAGCAGTGTCTTAGAGGGTTATAGATTTAATAGCAGTGTCTCAGAGGGTTATAGATTTTCCCAGTGGTAATTCTGCTGAGCCCAGAGATGTGCATGTATCAAGGAGCGAACCGGGCAGAAACCATTTTTCCAATCCTGATCCCACGAAGTAAACCTTGTTAAAATATAGGGAGGAGCAAATTTCAGCGAGATTATCAAACCCAGAAATATCAGCAGTACTTTCTTTGGAGCTTATAGTATGCACTGTCTTGTCCTGAAGGGTGTAATTTAATGAATATTTCTACAGATCAGTGGCCAGGCCAGAATTTGGAGGTTGGAGGCCCAGAGGCAGCCTATCCCGGCGTTGGAGGCCTGTCTGCGAGTGTGAGTATGCGGGAGGGAGAAAAGGAGTTAGTTTTTCTGTTGATGTCTTGTTTTATTTGTTTATATTTATTTATTTTTACTTTGTTTGGAGATACAGCACAGTACCAGGCCTTTCTGGGCCAATGAGCCTGTGCCACCCAATACACCCATGTGACCAATTATCCATACGTCTTTGGAATGTGGGAGGACACCAGAGAACTGCAATAGCATTATACTGACCACTACTCCACCACACCGCCCTGCATTGTTGTAGGTGTTACATGTGTTGTTCTGCTGAACATCCTTTGTTAGCCCCAGAATGTTTGGGAACACCTGTGGGCTGCCTCCAACACATCCTTGGGTGTTAGCACAAATGATACATTCACTGTATGTTTCAATGTACGTGTGATAAATAAATGAGTCTGAATCTGAAATCAAAGGATTGTGGAGATCCATCAGGCTTTCACAGACACAGGGAATTTATCAAACATCTCATGAACTGCCCTCTTCTCATTGCTACCATCAAGGAGGAGGGTTCAAAAGCCTGAAGACACACACTCAACATTTCAAAAATAGCTTCTCCCCCTCCGTGATCAGATTTCTTAATGGACAACGAATCCATGAACTATCTCACTATTATTTTTACTCTATTTATATACTGAATTTATAATTGTAATTTATACCTTTTAAATTAGATTATGAGAACACTCAGTCCTCATTTATTGTCATTTAGAAATGCATACATGCATTAAGAAATGATACAATGTTCCTCCAGATTGATATCACAGAAAAACAGGACAAACCAAAGACTAACACTGACAGAACCACATAATTATAATACATAGTTACAGCAGTGCAAAGCAATACCATAATTTGATAAAGAACAGACCATGGGCACAGTAAAAAAAAGTCTCAAGTCTCGATCGACTCCTGAGTCCCCGACAGCAGGCAGCAAAAGAGAGAAACTCCCTGCCATACACTTCCAGCCACTGACAACTGCCGATGCATTGGAAGCACTTGACAACAGCCGACACTGAGTCCATCCATCCGAAAACTTCGAGCCTCCGACCAGCTCCGAAATTATTATGTATTGCAAAGTACTACTGTGACAAAGCAATAAGTTTCATGATATATGCCAGTGATATTCAACCTGATTCTGATTCTAATTCTGAAAGATAAGACATTTGGAAATCACAGCATTCCTTGAGTACTTACTGCACAGAGGTGTCAGGCTGACAAATCTGCCAAAGCCTGGGAGGAGACTGAATCCCTGATTCTGAAGGAGAAGCAAACTGGAGATGCTACCACAAGCTGGTCATGGTGCATGGAAGTGTATTAGTCACAGCATAATTCTGGCCATGCCTTAGTGACAGAAGCTATATGAAAGGCCAATGAGGGAGTACAGACATCCTTTGAAGGTTATTATTCCACTACAAGTCAGGGACTGCATGTCATGGTTAGTGGGACTGCCAATTATCACCACTGTGCACTCTCAATGCCTGTGCTGCCTACCATCCTCCACATCCTGTCTCCTGTATGTTGGATGTGTGGAACATTCCCACTCCATCACATCACAATAATTAATTTAGAAACAGAATCAGGTTTATTATCACTGATTTATGTTACAAAATTTGTTGTTTTGCAGCAGCAGTGCACTGCAATACATAAAATATTCTATAAATTACAATAAAAATTGTTGGAACAGAAAGAACTACAGAATACAAATCAGTGAATTTGAATGAATCAAGCAGACAAACCAGTTGTCTTTGCTCTTGCCATGAGGTCGAAGGAAAAGAGGCTGCCATTTTGTGAAGCTACTCTGTATTCTCCATTTTGTGAACTGGTTTTGCTCAGCTGAATCAGTGTTCTAAAGTAGACACGATGATGCTCCAGGTAATCTGTTGGACTAGAGATCACTTTCAAATAAGAACTTATTTGTCAGGTATTCTTTAGTATGATATAATGTGCACGTTTGCGAATGATGAGGGCTGTGTGATTTGAGCTGGTTACTGGTCAGATAATTGATTTAAAACAAAGCCATAATTTACCAGTTGTCACTTCTAGAAGAGGGTAATAAATGGATGCTGGCTTGGACCAGAGCCAATAAGAAGGTGACACCCCTCAGTTAGATGATCTTGAGACAATGAGATTGAAATGCAACATTTGAACTGATAAGGAAAGTATATAAAAGGAGAGGTTTCAAATGTGAGGCAGTGACAGCTCTAGAGAATAACTATCAGAGATATGGGTGCAAGCAACCCCATATCAGACACATGGACATTAGATTGGACTATGAGGAACAAATGGCCAGCCTAGACTTCTTTGCCTGGGAGAATACAAACTTCACCTGTTCTATTCTTTGACTATTCAGAAGATTCAGAGAAATATAGTGGATGTGCACACAGGTTTATGAATTCACGTGCTTGTTCTTTGAGACAATAAAGGTACTTGTCAGTAAGTACAGATTCTCTCTATGCTCAACTGGTTATTGCTACCAAGTGGTAACCCTTGTTAACAAAATATGTATCATTAAAGAATAAATAAATAATGAAAAAAGAGAACAAAATAGTGAGGTAGAGTTCACAGGTTCATTGTCCATTCATCAATCTGATGACAGAGGGGAAGAAGCTGTTCCTAAAACATTGAGTGTGTGTCTTTAGTCTCCTGTAGCTCTTCTCTGTTGGTAGTAATGAGAAGGTGGCATGTGCTGGGTGGTGGGAGTCCTTCATGATGGATGCCGCATTTTTGAGGCATCACCTTTTGAAAATGTCCTTGATATCCTTATTACAGGAAAGATTCTAGCATGGATAAATCAGTAGCTGATTGGCAAAAGGCAAAGAGTGGGAATAAAGGAAGCCTTTTCTGGTCAGCTGCCGGTGACTAGTGGTGTCTGTGTTGGGACCAATACATTTTACGCTACATGTCAATGATTTGGATGATGGAATTGATGGTCTTGCTGCAAATTTTGCAGATGATATGAAGATAGGAGGAGGGGACGGGTAGTGCTGAGGAAGCAGAGAGGCTGCATAAGGACTTGGGCAGATGAACAGAAGGGACAAAGAAGTGGCGGATGGACTACAGTCTTGAGAAGTGTATGGTCATGCACTTTGGTAGAAGAAATGAAAGAGTTAACTACTTCTAAATGGAGAGAAAATGCCAAAAAAAAATGAAAACTGAAGTGCAAAGGGTCCTAGGAGCCCTTGTGCAGAATTACCTAAAGGTTAATTTGCAGGTTGAGTCAGTGGTGAGGAAGGCAAATACAATGTTGCCATTCATTTCAAGAGCACTAGAATATAAAAGCAAGGGCGTAAAAATGAAACCTTATAAAGCACTGGCGAGGTTTTACTTGGAGTATTGTGAGCAGTTTTGGGCCCCTTATCTTAGAAAGGATGTGTTGACACTGGAGAAAGTTCAAAGAAGGTTCACGAAAATGATTCCAGGTTTGACTGGCTTGTCATATGAAGAGTGTTTGATGGCTCAGGGCCTATATTCACTAGAATTCAGAAGAATAAAGGGTGACCTCATCGAATGGTGAAAAACCTTGATAGAGTGGATGTGGAGAGGATCTTTCCTGTGATGGCAGAGGCTAAGACCAGAGGACATAGCTTCAGAATAGAGGGGTGTCCTGTTAGGACAGAGATAAGGACGAATTTCTTGAACCAGGGAGTGGTGAATCTGTGGAATTATTCGCCACAGGCAGCTGTGGAGGCTAAGTCTTTATGTATATTTAAGGCAGAGGTTGATAAGTTCTTGATTGGTCAGGGCATGAAGAGATACAGGGAGAAGGCAGGAGATTGGGGCTGAGAGGAAAATTAGATCAGTCATGATGAGATAACACCATGAGACCATAAGATATAGGAGCAGAGGTAGGCCATTCGGCCCATCAAGTCTGCTCTGCCATTCAATCATGGGCTGATCCAATTCTTCTAGTCATCCCCACTCCCCTGCTTTCACCTCATACCCTTTGATGTCCTGGCTAATCAAGAACCTATCTATCCCTGCCTTAAATACACCCAATGACTTGGCCTCCACAGAAACTCGTGGCAACAAATTCCACAGATTTACCACCCTCTGATTAAAGTAATATCTCCGCATCTCAGTTCTAAAAGGATGCCCTTCAATCCTGCCCTCTTATCGTAGAATCTCCTGCCATGGGAAATAGCTTTACCAATCTTATCTGTTCAGGCCTTTTAACATTCGGAATGGTTCTTTGAGATACCCCCAGATTGAAAAGAAGGAGGTGCTTGCTGTCTTGAGGAAAATTAAAGTGGATAACTCCCCGGGACCTGACAGGGTGTTCCCTCGGAACTTGAAGGAGACTAGTGTTGAAATTGCAGGGGCCCTGGCAGAAATATTTAAAATGTTGCTGTCTACAGGTGAGGTGCTAGAGGATTGGAGAGTGGCTCATGTTGTTCCATTGTTTAAAAAAGGATCGAAAAGTAATCCGGGAAATTATATGTCGGTAAGTTTAACGTTGGTAGAAGGTAAGTTATTGGAGGAAGTACTAAGAGACAGAATCTACAAGCATTTGGATAGACAGGGACTTATTAGGGAGAGTCAATATGGCTTTGTGCGTGGTAGGTCATGTTTGACCAATCTGTTGGAGTTTTTCGAGGAGGTTACCAGGAAAGTGGATGAAGGGAAGGCAGTGGATATTGTCTACATGGACTTCAGTAAGGCGTTTGACAAGGTCCCACATGGGAGGTTAGTTAGGAAAATTCAGTCGCTAGGTATACATGGAGAGGTGGTAAATTGGATTAGACATTGGCTCAATGGAAGAAGCCAGAGAGTGGTAGTAGAGAATTGTTTCTCAGAGCGGAGGCCTGCAACTAGTGGTGTGTCACAGGGATCAGTGCTGGGTCCATTGTTATTTGTCATCTATATCAATGATCTGGATGATAATGTGGTAAATTGGATCAGCAAATTTGCTGATGATACAAAGATCGGAGATGCAGTAGACAGTGAGGAAGGTTTTCAGAGCCTGCAGAGGGACTTGGACCAGCTGGAAAAATGGGCTGAAAAATGGCAGATGGAGTTTAACACAGACAAGTGTGAGGTATTGCACGTTGGAAGGACAAACCAAGGTAGAACATACAGGATTAATGGTAAAGCACTGAGGAGTGCAGTAGAACAGAGGGATCTGGGAATACAGATACAAAATTCCCTAAAAGTAGCGTCACAGGTAGATAGGGTCGTAAAGAGAGCTTTTGGTACATTGGCCTTTATTAATCGTAGTATTGAGTATAAGAGCTGGAATGTTATGATGAGGTTGTATAAGGCATTGGTGAGGCCGAATCTGGAGTATTGTGTTCAGTTTTGGTCACCAAATTACAGGAAGGATATAAATAAGGTTGAAAGAGTGCAGAGAAGGTTTACAAGGATGTTGCCGGGACTTGAGAAACTCAGTTACAGAGAAAGGTTGAATAGGTTAGGACTTTATTCCCTGGAGCGTAGAAGAATGAAGGGAGATTTGATAGAGGTATATAAAATTATGATGGGTATAGATAGAGTGAATGCAAGCAGGCTTTTTCCACTGAGGCAAGGAGAAAAAAACCAGAGGACATGGGTTAAGGGTGAGGGGAGAAAGTTTAAAGGGAACATTAGAGGGGGCTTCTTCACACAGAGAGTGGTGGGAGTATGGAATGAGCTGCCAGACGAGGTGGTAAATGCGGGTTCTTTTTTAACATTTAAGAATAAATTGCACAGATACGTGGATGGGAGGTGTATGGAGGGATATGGTCCATGTGCAGGTCAGTGGGACTAGGCAGAAAATGGTTCGGCACAGCCAAGAAGGGCCAAAAGGCCTGTTTCTGTGCTGTAGTTTTTCTATGGTTTTCTATGGTTTCATTCTCCTGTACTCCTGGGAATATTAGATTATGAGGACACTCAGTCCTCGTTTATTGTCATATAGAAATGCATGCATTAAAAAATGATACAATGTTCCTCCAGAAAGATATCACAGAAACACAGGACAAACCAAGACTAAAACTGACAAAAAACACATAATTTTAACATATAGCTACAACTGTGCAAAGCAATATCGTAATTTGATAAAGAGCAGACCATGGGCACAGTAAAAAAAAGTCTCACAGTCCCAATAGCCCCATCATCTCACGTAGACAGTAGAAGGGAGAAACTCTCCCTGCCATGAACCTTCAAACGCCGACAACTTGCCGATGCATTGGAAGCACCTGACCACAGCCGACTGAGTCCAACTGAAAACTTCGAGCCTCCGATCAGCCCTCTGACACCGAACACCGAGCACCATCCTCTGCCGAGTGCTTCGACTCCGTCCCAGCCGCCGAGCAACAAGCAAAGCTGAGGACCGGGGCCTTCCCCTCTGGAGATTCTGGATCACGCAGCAGCAGCGGCAGCAAAGCAGGCATTTCAGAAGTTTCACCAGATGTTCTTCCATGCTCTCACGTCTGTCTCCATCAAATCAGGATTGTGCACGGCACCCTACTTAACAACACCGACCCCTGTGGAACTCCACAGGTAACCAGCAGCCAGCCAGAATAGGATCCCTATATTCCCATTCTCCGTTTTCTACCGAACAGCCAATGCTCCGCCCATGCTAGTAACTTCTCTGTAATTCCGTGGGCTCTTATCTTGCTAAGCAGCCTCATGTGCGGCACCTTATCAAACGCCTTCTGAGAATCCAAGTACACCATGTCTACTGCATTTCCTTTGTCTACCCTGCTTGTAATTTCCTCAAAGAATTGCAGTAGGTTTGTCAGGCAGGATTTTCCTTTCAAGAAACCATGCTGGCTTTGGCCTATCTTGTCATGTGCCTCCAGTTACTCCATAATCTCATCACTAACAATCGATTCCAACAACTGCCCAACCACTGATGTCAGGCTAACAGGTCTATAATATCCTTTCTGCTGCCTCCCACCCTTCTTAAATAGTGGAGTAACATTTGCAATTTTCCAGTCATCCGGTACAATGCCAGAATCTGTAGATTCTTGCAAGATCATTGTCAATGCCTCCCCAGTATCTCCAGCTACTTCCTTCAGAACCCAAGGGTGCATTCCATCCGGTCCAGGAGATTTATCCACCTTCAGACCATTAAGTTCCTGAGCACCTTCTCAGTCATAATTTTCACTGCACAAGCTTCACTTCCCTGACATTCTTGAATGTCCAATATACTGCAGATGTCTTCCACTGTGAAGACTGAAGCAAAGTAAGCATTCAGTTCCTCTGCTATCTCTGTGTCTTTCATTACAATATCTCCAGCATCAATTTCTATTGGTCCTATTATCTAAATGGCAGAACAGGCTCGATGGGCCAAATGGCCTAATTCTATTATTATAGCTTATGGTCTTATGCTGGGGAGGATAGTGCTCATGATGCAGCTGTCTGAGTTTACAACCCTCTGCAGATTTTTCCAATCCTGTCCAATGGCCACTCCATACCAGATGGTGATGCAACCAATTGGAATTCTCTTCCTGATACATTTGTAGAAATTTGCTGAAGTCTTTGTGACATACCAATTCTTCTCTAACTCCTAATGAAATATAGCTGCTGGATGTCTTCTACATAATTGTATCAATATGTTCGGTTATCAGAGATGTTGACACACGGGAACTCAAAATTGCTCATGTTTGCCAGTTTTTTAAATTCTCCTCCTCGTTCTCACACAGATCTATCTGTCCTCGGGCTCTTCCACACCCAGGATGATGGCTTTGCCAGCTGGACAATTTTTAAGTGTTTCTGACTAAGGATGTTTTGAAATTATTTTTTAAACATATAGCAACAGAGTAGAAAATGATTTTTAAAAATTCTTGAAATGAATAAAGAACTTACCAACACTTATTTTACAGCAGGATCTCCAAACTTCATACAGATTTGGACTTCTCACTTCCAATCAGAATCAGGTTTATTATCATTGACATACGACGTGGAATCTGTTGCTTTTGTGGCAGCAGTGCAGTGCAAACGCATAAAGTTACTATAAATTACAAAAAAATTAATAGTGAAAGGATGTCCATGGCCACGATATGTACAATGCAGATGTACAGAAACAAAACATGAAAATGCTGAAAAACATGTAGGTGTCAGATAGTATCTTTGGGAGACAAAGATATCCAATGTTTTGTGTCAGACCATTCCCCAGACTGGGGCAGCACAATATCATAGTGGTTCACACAAAGCTCTACAGCACAGGCGACCTGGGTTCAATTCCTTCTGCTGCCTGTAAGAAATTTGTACATTCTCCTGTGACTGTGTGGATTTCCTCCAGGTGCTCTGATTTCCTCCCACAATCCAAAGACCTACTGGTTGGTAGGTTAATTGGTCATTGTGAATTGTCCTGTGGTTCGGTAGCATTACATCGGAAGATTGCTGGCAGGCGTGGCTCGAAGGGCTGTAACTAAATGTGGAATTGATGGAGAGAAGCATAATTTAGCTGAGTGAATGTACAGGGAATGGACAGGCTCTTTAATTCTGCATCCGACCTCCCACAAACCATCCTCCCTCCTTTCAGTTGCTAGTGTTTAAATCTTAAATGCCTCTGTTGTCATTTCAGAATCCCACCACTTGCAAGTTCTGCTTTAGTTTGTGTCCTAGGCTTCCATCAGTCTCTGGCATTTGTACCTGCAAATGAATTTCCCTCTCAAAAAAGATGGGTTAGCTAAAACTTGGAATGAGCTGCCAGAGTAGTGGTTAATGTAAGCACATTAGCAAGATCTGAAAGCCATCTAGATAAATAAATGGCTAGGAGAGATTTAAAGGACTATCAGCCAAATCTAGGCAGATGGGACTGGCTCACTAAGCAATACAATCATGCACCTATCAAAATGTCTTTTCAATTGCTCCAGCCTTTTTATTTATTTCATTTGGAGATACAGCACAGAACAGGCCCTTCCGGCCCAACAAGCTGCACCCACCTATTTAACGCTAACCTAATCACAGGACAATTTACAATGAGTAAGCAACCTACTAACCAGTATGGCTTTGGACTGTGGGAGGAAACAGGAGCACCCAGAGGAAACCCATGTGGTCACTGGAAGAATGTACAGGCTCCTTACAATCAGCACCGGAATTAAGCTCTGGAGTCTGACTCCCCGAGCTGGAACTGCCTTGAACTAACCGCTACTTTGCCATGGTGCCCCAATTTTGACATGGTGTGTGTTCCAGATGGAATAGCTCAGAAGTGTTCTTTCTGTAGAATTTATCTTGTTTGGTAACAGGAATATTTTAATTTTATTCTACTTTATTTATTTAGAGATACAACTCAATGATCCCACACCGTCTAATTACACCCATGCGGTCAACTAACCTACTAACCTGTACATCTTTGGAAAGTGGGAGGAAACTAGAGCACCTGGAGGAAACCCATGCGGCCATAGGGAGAACTGGTCATTATTTTGGTCCTGATGAAGGGTCTCAGCCTGAAATATCCACTGTTCATTTCCCTTCATAGGTGACCAGTGGAGTTCCTCCAGCACTTTGTGTGTCTACTTACAAGTACATGGGTAGGAAAGTTTTAAGGGGAAATGGGACAAAAACGGAAAAATGGGACCAGTTCAGTTATATAATTTGGTCGGCATGAACAAGTTGGGCCGAAAGGCCTGCTGTATAACTATTGCATGCTATGTAACCCTAAGCGTCTGTACGTTAAGCCACATATAATAAGGAGGGTACAATGGATGGAATTAGTCGTCATAAAGGATCAATAACCACAATGTTGATTCGCCTTACATTCAAATGGGGAGATTAAAACTCAGAAGCACAATAGCAGAATCAGCATCAGCAAATTAGGCCAAAGGGCCTGGTTCCATGCTGTGTGACTCTAAAATAAGGAAATGACCAAAATTAATGTCTGAATTTCTGTGGTTCAGTCCTGTAACTGCACAAAATAGTTTCACCTGAAATATCTTTAAATTAAATTTTACAAACTTCAGAAGTTGAAGGGGAAGAGTATCAATGTTTAACATTATGCGTTGACTTTATTTTTGGAATAGCATATACAGTATTCAGTGTTACTTATCAATTACTAATAACTCTGAAACTAACACTGTGAAAGGCGCTGCATAACACTGTAAAAGTAATCATGCGAAATTACTTTGGTCATGTTTCTATGACTGTTTGCTGCACAAGTTAAAATATTATTGAAAAGCTTAAGCTCTTTGCCACTGTTATCTAGAGGCAAACATTCCTGAAGTGCACACAGTGGCCACTTTGAAGGTAAACCTGTGCACCTTCTCGTTGATGCAAATATCTAATTAGCTAATCGTGTGACAGAACTCAATGCATAAAACCATACAGAAATGGTCAAGAGTTTCAGTTGTTGTTCAGACCAGACATCAGAATGGGAAATAAATGTTTGCATTAACGAGCAGGTGTACCTCATAAAGAGGCCACTGAGTGAAGAATCAAATTTTACAGCCTCAGTACATAAATCAGAATACAGTATTATTTAATCATTTATATATTCCTGACTTCCAGACATGGCAACTCCTCTATTTCCTTTAGGCGTATATCATACACAATCTAACTAAGTAAATGCACCCTCTTCAGGATGGCACAGTGGCGTAGCAGTTAGTGTAATGCTTTACAGTTTGTAAGTTCTCCCTGTGACTGCATAGGTTTCCTCCAGGCAGGGGTTCCCAACCTGAGGCCCACAGACCCTTTGCTTAATGGCATTGGTCCATGGCAGAAAAAAGGGCAGGAATTCCTGCCTCCGGATGCTGCAGTTTCCTCCCACGTTTCAGAGATGTATGGGTTAGGGTCAGTAAGTTGTGGACGTGCTGCATTGGTGCTGGTTGCATGGGGACACCTGCAGGCTGCCACCAGCACATCCTCGGACAGTGTTGATCATTGACACAGGTGATGCATTTCACTGCATGTTTTGATTCTTCAACGTACAGGTGGTAAATAAAATTAATCTTTATCTGGTTCTACCTACACCAAGCTCTGTCCACATCCCCCTCTTCGCATTCATTGTTAAATTGTTCAGGTGTTTTGAAAGGAACTGCTCCCACTCTCCATCCTCATGCAGTTCCATTCCCACCATTCTATAGATGCACAGTGGACAGTATCCTAAATGGTTCTATCACAGCTTGATAAGGTTGTGATATATCACAAGAAAAGCCCTCCCCATCATTGAGCACGTCTACAAGGAACGCTGCCACACAAAAAGCAACATCCAGCATAAAGGACACCCATCATCCAGGCCATGCTCCCTTCTCGCTGCTGCCATTGGGAAGGAGATACAAGCGCCTTAGGTCCCTCACCCCCAGGTTCAGGAACAGTTATTACCCTTCAGCCATCACTCTCCTGAACCAGCATGGATAAATTCACTCACCTCAACACTGAACTGATTCCACAACTTATGGACTTACTTTCAAGGACTCTACAACCTATATTTTCAGGAATATTTATTTATTTGTTTGTTTATTTATTATTTAGGTTTTTTTCTATTTGCAGAGTTTGTCTTCTTTTGCATATTGGATGTCTCTCTTTGTGTGTAGTTTTTCATTAACGCTATTGCATTTCATTGTATCTGCCACAAATGCCTGCAAGAAAGTGAATCTCAGGGTATTACATGGTGCATATACGTACTTTGATAATAAATTTACTTTGAACTTTGAACTTTGAACCGTTAGTCTTTTTGTTCTCCAGTTCTGCTCCCTCTCCATCCATTCGTCCCTCCATAAATGGTGAAATATTCAGACACCTTGATTCTGACATCTGAAATAACATGAAACATTTCCATTTCAAAAAAACTTTTCTTTAAAGACTCAGCCTTTGACCCAGCTTCCAATCTGTAACATTAACTTTCATTTGTCTGGTGCATTCATCATTACAAATCCATCCCAAGGTGCTTCAGAAGCTCATGATCAAACGAAAAAACATCTGTTGCTGAACCACAAAGAAAAAACTGGAAGACAGACTAAAGGATTGGTCAACGAAAGTGGGCTTTAAGAAGATACTTAAAAGAGTAAGTAGAGAAGACAGGCTGAGCTAATTGCTAGGCATAGTGTGCCTGCTGCATCAAGCCTTCAAAGTCCACCAGAGGTGAACCTTTCCTTTTTCAAAGCAGTAACTCTCAATTCACAATTACTGTCTGGTTATATTGGAGTCATGCCAAAAATTCAAACCAGTGCAATCAATCCAACTACATATGGATATATCATAGAGTCATAGAGCACTACAGAGAGAAACAGGCCCTTCAGCCCATCTATATGCATCCGACCATACCCCTCTATATCCCTCACATTCACGTGCCTATCCATACTTCTCTTAATTATTGCAGTAGAACCCACATCCACCACTTCCGCTAGCAGCTTGTTGCACACTCTCACCACCTCCTCAGTGAAGAAGTTCCACCTCCGGCTCCCTCAAATATTTCACATTTATCCATAATTCTCCAGTTGAGTAGTAAATCTCTTGTCAACTTCTATATGACCTCTAGTTCTAGCCTCACCCAACCAGATGGAGGAAAGACTGCATGCATTCACCCTGTTGATACCCCTCAATTTTGTATACCTCTATAAGATATCCCTTGCGCTCTAGGGAATAAAGTCCAAACCAGTTCAATCTTTTCCTATAACTCAGTGTTCTTACATTCAGTGCAGTTTTGGACAGATGTATCAGCCTTGGAGAAGGTACAAAACAAAAGCATGTTGCTGAGTTAAGTCACATAAAAGTTGCTGGTGAACGCAGCAGGCCAGGCAGCATCTATAAGAAGAGGTACAGTCGATGTCTTGGCCCGAAATGTCAACTGTACCTCTACTTATTGATGCTGCCTGGCCTGCTGCGTTCACCAGCAACTTTTATGTGTGTTGCTTGAGGTTCCAGCATCTGCAAATTTCCTCATGTTTGCTAAGTAAGAGGTTTATAATATTATAAGGGAATAGAGAGAGAGAGATCACATCTTTTTCCAAAGTTGCAAATACTAGAGGACCTTACCAGAGGGAATAAAAAAGGAGATGTGCAAGGCAAGTTTTTTAATGGGGTGGTGGTTACCTGGAATTCACTGCCTGTGTTAGTGGTGGAGGTAAATATGATAGAAATGTTTAAGAGGCTCTGAGATAGGCACATAAGTATGCAGAGAATGGAGGGATATGGACATTGTGTAGACGGAAGGGATTAGTTTAGTTCGACATGTAATTACTAATTTAAGTATTTTGATACAGTATCATGGGCTGAAAGGCTTGTTCCTGTGCTGTACTGCTCTGTGATCTAAATAGAAGAAAGCCACTGTGGCAAGAACTTGAGGGTACTTACAGATTTTGATAGCAGGTGCAATGTTTTAAGACGGTAAGATATAGGAGTAGAATTAGACTATTTGGTCCAAGTTTGCTCTGCCAATCCTTCATGGCAAATTTATTTTGCCTCTCTACCCCATTTTCCTGCCTTCTCCCTGTAACCTTAGACACCCTTACTAATCAAGAACCTACCATTTCCACTTTAAATAAACACGGAGATGAGTAGATATCAGATCACTGGAAAATGATGCTGGATGGGTAGTAATAGGGATAAGGAAATGGTAGACAAATTGAATAAGTGTTTTGCATCAGTCCCCACCGTGAAAGACACTAACAGTATGCCAGAAGTTCAAGAGTGTCGGGGGGTGGGGCAGAAGCGAGTGCAGCTGCTATTACTAGGGAAAAGATGATTGGGAATCTGAAAGGTCTGAAGGTACAGTATATAAGTCATCTGGACCAGGTGGACTACGCTACAGGTTCTGAAAAAGGTAGCTGAAGACATTAAGGAGGCATTAATAATGATTTTTCAAGAATCTGTAGATTCTGGCATGGTTTCAGAGGACTGAAAAATTGCAAATGTCACTCTAATCTTCAAGAAGGGAGGGAAGCAGAAGAAAGGAAATTATAGGCTACTTATCCTGACCTCAGTGGTTGGGAAGATGTTGGAGTTGATTACTAAGGATGAAGTTTCTGGGTACTTGGAGGCACATGATAAAATAGATCAAAGTCAGCATGGTTTCCTTAAGGGAAAATTTTGCCAGACAAATCTGTTGGAATTCTTTGAGGAAATAACAAGCAGGATAGACAAAGGAGAATCAATAGTTGTTGTGGACTTGGATTTTCGGAAGGTCTTTGACAAAGTGACACACATGAGGCTGCTTAACAATTTAAGAGCCCATGGTATTACAGGAGATATTCTAGCATGGATAAAGCAGTGGCTGATTAAAAGAAGACAAAGAGTGGGAATGAAGGGAGCCTTTTCTGATTGGCTGCCAGTGATTAGTGATGTTCCACAGGTCTGTGTTTGGACAATTCTTTTTATGTTATATGTCAATGACTTGGATGAAGGAATTAATGGCTTTTTGGCCAAGTTTGCAGATGATATGAAGATAGGTGGAGGAGCAAGTAGCCTTGAGAAAACAGAGAGGTTATAGAAGGACTTGGACAGATTAGGAGAATGGACAAAGAAATGGCAGATGGAATACAATGTTGGGAAGTGTATGGTCATGCACTTTGGTAGAAGAAATAAAAGGGTTGACTATTTTCTAAATGGAGAGAGAATACAAGCAAAGGGACTTAGGAGTCCTCATCCAGGATTCCCTAAAGGTTAACTTGCAGGTTGAGTCAGTAGTGTGGAAGGCAAATGCAATGATAGCATTCATTTCGATTGGCCTGACTCTTCTCCTTCGTCTTACAGTTTTATAGACTTGGCCTCCACAGCCATGAAAAGAAGTTTTCTTGCACAGACAGTTGTTATGAGTGGACAGCTTCAGCGTTCCTCCTGATTCAGCTGTAGCTTCTGAAAGCAAATTGAAAAGATATTTGAAGATAAAATATTTGCAGTGCTGTGGGGAAAGAGCAGGAGAAAGATTGATTGGAATGTTCTACAGAGGCTGGCGAAGATTCAACAGATTAAATCCTTCTCCAATGTAATGATTCTGTGATTCTGTGAGCGCAAAATCAGGATTTCACCATGTGCTCAGCCTTCCCTTCAGAAGCTGTACCACACCACTATCTCCACAAACTTATCATTAAAATGTGATATTCAGGAAACTCACCAATCCAATACTGTTGGGATAAATTTTCAGCTGTGATAATTCTTAATTATCTCAACAATGTCTCTTTTAGTGGAAGTTTACTATATGTACATTAATTTTTAGTATTAGAAAATGAAGTTTCCAATTTCTTTTCATCTCAAAAATCTCTTTGCGTCAGAGTAGCCAATCCATGTCATAACTGACACATTTAGCATGTTCATACTTCAAAGTTCAAATTATATTTATTATTAAAATATGTGTAAGTTACCATATACAGCAGTAACACAAAATGCTGGAGGAATTCAGCAGGACAAGCAGCATCAATGGAGAGGAGTAAAGAATTCACATTTCAGACCTAGACCCTTCATCGGGACTGGAAAGGAAGGAGGAGGAAGCTGGAATCAGAAGGCAGGGGAAGGGGGAGGAGTACAAGTTAGAAGATGATAGCTGAAGGTGGGTAGGGGAGAAGATAGGTGGTTGGGGAAGAAGGGTGAAATGAGAAGTTGGTAAGTGATAGATGGAAAAGATAAAGGGCTAAAGAAGTAGGAATCTGATTGGAGAGGAAAATGGACAACGGGAAAAAGGGAAGGAGGAGGGCAAAGGTGAGGGGACAACCTCAGAAAAGAAAGATTTCCCTTTAGAACAGAGATGAGGAGGAAGTTCTTTAGCCAGACGATTGTGAATCTGTGGAATTCATTACCACAGTTGGGTGTGGAAGCCAAGTGATTGGGTATATTGAAAGTGGAGGTTAATAGGTTCTTGATTAGTCAGAGCATCAAAGGTTACAGGGAGAAAGCAGGAGAATGGGGTTGAGATGGTTATTAAATCAGGCATGAATGAATGGTGGAGCATATTTGATGGGCCGAATGGCCCAATTTTTCTCCTATGTCTTATGGTTGTATTACTCATGGTTGTACTGCCAGTGGAAACATCAACACCTTCTACTAATTATTAAGATGAAGATCAAATATTTACAAAGGACATTTAAGTGGTGTAAGTTATTTAATTATGGAGTGCTATCCACCATGATCTGCTTTATAAATAACAATGAGTGAAGAGAGTGTGGAGGAGCAACACTTCATATTCCCTTTGGGTAGCCTCCAACCAGATGGCATAAATACCGATTTCTCTACTGGTATTTGTATTTCCTCCACTTTCCCTCTTCTTCTGTTCCACACTCTGGCTTCTTACCTCTTTGCCTCACTGCCTATTATCTCCACCTGATGTCCATCCTCCTTCCTTTTCTCCCATGGTCTACTCTCCTCTCCTATCAGATTCCTTCTTCTCTAGCCCTTTATTTTTTCCACCTATCATCTTGCAGCTGCTTACTTCACCCTCCTTCCCACTCCCACCTGGTTTCACCCTTCACCTTCCAGCTGGTCCTCCTTCCCCAATCTCCACCTTTTTATTCTGGCATCTTCCACCTGCCCTTCCAGTCCTCATGAAATATTCGGCCAGAAACATTGACTGTTTCTTCATTTCTCTTGATGCTGTCTAACCTGTAACTTCCTCCAGCATCTTCTGTGTATTGATCAGTATTTTCAACATCTGCAGAGTGTCCTGTGTTTTGAGATCTGTCAGTTCACCCTGTAAAGGTGAAAAATTCTCTGTCATCTAGGAGACCACTGAGGTTTCAGGTTATCATATGTTTCTTTACAGGCTTTCTCTGGGTGCTCCAGTTTTCTCCCACATTCCAAAGATGTATGGGTTAGTAGGCTATTGACACAAGATATTCTGAAGATGCTGGATATCCAGAGCAACAAACACAAAATGCTGAAGGAACTTAGAGCTCAGGCCACATCTATGGGGAGCAAACTGTTAACGTTTCAGACCATCACAGTTATGGGTAGTAGACTAATTGGTCACAGGGATGGGATTGAGCAGTGTGGACTCGTTGAGCCAGAGGGGTCTGTTACTGTGCTGTGTCTCTATAAAAAAAAACATTAATGTTTTGTGTCCCCATTTTCTTTGTTCAATCTGGACCAAACAGGGAGGAATATTGACAGTAAAATGTTGCTGCCAGTGGAAACAACATTTCTATAACCTCATTATAGAAAGAATGTGAAAGCTTTAGAGGGGGTGTAGAGATTTTCCAGGATACTGTTTAGAGCATGTCTTATGAGGTTGGGTTAAACAAGTTAAGGGTTTTCTCTTTGGAGCAATGGAAGATGAGAGGAAAATTGACGGAACTGTATAAGATGATAAAAGGTATTGATAGAGTGGACAGCCAGAGACATTTCCCAGAGCAGAATGGGTAAAAACAAGAAATCTTAAGGTGATTGGAGGAAAGTGTAGGGGAGATAGCAAATTTTTTTTGTACCGAGAGTGTGTGAAACGCCCTCCCAAGGGTGGTGGTAGAGGTAGACATATTTGGGACATTTAAGAAACTTTTAGAAAAATGGAGGACTATGCTGGCGGGAAGGGTTAAATGATCTTGGGAGTAGGTTAAAAGGTTGTTACAACAACAACATGGGATGAAGGGCTTGTTCTGTCTTGTACCATTCTATGTTCTGTTTTCAATGTTCTTATCAGACGTGGCTGCTCTATCCAGTGTTTTGCCTGTATCTCAATAGCTTTTGGTTCTCCCACCCAGCACCAGCAGATTGACCTCAAGAGCAGCTAGTAACCTCACTCATTCACAGGCCTTATCTTGGTGGCGCACAAAGGCACAGATCTCACTTAAAACACTCTCTCCTGTCCATCCAGCTATTCTGTGGTTGCTGCAGGATGAATTTATGTCCATATTATGCGTTTGTGGTTCTTTTGGATTTGACCTTCTGAAGCTTTAATCCCTGTGCCTGTGAAATTTTACATCAAAGCAAACCATCCTGTCCAGGAGGATAAGTAACTGCTCTTGATCTTTCTATATGTGTCACCAGAAATGGAAGGACAAGACTTAATTCAGATGAAAACAATGTTCTACTTCCATCCCAATCTGTATCAAGACCACAAGGAAAAGAGAAAATATTTGGAAATCAGAAGAGAAGCATGAAAGATATTTTTCCTTTCAAGATAACCTTGGAGAATTTCTTCAGAATAGATGTGATGAACTTGAGTTTTATTCAGGGTGTGGTAATTAAAGAACAGAGAGATCTGACATTATTGTATTAGTCTCACAGGTAAGCTTCAGAGAGACAGGAAACCAGGCACATTATCAATAACAATAAAAGACACATGGATAGATAGTTAGATCTCAGAGGATTTAGTCTGGTCCCTCCAAATTGATGCAATCATGACAAAGGCACACTAGAGGCTATACTTCATTAGGTGTTTGAGGAGATCTGGTATGACACCAAAGACTCTTGCAAATTTCCACAGATGTACCGTAGAGAGCATTCTAACTGGTTGCATCACCACCTGATATGGAGGCACCAATGTGCAGGATTGTAAGTGGCCTCAGAGTTGCAAACTCAAACAGTTCCATGATGGGCACCAGCCTTTCCAACATAGAGGACAACTAAAGAAATTTGGCCTGTCCCCTAAAACCTTCACTAATTTTTATAGATACACTGTAGAAAGCATTCTTCTCGGGTGCATCACAACCTGGTATGCAAGTTGTCCTGTCCAAGACCGAAAGAAGCTGCAGAAGATCGTGAACACAGCGCAGCACATCACCCAAACCAATCTTCCGTCCATGGACTCACTTTACACCGCACGCTGTCGGAGCAGTACTGCCAGAATAATCAAGGACACGACCCACCCAGTCAACACACTTTTCGTCCCTCTTCCCTCCAGGAGAAGGCTCAGGAGCTTGAAGACTCGTACGGTCAGATTTGGGAACAGCTTCTTTCCAACTGTGATAAGACTGCTGAACGGATCCTGACCCGGATCTGGGCTGTACCCTCCAAATATCTGGACCTGCCTCTCGGTTTTTTTGCACTACCTTACTTTCAATTTTTCTATTTACTATTTATGATTTATAATTTACATTTTTAATATTTACTAATTTTAACTATTTTTAATATTTAATATTTGTAATCCAGGGAGTGGGAAGCTCAGAACATTGCTGTGATGATTGTACGTTCTAGTACCAATTGTTTGGTGACAATAAAGTATAAAGTATCTTCAAAAGGCAATGTCTCAAGAAAGTGGCATCCATCGTTAAAGACCCCATCACCCAGGATGTGCCCTCTTGTGATTGCTACCATCAAAGAGGAGGTGCTGGAGCCTGATGATGCACACTCAATGTTTCAGGACACTTTCTTCCCCTCAGCCATCAGATTTCTGAACTACCTGTGAAACCATAAACACTAACCCGCTATTTCCATTTTTCACTATTTATCTATTTTATAGTAACTTATAGTAATTTGTCATCTGCACGTGTGCATGTATGAGGCAGCATCACAGGCACATAGCAACAGATAATCAGTATTTGCAAGAAAGACGTAAATTAAACATAAATTACTGCCAATTTTTACGAGGAAGAACACAACTAGAACAATAGGAGTCTATTTTACTGCAAACTGTTCAAAGTGGTCATAGTGCTGCTAAACTGTCATGTTTAGGTTTGAGCCAGTTAGTTCAAGAAGCAAGTGGTTGAAGGGAAGTACAGTAGCTGTTCTTGAACCTGGTGGTGTGGGACTTCAGGCTTCCATACCTCCTGTTCAATGGTCGCTGCAAGAAGATGGCGTGGTCCAGGTGGTGGGAATCTTTGATGATGGACGTTGCCTTCTTAAGGCAGCACCTCCTGTAGAGACCAATGGTTGGGAGGATGTTCCTCTGATGTATTGGGCTGAGTTCACTACTCACTGCAGCTTCTTACACTCCTACAGAGAGTATATGGACCAGAATGGGGCAAACAGGACTGGCTTGGATGGGAATCTTGGTCAACATGGACTGATTGGGCCAGAGGACCTGTTTCCAAGTTGTATGACTTTATGACAAGCAAGATTACAAATGTGTTGCCCATTGTGTCAATAATATTCCCATCACCCAGACTATATGTGCTGACCTGGGTTTGATATCCTGACCTCCAATGCTGTCTGGGTGATGTTCTCCTTGTGACCATGTGGGTTTCCCCTGGGTGCTCTGGTTTCCTCCTACATTCCAATCATTATCTGGTATGTTAGTTAATGTAATCTACCCCAGTGTAGATAGTTCACAAAAAAAGGTGTTCATGGGAGAAAAAATATGTTACAATGAAATAAAGTATCCATCCATCAATCTATCTGATGCCCCAAGATGTAACAGCATTGCGTTAACCTGTATGCTACCATGGTGGTAGAGCAGACTTGATGGGCCAAATGGCCTAATTCTGCTCTTATATTTTATGGTCTTATGGGTACATCTTTGCTATGTGATGTTAATAAAGTTCTTAATGCTTGCAATTCCTGAAGTAAGTCAGAAATTAGAAATGGATTGACCAAGGTCTAATGAAGGGGAAATTATATTTTCGAAATTTGAAATCAGCACTCTGTGTGATAGTGTGCAATTGACACTTTGGCCACTATATTTAAAAGTTACTAATTAATAGTTTTAAAGACCTCCAGCATTTAAGGAAGAAATTATTATGGATTTATTTGAGCATGTTAGGAGGATATCAGAGAACAGAAGTATGCTAATCATGGGCCATTTTGATCTCTCATTGTCCATTATAATTTCTAATTTTTAATTATATCCACTGGGATTACTGTTTCGCATTTGCATAAATCATCCTTTTATCCTGAGGCAAGACATCCCTTCTCATTATTGTCAGATTTCCTTGTGTAAGCCGAACTAACCCATGTATTTCTTGCCTTTTGCAATTGTGTCAAATTAAACTTCTGTCATTATGCTTCCACTCTCCTCTGAAATCAAATTTACTTTTAATTTCTGCTCCCAGACATAAGATCATACACAACTTAATCTTGAAATTTAATCACCTGCCCATCACCTCCCTCTGCTGCTCCTCATCCTTCCCTTTCTCACCTCTGGGCCACTCTCCTCTCCTATCAGATTCCTTCTTCTTCAGCCTTTACCTCTTCCACCAATCATCTCCCAGCTCTTTACTTCATTCCTCCTCACCTGGTCACACCTGTCACCTGCCAGCTTGAACTCCTTCCCCTCCCCTCATCTTCTTACTCTGGCTTCTGTCACCCCCCCCCCCCCAGCTTCCTTTCCAGTGCTGATGAAGGGTCTTGACCTGAAATGTCAACTGTTTATTCCTTTCCATCGATTCTGCCTGACCTGCTGAGTTCCTACAGCATTCTATGTATGTTCCTAGCAATTTTATTTTTGTTTCAAGTAATGTGAGGTAGATAAATAAACATCAGATGCAAGGGGGATGGGACCCGGAGCAATAGAGCAGTGAAAGAAGTACATGGAGTAAAGCCAGATCTAACGTATAAAGAGGCTTTGAGGAAAGAGAAGCAGAATAAATGGTGTAAAGACAGTAAGGCAGAAGGTCTGAAATGTGTGTACCTCAATGCAAGAAGCATCAGGAACAAAGGTGATGAACTGAGAGCTTGGATACATACATGGAATTATGATGTAGTGGCCATTACAGAGACTCGGCTAGCACCAGGGCAGGAATGGATTCTCAATATTCCTGGATTTCAGTGCTTTAAAAGGGATAGAGAGGGGGGGAAGGGGAGGAGGGGTGGCATTACTGGTCAGGGATACTATAACAACCACAGAAAGGGTGGATAATGTGGCAGGATCCTCTTTTGAGCCAGTATGGGTGGAAGTCAGGAACAGGAAGGGAGCAGTTACTCTATTGGGAGTATTCTATAGGCCCCCTGGTAGCAGCAGAGATACAGAGGAGCAGATTGGGAGGCAGATTTTGGAAAGGTGCAAAAATAACAGGGTTGTTATCATGGGTGACTTTAACTTCTCTAATATTGATTGGCACCTGATTAGTTCCAAGGGTTTAGATGGGGCAGAGTTTGCTAAGTGTGTCCAGGACGGATTCCTGTCACAGTATGTGGACAGGCCGACTAGGGGGAATGCCATACTAGATCTAGTACTAGGTAATGAACCGGGTCAGGTCACAGATCACTCAGTGGGTGAGCATCTGGGGGACAGTGACCACCACTCCCTGGCCTTTAGCATTATCATGGAAAAGGATAGAATCAGAGAGGACAGGAAAATTTTTAATTGGGGAAAGGCAAATTATGAGGCTCTAAGGCTAGAACTTACGGGTGTGAATTGGGATGATGTTTTTGCAGGGAAATGTACTATGGACACGTGGTCGATGTTTAGAGGTCTCTTGCAGGATGTTAGGGATAAATTTGTCCCGGTGCGGAAGATAAAGAATGGTAGGGTGAAGGAACCATGGGTGACAAGTGAAGAGGAAAATCTGGTCAGGTGGAAGAAGGCTGCATACATGAGGTTTAGGAAGCAAGGATAAGATGGGTCTTTTGAGGAATATAGGGAAGCATGAAAGGAGCTTAAAAAGGGGCTGAGAAGAGCAAGAAGGGAGCATGAGAAGGCCTTGGCGAGTAGAGTAAAGGAAAACCCCAAGGCATTCTTCAATTATGTGAAGAACAAAAGGATGACAGGAGTGAAGGTAGGACCGATTAGAGATAAAGTTGGGAAGATGTGCCTGGAGGCTGTGGAAGAGAGCAAGATCCTCAATGAATACTTCTCTTTGGTATTCACCAATGAGAGGGAACTTGATGATGGTGAGGACAATATGAGTGAGGTTGATGTTCTGGAGCATGCTGATATTAAGGGAGAGGAGGTGTTGGTTGTTAAAAAACATTAGGACAGATAAGTCCCCGGGGCCTAACGGAATATTCCCCAGGCTGCTCCATGAGGCGAGGGAAGAGATCCCTGAGCCTCTGGCTAGGATCTTTATGTTGTGACAAAATTTGTGAGGAACGGGGCAGAGATCAGTGACTTATGGGGGAGGAGTGAAATAACAATACCTAGGGTGGAAAAGTGATGTTTCCAGTCATAACAATGGAAGCATAAAGGTGCTGTTACTGTAGAGTTTGTATGTTTCTGCAGCTGTTCTGGTTTCCTCCCATAGCCCTAGCCCAAAGGCAGAGGTAGGTTAATTTGCCATTGTAAGTTGCCCCCAGTGTGCAGTGCAAGTGTGAAACTAAGCAGGTATGCAAGGGAGTTAACGGAAATGTGGAGAAAATAATATTTCTGTTGGTTGAGTGCTTGATGGTTCTCATAGACCTGTTGGGTTGAATGGCCTATTTCAGCATCTCAGGCATCATCTATGGGAAAGCGAAATAGTGAATGGATTTGGTCCAGAACTCTTCCAGGACTTGATTTCCCATGTGTACTTGTTCCACGAGACCGCCAGGTAAAGGCTGCTCACAGTGGATGTATCTGCAAACTTTAGATTTACCTGTATGGTGGAGAGTTAGTGTGGGTTGTGATCATTGTGGGAAATAGCAATCTCAAAGATCTTGTGCTTAGCTAAACTCCAGTTTAATTACAGAGCTGCACGGTAGCATTGCAGTTAGTGCATCGCTTTACAGCACCAGCAATCACCAATCAGGAGTTCAATTCCCATCTCTGCCTGTGAGGAGTTTCCAAGTTCTCTCCATGACTGTGTGGGTTTCCTCTGGGAGCTCTGGCTTCTTCCCACATTCCAAAGATGTATGGGCTAAGGTACGCAAGTCATGAGCATGCTGTGTTGGTGCAGGAATGTCACTTGCAGCCTGGCCCCAGCACATCCTTGGCTGCGTTGGCTGTTGATGCGAATGACACATTTCACTGTATGTTTCGATGCTTTGATATACATGTGACAAATAAAACTAATCTTTACCTTTATATAAGAGGGCAGAATGAATATATTAATGGCAGAGATTCATAGGATCTTGATTCGTAAAGGGGTTAAGGAGAATGCAGAAGAATAGTGTTTAAAAAGAAATCTGCTATGATTGAATGGTATAAAAGACTCAAAGTGCTGAATGACCTAATTCTGCTCCTATACCTAAAAGGCATTAAAAAAAAGATCTTGATATGACTTAATTATTTTACAAACTGGAGCCAGTAGCTTTATCCAGGAAAATGCTGCAAACTGTCAGCAGATCAGACAGCATCTGAAGGAAAACAAACAGACAATGGCCTTGGTCTGCAGTCATCTACAGCCAAAAACTGTGATGATGTCACTCAACATCTCAGTTTCTGTCTCTGACCAAGGCCACACCATATCCTGAAAGAACGATTATCTTTGCTGAAATGTTAATATACTCCTCGAGTCAGAGCCAACTACCAATCACACTAGGCAGATGGACTGTTGGTTCAATAACTCACCGCCTTGGCAAACAAATAAACCAGTTGGTATTAAGTCTAAGGCAAAGCCACAGCAGCAGAGTTTTTTGGATGTTCAGCATCTAGTTGTGTTCACCTGAGTCTCTATGAAAAAAATAAAACTTGGATGGCTTTGCTAACACGGAAGGTGAAAACCTGTTTGCAAATCATATTCTCAGTATTATTGTTTTATTTGCACACTTTAACTTCTTTTCCACGTTAATGTTTGTCAGTCTTTGTTTAGAACATTACAGCTTGACTATGTCAGAGATATTGCTTTAACATGGGAGTGGGGTGCAGGGCGGTGGCAGAGGAGTTAATAGAAGGGGTGTAGATGCCTGGTATAAGCTGCCGGGGCGGTGGCAGAGGCAGATACGAGAGCAGCATTCAAGAGTCTTTGGACAGGGACATTACAATGGAGGGATATCATATTAATCGGGTGAAGGCAGAAAGGGATTTGGCATTGTGTTCAGCACAGACATAATGGGCCAAAGGGCCTGTTTCTGAGCTGCATCATTCCCTGTCCTCTGTTTAATATTATAACCCATTATGTTGATATTTAACAAGCAGGTAACAAGCAGCAAATATTGTAAGAAGACATTAAATGCAAAAAAAAGAGTAAGAAATGGTGAGTCATGAGGATGAATTAATGAAAGGTGACTAGTGAGGACAGTTGGGACATCTGATAATATACACCTGATTCAACTTGTAACAGGGACAACAGCCATAATCACTTCAACAACTGATTATATGAGCAGAGGACAAAAGGGCTGCTCAGCTGAGCAGCTGAGCAGCTGATTGAATTAGAGGTTCAGAAGCCAGTTTACTGCAGTCAGAAACTAGGAGTAACCGAACCTGCTGAGACAACACAAAGAGGGATGGGAGATACACACCGACCTCCAGCTAATGTCACAATGTAGAGGGACAAGGCATGGAAAAGATGGGGTAAAATACAGTATTATGAGGAGAGAAACAGGAGAGAGTGATTCATCCCCTAAAGCACTGCACAGACCTTCAGCAATTGATGTTAGTGTTGGCTTATTATTGTACCTTCAAAATATGCAGTATACAACCCAAAAATCATGAACCAAAGAACAATGGAACCAACCTGTTCAAAGAAAAACATCACACATCAAATCTCCCCTCCTCCCCTGCAATAAAACAAAATGCACCTGTACCGATGTACATTGAAATCTGGCATTGAGCTTTCCCACAGCCCAAATCAGAAACAGCTTTATTCTCACTGACTCATATGAGGTGTGAGCACCACAGTAGCATAGTGGTTAGCACGATGTTATTACAGTCTGGGGTATCAGAGTTTGGAGTTCAATTCCGGCATCCTCTGCAAGATGTTTGTCCATCCTTCCTCTGTGCACGTGGGTTTCCTCCAGGTGCTCTGGTTTCCTCCCACAGTCCAAAGACCAGCTGGTAGGTTAATTGGTCATAGTAAATTGCTCTTGGGTTAGGCTGGAGTTAAATCAGTGGGTTGCTGGGCAGTGCAGATCACTGGGCCAGAAAGGCCTATTCCATGCTGTATCTCTAAATAAAAATAAAAATAAAATAAATATAGAAACATAGAAAAACCTACAGCACAATGAAGGCCCTTTGGCCCACAATGCTGTGCCGAACATGTGCCAAAATATACTTGTTGATTTGCAGCAGCGGTACAGTGTAAAGGCACAAGATTGCCAAAGATTACAAAATAAAAAAATAATGTTAAAATAAAGGAATAACAAGGATCTGTTTGTGGGTTCATGCATTGTTTAGAAATCTGACGGCAGAGGGAAAGAAGCTGTATCTGAATTGTTGAGTTTCCCATCAGGTTTCTGTACCTCCTTCTCAGTAGTAATAATGAGAAGGCATGTCACGGATGGTGGAATTCCTGAGTACTATTGCCATCATCTTGAGGCACTGCTTCTTGAAGGTGTCCTCAATGGTGTGTCTGTGATGGAGCTGGCTAGGTCTATCTGAGTCAGGCTGAGGCAGTGGGGAGAGCCTTCCAGCTTTTCATTAATAACATACATCTGATCTTTGTTTTGTTTCTATTCATAATGATTCTGATTTCACCCATTCATCCTAAACACAAATGCCTCCGGTATTTCTTGAAGTTAGAATTATCTGCCTAGGTTTTGTGCTCTGTTCCCTGAAATGGAATCTAATCTTTCAATCTGCCTTGCACTTTCATGATTAAAGGATCAGTCCGAAACGTCAGCTCTTTATTCCTCTCCATAGATGCTGCCTGCCTTGCTGTTCCTTCAACACTTTGTGTGTGTTACATTTACTGCCTATTATGCCACTGGCACTTAGGGCAGCAAAGAAGGTCCTCCAATTCTGGCAGTGTTCAGGGCTTCCTTCATCATGTCAGTAGTTTCCTCTCAGTTTTTACTCATATTATTCATGCAAGTCCCAGATAGAGACTCAGGAATACTGTCGCACTCAGATGTAGAAGGATTTTTCATTGTTGTTTCCGCGACAATTTTGTTTTACCAGTCAGGGTTCTTAGCCCTGAGCTGAACCCTCAAACCTGGAGGGCCAGTGGACCACTCATAGTCTGGCCTCTAACGAGACTATGGACCTGTTTGGCATGAGTGACCCTACCAAAAGCTAAATTATAAAGCCCTGACTCCAGCCAACATAGTTCTCCGGGTCATTGAGAAATGCAAACCTCAAAACCCAATGGCAAGGTTGTGGTGCCCTTGGAGGTGTGTGTGTTATCCATGTTATTTGTCTACCAGTGTTCATGTTCTCTGTAACGGCAACACTATATTCTGCATTTTGTTCTGTTTTCCATTTGTACTACCCCAATGTAATGATGTTTGGATTGATCCTCTGGAACACAAGGAAATGAAAGATTTTCACTGTATCTTGGTACAGGTGATGATAGTGAACCAGGTGCCAATCACTAGTTACTGACATTTGGCTGAAAGCTTGGTCCATATTAGTGAGGCCTGAGGAATGTGTAAGGAGTGAGTTCCAGTGTTAACAGCAAATGGTGGGTCAGCTCCTTTCACTCTGAGGCCTGAGCCACAATAAAAGGAAAACATGAATATGTTTTGTAGTATTCAAAGTTCAAAGTAAATTTATTATCAAGATATGTATATGTCACCAAATTCTACCCTGAGATTAATTTTCTTGTGGGTTTTCACAGGAGTAGAGCAAAGAAGTACAATCAAGTCAATGAAAAACTACACACAAAGACTGACAACTTGTGCAAATACAAAAGAAACAAGTAATAATAAATAAATAATACTGATAACACGAGCTGTAGAGTCCTTGAAAGTCAGTCCATAGCTGTGGAATCAGTTCAGTACTGTGGTGAGTGGAAGTAGCTATGCTGGTTCAGGAGCCTGATGGTTGTAGGGTAGTAACTTGCCCTAAATTGGGTGGTGTGGAAACTAAGGATCCTATACCTCCTTCCTAATGGCAGCAGCAAGAAAAGAACATGGTGGTCCTTGCAATGGGTACTGCTTTCTTGTGGCAGCACTTGTTGTAGATGTGCTCACTGGTGGGAAGGTCTTTTGCTGTGATGAACTGGGCTACATCCGCCATTTTTCTGTTCTTAGGCATTGGTGTGTCCATACCAGGCTGGGATGCAGCCAGTCAGGATACCCTCCACTGTGCATCGATAGATGTTTGTCAGAGTTTTAGATGACATGCCAAACCTGCAGAACCTTCTGAGAAAGCACTGGCACTCTCCTGCTTTCTTTGAAATGGTATTTACTTGCTAGATGCAGGACAGATTGTCTGATATGATGACACCCAGGAATTTAAAGCTACTGAACTGCTCTACCTTGATCCCTTAATGAGCACTAGCTTAAGGACACCAATTTCTTCCTGCTGCATTCAAAATACAGTAAAACATCACAAGTGAATTCACCTAAACTCCCCCACTGTAGGAAACATTCTCTGCACGTCCACTGTACTGAATCTTTTCAATATTCAATAGGTTTATTTAGAGATACAGCACCTGGAGAAAACCCACACGGTCATGCTCCACACAGACAGTGGTGAGAATTGAACCCAGGTCACTGGCACTGTAATTGTGTTATGCCAACCACCACACAACTGTGCCACACAAATGATGTTATAATGACAGTCTGTTTAACTTCCGGTGATAAAAGAGACCCCCAGTGGAAATATCATTATGCAGAGGTCCTTCCCCTGTACATTGGGGAACTTGTGTGGGAGATGTTGCATAAGACAGTGCCATGCAGCAGAATGTTGAGGTAATTCATTGACACCCTGTCCACTTGTCCTTTCTATGCCAGGACAAGTCAGTGTACCTTGCTTATATAGAATGTATCCACTGTCTGAGAATCTGAAGGGGGTATTCCTCAAGTTTTGGCTGCACTTCAGCCCTGCATTCCTGATATATGGGCACCCGGTACTGAGGGGAATGGGTCGCTCCAGGGATTTTCTGGCAGGCTTGCTCCTGGGCCAGGTCAAGACAGCAGTTCCTGGGTTCAGACAGCAGACAGCTGAGTCTCTGCCCCTCTTGTGGGGTTGTATTCATGCCTGAGTGTCCTTGGAAAAGGAGCAGGCGATCACAATGGGGACAGTGGGGAAATTCCAAGAATGGTAGTGTTATGTTTTGTAACTGCAAAACATAAAATGAATCAAAAAGAAAAACGAGGGAGCCCAAGAGATGCTTGTAAACTTAATTTTTCTTTTAACGAGATGCAAATGTATGACATGGTGGCATGATAACGTAGGCCGTTCATGTACTTTTACAAATAAACCATAATGAATTATTCAAACAATAATGCTTCAAACAATATATTTACAATATTACTAAATATTGCTGAAATATTAAGCACACAACACACCTCCCTGCTTAACTATAAACTCTAACTCAATGTAGAGTGCATCTATACAGTATATAGTATACTGCACGTGTGTGTGATATATACATATATATATAGGCATCTGTTTGTCTTGCCAGTCTTGTGAGACTATGGATTTCCGCCTTGGAAGGTTTCCAGGGCACAGGGCCTAGGCAAGGTTGTATGGAAGACCGGCAGTTGCCCATGCTGCAAGTCTCCCTCTCCATGCCACTGATGTTGTCCAAGGGAAGGGCACAAGGGCCGATACAGCTTGGCACCGGTGTCATCGCAGAACAATGTGTGGTTAAGTACCTTGCTCAAGGACAGAACACACTGCCTCAGCTGAGGCTCAAACTAGCGACCTTCAGATCACTAGACCGATGCCTTATCCACTTGGCCAACCGCCAACACACACACACACACACACACATATATATATATATATATATATATATATATGTGTGTGTGTGTGTGTGTGTGTAGTATACTATATATTGCAACTACTATATAGATATCCACAGTATAGCAAATTTTAAACTGTCCCATTCAGACCTACAGATTTAATTGCTGTGGAGGCTTTCCTACTCTGGTGGAATAACATCTTTCCTGACAAGGGGAACACTTTGCTGGTCAGGTGAGACTTGTGGCTGTAAAACAATTTCATGCTCTGGGGCCCCACCCGTGGGGGTTACAGGAGCTGACTCTGGGACTGCCAGAAATATTTCTGACAATTCTGGCCACCTTTCTTCTCAAATAATTGACTCTGCTCTCCTCAACTGATTGATGTGTTGCATCCAGATGATATCAGATGCAATCTCCATTGTATTGGAGGGTGATCTAGCTCTGTCCTTAATCTTTCTGTGTATCCACTTTTGATCACCTCTGTCGTCCCTCGGGCAGGATTGCTTGACAAGGAGTAAAGCGTTGAACCTCATTGTTTGAGGAGCCCTCCACTTCCCTCAGCTATTTGTCCTGCAGACTCCTTCTGAGATTGGATTTGAAGAGATCTCAGCGTGAATGCAAGGGATGACCCAGGAGCAGCAGAGCTGTCGAGCCGTTAGTTATGGAGTGTGCTGCAATGCGATATGCAAGAAGGAAATTGGCAAGCTTCTGATTCAGTGCCAGTGTAGTGTGTTCTGCTGGCATAGCTCTCAGTGCATTCTTTAGACTCTGGACAAACTTTCCACCAAGCCATTTGTAACTGGATTGTATGGTACGTGTGTAATACATCTTATTCCATTCACTTTCAGGAATGACTGAAACTGTTCTGCAATAAATTGTGGGTCCGTTGTCACTGCCTAAGTGTTCTGGAAGACCAGTTCTTGAGAATTGGCTTCTTGACACAACAACAGTGTGCGGGGCTATAGTGGAATCTATAGGGAACACTTCTGGCCACCTTACAGCTGCATCTACTACTAACAGGAAATTTGTCCCAGTGAATGGTCCAGCAATACCCAGATGACTCTTCTGCAAGGGCAATGCAGGCCATTCCCAGTGATGGAGAGGTGCTGCTCTTGGCATCTTCTGCATGTGTTGGCATCCTGAACAGAGCATGGCAAGCTGCTCGATCTGTTGATCTATCCCAGGCCACCAGACAAAGCTTCAAGCCAATGCTTTCATTTTGACCGTGACTAGATGACTGGCAAGTAGCACCTCCAACACTTTAGATCTCAGCTTGGACAGTACAGCAACTCACAATCCCACATTAATATTGACAATATTCTTGCGAACTGCCTGACCGGGGTGGGGGGGGGGGGGTGGTGGCGTTGGTGTTCAAGTAGGGTTAAACTCACCTCAACATGTCTTTTACAGTTAGGGTTGCCAACTTTCTCACTCCCAAATAAGGGACAAAAGTAGCAGTCAAATCCCAGGACACTTTACCCCAGGAAAGACTACCATGACCATGAAGCCTTGCGCGGGCACCTGCGTGCGCATGCGTGTACGTGCCGAATTTTTCTCCCATAAATCGGTTTTGCCTTCATCTTTCCAACTATACTGTACATACATTATTTCTACTTTATATAGGCTGTGTATTTATCATATCATTCCTGCTTTCACTATATGTTAGTGTTATTTATTTTCGGTTTTATGTGTTATTTGGTATGATTTGTTAGGTTATTTTTTGGGTCTGGGAACACTCAAAAATTTTTCCCATATACATTAATGGTAATTGCTTCTTCGCTTCACACCATTTCAGTACGAAAGGTTTCATAGGAACACTCTACCTTAGAGGGGGAAATACGGGACAAACCAATTTAGCCCAATATACGGGATGTCCCAGCAAATACGCAACAGTTGGCAACCCTGTGTTCAAGTTCAACAGTGCATGACAGGAAATGAGGAAAGGTGCAGCTGACTCATATCATGTCCTCACGGCCCGGTAGCACATGCTTTGCAGCCCGGCACTGGTCCGCGGCCCGATGGTTAGAGACCGCTGCAGTAGGTGACCCCAACAGACTTACAGGTGAAGTGGTGTTTCAACTGGAAGGACTGTTTGGGGCCCTGAATGATAATGAGGGAGGAGGTGTAGGGGGCAGGTGTTGCACTTATTCCGCTTGCAAGGATAAGTACCAGGAGGGAGATCAGTGGGAAGGGACGAGTGGATAAAGGAATAGGAAGTGATCCCTGAGGAAAGCAGAAAATGGGGTGGGGGAGGGAAAAATGTGCTTGGTGGTGGGATCCCGTAGGAGATGGTGGAAGTTACAAAGAATTATGTGCTGGCTGCTGAGGTTCGTGAAGTGGTGGGTGAGGACAAGAGGAACCCTATTCCTGGTGTGGTAGCAGGAGGATGGAGTGAGAGCAAATATGTGTGAAATGGAAGAGATGCAGCTGAGGGCAGTGTTGATGATGGAGGAAGGAAAGCTCCTTTCTTCGAAGAAGGAGGACATCTCATTAGTGCTGGAATGAAAAGCCTCATCCTCAGAGCAGATGTGGCAGGGACGGAGAAATTGAGAAAAGGAGATGGCATTTTTACAACTGACAGGGTGGGAACAGGTATAGTCCAGGTATCTGTGAGAAACAGTGTGTTTATAAAAGATATAATGAGATAGACTGTCTCCACAGATAGAGACAGAGAGATTTAGAAAGGGGAGGGAGGTGTCAGAAGTGGGACAAGGAAACTTGAGGCCAAGGTGGAAATTAGATTCAAGGATGACGAAGTCAACAAGCCCAGCATGGGTGCAGGCAGCAGCAGCAATGCAGTTTTTAATGTAGCGTAGGAAGAGTTGGGGAGCAATACTGGTGTCGCCTTAGAACATGGACTGTTCCACATAGCCGACAAAAAGGCAGATATAGCTGGGACCCAAGCAAGAGCCCATGATGACACCTTTGGTTTGAAGGAAGTGGGAGGAGCTAAAGGAGAAATTATTGAGAGTGAGGACCAGTTCCACCAGACAGAGAAGGGTGGTGGAGGAGGGGAATTGGTTGGGTCTGTTGTCCAGAAAGGAGTGGAGAGCCTCGAGGCCTTCCTGATCAGGAATGGAGGTTTCACATTCTAGTGGTTGATGATCAGTAATGAGGGTAAACTCGCTCTCATACAAGTACAAGTTGAAATATTTTACACTCCAAACTAGACTCAGGCAAGCTTCTCTGGATGATGGGGGTCATAATGTGTGAGTACAGTGTCTGGCGTGCCATCTCATACTGCTTTGACCATTGTCATTTCTTCCTGATCTGTAGTAATGAGTTCAAGGGGTGGAACGTAGAAGCCAGGTTTGGCAGGAACGTGTTATAGAAATTGACGATTCCTAAAAAGGACCACAACTGTGACACGTTCTTTAGCCTTGGCACATCCACCACTGCATGAATTTTCTCATCACACTTGTGTAATACTTGTGCATCACTGGTGTGACCCCATTAAGTGATGCTTTTGGTTTACCGAATTCACACTTGTTGCGTTTTGCTCTGAGCCCAAAATCTTCCAATCTTTTTAACACTGACTTGAGATTTTGGAGATGATCCTTGTCATCCTTACCGGTAACAATGATGTCATCCAGGTAACACTGAGTGGTGGGCAGCCTTGCAACACCTTGTCCACAGCTTCTACCAGAGTGCAGGTGCAGATGCTACTCCAAAAATAAGCCTTTTGTAGCGATAAAACACCTTCTGAATGTTTATGGCGAGAAACACTTTGGATTCTTCTTCCATTTCAATGTGTAGGTAGCCTTCAGCTAACTCCACCTTGCTGAAGTGTTTTCCTAAAGGTTTGCAAAGATATCCTCTATCCTGGGCAGAGGGGATTCTTCTACTTTCAGTACTGGTTGATAGCCACCTTAATATTACAACGGGTCCTGACAGAAACATTTTTTTCTTGGCTACTCGGACCCACTGGCATGGCCCACAAGCTCCATTCAAACTTGAAAAGAATTCCTTCAGCCTCCATGCAATCTTGCTCACTGGCTATTTCAGAAACAACAGAAAAATCTGCAGATGCTGGAAATCCAAAGCAACGCGCACAAAATGTTGAGGGAACTCAGCAAGCTGGGCAGCATCTAGAGAAACGAGTAAACAGTCAACATTTTATGCCGAAACCCTTCATCAGGACTGAAAGGGAGAAGAAGTCAGAATAAGAAGGCGGCAGGTGATAGGTGAATCTGGGGGAGGGGGTGTAGTTCAGAGCTGGGAAGTTGATTAGCAGGAAGTAAAGTCTAACGGAGCAGTATTTCAATGGGGTAAAGGAAATTACAGCGGTATGAGAAAGGAGTTGGCCAAAGTAAATTGGAGGAAGATGCTGGCAGGGATGACAGCAGAGCAGCAATGGCTTGAGTTTCTTGGAAAAATGAGGAAGGTGCAGGATAGATATATTCCAAAAATAAATAAAAATACTCTAAAGGCAAAATAGTACAACGATGGCTGACAAGAAAATTCAAAGCTAATGTAAAAGCAAAAGAGAGGGTATGAAACAAAGCAAAAATTAGTGGGAAGATAGAGGTTTGGGAAGCTTTTAAAATCCTACAGAGAGCAACTAAAAGAATCATTAGGAGGGAAAAGATGAAATATGAAAGCAAGCTAGCAAACAATATCAAGGTGGATAGAAAAAGCTTTTAGAAGTATGCAAAAAATAAAACAGAGATGAGAGTGGATATAGGACTGCTAGAAAATGAGGCCGGGGAAATAATAACGGTGGACAAGGGGATAGCTGAACGAAATAAATATTTTGCATCAGTCTTCACTGTGGAGGATACTAGCAGTGTACCAGGTGAAGTGAGTGCATTTACTATTACAAGGGAGAAGGTGCTCAAAAAACTGAAAGCCCTAAAGGTACATCAGTAACCTGGACCAGATAAACTGCACCCTAGGGTTCTGAGAGACACAACAGTAGAAATTGTGGAGGCATGTGTAATGGTCTTTCAAAAATCATTGGATTCTGGCATGGTTCTGGAGTACTGGAAAATTGCAAATGTCATTCCACTCTTTAAGACAGGAGGGGGCAGCAGAAAGGAAACTATAGACCAGTTAGCCTGACTTTAGTGGTTGGGAAGAATTTGGAGTCAACTGTTAAGGATGAGGTTATGGAGTACTTGGTGACACAGGACAAGATAGGACAAAGTCAGCATCGTTTCCTTAAGGGAAAGACTTGCCTCACAAACCTTTTTGGAATTCTTTGAAGAGATTACAAGTAGGATCGATAAAGAGGATACAGTAGATATTTTAGATTTGGATTTTCAGAAGGCCTTTGTCAAGATTCCACATATGAGGCTGCTTACGAAGTTAGAAACCCATGGTATTACAGGAAAGTTACTAACATGGTTATAGCTTTGGCTGATTGATAGGAGGCAGCAAGTGGGAATGAAAGGATCCTTTTCTGATTGGCTGCCAATGACTAGTGGCGTTCCACAGGTGTCAGTGTTGGGACCACTTCTTTTTATGCTATATATCAATGAGTTAGATGATGGGATAAATGGCTTTGTGCTAGGTTTGCAGATGATACAAAGATTGGTGGAGGGGCAGGTACTGTTGTGGAAGCAGGTAGGATGCAGAAGGACAAATTAAATACAATGTTGGAAAATGCATGGTCATGCCCTTTGGTAGAAGAAATAAATGTACTGACTACTTTCTAAACAGGGAAAACATCCAAAAATGTGAAATGCATGGGGACTTGGGAGTCCTTTGCAGAACATCCTGAAGGTTAACTTGCAGGTAGAGTCAGTGGTGAGGGAGGCAAATGCAATGTTAGCATTCATTTCAAGAGGACCAGAATACAAGATCAAGGATGTGAAGCTGAGTCTTTATAAGGCACTGGTGAGACATTACCTTGAGTATTGTATACAGTTTTAGGCTCCTTATCTAAGAAAAGATATACGAGCATTGGAGAGGATTCAGAGGAGCCTCACAAGGATGATTCCAGGAGGAACGTTTGATGGCTCAGGACCTATACTCACTGGAATTTAGAAGGATGGTAGGGGGGGTGGTGTTCTCATTGAAACCTTTCGAATGCTGAAAAGCCTAGACAGAGTAAATGTAGAAAGGGTGTTCCCCATGATGGGAGAGTCTAGGACAAGAGGGCACAGCCTCAGGATAGAGAAGTGTTAATTTAAAACAGAGATGTGGAGAAATTCCCTTAGCCAGATGGAGGTGAATTTGTGTTTTTTTTTACCAGAGGCAGCTATGGAGGCCAGGTCCTTGGGTGTATTTAAGGCAGAGCTTGATAGATTCTTGAATGACCTCTGCATCAAAAGTTATAGGGAGAAGGCTGGGGAGTGGGGCTGAGGAAGGGAAAAAAGGATCAGCCATGATTGAATGGCTGAACAGACTCGATGGGCCTAATTCTGCTCCTATGTCTAATGATCCTATGGTCTTGATTATGAAAGAGATAAAGGGCTGGAGAAGGGGGGAATCTAATAGGACAGGATAGAAGATCATAGAAGAAAGGAAAGGAGAAGAAGCACCAGATAGAGGTGATGCACGAGTAAGCAAGGAAAATGTGAGAGGGAAACAAGAATGGCAAAAGGTGAAGGAGAGGTGGGGGGGGGGGCAATACTGGAAGTTGAAAAAATTGATGGTCATGCCATCAGGTTGGAGGCTACCCAGACGGAATATAAGCTGGTCCTCCTTCAACTTGTGGCAGTCAAGGAGGCCATGGACTGACAAATTGGAATTGTAATGGGTGGCCACTGGGAAATGGCACTTATTATGTCAGATGGTGTGAAGGTGTTCAATGAAGCAGTCTCCCAAACTACATCGGGTCTCACCAATATACAAGAGGCCACACTGAGAGAACTGGATATAGTTCAACTTTTCAGTTCAGCCAAGCCAGTGTCCAATTCCATTTTAATTAGTTTTCCATTCACTTCTGGTATAAGCTATACTGCTTGTCTCTTACTCATTTTCACTTTGGAAATCTCAAAGCTACACAGTCCTTTGTCACAGGCATGATTATAAGATTTTCATCAACAGCTCGTAAATTAGTGCTCTTTTTGAAAATGCAACTTGGCTTTTTATCTTTAACTCTTCCCTGCTGCAGTCCATTTATTTTTGAATGCCTGACAAGTTCTTTCTATGTCTCCTACTTTGTTGCACTTCCTGCAAGTATCACTGCTAAACTTGCATTAGTCTTGTGCACGTGAGCCCCACACCACAGCAATGCAATTTGTTTGGGAGAGAGGTTTCTGTTTAGACGTTGTTGCAATTTTATTGCAACTTTGATTCCTGACTTTAACCAATTGGGTCTCTGGCTGCTATTTGCATTGATACAGCAATTTCAGCTGTTTTTTTAGATAATGTGAGTTGTGCCTCAATTTGGAGCCATTTTTGAATGCTTTTTTGTAAGATTCCACAAACTGAACAATCTCTCAGCGCAGCATTAAGCCCATCACTGAACTGACAATGCTTGGACAATCTCTTCAATTCAGCCACATATGCTGAAATGGACTCCCCTTCCTTCTTATTTTGCTTATGAAACCTGCAGTGTTCTGCAATTAATGTTGGTTTTAGTACTAAATGTTCCTGGGTTACTTTCACAAAATCAGCAAAGATCATTTCAGATGGTTTGGAGCAATTAAACTTCTAAGTAAACTGTATGCCTATGCCTTTAAACCCAAGGCACTCAGCAAAACTGGCACTCACTCTTCATTGTGTATTTCATTTGCTTCAAAACACAGCTCAATTTACCCAGTATGCAATATCCAGCTATCTGTTGTACAACTAAATATGTTTATCTTTCCAATGTTGCTAGTCATTTCTGCTTTTTTTTATTATTTATCACCTGATACTCACTGTTTATGAATCTGTGAATTTGTCTGTTTTTTGGATTTATTTAACTTGACCATCTCTGTCCCTTCCTGAAGAAGCACATGCTGCACTGGTTTCTTTTAACTGAGATATTTCACTATGCTTTTTTTTAACTCAAAGGTCTTGCTGCGGTTCAACAGGTAGGTAATTGTCTTAAGTTTGTTTAAAACTTCCTCATCACCACTATTACTATTTGTGACTTCAAAACATAATCAAAAGAAAAGGAAGGGAACTCAAGAGATGCGTATAAACTTCGATTTTAATTTTAGCAAGACATATGCATATAACGTGATGGCATGATGATTCATGCCATTCATGTACTTATATATAAAACCCATAATGAACTATTTAAACAAGTAAGAATGCTTAATCAAACAATATATTTACAATATTACTGGAATATTACTGAAATATTAAATACACAACAAGTAGGCCCCCCCAGGGAATTGTTTTGTAGATGGTAGTAACTGCATTTTAATTTGAAATTTTTAATAGTTTTGTAAATGCTGAAAAATTCCAGAAAAGGGCAAGTAACGTCGTGAAGGATCCCACCCACCCTGCTCATGGACTTTTTGACCCTCTCCGATCAGGGAGGAGGCTATGTAGCATTCATGCCAGGACCACCAAATTCCAGAACAGTTACTTTCCCCAAGCACTAAGGCTGATCAACATCTCCACCCACTAACCCACCCCTCCACACCCCTATGACCACTTCTTTATCATTTCCTGTCAGTCACCTCATGTACAGACAGTCTTGTGTCTAGTGTCACGTTATGGACATACAATCAATCTATGTATATAAGCTATCATATATGTTTACTGTATATTTATTATGTTTTTTAAGTATTAGCATGTTCTTTATCTTATTGTGTTTTTTTGGTGTAGCATCAGATGTGGACTAACAATTATTTCGTTCTCCTTTACACCTGTGTACCGGAAATAACATCAAACAATCTTGAACTTTGAATCTTGAAATCCCTGATCACCGTGTGTATTTTATGAGTGAATAAACTTTTGTAGTTTTGTATAAACAATGCGAAAAAGAAAAGTGCAAGGAGCAATTTTATGGATGAGAATCATTAAAATCAGATTGTTACTAATGGGAATCAGTGAATCAGAGTTGATGTATTCTGAGATATTGCATCAGCTTGTGATCTGTCAGTGAATAAATCTCTGCAGAGGATAATAAAGTCTGATCAAACTAAAATCATCTATCGTCATGTGTGACAAGGATCAGCTGTTTCTTTTAGATTTCTATGATAGATCGATAACAACTCTGGTTTTAAGCATTTCCATAAACAGACTTTATTGCTGAGGACAATGAGGCTGCCTTAACCTTTGCACTCTGATAAACGTTATTTTCAAAAGCCCCATAAAACGTAATGGGCATTTGCTGCAAAGTTGTATAAACTTATTGAACTGCTAAAAATAATAGAAAAAAAAACAGAAACATATTGGGATCTGTTTTTTAAGCAGTTTGAGGATTTTAAAACAAGAAAAGAAAACAGCAGGATTAGAGACAGATTTCGGATTAACACCACTGATGCCACTTTTAAAAATGCATGGAAGTAAATATTCTTTAGCTGACCACAGGCTGGAGGTGAACTGGGCGCCCCTGTTGGAGGTAATGTGGACCGGTACCCCCCCCACCACCCAAAACACTTGCAGTAATAAATTGACTGGTATTAATCTAACCTTTCTGAACAAGTTGGCCATCACAAAGTTATTCTGGTGTATTTTCACACCAGTTCCATGATTAAAATGAAGTCAAAGAACACTACAGAACAGAAACAGGCCCCTGGGTCCATCCAGTCTGTAGTTCATTATTAAACTGCCAAGCCCCATCCACCTGCGTCCGGACCGTAGCCCACCATACAACAGCTATCCATGCACCTATCCAAATCTCTTTTAAATATTGTAATCGAATCTAGATTCACCACTTCTTCAGGCAGTTTGTTCCACACTCTCACCACCCTTTGAGTGAAGAGGTTCCCCCTCATGTTCCCCTTAAAGATTTTACTTCTTACCTGCTTGCATTTACCCTGTCTATACCCCTCATAATTTTGTATACCTCTATCAAAAATTCTGTATCCCTATGCTCCAGGGGAAAAAGTCCTAACCTATTCAACCTATCCCTGTAACATTCTTTAAAATTATACCTGTGATGCTGCAAAACCACGCGAGGTAGATGCAGATCAATACAATATTAGACACCAAGGGAAGGGATAGGAATAGTGCCCAATATATGGAGTTACATGATGTTAAAAGGCAAATAAATTAACTCTCATGCATGTTATGTGGGTGCAGGATTGTGCGGTGTTGCTTGTGGGCTGTCCCCTGCACATCCTTAGTTTGCGTTAGTTGTTAATGCAAAGGACGCATTTCACTGTATGTTTTGATGTACACGTGACAAATAAATGCATCTGAATCTAAATTTCTCATGCATCCCTATTTTTCATTGTGTTCAGCTCTGGTTCCCTCATTTTAGGATGGGTGTGTAGGCTGTAGAGAGGATGCAAAGGAGATTTACCAGGATGCTGCCTGGATTAAAAAGCATTTCTTATGAGGATAGGCTAAGCAAAATTGAGCTTTTCTCTTTGGAGTGAAGAATGATGAGAGTTGACTTGATAGAGGTACACAAGATAATAAAAGCCATAGATCGAGTGCATAGTTGGTTCATTTTTCCCATGGTATAAATGGCAAATATGAGGGGACATCATTTTAAGATGATTGGAGGAGAGTATAAGGGGATGTCAGAGCTATGTTTTTTAGACAAAATGTGGCTGTGTGGAATGCCCTGCTCAGGGTGGTGGTAGAAGCAAATACATTCCGGACATTTAAGGTATTAGGGACCCCTTAGACAGGCACATGGATTAAAGAAAAATAGAGGGGTATATGAGAGGAAAGGTTAGATTGATCTTGAAGTAGGTTAAAAGGTCAGCACAATATCATGGGCTGAAGGTCCAGTACTGTGCCATAATGTTCTATGTTCCACGTTCTTTGTTCTATTGGTCCACTGTTCCTGGCCGTGAATCCAGCTGCGTTCATCACAAGCTCTGGACTTTTTCTCCCTACATTATCCACCTTTCTCATCCACCCCTCCCCCCCCACCCCAAAACACTCCTCAAAACCAAACGAATTGACAAAGATTTTGGCCACCTCTCCTCCATAGCTGTTCTAACTCATTGCCAAATTTCATTTGATAGTATGTGAGAAAGCAAGTATTTCAATACCAGAGAAGTCAGATCCTTGAAGTTGTGGACTTGCAATGTCCTATCCATAGCCTACGCATGGAATAATTCCAAATGAGATCGGCATACAAGATCACAGCGAAAGAGAAAGGAGGAAAGGAAAGAAGACACAGATGTAAAATATTCTGCAATAGTTAGAGGTGCCAAAGAGAACAGCAAAACATTGTAAATTCAAAGGAATGTACTTTATACAGAATGCAGCCGTATCTCAGAAGTAATCAACATGGATTATATCATATCTTCAATGAAGAAAATTGTACCTTTGTTCATTACAAATGTTAACTTAAAGATAAACTTTATTTATCACTTGTATATAGAAACATTGAAACATACAGTGAAATGTGCTGTTCAAGTCAATTACAATGCTGTCCTTCTCTGATTGGCTGCCTGTGATTAATCTGTCTAAGTCCTTCTGCAGACCCCCAGTTCCCTCAACACTCCCTGCCACTCCACCTATCTTCATATCCTCTACAAACTGGGCCACAAAACTATCAATTCTGTCATCAAAATCGTTGGCATATAATGTGAAGGGAAGCAATCCCACCACTGAATTCTGCAGAACACCATTAGTCACAGGCAGCCAATCAGAAAAGGCCCCCTTGTAGCGGTGTGCTACACACAGCGCTAGAATAACCACACAGAGTCGGTGAGTTGGAGTTGGGATGAAAGAGATTTATTCAAACTTCGGGGCCTGCTTTAAAGCCTTCCTGTTCCCGCCCTCCCTGGAGTGGGACTGCTGTGGGGAATGCATATTCCCAGACCCTTTCCGCGCGCGGGATTTTCCCCCTGCTGGTGAAGATGGCCTGGCGCCCTTTTTGGGGCCAGCCCTCTGCCTGCGCACGCTGTTGTGAGCCGGTTCGTGGGTGCCAGAAAGTGGGTCACCACATAACCCCCCCCCCCCAGAACCGGCGATACCTCCCCCAATGTCCACAGTCTGGATCGGTCTCTGTTTGGGAGGTCTGCCCCTGCGCCGCGGTGCCTGAGCCTGGACCGGCTGCGCCAAGTCCACATGGACCGGTTTGAGTTGGTCCACTGTGAATACCTCCTCTCTCCCCCCAATGTCCAGCACGAACGTGGACCTGATCACCTTAAACGGTCCCTCGTAGGGCCGCTGTAGCGGTGCCCAGTGTCCGCCCCGTCGTACAAAAAGAAGCTTACAGTTCTGCAGGTCTTTGGGTACACAGGTCGGGCTCTGTCCGTGCTGTGAAGTGGGTATGGGGGCCAGGTTACTGAGCCTCCCCCGTAGTCTGTCCAGGACTGCTGTGGGTTCTTCCTCTTGCCCCCTTGGGGCTGGTATGAACTCTCCTGGGACTACCAGGGGTGCGCCATACACCAACTCAGCCGACGAGGTGTGCAGATCCTCCTCGGGCGCCGTGCGGATTCCGAGCAGGACCCAGGGAAGCTCGTCCACCCAGTTAGGCCCCTCCAGGCGGGCCATGAGAGCCGATTTCAGGTGACGGTGGAAGTGCTCCACTAGTCCGTTCGACTGTGGGTGGTAGGCAGTTGTGTGGTGTAGCTGAGATCCTAAAAGGCTGACCATAGCTGAACACAGGCTGGAGGAGAACTGGGCGCCCCTGTCGGAGGTAATGTGGGCCGGTACCCCAAAGCGTGTTACCCAGGTTGCGATCAGTGCTCGGGCGCAGGATTCGGAGGTGGTGTCGGTGAGCGGGACTGCCTCTGGCCATCTGGTGAACCGGTCTATCATAGTTAGGAGGTACCGCGCTCCTCGCGACACTGGTAGGGGCCCCACGATATCCACATGGATGTGGTCGAACCTCCGGCGGGTGGGTTCGAACTGCTGCGGCGGAGCCTTGGTGTGCCGCTGCACCTTGGCCGTTTGGCACTGCATGCACGTTTTGGCCCATTCACTGACATCTTTACGAAGCCCATGCCACACGAACCTCTTGGAGACCAGCTGGACCGTTGTCCTGACGGAGGGGTGCGCTAAGTTGTGAATGGATTCGAAAACCTGCCGGCGCCAGGCTGCTGGGACAACGGGGCAGGGTTGGCCGATAGCTACGTCACATAGTAGGGTCCTCTCACCTGGGCCTATGGGGAGGTCTTGGAGCTGCAAACCGGAGACTGCAGTCCTGTAACTGGGGATCTCAGCGTCTGCCTGCTGTGCCTCTGCCAGCGCTGCATAGTCCACCCCCTGGGACAGGGCCTGTATGGTAGGTCTGGAAAGTGCGTCTGCCACGACGTTGTCCTTTCCCGAGATATGCCGGATGTCTGTCGTGTACTCGGAGATGTAGGACAGATGTCGCTGCTGGTAGGACGACCAGGGGTCGGACACCTTCCTGAACGCAAAGGTAAGCGGTTTGTGGTCTGTGAATGCGGTGAAGGGCCTACCTTCTAAGAAGTACCTGAAATGCCGGATTGCCAGGTATAGTGCCAATAGCTCCCGGTTGAAAGCACTGTATTTGAGTTTGGGTGGTCGTAGGTGTTTGCTGAAGAACGCCAGGGGTTGCCAGCGACCCTCGATGAGTTGTTCCAGGACTCCACCAACCGCTGTGTTGGATGCGTCCACCGTGAGGGCAGTAGGAACGTCCGTTCTGGGGTGCACTAGCATCGCGGCATTTGCCAAGGCTTCTTTGGTTTTAACGAAAGCGATTGCGGCCTCTTCGTCCCAGACAATGTCTTTGCACTTACCCGACATTAGAGTGAACAGGGGGCACATGGTTCGGGCTGCTGAGGGGTGGAAACGGTGGTAGAAATTCACCATACCCACGAATTCCTGCAGGCCTTTGATTGTGTTGGGTCAGGGGAAGTTGCGGACCGCGTCTACCTTGGCGGGCAGCGGGGTTGCCCCGTCTTTAGTAATCCTGTGGCCCAGGAAGTCAATGGTATCAAGTCCGAACTGGCATTTGGCTGGGTTGATTGTAAGGCCGAATTCGCTCAGTCGGGAGTAGAGCTGGTGGAGGTGGGACAGATGCTCCTGCCGACTACTGCTGGCTATGAGGATGTCGTCCAAATAGATGAACGCAAAGTCCAGGTCGCGTCCCACCGCGTTCATTAGCCGCTGGAAAGTCTGTGCGGCATTCTTTAGACCGAACGGCATTCGGAGGAATTCGAAAAGTCCGAACGGGATGACGAGTGCTGTTTTGGGGATGTCTTCTGGATGTACCGGGATTTGATGATATCCCCGGACGAGGTCTACCTTGGAAAAGATCCTTGCGCCGTGTAGGTTTGCTGCAAAGTCTTGAATGTGCGGCACAGGGTAGCGGTCTGGCGTTGTAGCCTCGTTCAGTCTGCGGTAGTCACTGCATGGTCTCCAGCCCCCCGTTGCCTTGGGCACCATATGCAGTGGGGAGGCCCATGGGCTGTCAGACCGTCGTATGATCCCCAATTCCTTCATCTTCTTGAACTCCTCCTTCGCCAGTCGGAGCTTGTCCGGGGGAAGACTTCGAGCACGGGCGTGGAGGGGTGGTCCCTGGGTCGGGATGTGGTGCTGTACTCCGTGTCTGGGCATGGCTGCCGTGAACTGCAGTGTCAGTACTGATGGGAAATCCGCCAGGACCCTGGTGAATTCATCGTTGGACAGCGTGATGGAGTCCAGGTGTGGGGCTGGCAACTTCGCTTCACCCAGGGAGAACGTTTGAAAAGTCTTGGCGTGGACTAATCGCTTCCCTTGCAGGTTGACCAGCAGGCTGTGGGCTCGTAGAAAATCCGCCCCCAGGAGTGGTTGGGCCACGGCAGCCAGTGTGAAGTCCCACGTGAACCGGCTGGAGCTGAGCTGTAGCCATACCGTGCGGGTGCTGTAGGTTCGTATTGTGCTGCCATTTGCGGCCCTCAGGGTTGGTCCCGGTTCTCTGTTGCGGGTGTCGTAACTCGTTGCAGGTAAAACGCTGATCTCCGCTCCGGTGTCGACCAAAAATCGGCGTCCCGACTGCTTGTCCCAGACGTACAGGAGGCTGTCCTGATGGCCAGCCGCTGTAGCGATGGGTGGTGGCTGGGCCCTGACGTTTCCCGGGAACTTGCAGGGTGGTCTACAGCGACGGGCCTCTGTGCCCCACCGCTGGTGGTAGAAGCACCATTGTTCATTGGGCTCTGCTGCCGGGCCTGGTCTGGTCTGTCGTTGGGCACGCGGCTTGGTGATCTGTGCGACGGATGCCCCTCTCTCCTTCTTGGCATTCCACAGCACATCTGCCCGGGCCGCCACCTCCCGGAGGTCGCTGAAATCTGTGTCGGACAGCAGCAGGCGTATGTCCTCGGGCAGTTGCTCTAGGAACGCCTGCTCAAACATGAGGCAGGGTTTGTGTCCTTCAGCCAGGGCCAGCATTTCGTTCATTAATGCTGACGGCGGCCTGTCTCCCAAACCATCCAGGTGCATTAAGCGGCATGCTCGTTCGCGCCGTGAGAGTCCGAAAGTCCTTATGAGCAGGGCTTTGAATGCTGTGTATTTGCCGTCCTCCGGGGGCGACTGTATAAACTCCTCAACTTGTGCAGCAGTCTCTTGGTTGAGAGAGCTCAGCACGTAGTAGTAACGAGTGGACTCCGAGGTTATCTGCCGAATGTGGAGTTGTGCTTCTGCCTGTTCCAACCACAGACGGGGTCTCAGCAGCCAAAAGCTTGGCAGTTGTAATGAAACTGCGTGAACAGATGCGGCATCGGTCATCTCTGGCCCAAATATCGTTTGCGCCGTCGGGGTCACCAAATGTAGCGGTGTGCTACACACAGCGCTAGAATAATCACACGGAGTTGGTGAGTTGGAGTTGTGATGAAAGAGATTTATTCAAACTTCGCAGCCTGCTTTAAAGTCTTCCCGTTCCCGCCCTCCCTGGGTGGGACTGCTGTGGGGAATGCATATTCCCAGACCCTTTCCGCGTGCGGGATTTTCCCCCTGCTGGTGAAGATGGCCTGGCGCCCTTTTTGGGGCCGGCCCTCTGCCTGCACACGCTGTTGTGAGCCGGTTCGTGTGTGCTAGAAAGTGGGTCACCACACCCTTTATTCCCACTAATAGCCTGCTGCCAGTCAGCCAATCTTCTATCCATGCTGGAATCTTTCCTGGAATACGGTCGACTCATATCATTTTTAGAAGCCTCATGTGCAGCACGAGGCCTTCTGAAAATCCAAGTAAATGACATACATTGATTCTACTTTGTCTATCTTGCCTGTTATTTCCTCAAAGAATTACCAACAGAATTTCCAGGCAAGATTTCCACTTAAGGATACCATGCTAACTTTGGTCTATTTTATCATGTACCTCCAAGTACCCCAAAACCTCATCCTTGATAATGGACTCCAACATCTTCCCAACCACTGAAGTCAGGTTAACCCCTTTCTTAAAGAGTGCAATTACATTTGAGTCATTTTATAATTGGGGGTACATTTCATGTCCATTGATGATAATGATATGTTTTCTAACTATTTTCTTCAAAATTATCATATTTTACTGATTAAAGGAAAGCATATTATAAAATCAGACAAACATTTTGTGCACACTATGTTTCATTTAATTTGAAATTGTCATGATGTTCCTAAATTGACAGTTTCCAATGTCCATTTTTCAATTGAGTGGGTCTTGGCCTCAAAATAATGATTAAAAACCATTAAAGTTAGTATTACCTATTTGTTATTTATTTTAAAATTCTAAATACTTTAGAAAAATACAATTTTTAAATTGAGTTTCACATTTAAATGAAATAAACATCTCAGTTTATTAATGTCCGTAGAAGTTCTATCAACTCTGTGACTAACAGAACACCCCCCGTAACTAAAAAATAGTTTGTCCCAAAGCCATGTGACCAGCATCACAGGATGTCATTTCTCTCAGTGGCGGCCATTTTCAATATTTCTGGTGAGTGTCCTCTCATTTTTTTAAATATTTTATCTCTAATACCGCAGTGTCAAGGAGTGTATTAATTGACTGTCAACGATGTTGGGTACATTGTTATGGTTTACAATTCTTTTATGATTTTAATTCAAATATATGTTGAAACTTAAGGTTAACCTGATAAAGAAAATGACAAGTGGCCAGCCATGCAAGGCCTACTATTGAAATTATGGGATAAAATAGGGAAATTGTCAACTATGTTACCTGTCAACTAAGTTACCCAGTAGGGCCAACTCATGAGTAACATAGTTGACGTGGCCCTACTGGGTAACATTGTTCACTGATGATAATGGATCAGTTGCCATAGATCAGTGTATTTTGTCATAGTTTAGGCCTGTATGTGCCACTGAGGATTAAAGGGATATTTGCCAATGATTTTAAACAGATGTCAGCAGCTGAGAAACAGCAGAGATACAGGGCTCGGTGGGGTGCTGATTCTGCAAGAAGGTCAGCATACTTGGAGAAGCAGAGAGAGGCATGGCACAGGCTTAGAGCACAAGGCAAGGTCAAAACAGTGACAGAGATGAGTGAGAGACAAAAAAGAAGCAAGAGGGCCTATTGGAGGAAAGCACAGCAAAGAAGCAGAGAAAGAAAGTGCAGGCTTGAGAACTTAGCTACACCACCAGGAGAAATCACATACCGAGACGTAAGCTGCCCTTGCACCGCCAAACAAAGTTTTGAGTGTCAGCGTGTAGAGAACAAAGTTTTGAGTGTCAGCGTGTAGAGTGGATAGGGGAGAACCAGTGGATGTGGTATATTTGGATTTTCAAAAGGCTTTTGACAAGGTCCCACACAGGAGATTAGTGTGCAAACTTAAAGCACACGGTATTGGGGGTAAGGTATTGGTGTGGGTGGAGAGTTGGTTAGCAGACAGGAAGCAAAGAGTGGGAATAAACGGGACCTTTTCAGAATGGCAGGCGGTGACTAGTGGGGTACCGCAAGGCTCAGTGCTGGGACCCCAGTTGTTTACAATATATATTAATGACTTGGATGAGGGAATTAAATGCAGCATCTCCAAGTTTGCGGATGACACGAAGCTGGGTGGCAGTGTTAGCTGTGAGGAGGATGCTAAGAGGATGCAGGGTGACTTGGATAGGTTGGGTGAGTGGGCAAATTCATGGCAGATGCAATTTAATGTGGATAAATGTGAAGTTATCCACTTTGGTGGCAAAAATAGGAAAACAGATTATTATCTGAATGGTGGCCGATTAGGAAAAGGGGAGGTGCAACGAGACCTGGGTGTCATTATACACCAGTCATTGAAAGTGGGCATGCAGGTACAGCAGGCGGTGAAAAAGGTGAATGGTATGCTGGCATTTATAGCGAGAGGATTCGAGTACAGGAGCAGGGAGGTACTACTGCAGTTGTACAAGGCCTTGGTGAGACCACACCTGGAGTATTGTGTGCAGTTTTGGTCCCCTAATCTGAGGAAAGACATCCTTGCCATAGAGGGAGTACAGGGAAGGTTCACCAGATTGATTCCTGGGATGGCAGGACTTTCATATGAAGACAGACTGGATGAACTGGGCTTGTACTCGTTGGAATTTAGAAGATTGAGGGGGGCTCTGATTGAAACGTATAAGATCCTAAAGGGATTGGACAGGCTAGATGCAGGAAGATTGTTCCCGATGTTGGGGAAGTCCAGAACGAGGGGTCACAGTTTGAGGATAGAGGGGAAGCCTTTTAGGACCAAGATTAGGAAAAACTTCTTCACACAGAGAGTGGTGAATCTGTGGAATTCTCTGCCACAGGAAACAGTTGAGGCCAGTTCATTGGCTATATTTAAGAGGGAGTTAGATATGGCCCTTGTGGCTACGGGGGTCAGGGGGTATGGAGGGAAGGCTGGGGCGGGGTTCTGAGTTGGATGATCAGCCATGATCATAATAAATGGCAGTGCAGGCTCGAAGGGCCGAATGGCCTACTCCTGCACCTATTTTCTATGTTTCTATGTAACACTAATAACTTTAGTTTTGGAGTTCAGCAAAAAACCCCCTGCTCTGCCTCAAGCAGACAAAAACAAGGATGACGAAATCCAGCGGGGTCCTCATCTGACTGACCAGTAGTGTGCTCTGAAATACGATGGTAAAATTTACCCAGGAGTCATTCAGGAGGTCACTGAGACATGTGCAGGTAAAGTGCATGCACCACATAGGAGTCAACCATTTCTTCTGGCCACTAAGAGATAATGTGCTGTGGTACCTGTTTGACGACATTGTCAGAATGATTCCTCCTCCAAAGCCAGTGACATCGCGTCACATCAAAATCGATAAAGATATCTGGTCTAGTTTCTAAAAGGTCCAACTGAATGTTGTAGTTAATACTGTTGTGTTAAATATTGATTTTACTGTACTATTTTTAGGTTAGGCTTCACTTGGTCCCCTGCTGCCGCAGTTTTTTGAACCCATTACTTTAAAAAAGCATTACTTTAAAAAACTGTAGTCTTCTATCATTCACCAGTTAGTCAAACCAAAGATTGTTCCTCTACTACGTGTTTGCTTTTTGCCTCACGTCTGTCAAATTTCTAAATGTCAATGTAAAATCCAGTATATTGACTGTTTTGTATGAATCTTGTTAGCCAACATTTAATTCTGATTAAATGTGTGAATTGAAAGCACTTTTTTTGAACCCTTCACTAGCTTCTGGTCAATAGGAATGTTTTGTTCGCAATGTACGAAAGCTTGTTCCTCTACTATGTAACACAGATCAAAGTTGCTGGTGAATGCAGCAGGCCAGGCAGCATCTGTAGGATGTAGGTCTCTAGGTCTCGGCCTGAAACGTCGACTGCACCTCTTCCTACAGATGCTGCCTGGCCTGCTGCGTTCACCAGCAACTTTGATGTGTGTTGCTTGAATTTCCAGCATCTGCAGAATTTCTGTTGTTTGCGTTTAAATCCTCTACTGTGTGTTTGTTTTAAGTAAATGAAAATGTATTGTGTTCTGTATTCCTTTAATTAATCATTATTGAATTCTGTATCTATGAATTGAAAGTCTCAATTGAATGGCACTTCTGCCCTGAAATAAACACTGTGCTGATAGTTAATAATTATGTCCAGTCAACTATGTTACTTGTGTCAACTATGTTACACCTGATTTTTTTTTTAACATTTAAGCTAACTAAAATGCTGCTTCTGATATCCTTCAAGGTATATCGTACATCCACACAGGTTGGAGTTTTGCATAACATCTTTTAAAACTATCAAAATGACCTGTAAGGCAGATTTATGATTTAAAAAAATACTCCTGACCTTAATGATTGTGCTGAGCATATCACATTTATATCTGCAAAATATTAAATTCTTTAAAAACTTTTTTAAAAAAATCATTGTACATATAGCAGAATGGACACAGGAACTCCTAATAATGTATGTTACCTAAAGTAAAGCATTTAGTCAAAGTCTGTAATGGCATATGGTTTGTCCATAACATAGTTGATACACTAACTAGCAAAAATATCCTTTCCCTTAAAATATCAAAAAAAAGTTGTTAATTCTTAAGCTTTGCAACTAGTGGATATATGACACTGAAGGAATATTTTAACTTAAACTACTAGTTGTTTTATTGGGAAAGCACATTACTTCTGTACTTCTTTGTTTATGTGAAATGTACCCCCAATTATAGAATGACTCACTTGCTATTTTCCATTCCTCCAGAACCATTCCAGAATCTAATGATTCTTGAACTATTACCAGTAATGCCTCCACAATCTCTTCAGCTCCCTCTTTCAGAACCACGGTGTGTACTTCATCTGGCCCAGTTGACTTGTTTACCTTCAGACCTCTCAGCTTTCCAAGCACCTTCTCCATAATAATTGCAACTACATTCACTTCTGCCCCCTGACACCCTTGAATTTCTGGCATACAGCTGTTTTCCACAGTAAAGATTGATGAAAAATATATATTAAGTTCACCTGCCATTTTTGTTCCCCATTACTACTCCTCTGGGTTCATTTTCCAGTGGTCTGATATCTGCTCTTGCCTCTCTTTTACTCTTTATACTGTCTATCTGGAAAAAAGCCTCAACATTATATCATTTGCTTTTATATTCTAGTAGTTTTGAATTGAAGGTTAACGTTGCATTTGCTTTCCTTAGCACTGACTCAATCTACAAGTTAATTTTTAGGGAATCCTGCATGAAGGCCCCTTTACACCTCTGTTTTCTAAATTTGTTTCCCAAAGAGGGTATGTCATGGATGCTGAGGGTCGTTAATGATTGATGCTGGCATCGTGTATTGTAGATGCCCTCAAAGGTGGGGAGCTGGTGCCCATGGTGGAGCCGGCTGCGTCTACAACCCTCTGCAGCCTTTTCCAGTCCTGTGCATTGGTGCTTCCATACCAGACAGTGATGCAACCAGTCAGGATGCTCTCCATTACACATAGGTAGAAATTTCCCCAAACTCTTAATGAAGTATCACTGCAGGTGTGCCTTCTTGATAGATTTTCAGAGACGTTGACACCCTTTCCACTGCTGACTCCTCAATGAGAACTGGTATGTGCTCTCCCGTCTTCCCCTTCCTGAAATCTACAATCAATTCCTTGGTCTTACTGACATTGAGTGGAAGGTTATTCTTGTAACACCACTCAGCCAGCCAATCTATCTCATCCGTATATGCCTCGTCTTCACCATCTGAGATTAGTATACTTATATTCTCATGAAGCCTAGTGCTTTGCAAATTTTGAAAACTACTTTGAATAGGTATTAACAGCTTCCTGGATTCTACGAACCGGAACATCAGGAGATTTGTTGTCAATCAAGCTGGTTTTATCATGCAGTAATGCATGCAAAGCACAACATCAGAGGAAATCTAGCAGAACATTTTTCTCTAACTTCTCTGCTTCATTACACCACTGCTTCACATGCAGAGTAATGGAACAAGAAACTCTCCCCCCGGACTCCTGCACTACAGGAAGCAATAACTGTGCTCGTTTCCTGATGACAATTATTCTGCTTATTCTTCTTTTACTGGCTGTGCAGAATCTCAGGCAAGACCAGCATTTAATGTCCAACCTCATCTGACCTTGAGCTGGAGATAGCAAGCCATATTCTTGATCACCTGAAGTTTTTGTCAAGCATTTATTCCCAGAGAGTTCATGGTAAACTCCAGGAGAAGGGCAATTTAATCTGTCATTCTCTCTTCTCTCCTCTCCCATCAGGCAGAAGATACAAAAGCCTGAAAGAACATACCAGCAGGCTGAAGGACAGCTTCTATCCTGCTATTATAAGATTATTAAATGATTTTCTAGTATGATCAGATGGACCTTTGACTGAACAATTTACCTCTTACCTTGCACCTTACTGTCCACCTACTCTGCACTTTCTCTGTAACTAACAATACTTTTTGCATTCTGTTATTGTTTTCCCTTGTGCCACCTCATTGCACTGCTGTAATGAATTGATCTGCATGAATGCATGCAGAATAATTTTTTACAGTATTTATTTATTTAGAGATACAGTGCCGAATTCTCCCTTCCAGCCCAGGCGTGGTGCATGTTACAATAAACCCATTACCAATATCTTAGGTCTATTGATACCATCAGATAATTTTGGAATTTTCATTAGAACAATGTTCATCAGAACATTGGAACCATAACATATTTTGAATTTCTTCCGCATCTATTGTTATTTCTGATCTATTTGCATTTCTGCTTGTTTCACTATTCCCTGCCTACAAGGGTACAAGGGCAAATGGGTAGAGCAGGTGTCAATATTGCTAAATTCATATACTGGTAAACTGTTCCATTATGCACCAGGTTCACCAGATTGATTCCTGGGATGGCAGGACTTTCATATGATGAAAGACTGGATCGGCTAGGCTTATACTCGTTGGAATTTAGAAGATTGAGGGGGAATCTTATTGAAACGTATAAAATCCTAAAGGGATTGGACATGCTAGATGCAGGAAGATTGTTCCCGATGTTGGGAAAGTCCAGAATGAGGGGTCACAGTTTGAGGATAAAGGGGAAGCCTTTTAGGACCGAGATTAGGAAAAACTTCTTCACACAGAGAGTGGTGAATCTGTGGAATTCTCTGCCACAGGAAACAGTTGAGGCCAGTTCATTGGCTATATTTAAGAGGGAGTTAGATATGGCCCTTGTGGCTAAAGGGATCAGGGGGTATGGAGAGAAGGCAGGTACAGGGTTCTGAGTTGGATGATCAGCCATGATCATACTGAATGGCGGTGCAGGCTTGAAGGGCCGAATGGCCTACTCCTGCACCTATTTTCTATGTTTCTATTATCACAAGCACCGAGGTACAGTGTACACTTGCATACTGTTCGTACAGATCAATCTATTACAACTGTCCATTAATGTAGGACAAGTTATCAAAAATATGAACAGATGGAGAAGGAATTTCTTAATGGTCCTCTGTCCTCTCCTATCGAATTCCTTCTTCTTCAATCCTTTACAACCCCTTCTTTTTCCATTCGCATTCTGGTTTCCCTCTACTCTTCTTTTCTCTTCACCTGCCCATCACTTCTCTTTGGTTCCCCTCCTCCTTCCTTTTCTCCCATGGTCCAGTGGCTTTTCGCATCAGATTCCTTCTTTTCATAAACGTGACAAGGTCTGCAGATCCTGGAAATGCAAAGCAACACACACAATATGCTGGAGGAACCAGACAGTCGACGTTTCAGGCCAAGATCCTTCTTCAGGACTAAAGAGCAAGGGAGAAGGTGCCAGGATAAAAAGTGAGGGGAGGGGAAGGAGGTTAGCTGGAAGATGCTGGGAGAAGCCAGGAGGGTGGGACAGATCAAGGGCTGGAGAAGAAGGAATCTAATTGGAGAAGGGAGGAGAAGGGTCCCAGGGGGAAGTAATAGGCAGGTGAGAAGAGGTAAAAGGTCAGATTGGGGAATAGTGGAAGGTGGTGTTGGGGGGTGAAAGTTGTTTACCAGAAGGAGAAATTGATGTTCATGCCATCAGGTTGGAGGCTACCCAGATAGAATATAAGCTGTTGCTCCTCCATCCTGAGGGTGGCCTCATCTCAGCACATGAGGAGGCCTTGGACCAACATGTTGGAACAGGAATGGAATTGCAATTGGGAACTGCTTGTGGTAGATGGAGCGGAGGTGCTATACAAAGCAGTTACCCAATTTACGAGGTCTCACCAATGTAGAAGAGGCCACTTTGGTAATATCAGACACAATAGAGGACCCCAGCAGATTTGCAGGTGAAATATTGCCTCACCTGGAAGGACCGCTGGGGCCTTGAAGGCAGGTGAAGGAAGAGACATGTGGGCAAGTGTAGCACTTAGGCCATCTACAGGGATAAGCGCCAGGAGGAAAATTAGTGGGAAGGAATGAATGGGCAGGGGAATCACAGGGAGTGATCCCTACAGAAAGCAGAGTGGGGAACGTAAATCCCTTTACCTCTTCCATCTCCCCCTCTCTCTTTTTCCGTTCCTACTCTGGTTCCCCTCTCACCTTTCTCTTCTCCTCACCTGGCCATAGTCAATAAACAGAAGACTTACATAGGTGTATTTACTCTCTAGATGCCCCAGAGATGCCTGTGGGGCTAGAGAGATGGTGTCTGCTGTAAACCTATTTCAATGGGAGGTGAACTGCAGTGGGTTGAGGTTGTCTGGAATTAGAGTGTGCCACGACTAGCCTCTCATGATGGTAGAGATCAGAGCTACTGGGCAGTAGTCATTAAGGCACCTTTCCTAGGTACTGGAATGGTAGAGGTCTTCTTAAAGCAGGTAAGAAACACAGACTGAAGCAGAGAGACGATGAAAATGTCTGTAAATGCCTGTGCCAGTTGATCTGCACAGGATCTAAGGACATTGCCAAAGACACTATGTTACTTCACATGGGGGCACCCTTTGAAAGACTGATCTTGCATCCTCAACGATGGCTGTGGGTTCAGGTGCACTGGACACTGTTGGGGTGAGTGGTGACATAGCAATTCCCTTCTGTTCAAAGTGTGCATAGAATATATTAAGCACATTGGGAGGAATGTACCCTGGTCAGCAATGCTGCCCAATATATCATAAAACATAGCACAGTGCAGAACAGCAACACACACAAAATGCTGGAGGAACTCAGCAGGCCAGGCAGCATGTTGTTGCATTAATGAAGTCATAGGAGAAAATTACTGGTGGGTATAAAGCAGCTTCTTTATTCGACAAAACAAGATACAGCAGGCATCATATGGAGACGCTTTTGGTGGAAAGATCTGCTGACCCAACGTGGGGCTCGATATTTTATGTGCCAAACATCAAAGGACATTCCATATTTACAGTGTATGGATGATGCTTCCTTTGAGACGACATACAACCTTCACAGCTCCTGATTCACATCCACACCACAGACATCCAAATGAATTTTAATCAGCATTGTCTGGACTGGGATTCACAGCTTTTAGGAACCCAATGTTCAGAGTTGCACTCCAAATTAAATGTTCAGTACATTTTTAGATGTGAAGACTGGTAGCCAAAGTCAATTGCTAAATTTTTATGTCCTAAACCCAAAAATCACTCTAACACAGCATCTATGGAAAAGAGTACAGTTCACATTTCAGTCCTGCCAAAGGGTTTCGGCCCAAAGTGTTGACTGTACTCTTTTCCATAGATGCTGCCTGGTCTGCTGAGTTTCTCCTGCATTTTGTGTGTGTTGTTCGGACTTCCAGCATCTGCAGACTTTCTCTTGTTTGTGGCATGACAGAACAGGCCCTTCGGCCCACAATGTTATGCTAAACAAAATAAATTAGTAATCAAATGGTCAACTAAACTAATCCCCTCTATCTACACAATGTCCATCTCTTTCCATTTTCCTCACATTCATATGTCTCTTAAAAGCCTCTAGATGTATCTGCCTCTACCCATCACTCTTCCTGTAAAAAAAACTTGCCCCTCCAATCTCCTTTGAGCATACCCTCTAGTATTACACCTTTCAACCCTGGGGAAAAGATACTGTCTTTCTACTCTATATATGCCTCTCATAATCTTATAAACTTTTATCAGTTCTCCCCTCAGCCTCTGCCACTCAAGAGAAAACAACCCTAATTTGCCCAACCTCTTATAGCATATGCCCTTTAAGCCAGGCAGCACCTGGTAAAACTTTTCTGCACCCACTTCAAAGTCTTGGCATCCTTCCTATATTCATGTAAGCCCTGCCATAGCTTACAGCAGGTCTAGGACTCATTTTTGGACTGGTACTGTCTCTTGGCACCTTTGGACTGGAGGACAGCTCATATTCAATTTGTATTTAAACAAAGAAGGAAGTGATGAAACAACTCTGCAGAACATTTAACTTCAGTGGCTGGGAGACTTGTATAATGTATTGTAAGTGAAAAGAAAAACCTTGGTTTTCAAAAAGTACAGATTAATCGGGGGTCGTCAGTGTAAGTTTGTACAGTAAAGTGCTGCTTGATTGAATTGATTGAGGAGTTGCTGAGCAGACTCAATGAAGGCATTGCAGATGATACAGTCTACAAGGCTTTTGGCGAGTCCTAAATAACATGCTGGTCAAAAACACAGAAATTATATATAATATCTATACTATATGTGTGTGTAGATATATATATAATGCCCTGCTTCACATCTTTAATGTTATGCTGTAGGTATTTCATTTAGCAGTTCTGTAAGAGCAGTTGGTTCTGCTTTCAGCTTCTTTGGGTTATCGCTGAAGATAAGGGATGATGAGGAATGCGTGCCATCTAATAAGGGTAGTTTTTCTGGTGAGGAACACTAAGGTTGGGCTTGGGGCTTTTGTTCGGCAGGAGATGAAGAGAAAAGACACTGGAGAGAACAGGTTGCAAGATTTGACCTGGTGCAGGACCATGATTCAATAAAGCCGGGTGCCATGATTGATTGAGGATCAATGAATATGATGAAACATTGAGCTCCAACTTGTGCACATTTGACTATTTAATTAAAATGAGCCCTTTTCTTTCTGTTTTTCTTTACCAATCTGTTAGTTAAGATTTATAAATATAACTCTTGTAACCGTGTGTAGTGTACTGTCCGTTATTTCATGGCGAAATAAGTAGGGCACAAATGGAAATAAAATAAAGTAGTGAGGTAATGTTCATTGCTCAATGTCCATTCAGAAATTGGATGGCAGAAATGAAGAAGCTATTCCTGAACACTCAGTGTCGGCCTTCAGGCTTTTGTACCTCCTTTCTCTTGGTAGCAATGAGAATAAGGCCGGACCTGGGTGTTGTAGGTCCTTAATGATGGACACTTCCTTTTTGAGGTGTCATTCCTTGATGACGTCCTGCGTACTACAGAGGAAACTGCCCATAATGGAGCTGACTAAGTTTACAACCCTCTGCAACTTATTTCAATCCTGTGGAATAGCCCCGCGATACCAGCCGGTGATGCGGCCATTTAAATTGCTCTCCACGGTACAACTGTAGAAATTTGCGGGTGTTTTAGATGACATACCAAATCTCCTAAAACTCCCAATGAAATATAGCCACTGTCATACCTTCTTTGTAGCTGCACTGATATGTTGGTTGTAGGTTAGGTCCTCAGAAATACTGAAATCCAGGAAATTTAAATTGCTCCCTCCTTCCACTTCTGATCCCACTATGAGAACTGGTGTGTGTTCCCTCGTTTTACACTTTCTGAAGTCCACAATCATTTCTTTAGTCTTTCTGACGCTGAGTACAATGTCATTGCTGCGACACCACTCAACTAGCTGATATATCCCACACCTGTACGCCCTCTCATCACCATCTGAAATTCTGCCAGCAACGCTTGTATGATCAGCAAATTTATAAATGGCTTTTGAGCTGTGCCTAACAACACAATCGTGAGTGTAGAGAGAGTAGAGCAGAGGGCTAAGCACACATCCCTGAGGTGCGCCCGCGTTGATTGTCAGCGAGGTAGAGATGTTATTCCCAGTCCGCGTAGATTGTGGTCTTCCGATTAGGAAGTCAAAGATTCACTTCATACAGAGGTACAGAAGCCCAGGTTCTGGAGCTTTTTGATCAGAGCCGGAGGAAAGATTATATTAGAGCTCCAGTCAATAAACAGCATTCTAACATAGGTATTTGTATTGTCTGGGTGATCCAAGACCACGTGAAGAGCCAATTTGATTGTGTCCGGTGTAGACCCATTGTGGCGATAGGCAAATTGCAGTGGGTCACCAGGTGCTGCAATGATCCTCGTTGTAGTTTTATTCTCCCTTTCAAAACAAATATAAAAGCCATTGAGCTCATCTGGGGGTGAAGCATCACTGCCATTCATAATGTTAGGATTTGCTTTGCAGGAGGTAATGGCCTGCAATCCTTGCCAGAGTTGGCGTGCATCAATGTTTCCTCCAACCTTGCTTGGTATTGTTCCTTAGCTCTGAAATAGCCCTCCACAAGTTGTACCTGGTTTTCTTGTACTGACCTGGGTCGCTAGACTTGAATGCCACAGATCTAGCCCTCAGCAGACTACGAACATCCCCGTTCAAACGTGACTTTCAATGGGGTATGTACAGTAAGTTCTCATAGGCACACTATCACAATTAATGAAGTTAGTGACAGCTGTGGCATACTCATTCAGATTCGAAGATGAATCCCTGAATACCATCCAGTCCAACTGAAAGGAGTCCTGCACCTCCCTTGTCCATACCTTCTTGGTCCTCATACCTGGTGCTGCAGTCTTCAGTCCCTGCTTATATTGAGGGAGTTGAAGTGCAGCCAGCTGATCCGACTTTCTAAAGTGTGGGCATGGGATAGCACAGTTAGCACTCTTGATGGTGGTGTAACAGTGGTCCAGTGTGTTGGTTCCTCTGGTACTACAAGTGATTGGTTGGTAATAATTATTTAGAGACCTTTTAACGCTGGCCTGGTTAAAATCCCCCAAAATGATGGGGAAGGCATTAGGACGTACTTGTTGATAACATCACTCAGTTCAGCCAGAGCCAGGTTTACACTGGACTGAGATGGGATGTACACAGTTACCAAAATGATGGCTGAAATCTCCCGAGGCAGATAAAATGGAGAACACTGATCGTGAGATATTCCAGGGTGGGTGAGCACCACAACGTTGCTACACCACAGGAGTTGATCATGAAGCATACTCCTCCCCCTCCATGTTTGAAAGACTCAGCACACTAATCTTGGTGGTGTGTTGCACAGAGCCTTTCATCGTTCTGTTGTTGGGTCAATTTAAACACCGGCCCAGACAGATTGAAAAAAAATAGTGTTGGTCAGCATGAGAGCTGATTTTGCTCATTCTCTGTGATGGTCATCACCTTCATGCTGAGGCTATGAATATTGCCCCAGCTGCAGTGCTCCGTGCCTGCTAATATGATGAACTGATAAGTGAGGCTTTGGGCCTATTCTGTGGTTTGAATCTGAGGATTCAGTTTTGGTTTGGAGTGCTGTCGTTCGCTTCAATTGTTTGCATGATCTTTTTCTTATCTATTGCACTTTGAATGTTGGCCTTTTATTTTTATTTTTATTCTTTTTGTCTTTAATTGCATTCTTTCAGGTTTCTTGCTTTGTGGCTACTTGTGAGCTGTATTGCTGGGTCCAGGAGGGGGTTAACCAAGGCTCCGTGAAACAAAAACCGCAACAGCTTTTCATGTCCCTCTGGTACAGCACTCTAACTCTGAGATCCTCGGTTTTATTTACCAGAGACTGTATGTTTGCCAGCAAGATGGAACAGTTATTATCCTTCAACAATCAAGCTCCTGAACCAGTGTGGACAACTTCACTCACCTCAAAACTGAACTGATTCCACAACCTATGGACTCACTTTCGAGGACTCTACAACTCATAATTTCAGTATTATTTATTTACTTATTGCTTTTCATTGATTCCATTGTACTTCTTTGTTGTATTGTGAATCAGCTCACGTTGATTGTCACTTAACTATATACCTGTACACCATAGAACATAGAATAGTACAGCACAGTACAGGCCCTTCGGCCCACAATATTGTGCCGACCCTCAAACCCTGTCTCCCATATAAGCCCCCACCTTAGATTCCTCCATATACCTGTCTAGTTGTCTCTTAAACTTCACTAGTGTATCTGCCTCCATCACTGACTCAGGCAGTGCATTCCACGCACCAACCACTCTCTGAGTAAAAAACCTTCCTCTAATATCCCCCTTGAACTTCCCACCCCTTACCTTAAAGCTATGTCCTCTTGTATTGAGTAGTGGTGCCCTGGGGAAGAGGTGCTGGCTATCCACTCTATCTATTCCTCTTAATATCTTGTACACCTCTATCATGTCTCCTCTCATCCTCCTTCTCTCCAAAGAGTAAAGCCCTAGCTCCCTTAATCTCTGATCATAATGCATACTTTCTAAACCAGGCAGCATCCTGGTAAATCTCCTCTGTACCCTTTCCAATGCTTCCACATCCTTCCTATAGTGAGGTGACCAGAACTGGACACAATACTCCAAGTGTGGCCTAACCAGAGTTTTATAGAGCTGCATCATTACATCACGACTCTTAAACTCTATCCCTCGACTTATGAAAGCTAACACCCCATAAGCTTTCTTAACTACCCTATCCACCTGTGAGGCAACTTTCAGACATGTACCCCGAGATCCCTCTGCTCCTCCACACTACCAAATATCCTGCCATTTACTTTGTACTCTGCCTTGGAGTTTGTCCTTCCAAAGTGTACCACCTTACACTTCTCCGGGTTGAACTCCATCTGCCACTTCTCAGCCCACTTCTGCATCCTATCAATGTCTCTCTGCAATCTTTGACAATCCTCTACACTATCTACAATACCACCAATCTTTGTGTCGTCTGCAAACTTGCCAACCCACCCTTCTACCCCCACATCCAGGTCGTTAATAAAAATCACGAAAAGTAGAGGTCCCAGAACAGATCCTTGTGGGACACCACTAGTCACAATCCTCCAATCTGAATGTACTCCCTCCACCACAACACTCTGCCTTCTGCAGGCAAGCCAATTCTGAATCCACCTGGCCAAACTTCCCTGGATCCCATGCCTTCTAACTTTCTGAATAAGCCTACTGTGTGGAACCTTGTCAAATGCCTTACTAAAATCCATATAGATCACATCCACTGCACTACCCTCATCTATATGCCTGGTCACCTCCTCAAAGAATTCTATCAGGCTTATTAGACACGATCTGCCCTTTACAAAGCCATGCTGACTGTCCCTGATCAGACCATGATTCTCTAAATGCCTATAGATCCTATCTCTAAGAATCTTTTCCAACAGCTTTCCCACCACAGACGTAAGGCTCATTGGTCTATAATTACCCGGACTATCCCTACTACCTTCTTTGAACAAGGGGACAACATTCGCCTCCCTCTAATCCTCCAGTACCATTCCCGTGGACAACGAGGACATAAAGATCCTAGCCAGAGGCTCAGCAATCTCTTCTCTTGCCTCGTGGAGCAGCCTGGGGAATATTCCGTCAGGCCCCGGGGACTTATCTGTCCTAATGTATTTTAACAACTCCAACACCTCCTCTCCCTTAATATCAACATTCTCCAGAACATCAACCTCACTCATATTGTTCTCACCATCATCAAGTTCCCTCTCATTGGTGAATACCGAAGAGAAGTATTCATTGAGGACCTCGCTCACTTCCACAGCCTCCAGGCACATCTTCCCACCTTTATCTCTAATCGGTCCTACCTTCACTCCTGTCATCCTTTTTTTCATCACATAATTGAAGAATGCCTTGGGGTTTTCCTTTACCCTACTCGCCAAGGCCTTCTCATGCCCCCTTCTTGCTCTTCTCAGCCCCTTCTTAAGCTCCTTTCTTGCTTCCCTATATTCCTCAATAGACCCATCTGATCCTTGCTTCCTAAACCTCATGTATGCTGCCTTCTTCCTCCTGACTAGATTTTCCACCTTACTTGTCACCCATGGTTCCTTCACCCTACCATTCTTTATCTTCCTCACCCGGACAAATTTATCCCTTACATCCCGCAAGAGATCTCTAAACATCGACCACATGTCCATAGTACATTTCCCTGCAAAAACATCATCCCAATTCACACCCGCAAGTTCTAGCCTTATAGCCTCATAATTTGCCTTTCTCCAATTAAAAATTTTCCTGTCCTCTTTGATTCTATCCTTTTCCATGATAATTATAAAGGCCAGGGAGCGGTGGTCACTGTCCCCCAGATGCTCACCCACTGAGAGATCTGTGACCTGACCCGGTTCATTACCTAGTACTAGATCTAGTATGGCATTCCCCCTGGTCGACCTGTCCACATACTGTGACAGGAATCCATCCTGGACACACTTAACAAATTCTGCCCCATCTAAACTCTTGGAACTAATCAGGTGCCAATCAATATTAGGGAAGTTAAATCACCCATGATAACAACCCTGTTATTTTTGCACCTTTCAAAAATCTGCCTCCCAATCTGCTCCTCTGTATCTCTGCTGCTACCAGGGGGCCTATAGAATACCCCCAATAGAGTAACTGCTCCCTTCCTGTTCCTGACTTCCACCCATATTGACTCAAAAGAGGATCCTGCTACATTACCCACCCTTTCTGTAGCTGTTATAGTATCCCTGACCAGTAATGCCACCCCTCCTCCCCTTTTTCCGCCCTCTCTATCCCTTTTAAAGCACTGAAATCCAGGAATATTGAGAATCCATTCCTGCCCTGGTGCCAGCCGAGTCTCTGTAATGGCCACTACATCATAATTCCATGTATGTATCCAAGCTCTCAGTTCATCACCTTTGTTCCTGATGCTTCTTGCATTGAGGTACACACATTTCAGCCCTTCTACCTTACTGTCTTTACACCGTTTATTCTGCTTCTCTTTCCTCAAAACCTCTCTGTATATTAGATCTGGCTTTACTCCATGCACTTCTTTCACTGCTCTATCGCTCTGGGTCCCATCCCCCTCGCAAATTAGTTTAAACCCTCCCGAACCATGCTAGCAAACCTACCTGCAAGGATATTGCTCCCCCTTGAGTTCAGGTGCAACCCATCCAATCTGTACAGGTCCCACCTTCCCCAGAAGAGATCCCAATGATCTAAAAATCTAAAACCCTAAAACCCTGCTCCCTGCACCAACTCTTCAGCCACGCATTCAACTGCCATCTACTCTAATTCTTACCATCTCTGTCACGTAGCACTGGCAGCAATCTTGAGAACGTCACCCTTGAGGTCTCATCAAACAAGGCGTTTCTCCGGACCAGGATGTAAAGCACAGTAGTACACTTAAGACAAAATAACGTAGAATAAAATCCTCAAATTAAATACTCATAAATAAACAAAATAAACAGTATAAATTAAATATTGTAGGGATTAGAAAAGAAAAACCAGTGACAGCAAATACAATGTGGCAAGGAGCTCAGAAGCTTAATGGTCTGAGGGAAGGTGGTGTTTCCCATCATGACCGTTCTTGTCTTTATGCATCACAGTCTCCTGCCTGATGGTAGAAAGTCGAAGGGGATGCTGGAAGGATGGGTGGGATCCTTGTTAATATTAAGGGCACTCCTGATCAATATCCCCAATGGATGGTAGGGACCCCTATGATACTCTTGGCCATTCTCACAGTCCTTTGTAGAGACGTCATATCCGATGATCTGCTGCTCCCATACCAAATGGAGATGCAGCTTGTCAGGATGCTCTCAATGGTGCTCCTGTAAAATTCAGATAAGATGGGTGGTGGTGGAGGAGCCTCACTTGCTTTTATCTTCTTAGGAATTTAATCTGGATATAAGTCCAGAACCATACGAAAATAAGACCATTAGTCATAGGAGCATAATTAGGCCATTTAGCCTATTGAGTCTGCTCCACCATTTCATCATGGCTGATTTTTTTCTCCCTCTCAACCCCATTCTCCTGCCTTCTCCCCTCTTACACCCTTACCCTATCAACTTCCGCTTTAAATATACCCATTGACTTGGCCTCTACAGCTGCCTGTGGCAGTAAATCCCACAGATTCACCATCCACTGGCTAAAGAAGTTCTTCCTCATCTCTGTTCTAAAGGGACACCTTTCTATTCTGAGGCTGTGCCCTCTGGTTGTAAGCCCATAGGCACAGATTTAGACAAATTGGTCAAATCAAATGGAGGTGAGTGATTTTCATGCAGGAGTTAGCTCCAGAGCTATCCACTGCAATTAGTGTCTTTTACAGGCAAGAAAACAAATACAGTGTACAGTCAGATCTGGGGTCAGCAACGAAGGCAGTTTTGTGGCCCCAGCCAGTATCTGGAGTACATAAACACGAGGAATTCTGCAGATGCTGGAAATTCAAGCAACACACATCAAAGTTGCTGGTGAACGCAGCAGGCCAGGCAGCATCTCTAGGAAGAGGTACAGTCGACGTTTCGGGCCGAGACTCTTCGTCAGGACTAACTGAAGGAAGAGCTAGTAAGAGATTTGAAAGTGGGAGGGGGAGGGGGAGATCCAAAATGATAGGAGAAGCTAGTAAGAGCTAGAGTACATGTTAGTTAGAATTAGAATTGGTTTATTATTGTCAGATACACTGAGGTACAGAGAAAAGCTTGTATTGAATACAATTCGTACAGATCAATCAAAGTTCAAAATTCAAAGCAAATTTATTACCAATATTCATCCATGTTACCATATACATTTTCTTGTGGGCCGACTCAATAAATCCACAATAAGATAATAACAATAACAGAATCAATGGAAGACCACACCGTCTTGAGAGTTCAACCAGTCCGCAAAAGACAGGACACTGTACAAATACAGAAATAATAATTATTAAAAATAAATAATAAATATCAAGAACATGAGATAAAGAGTCCCTGAAAGTGAGTCCATAGGTTGTGGGAACATCTCAGTGATGGGTCAAGTGAAGTGGAGTTATCCACTTTGGTTCAAGAGCCTGATGGTTGAGGTGCAATAATTGTTCCTGAACCTGGTGGTGCGAGTCCTGAAGCTCCCGTATCACTCCCTTGATGGCAACAATGAGACGAGTGCATGTCCTGTGTGTTGGGGGTCCCAGATGATGGATACTGCTCTTCCCTGCGATAACGCTTCATGTAGATGTGCTCAATGGTGGGGAGGACTTTACCCGTAATGGACTAGGCCATATAACCATATAACAATTACAGCACGGAAACAGGCCATCTCGGCCCTTCTAGTCCGTGCCGAACTCTTACTCTCACCTAGCCCCACCGACCTGCACTCAGCCTATAACCCTCCATTCCTTTCCTGTCCATATAGCTATCCAGTTTAACTTTAAACGACAACATCAAACCTGCCTCAACCACTTCTGCTGGAAGTTCGTTCCACACAGCTACCACTCTCTGAGTAACGAAGTTCCCCCTCATGCTACCCCTAAACTTTTGTCCTTTATCTCTCAACTCATGTCCTCTTGTTTGAATCTTCCCCACTCTCAATGGAAAAAGCCTATCCACGTCAACTCTTTCAATCCGCTTCATAATTTTAAACACCTCTATCAAGTCCCCCCCTCAACCTTCTACGCTCCAAAGAATAAAGACCTAACTTGTTCAACCTTTCTCTGTAACTTAAGAGATGAAACCCAGGCAACATTTTAGTAAACCTCCTCTGTACTCCCTCAATCTTATTGACATCTTTCCTATAATTCGGTGACCAGAACTGTACACAATACTCCAAATTTGGCCTTACCAATGCCCTATACAATTTCAACATTACATCCCAACTCCTATACTCAATGCTCTGATTAATAAAGGCCAGCATACCAAAAGCTTTCTTCACCACCCTATCCACATGAGATTCCACCTTCAGGGAACTATGCACCATTATTCCGATCCCTCTGTTCTACAGCATTCTTCAATGTCCTACCATTTACCATGTATGTCCTATTTTGATTAGCCCTACCAAAATGTAGCACCTCACATTTTTCAGCACTAAACTCCATCTGCCATCTTTCAGCCCACTCTTTTAACTGTCCTAAATCTCTCTGCAAGTTTTGAAAACCTTCCTCATCATCCACAACACCACCTATCTTAGTATCATCTGCACACTTACTAATCCAATTTACCACCCCATCATCCAGATCATTAATATATATAACAAACAACATTGGACCCAGTACAGATCCCTGAGGCATACCGCTACACACCTTCCTCCAATTTGACACACAGTTATCCACCACTACTCTCTGGTGTCTCCCATCTAGCCACTGCTGAATCTATTTTACTACTTCCATATTAATGCCTAATGTTTGAACCTTCCTAACTAACCTTCCATGTGGAACCTTGTCAACAGTGAACCATATCCACTCCTTTTTCTATGACTTTCAGTTCAAGGGCACTGGTGTTTCCATACCAGGCTGTGATGAAGCCAGTCAATATACTCTCCACTACACAGCTATCGAATTTTATCAAAGTTTGAGAACTCATGCCAAATCTTCGCAAACTTCTAAGAAAGTATAGGCACTGCCATGTTTTCTTCCTAAAAATAACTCCTTGGAATTGCTGACCCTCTCCACCTCTGATGAGGACTGGCTCATGGACCACTGGTTTCCTCCTTCTGAAGTCAATACTCAGCTCCTTGGTCTTGCTGACATTGAGTAAGAGGTGGTTGTTGGCACCACTCAGCCTGATTTTTGTTCTCCCTCCTATATGCTGATTTGTCACCACCTTTGATTCAATCTGTGACAGTGGTGTCATCAATAAACTTGAATATGACATTGGAGCTGTGCTTAGCCACATGGTCATAAATGTAAAGTGAGTAGAGCAGGGGTTAAGCATACAACCTTGTGGTGCACCATCGCAAATGGAGATTGAGGAAGAGATGTTGTTGCCAATTTGAACTGACCGTCATCTTAAGTGAGGAAATCAAGAGGTATTGAGGCCAAGGCCTTGAAGGTTATTGGTTAGTTTTGAGGGGATGATGGTATTGAATGCTGAGCTGTAATCGATAAAGAGCATCCTGATGTATGCATCTTTGCTGTCCCAGATGTTCCATTATTGAGTGAAGAACCAATGAGATGGCATCTGCTGTGGACCTGTTGCTCCAGTAAGCAAATTGGAGTGGATTAAAGTCACTTCTCAGGCAGGAGTTGATATGTTTCTTCATCAGCTTCTCAAATCACTTCATCACAGTGGATGTAAATTCTACTGGACGATAGTCATTGAGGCAGGTCACCACGTTTTTCTTGGGCACCGGTATAATTGGAGCCTGCTTAAAGCAGGTGGTACCTCAGACTGCTGAAGTACGAGGTTAAAGATCTCTGAACACTCCATCCGGTTCATCAGCACAGATCTTTCGTACTTGGCCAGGTACCGGGTCTGGGCCGAATGCTTTTCCTGAGTCCACACACCAGACATTGTACAACAGAAAGCAGCAAGAGTGCAGAATAAAGTGTACAACTGCAGAGGAAGTGATGAGCAGGCAGGCAATAAGGTGTGAGCTTAGGAGTCCACCTAGGGGATCGTTTCAGGGAATGGTGTAACAGTGGATAGAAGCTGTCCTTGAGCCATGTTTTCAGGCTTTGCATCTTCTGCCTGATTGGGAGGGTGGGGTTGGGTGAAGAAGTGAGAATGCCCGGGCTGGGTGGGTCTTTGATTATGCTGGCTGTTTTATTAAAGCAGCGAGAAGTGCGGATAAAGACCGTAGACGAGAGGTTTGTTTCCGTGATCTGCTGAGCTCTATCTGCAACTCTTTGCAGTTTCTTGTGGTCATGGCAGAGCAGTTGCCATATCAAAGTTCAAAGTACATATATGTCACCATATACAACCCTGAAGTTCATTTTCTTTTGGGCAATCACAGTAAATATAAAGAAACACAATAGAATCAACGAAACACCACATCCAACAGAGTGGACAACCAACGTGCAAAAACATGAAGAAACTGTACAAATACATAAAGAAAGAGAAAATAAATAATAAAATCAAGATCACGAGAGGAAGAGTCCTTGAAAGTGAGTCCTGTTCAGTGATGGTTATCTCCTCTGGATCAAGATGGTTGAGGGGTAATAACTGTTCCTGAACCTGGGGGTGCAGGTCCTGAGAAGAGAGCATGGCCTAGGTAGATGATGGATGCTGCTTTACTGCGACAGAGCTCCTTGTACATACGCTCAGTGGTGGGGATGATTTTATCTGGGCTATATCCACTACTTCTGTTTCCTGTTTTCCTAATCCTGCAAATTTTCATCGCCAACCTCTCAAAAGCATTTCGTTAAAGTGGATGCAAGTGCTATTGGATTCCCACTGGGGCAGATTATCACATCCTCTTTTGGCACCGGGATAACTGAAGTCTGCTTGAAGTAGGCGAAGCATGCAATGATGTTCGTGATTTTCATGGGAAAGTTGAATCCTACATGCTGCAAATTACATTGGGACACTCACAGCACGCTGGAGTAACTCAGCAGGTCGGGCAACATCCGTGGAAAAGATCCGTTGATGTTTCGGGCCGGAACCCTTCGTCAGGACTGTAGAGGGAAGGGGCAGAGGCCCTACAAAGAACGTGGGGGAAGGGTGGGAAGGAGAAGGCTGGTAGATTCCAGGTGAAAAACCAGTAAGGGGAAAGATAAAGGGGAGGCGGGGAGGTGATAGGCAGGAAAGGTGAAGAAAGAGTAGGGGAAAACACACTGGGTAGTAAAGAGGCAGAACCATGAGGGAGGTGATAGGCAGCTGGGGAGGGGGCAGAGTGACATAGGGATAGAGGAAGGGAGGTGGATGGAATTACTGGAAGTTGGAGAATTCTATGTTCATACCAAGGAGCTGGAGACTACCTAGACGGCATATAAGATGTTGCTCCTCCAACCTGAGTTTAGCCTCATCATGGCAGTAGAGGAGGCCATGTATGGACATATCTGAATGGGAGTGGGAAGCAGAGTTGAAGTGGGTGGCTACTGGGAGATCCTGTCTGTTGTGGCGGACGAAGCGGTCCCCCAATCTGCGTCGGGATTACCCCCCACCCCTCTCCTCTTTGGAACAGTTTCATTGCCCGCAGCAATGTTGCTACACGCTAACTTTTATTATTTGTCCGTTCGCCAGTCGCAGGTTTATTATCATGGCCCGGCACCTGCAACCACCGGAGAAGCAGAGACAGGGACTGTGATGAAAGGAGGTCCGATTATTCCTAACGCCGTCCTACAAACACAACAGACTACGAACACCTACTTCTGCGCGTTCTGGCTTGAGCGCTACCACTCATGCGCGGGGATTAGCCCCGCCCATTAAACGAATGTCCCGCCAATGAATGAATGCCCCGCCATTGCCTCTGTTAATAAGGAAGGGGCGTGAGAAGACCCGCCCCCTTTCTCTGATTCGTCGCTGACGTTTTGTGGCGGGGTTGGCTCCCGGCGGTCCGTGCACATTCCGCGCCATGTTTGAATCGTCCTGGTACTGGTGAGGGTGATAGAGTTTCGTCCGATGTGACCCAGCCCCGACTGGTCAGTCTCCCCACGAGTGGCCGTGCCCCGAAACTCCGCGCTAAGGTCAGGACTGAACGTGGGTGTCTCGAGCTGGAAGGCAGGGCTTTAGAAAAGTTTGCTGGTATCTGGAGAAATTGACAACAAGCTGGAGGAACTCATGGGTCAAGCAGCATCTTTAGAGGGGGAAGGAAATAGATCAGTTCTGATTCAGGGTATAAGCACAAAGCACTGATAACTTCTTTCCCTCCGTCCTACTGCCCCGCCCGCTGAATTCTTCAGTTAGATTGTTACTCTTCCATTATTACATTTATACGTTGTGAATCGTTAAGTTTCAAGTGCAAGTGATCTAAGGATAAGATCAGAGTTTGATTGCAAAATTTGGTTAGGTGTTTCTTCATGTATTTTTGAGTCATGAATGTGTAGCAAGGTTTTATTTATTTGGAGATACAACACGGAACCGGCCCTTCCAGCCCAAGAAGCTGCAGTGCCCACTAATGCTAGCCTAATCACAGGGCAATTTACATTGACCGATTAACCAACTAGCTGGCAAACACAAGGAAATCTGCAGATGCTGGAATTTCAAGCAACACACATAAAAGTTGCTGGCACCAGCAACTTTTATGTGTGTTGCAACCAACTGACCGGTATGTCTTTGGACCGTGGGAGGAAACTGCAGCACCTGGAGAAAACCCACGTAGTTCACAGAGAAAACTTACAGACTGCCCCAGAATTGAACTCAAAACTTCGGAGCACCCCGAGCTGTGATAACTTCGCTTTAGTTGATATTTGACCATGGCACCCAATCTATCATTTTGGAGGAGGACATATTCAGCCAATGTCTGTCACCACCTTTCTTCGAATGTTTGCTTCATTTGTGTCACTTGCAGATCACTCAGCTTTGCTATCGCATTTCTACTGGTTCTAGAAAAGGGTAATATTTTAGTTAGAAAAGTTATTTTTCTAAACGCTGTTTAATTTGCTACAGAGGCTGTGTCTGAGAACTTTACAGTGATGACTTGAGTCAAATCGAGTTTATGTACTACAGTAGTTGTTGATTACTTTTTCAGATTGGGGCTGAGTAGATTTCTACAGATTCTTCCAGAATGACCAGTGACTGTAGCAAAAAGCCTATCCTTAAAGGTAAGAAACAAGAACAGAAGTTGTGAAATTGTTGATGATGTACCAAATGCTGCAGTATATTCTTTCAAAATTACTTTGAATTAGCACTGTATTTTCCTTGCCTCTTGTTGAAACTGATTTATTGTTGAAACTGATTTATTAACTTTATTTTTTCTTATTATTCGATTTTTTTTTGTTTAAAATATGTCACTATTGGCATGTGCCAGTACACGAATCTCTTCCCAAAACTGAAGAAGAATGTTGTGCTGTATTGTGACCAATTTAGTTGTGATAAGCAAAAATTGTACAGTGGATTCTGTTAATTGGGACACATCAGGACCAGTACATTTTAGCTCAATTAAGTGGATGCTCTAATAAGCCTAAGTTTCATAGAAATAGTTAAATTGTATAAAAATGACAGACTGCCATTTAAATGAAATACAGATTAAGTTAGAGAGCTACCAATTTTACTACAGTGCTATAAAACTGTTAATTCTAAATAGTTATCAATGGAGGAATTCATCCAGTGTCTGCTGCAGTATTCTTTTGATTGATTGTAAATGAACAGAATCAACACAGACATCTTGTGCAGATAAAGTACTGCCTTCATAAAACCTTCTTGCAGATTGCATCATCCAAATTTTCATTGTAACATTCCAAATGATTGTCGATTCTATCAAATTACTTACAGTTCCTAAGTTGTTGAGTAGTGAAATCGTTTCATTTTCACTCCTAACTGTTTCTAGCATCTGCCTCAGCAAGGAGCTGGACCCATTGCAATTTACCTATCGCCAGAATAGGTCAATGGCAGACGCAATCTCAATGGCTCTCCACACGGCATTAGACCACCTAGACAACACAAAAACTACATCAGGATGTTGTTCATCGACTATAACTCAGCATTTAATACCATCATTCCCACAATCCTGATTGAGAAGTTGCAGAACCTGGGCTTCTGTACCTCCCTCTGAAATTGGATCCTTGACTTCCTAACCAGAAGACCACAATCTGTGCAGATTGGTGCTAAAATATCCACCTTGCTGACGACCGACATTGGCGCTCCTTAGGACTATGTGCTTAGCCCACTGCTCTAGTCTGTATACACATGACTGTGTGGCTCCATCTAGGGTACTAACCTACAAAGTACCAGGGCATCTTTAGGGAGCAGTGTCTCATAAAGGCCTCGTCCATTATTAAGGACCTCCAGCACCCAGGGCATGCCCTTTTCTCACTGTTACCATACAGAAGCCTGAAGGCACACACTCAGTGATTCAGGAATAGCTTCTTCCCCTCTGCCATCTGATTCCTAAATGGACATTGAAGCTTTAGACACTACCTCAGTCTTTTTAAATATACAGTATTTCTGTTTTTGCACATTTTAAAAAATCTATTCAATATCTGTAATTGATTTACTTGTGTATTTATTATTATGTTTTATTTATTATTATTTTTTTCTCTCTCTGCTAGATTATGTATTGCATTGAATTGCCACTGCTAAGTTAACAAATTTCATGTCACTTGCCGGAGATAATCTGATTCTGATCTCCTAGCATGAATGCTTGAAACTGCAATGAGCAAAAGAATCCTGAATTGAGTTACTGCTTATTTCTCAATAACTATCACAAAACTCATTGCTTTTTGGACACAAACACAAGTAACTGGCCCTTTTTAAAAGAAGCACGTTTCTAAGTATGGTGTAGTGCCCAACAGCCAAGCAAGTGTTTGCAACTGACGCTAGTTAGAAACTTTTTAGCAACAGTCTTGATTGTTGGAGCGGCCAGTTTGTGAGTCGGGCAGTGTTAGAATGGTCCTCCTTTGGTTCAACAGTCTTGGTCAAGCACAAATGCATGCTCTATGTTTCTAGTAAGGTTTTTTTCTTAGTACATAAGCTAATGTGCTGGGAATGGGTCCAGAGTTAGTGGTGTGTTCCATGTGTGAGATATGGGAATTTTAGGAGACATTTGTACAAAGTGCACCGAGCTGCAGCTCCTTAGAGACCATATTAAGGAACTGGAGCTTGATGAACTTCGACTCATACGGGAGAATGAGGAGTTGATAAATTGATACTACAGGGAGGTAGACATCCCTAAGTTACAGGAGGCAAGTACCTGGGTGACTATCAAGAGAAGTAAAGGGAATAGGCAGCCGATGTAAGTACCCCGGTGACTGTTCCCCTCAATAATTAGTATACTACTTCGCATACTGTTGTGGGGTGGAGGCGACCTACCGGGGAGAAGCCGCAGCAGGTAAATCTCTGACTCTGGGTCAGAAGGGAAGAGCAAGCTGCAATGATAGGGGTATCTTTGGTTAGGGCAACAGAAAGGAGGTTCTGTGGATGAGAACAAGATTCCCTGATGGTTAGTTGACTCCCAGGTACCAGGGTCAGAGACATCTCAGATCAGGTCCACAACATTCTTAAGTGGGAGGGTGAGCAGCCAGAGGTCATAGTCCTCGTTGGTACCTATGACATGGGTGACAAGGTCCTGCAAAGTGAGTTCAGGGAGTAGGTGCTAAGTTAAACGACAGGACCTCCAGGGTTGTGATCTCAGGGTTGATACCTGTGCCACCTTCTAGTGAGAAGGTGTCAGGAGTAGGAAGATCATACAGTTTAACACAAAGCTAAGGTGTTGGTGCAAGAGGGAGGGCTTCAGATTTTTGGATGATTGGGCTCTTCTCCAAGGAAGCTGGGACCTGTACAAAAAATACAGTTTGCATCTGAACTGGAGGGAGACTAATATTCTTCTGGGAAGGTTTACTAGTGCTGTATGGGTGGGGGGAGGGGGGGTTAAATTAGAGGTGCAGTGGGATGGTAACCAGAATGCTAAAACAGATAGTGCAGTAGTTATGGAGAAAGACATTGTTAAGCCTACATACAAGGCCAGGAATCAAAAGGGTGAGCATAGTGGGATGAATGTTCTGAACTACATCTGTTTCAATGCAAGAAATATTGTAGGAAAGCTGGGTGGGTTTAAGGCATGGAACAGCACATGCAATTATGACATTGTAGCTATTAGTGAGATGTCCATTGCGGGAGGGATTAAAGAGGAAGGGGTGACATTATTAGTCCGGGAAAATGTTACGGCAATGCTCAGTCAGGACACACTGGAGAGCTTGTCTGGTGAGGCTTTGTGGGTAGAATTGAGGAATAAGAACGGTATGATCAGATTATGGGATTATATTATGAATCACCCAACATTCTGCAGAATTTAGTAGAGCAGATTGGTCAAGGGATCATGGACTGTTGCAAGAAACATGAAGTTATGATAGTTGGTGATTTTAACTTTCCACATATTTACTGGGACTCCCATACTGCAGAAAGCTTGGATGGAAAGGAGTTTGTCAAGTGTGTTCAGGGAAGTTTCCCTAGTCAGTTCATAGCAGTCCCAACTAGAGAGAGTGCAGTACTATATTAGGGAGTGAGACAGGGCAGATGACAAGTTTGTGCATGGGGGCCACTTTGCATCTAGTGATCACAATGCCATTAATTTCAAGATAATTATGGAAAAGGATAGGTCTGGTTCTTGGGTTCAGATGCTAAATTGGAGAAAGGTAAATTTGATGGTATCAGAAAGGATCTGGCAAGTGTGGATCGGGACAGGTTGTTTTCTGGTGAAGGTGTTCTTGTTAAGTGGGAGGCTTTCAAAAGTGTAATTTTGTGAGTAGAGAATTTGTACATTCCTGTCAGAATAAAAGGCAAGGATAACAAATTTAAGAACCCTGGCTTTTGAGAGATATTGAGGCCATGATTAAGAAAAAGGAGGTGCACAGCTGGTATTGGCAGGCAGGAACAAATGAGGTACTTGAAGATGTGAAATGTAAGCAAATACTTAAGGAAACCAGGAGAGCTAAAAGAAGACATAAGGTTGCTCTGGCAGACAAGGTGAAGGAGAGTCCAAAGGGCTTCTGCCAATATATTAAGAGTAATAGGATAACAAAAGACAAAATTAGTCCTCTGGAAGATCAGAGTGATAATCTATGCGTAGAGATGGGGGAGACCTTAAATGGATTTTTTTTCATAGTTACTTGGGAGATGGGTGCAGAGTTTATAGATGTGAGGCATTGCAGGAGTGAGGTCATGAACCCTTTAAAGATTACAGAGAAGAAGGTGTTTGCTGTCTTGTGGCAAATTAGGGAGGAGGATAGCGAATGTTGTCCTCAATAGGTTTCTTTTGTTTAAGAAAGACTCTAAGCTAGCAAATTAGGCTGGTGCGCTTGACATCAATAGTAGGAAAGTTATTGGAAGGTTTTCTCAGGGACTGGATATATAAGTATTTGGATAGACTAGGACTGATTAAGGGTAGTCAACATGGCTTTGTGCATGGTAGGTTGTGTCCAACCAATCTGAGAGTTTTTTGAGGAAGTCATCAGAAAAGTTGTTGAAGGCAGTGGATGTTATCTCCGTGGACTTTAGCAGGACCAGCATGGGAGATTGGTCAAGAAAGTTCAGTTGCTTCACATTCAAGTTGAGGTAGTAAAGAGGATTTGACATGGACTTTGTGGGAGAAGGCAGAGAGTGAATGTAGATGGTTACCTCTGACTGGAGGCCTGTGACAAGTGCTGTGCTGCAGGAATTGGTGCTGGGTCTGTTGTTTGTCATCTATGTCTGTGATCTGGATGATAACGCAGTAATCTGGATAAGCAAATTTGCGGATGACACCAAGATTGGGGTGGAGTTAACAGTGAGAAAGGCTCTCAAAGCTCACAGTGGGATCAGCACCAGCTGGAACAATGGGCTGAAAAATGACAGATGGACTTTAATGTAGACAAGTGTGAGATGTTGTACTTGTAAGAAGTTGTTGAAGGCTAATTTGTATTGCGTGCAATTTTGTTCACTTAATACAGGAAATATGTAAATAAGATTGAACGAGTGCAGAGGAAATTTACAAGGGTCTTGACCTGGGGCATGGCAGAGGTGGGTGCAAGGTAGGTCCTGATAGCTGATTGATTTAAGTGCCGGGCTGAATTGGAAGGATTGGGTACAGGCAAAATTGTGGCGGGGAGGTCCAGGCCTCGGACCTATCCCAGAGCGAGGAACGACTCATTCTTTGGATGATTTAAACGCTGGGCCAGGTTGAAAAGGTCAGAGTGTCGGGACCAGAGGTGAGGGATGGGGCGGTTTTGCTTGCTGCTCCGTGAAGTTTATTTCAGCTCTGCATTGAACTGAGGCTGTGGCCTGCTGGCTGCAGTGATGCCTGACTTCATGTTTGTGGTCCTTCGTTTACTCGGCTCTGCGATGAACTGAGGGTAAGGCCTACTCCAGTTGCGCGATACCTGGCTTTGTGTCTTTCATGAAACTTCCGTTCTAAATGCCATTTGCTTACTTTTATTGTTTCAGTGATTTCTCTGCACACCTGGTGTTTAACTGTCTTTTTTAAATGGGTTCTTTTGTGGTTTCTCTGTTTTGTAATGTCACAACAGCATTTCCTTTCATTGCCTGTAAGAAGACTAATCTCAAGGTTGTATATTGTATGCATACTTGGATAATAAATGTATCTTTGAGTTTATGAGTGGGCACATCCGTTCTGCTGTTGCAGCTGTTGAAGTCTCAGTGGCATCCCATATGTTCATTCTCAGTTTTGAATGGTTATGGGCAAGCAATTTATTTTGTTTAGCGATAGAGCGATAATGTGAAATAGGTCCTTCAAGCCGTGCTGCCCAGCAACCCCTGACAATCCCTGATTTAGCTCTAATCTAATCAAGGGACAATTTACAATAATCAATTAACTTGCTAACTGGTATGTCTTTGGACTATGGGAGGAAACTGGAGGATCCAGAGAAAATCCACACGTTCCACAGGGAGGATGTGCAGACTCCTTACAGAGGATGCTGGGATTGAACCCTGAACTCCGGCACCCCGAGCTGTAATAGCGCTGCGTTAACCACTATAACCTTTCCTTTTCAAGGAGACTTTGAAGATATCCTCCTGTCATTTTCTCTATCCTCCTTATAATTTTTTTGCTGTGGCTGAGCACTTTGAGGAGTTTGATGTTTGTTATGTGAAGCTCATATCTCAAACAGATCCTTTACTCCCAGTTGAAGGAAAGTCAGTGAGCCAGTGGAGGGCAAAGTAAGCACTTCAAAGATAACATCAAGATCAGCCTGAAGATGAGAGCCTTTGTCGATTCCTCATGGTGGAACACAAACTTGTGGTTAGCTCCATTACTCCTCCCCCACCCACTAAAGAGTCAAGGAAGAGAGCAGAAAATAAACAGGTGCTTCGTGCTCTCTGCCTGCGTTTGATCAGTCTCTCCCGGCAGGCAGAAGGTGCAGGAATCTTGGGTCCCACGCTGCCAGGTTTGGGAGTGCCTGTTGCCCAGCAGCCAACAGGCCTCTGACGGCTCTCCTCAGTGCTGAAAGTGCCCCGCAGTTATGGGCTCACTTTGGGGACTCTGCAGTTCACGTTGCTTGTGTTTTTTTGTTTACTGCTTTTTTTTTACTATTTGTACAACTTGATGGGGTGTTTCAGCGCTGAACTAACTACATCTGTGGTCTGTGACCGTGTGCTGAGGACTCACTTTGGGGGATTCTGCAGTTAATGTTATTTGTTTACTTTTATTGTTTGCACAATTTGTTGTTTTTTGCACATTGGATTCTTGATGGTCTTGTGTGGGATTTTCTTTGAACAGTTTATATTGTGTTAATTTATTTTGTGGCTGCTTGCAAGAAGATGAATCTGTAGGCTGTATACATATTTTAGTGTACTTGAACTTTGAAGAAATTCAACATTACATCTAAAAACTGGGAAGACATTGTACTTAATAGATGTGCTTGGATGTTCAAGAGGAAGCGGTGCTACATCAGAAGGACCTCTACTGTGTGGCAGAGAACAAGCAGCAGCTGTGAAACAAAAGAATGAACAACCCACAAACCACTGCCACCACTTGCATATGTCCACATTGCAGCAGAATATATGGATTCTGGATCAGCCTCTACAATCATCCGAGGACCCACCAATAGACAGCGCCTTAGTAGAGCATCCTACTCAACTCACAGTACTGCATGACTTGCTATCTGAACTAACTCGCTGTAATTGCAGGGGACAGTTGATAGGGACAGTTGTCTGCCAGTGGATCTGGAGGATTTTATAGAGAGGAGGCCAGTCTCTGGTTCTGAAGCATGCAGTAGGCCAGATATCAATGAAATCTTGTAGACTTGGAGCTTTGCGATTAGTTTGAGGTCTTGATGTACTCGATGTACTTGGCGGAGTTTAGAAAAATGAGGGAGCTTATGGAAACCTATCAAATATTGAAAGGCCTAGTTAGAGTGGAATTGGAAAGGATGGCCCCTATAGTGAAAGAGTCCAGGACCAGTGGGCACAGCCTCAGAATAGAAGAACGCTAATTTGGAACAGTGATGAGGAGGAATTTCTTTAGCCAGATGGTAGTGAGTCTGTAGAATTCATTGCTACAGACAGATGTGGAGGACAAGTCATTTGGTATATTTAACATGGAGATTGATAGGTTCTTCCTTAGACAGGGTGTCAAAAGTTACAGGGAGAAGGCAGGAGAATGGGGTTAAGAGGGATAATAGATCTGCAATGATAGATTAGCGGTGATAGATTAGCGGAGCAGACTCTCAATGGGCCGAATGGAGGAAGCACATTGATGACTTTGTAGTGTTATGGTTAGCATAACACTATTACAGTGCCAGCAACCTGGGTTCACTTCTGTCGCTGTCTGTAAGGAGTTTTTACACTCCCTGTGACGGTGTGGATTTCCTCCAGGTGGTCTGGTTTTCTCCCACATTCCAAAATGTATGGGTTAATTGGTTAATTGGTCACGTGAGCATAATTGTGTCGTGCAGCTTGTTGGGTGAGAAGGGCCTATTACCATGCTGTATCTAAAAATTAATACAATAAATATCACAGCAACAATATTTCCTTTCATGATTCTAGTATGCACTGGGTCAGGCCCTATGGTAGATTCATCGCTTCAGGTTATGGTTTCCATGTAATTTTTTAGAACTTAAAGGTACAGTGTGGAGCAGGCCCTCTGGCCCAATGAGCCACACCAACCAGCAACCCACCTTTTTAACCCTCACCTAATCATGGGGCAATTTACAATGACTAATTAACTAACTAACCAGTGCATCTTTGCCTGTGGGAGGAAGCCACAGCACCCGGAGGAAACTCATGCACTCACAGAAAGGACATGCAAATGTATTACAGAGGACACTAGAAATGTACTCTGAACTCTGTCCTGAACTGTAATACTGTAGTGCTAAGCGCTGTGCTATCGTGACACCCCATGTGGCTGATGTTGAATGAGGAGCAGGAACAGACCTGCTCTGCCAGTCAATATAAATCAGAGTTGCTCTTCTAACTGAGGGAAACAGGACTGGTGAAGGATTCTCCATATCTCGTTGTATTGGATGAAGTGAGAGGTGATGTGCCATAGTTGATGCCGTCTCCTGCAGTTTTCCCTGGTGCCGTGAGGTGAATACAGTGACGGGTCAGCTCTTCAGTCTCTGGAAGGGCGGCAGAGAAGGACTTCTGTGACATCTGTGCTGTGTCTTGTATCCGAAACCAGAGTTTTTGAAGATGTTAACAGTTTGTGGTTCTCAGGTGCCTTGGTAAGTCTTCACTCCTGCCTCATGTAGGAGAAGAAACAGTTCTATTGTTCCAAGTTTTAAAACTTGAGTAGGGATCTGATATTCCCTTTAAAGTTACTTGTTATTCGCAATCTGGATATCTCTAACCATACCAATATTTAATGCCCAACTCTATATTTTCCTCTTGAGAGCACGGTGGCTATCTTTTGGAACTGAGAAGCTTGGTCAGCCATTGAGAGTCAACCACGTGACATATTTCTGGAGCTGTATATTGGCATGACTGAGCTGATTTCCTACCCTGGAGGTTATTAATGAGCCGAAATGGTTTTTAATGACAGTCCTTTGGTTTTCAAAACTGTTATTAGTGAGACTTTATTGCTGTGTAGGATTGTTAATCAGGCACTTGCATCACTTGTCCAATTGCTTAATGACTTCAATGCTTAAGGGGGTTTGATGTGTTTCTGTTGCTGTATGTACTTTACAACTTATACTAGATAGTGCCATGTGATGGAGTCAAGAACACAGTTTGAGTTCTTCAATCATGTTTAAAAATAACCCATTTTAAGTGAAGTTTGTGGATCTTATTTTAGATCATGATAATGGATAAAAATGGAAGCATGTCAGGAGGTCAGAATTGATCTATCTTTCAAGGTCTTTAAATGAAAATGTACTGAACATTTTAGGTCTTGTCACTAGAATAGTTATCTGTTTACTGTAACCTGTGCTGTGCGCTACATGCACCTTGAATTGTATTTTATTATCTTATTTGTGATAATGTTTTGTTTTATGCACTGTGTGTGATGTATGTTTTTGTGGGTACACTGTGGTCTGGAGGAATGTTGCTTCGTTTGGTTGTATACATGTACTGTTAGATGACAATAAGCTTGAACTTGAGATGCAGGTTTAGTTACAACCCTTTCTGTAAAAATGTTACTTTAAATGGTACCTTCAGTAGATTTTCACTAAACATTATGTTCATAATTTTTAAATGGAGATTTGATCATTACCTGTTATGCTATTACTTTACAGATGTCGTGGCATTTGTGGATGTGTGGTCTTCAACTAAGACTGAAAACTACTCCAAATCATTTATAGAACATTTGGTTGATATGGGTGCCACGGTATGTATTACTTTCCACAGCCATATTTTCAGATTATCACTTGAAATCAAGAATCTGTTGGTCTGTCTTGAATGTTATCAGCTGGGTTTTTCTTTCTTTTTCAATCTTTTTATTAATTTCAACATCATAAACATTACAAAAAATAAGTATAGAGCAATTAGGATTATAATGATAATAATTAATTTATACATGTATAAACTCAAATGGCACATAATTAATAAGCCTCCCAAAATCTCGCGAAATCACCAATGAGATATAGAAAAAATATACATGAAAATACAAAAATATCATAAAAAAAGAAAAAAAATCCCATTGGGGGAAAAAAAAACGAATCTAACCAAACTAGAAGAAAACTAAAGAGGAAAAAAGAAAGGGCTATTGTGATATCGCAGGTAAAACCAATAGTGTTGCTACTTCCGCTCCTCTCCCCATATATTGAAGTAACAAAATAGAATTGGAAAGGGTCAAATTACATCATGTGAAAATATTGAATAAATGGTCTCCAAATCTCATCAAATTTAATAGATGGGTCATAAATGACACTTCTAATTTATTTCTAAATTTAAACAAGACATAGTTTTGGAAAACCAATGAAATGTAGTAGGAGGATTAATCTCTTTCCAATTCAATAGTACAGATCTTCTAGCCATTGGAGTAACAAAAGCAATCATCCAACAAGCTGAGGAGTCAGATGACGTTCTAACATTGGTAAAACAAAGATGACAGTAATAGAATGAGGTTGTAGATCAATATTCAAAACAGTTGAAATAATATCAAAGATATCGTCCCAATATTTCTTCAACAAAGGACATGACCAAAACATGAGTTAATGAAGCTAACTCAGAATGACATCTATCGCATACAGGATTTATAAGAAGGTAATAATGAGCTAGTTTATCCTTAGATGTACGAGCCCTGTGTACTACTTTAAACTGTATCAACGCATGTTTAGCACATATAGAGGAACTAGTTGGAAATTTTTTTGCCATTTCTCGGTAGGTAAAGTAAGCTTAAGTTCCCTTTCCCAATCGTTCTTAATTGTATTCGATACATTTGGATTTATTTTTGTTACCATATTATAAATAATTGCTATTGAACCTTTCTGAAAAGGATTTAAATCTAAAATTTTTTCCATTATATCAGTAGAATATGAAATTGGAAAGGTAGTAAGAACGGTATTTAAAAAGTTTCTGATCTGTAAATAATTAAAAAAAGTGGGATCTAGGTAAATTATATTTATTAGATAATTATTCAAAAGACATAAAACAATTATCCAAGAATAAATCAGAAAATCGTATTTTATCTTTTGTTTTCCAGACTAGATAGGCTTGGTCCAAAAATGAAGGATGAAAAAGAGAATTGGATACAATAGGGCTTGCTAAAATAAATTGATTCAGTCCAAAAAATTTTCGAAACTGAAACCATATTCGAAGAATATATTTAACTATTGGGTTATCCATTTGTTTGTCTAATTTAGAAAAATCAAAGGGGAGTGGGGTCCCTAAAATAGAACCCAATGAAAATCCTGAAACAGAATTACATTCAAGATTAACCCATTGTGGACTTGAAACTGTGTCCCAATTCCATGTCCAAAATTTTAAATAACGAATATTAATTGCCCAGTAATAAAATCTAAAGTTCGGCAATGCTAAGCTGCCCTTTTAACATCAATTTCAGTTTTATTGTTGTGATTAAAGAAATTGCTTCTCACTTGATGTGAATTGCTGGTACCCCTATTTTGAGATTGTCCCGGTTCGAAACATTCCAGCCAGAGGAAGCATCATCCACTAAGAATTTTCACTAAGGTAACTTCTCATTCTTAAACTGAAACATTGGAGTAATCTACTTCCTATCTTCTCATAAAGCAATTCTATTTCACACCTCCCACCACGATCACAGGAAACAATCTGTGATCCTTTCTTACATTCCTTTAGATGAAAATATGTCCTTTGAATCAGAAGACAAGATTCATAATATTGTTCAGCTGGGTTCTAACAAGGGTCCAGTATTATTGCAGAGGAAGGGTTGAGATGCTTCATCTCAGCATTTTGTGTACATTGATCTGGATTTCCAGCTTTGCAGAATCATTGCAGAGAGATGTAGTTACTCTACATATAAACCCTCCTCTTTAAAAACAAACAACATATGGTTTGTCCTGGCAAAGGGTCTCAGCCCGAAATGCTGACTGTTTATTCCCCTCCATAGATGCTGCCTTACCTGCTGAGTTGCTTCAAGATTTGTTTTGTTCCTCACCATATGGTTTGTCTCCCAAGCTGCTTTCAGCACTTGATTGTTAACTGGTCCTTGCCCATGTCCTTATTGCAACTTGATATGTATTAACTGCATTATTTTTATATATTTAGGGGCAAAGAACAGGCCCTTTCGGCCTACTGAGCTGCACCATCCAGCAATCCACTGATTTAATCCTAGCAATATCACAGGATTACAATGAGCAATATTGAATGTTGAAAATAAGAGGTTTCAAGAAGTGAGGAAATAGTGCAAAATGTGCAACCAGAGCTATTATTGATTTATGGCAAAAAAACTTCAGTGCCTCAATGTTATCATATGCTTCTGGGAAAGAAGGCTAGAATGATGCATGAGAGTGGGTATAATTTAATGGAACTCAGCTTTGGTGAGTTTCGAACACAATTCCAAATAGGGTAGTGGTAAGTTATTGAGGGTGAAGGCAATAGAGGGGCATATTTAAGTCCTGTAAATAGGTGCAGATGTGGAGTCCAAATAGGTTAGGTAAGGGCAAACAACAGATGAACTCAGAGAATGTAGGCAGCGGCAATTAACCAAGTGTTTGGTGACAGTGTTGGTAATCAGATGGTATTTCCTCGTAAGAATACTGGTAATTTTGTGTACATATCATCTGAATGTGAGATGTAAGGGACAGTTTCAAGGTTGGGAATCTATTCCTTTCAATAGTAGTGTCAGGAACAAGGTTAAATACCAGGAAACATCCATTGGGATCATGGATATCTGCTTCTGTATTAAAGCTTACTTGCTAATTAACTTTCAAGTTGCACAAAAGGATCTTTTGAATGATTTGTATGCTTGAAGTAACATAAAGGAGCATTAAAATTATTTTTAATGTTGTTTATGTATGATCACTTTTTTGCTGATAAGAGGGAAAATATATTAGACACATTTTGTAACAAAACAACGGAACTTAAATTTATACATTCCTTTTGTGGCCTTAAGACATTTAAAATTGCTTATGCAATTTTATGAAGTACTTTTGAATCACTGTAGCCAGCAAGTTAGATCAAAAGTCATTTTCTCTTTGCAGAGTGCTGACTATGCTTGGATTTGAGCAACATTGCTGTTTTGGCTTTATTCCTGTAAAAATATTCTGAACCAGTTTGAACATGCATGCGTAGACCATTTTTCTGGTGCTCAGAAGTTTATGGCCAAAATTTATTTTGTTGTTTATGCCCACTGTGATCTGAGTGGCTTTTTGGTTTTTAATTTTGCCATGTATTATTTAAAAAGTTATTTTTTATAACTCTCAGTCCAGGTGTTTCTTTTTTTGGAATGATAATCACTTTTACCTTTAAACTAGAGTCCTAACTGAATTTACGGAGCTTCTTCAAGGCAAATGTTTCTCAAAGAGACACCATGTATCATTCAGGGTTTTTCAGTTTCTTATTTCCTTATGACATGGACATTTGAGTCAATGTTGGTCTTCAGAGCAATCCTATCACTTCTTCCTGTTCTCTCACTTAGTCATAAAGCACTACAGAAGAGAAACAGGCCCTTTGGCCCATCTGGTCCATGCAGAACTATTACTCTGCGTAGTACCTGGACCATAGACCTCCATAACCCCCTCCCAATCATGTGCTATTTAAATTTATCTTAAATGTTAAAATCAAACCCATATCCACCACTTCCATTGGCAACTTGTTCCACAATCTCGGTGAAGAAGTTCCCCCTCATGTTCCCCTTAAACTTTTCACCTTTCACCCTTAACCTAGTAGAGAACTAAACGTCCTCGGTGAAAAGTTTCCACTTTTGTCTACCACCTTTAGACATCGTTTGTGTCCATTAATTTCTCCCACTTTTTCTTCTGCCCCACCCCACCCAAATTCTTCTACCAGCAGTCAACATTGCAATAAGTTTTGGTTACCATTTAACTAAGTTTTTGCAATATGAAGGGGTGAGGGAGCTCAGGTGAAAAGAATGCAATTATGGGATCTTGAAAACTTTGCTCAGAGGGCATGGCCATGATTTAACTCAGGCTGCCAAAACTGAGATACCTGCAGCACTTGTGTATTGCCCGTTGGATAGCTCAATATGTGTACTAAAAGGGCAAATGAGAGTCCAAGGTCAGAAGTTAGTGGTGCTAGTTTGGTCCTTCGGCCCAACCTCTCCATGCTGACCAAAATGCCCTATCCAAGCCAGTCCCAGTTGCCAGTGTTTTGGCCCATAACCATCCAAATCTTTCCTATCTATATACCTGTCCAACTGGTACCTGCCTCAACCACTTTATCTGGTAGCATATTCTACATAGATACCACCCTGTGTAAAAATGCTCCTCAAGTTCCTCTCACCTTGAACCCTTTCCACTCGTTTCTTAATTCCTCAGTCCTGGGAAAAAGATGAGGTAAGTGTACTCAATCTCCGCCCTCATGATTTTCTGTATCTCTATAAAATCACCTCTCAGTCTCCATGGCTCCAGGGGAAAATGTCTTGGTCTATCCAATCTTTCCCTGTAACTCAGTCCCTGACATTCAGCATCATTCTCAGAACTCTTTTCTGCACTCTTTTCAGTTTAATAACATCTTGTTAAGTTTTAATTTGAAAGGACTAAAGCCAGCTTTGCATAACATATGGCCCCTGTCAACAGCCCATGTTACTCTCCAGCCTCCGTAGGTCCATATGGTTATTAGTCCCATTTATAGATTATTGATTGACTCTTTCACGTAGAAACAATTTCTCCATGTAGATTGATGAGTGCTTTCAAAAGCACAGGAAACTTTGAGGTCAATGGCAAGGTTGGAAGGGAGTACTGCTGGCTGCAGAGCAGGGTGGGTGGGATCTTTCATGATGTTAGTGGTTCTTTTCCAGCACTTTTCTTTATGTATGTCCCTGATAGTGGGTAGGTGCTGGTGATGCATTTGGTAGTTATGACTCCCCACTGTAGAACATCCATTGTAAAGGTTGACGGTTGTGATAAATTATGAGTGGGAGGGTCTGGGTGCATTATATTAATTATAGTCTCTGCATCTCCGTATGCTGGCATTGTCAACCATATCGACATCCTGGAACTAGAGAGTCACAGAGTCATGCAACACAGAAACTGCCCTTCGGCCCAACTAGTCCATACCAACAAGCTTCCCATCTAAGCTAGTCCTATTTGTTTACATTTGATCCTTAGCCCTCTGAAACTTTTCTATTAATCTACCTGTCCAAGTACATTTTGAATGTTAGTGTAACTACTTCAGTCACTCCCTCTAGCAGCTCACTCCATCTACTGACCACCCTCCGATTCCTTTTAAATCTTTCTCTTTTCATCTTCAACCCATGTCCTCTAATTCTTGATTCCACAACCACCGCCACCCTATAGATCTTTATAAGATCACCCCTCATTCTCCAATACTCTAGTGAATAACGTCCCAATGAGCTCAACCTTTCTCTGTAATTCTGTAGTCCCAGCAACATCCTCGTAAACCACCCCTGCAGTCTGCCCATCATTTCAATAGCAGATGACCATATAACCATGAGACAGAGGAGCAGAAATAGGCTATTTGGTCTGTTGAGTCCTCCATCTCACTGTAGATGATTTATCATCCCTTTCAACCCCACTCTCCTGCCTTCTCCCTCTAACCTTTGACACCCTTGCTAGTTAGGAGTCTTTCAACCTCTGCACCTCCACAATTGTCTGTGATAGTGAATTCCTCAGATTCGCCACTAGCTACAGAAATTGCTCCTTATCTCTGTTCAAAAAGGACGTCCTTCTCTTTTATGGCTGTGCCTTCTGGTCTTCACTATTGAAAACTCCGTCTCCACAAGACCAGAACAAAACACAATATTGTTACAAAAAACAGGAGTTTGTCCCCTCAAACAATGAAAATGATTTTGCTATTGGTCTTCGGTTGTTTGAAATGCATTGCTGTTTTATTGTTGAGTTTTGTGATTAAACTATCTTTTTTTAAAAGAAATAAAAATTGATAAGCAATTTTAAAACTACCAAATTTGTTTGCAGGTCTTAAAATACTTCAATAAGCAAGTGACACATGTGATATTCAAGGATGGACATGAAAGTGTGTGGAAGAAGGCTCAGAAAACGGGTGTGAAGTTGGTGTCTGTACTTTGGGTGGAAAGGTATTGATAATTCAATAAACCTGGAAAAACTATTGCTTTGCATTTTAAACTTACTTGAAAGCAAGGTGGTAAGTGGATTTTTGAGATTAGTTGGAGTGTATATTTCCCTTGAAATCAATATTTTACTCGGAGGAAAATCATTTGACAAAGTACTGCATTAAATATTCTGCATGTTAGATCTGTAGCATGAATCAAAAAAGCTGGTCAAGATCTGAGTTTTTGTTTAATTTAATGGGTGTTTGGAGCCCATTCTTAATCCACGATTTTTCATATTTTAATTTTATTGTTTGGCATTTTACTATTTGGCAAGTTTAATCTAATCCTTGACATCCATGGTTCCTTGGATTTCTTGTCTTTTACCTTCACCTTTCACAGGAACAGATTTACCTTACACTGTCAGCTTGTTGTCTCTGCACTTGTTCCATAATATGCTTACCTTGTGTCTGAGGCGAAAGCTTTACAGCTGTGTGTTGCTCACTGCCAATGTACCAAGCCTCTTAAAGTGAAAAAAGATTGCACAAGCTAGAAATTGATTTTGCTGGAGAAGCTCAAGGCCAGGCAGCATCTCTGGAAAGAGTAACAATTTGAATTTCACATATTCAACATGTTAGGAACAGCTTCTTCCCCTCCAACTGAACAACTTTCATGGTTTTTCTTTATTTTGTGGCTTCCGGAGAAGTCGAACTTGGAGTTGTGTATGGATACATAATTTGAGAATAAATTAATCTTTGAATTGAGGTTATGAGAAACAACTGCCTCGGTGGCAATGGGTGGAACAAAAGGAATTTCTCGAATGGTGTAAGGTAATGTGATAGTTAAGGTCAGACAAAAATCAGAATCAGGTTTATTATCACTGGCATGTGACGTGAAATTTGCAGCAGCAAATGCAATACATAATCTAGCAGAGAGAAAAAAATAAATAAACAAGTAAATCAATTACATATATTGAATAGATTCAAAAAAGTGCAAAAACAGACATCCTGTATATTTAAAAAAAAATAGTGAGGTAGTGTGCAAAGCTTCAATGTCCATTTAGGAATTGGATGGCAGAGGGGAAGAAGCTGTTCCTGAATCGCTGAGTGTGTGCCTTCAGGCTTCTGTACCTCCTACCTGATGGTAACAGTGAGAAAAGAGCATACCCTGGGTGCTGGAGGTCCTGACTTTCATAATGGGTAATCATATTGGATGCTGCCTTTCTGAGACACTGCTCCCGGCAGATATCCTGGGTACTTTGTATGCTAGTACCCAAGGTGGAGCTGACTAGATTTACCACCCTCTGCAGCTTCTTTCGGTCCTGTGCAGCAGACCTTCCATACCAGACAGTGATGCAGCCTGTCAGAAAAACAAACAAGGCAGGTTATTATTCTTAATCAATTTTAGTTTATAACAGTATATCATTTTTATATACATTATAGAAATAAAATGCAAGCAGGCTTTTTCTACTGAAGTTGGGTGCGACTTAGAAACATAGAAAATAGGTGCAAGAGTAGGCCATTCGGCCCTTCGAGCCTACACTGCCATTTATTATGATCATGGCTGATCATCCAACTCAGAACCTCGCCCCAGCCTTCCCTCCATACCCCCTGACCCCCGTAGCCACAAGGGCCATACCTAACTCCCTCTTAAATATAGCCAATGAACTGGCCTCAACTGTTTCCTGTGGCAGAGAATTCCACAGATTCACCACTCTCTGTGTGAAGAAGTTTTTCCTAATCTCGGTCCTAAAAGGCTTCCCCTTTATCCTCAAACTGTGGCCCCTCGTTCTGGACTTCCCCAACATCAGGAACAATCTTCCTGCATCTAGCCTGTCCAATCCCTTTAGGATTTTATATGTTTCAATCAAATCCCCCCTCAATCTTCTAAATTCCAATGAGTACAAGCCCAGTTCATCCAGTCTTTCTTCATATGAAAGTCCTGCCATCCCAGGAATCAATCTGGTGAACCTTCTTTGTACTCCCTCTATGGCAAGGATGTCTTTCCTCAGATTAGGGGACCAAAACTGCACACAATACTCCAGGTGTGGTCTCACCAAGGCCTTGTACAACTGCAGTAGTACCTCCCTGCTCCTGTACTCGAATCCTCTTGAGGGTGAAAGGTGAAATGGTGAAAGGGAAAATGAAGGGGCCTACAGACAGAGGGTGGTACGAGTGTGGAACAAGCTGCCAGCAGAAGTGATGGGTGCAGATTTGATTTCAACATTTTAGAGAAATTTGGATTGATATGTGGTTGATAGTAGGGGTATGGATGCCGAGTGATAGTTTGACACAAACTAGATGAGCTGAAAGGCCTGTTTCTGTGATGTAGTGCTCCGTAACTCCATGCCTCTGCCTGTTTTATTCAAAATCCATAAACAAAATATGAGAAATCCAGTGGGATTTTTATGATATTTACCATCCTGTTACAATGCTGTCTGCTTGTCCTGGTAATGTGCAATGGCTCAGCAGACTGTTGTAACAAAGGAAAAAATCTTAGCAATAGGTATGAAACCCTGTTGGTTTCCTTGGCTACGTAAGTCTAGGGAAGACATACTCTGGTCCTGCCAAACGCGTGAGATTGAGACGACTCTCCCATCAACCCCAAACCTCGGTTTGTGTAGATGCTGTATAATTTGCAACCCTGTTACAACTCAGTGCCAGAATCAACAGACAACACACTGCATACGATTAAAGGGATTATATTTATGAAGGTTAAAGAAAAGTTTGCAAGGAAAAGAAAGAGAAAACAAAAAGGGCCCATTATAATTAAACAGTCAAATGTATACCAGTTGGAGCTCAATTCATAGAACATAGAACAGTACAACACAGTACAGGCCTTTTGGCCCACAATGTTGTGCCGACCCTTAAACCCTGCCTCCCATATAACCCCCCCACCTTAAATTCCTCCATGTACCTGTCTAGTAGTCTCTTAAATTTCACTAGTGTATCTGCCTCCACCACTGGTTCAGGCAGTGCGTTCCACGCGCCAACCACTCTCTGAGTATATAAAAAAAACCTTCCTCTAATATCCCCCTTGAACTTCCCACCCCTTACTTTAAAGCCATGTCCTCTTGTATTGAGCAGTGGTGCCCTGGGGAAGAGGTGTTGGCTGTCCACTTCATCTATTAATATCTTGTATACCTCTATCATTTCTCCTCTCATCCTCCTTCTCTCCAGAGAGTAAAACCCTAGCTCCCTTAATCTCTGATCATAATGCATACCCTCTAAATCAGGCAGCATCCTGGTAAATCTCCTCTGTACCCTTTCCAATGCGTCCACATCCTTCCTATAGTGATGTGACCAGAACTGGACACAGTACTCCAAGTGTGGCCTAACCAGAGTTTTATAGAGCTGCATCATTACCCCGCGACTCTTAAATTCTGTCCCTCAACTTATGAAAGCTAACACTCCATAAGCTTTCTTCATTACCCTATCTACCTGTGAGGCAACTTGCAGGGATCTGTGGACATGTACCCCCAGATCCCTCTGCTCCTCCACACTTCCAAGTATCCTGCCATTTACTTTGTACTCTGCCTTGGAGTTTGTCCTTCCAAAGTGTACCACCTCACACTTCTCCGGGTTGAACTCCATCTGCCACTTCTGAGCCCACTTCTGCATCCTATCAATGTCTCTCTGCAATCTTCGACAATCCTCCATACGATATACACCACCACCAGCCTTTGTGTCGTCTGCAAACTTGCCAACCCACCCTTCTACCCCCTCATCCAGGTCGTTAATAAAAATCACGAAAAGTAAAGGTCCTAGAACCAATCCTTGTGGGACACCACTAGTCACAACCCTCCAATCCAAATGTGCTCCCTCCTCCACGACCCCCTGCTTTCTGCAGGCAAGCCAATTCTGAATCCACCTGGCCAAACTTCCCTGGATCCCATGCCTTCTGACTTTCTGAATAAGCCTGCTGTGTGGATCCTCAGTCGACCTCGCCGTTGGGCTCCATCGAATCACAATCTCCCCTCTGGGTCTTATCCTACAACCGGTTCTCTCCAGCGTCTTCTCTCTTCCTCTCACCCCGAACAAAAAGACCCAGCTCACATTCCAAAGCATCCGTTATCTCTAACCATGACCCAAGCACTGCTTCTACAGAAAGACCATTACGTTAGCAATGAAACCTTTCCCAGCATGTTACAGGTAAAATTGACAATGTAACTTGTTTGCTTCTGTATTTTATGCAGAAATGATGTACTATCTTGCTTTTAAATATCCAGATTTAACAAAGTATGAGGTATCGTCCATGGAAGGTGGAAATATTAAGCTTGCATTGGATTATATAGGCTGCATATAAATGTATTATTAAAAAAGTGAAATATTTGGGTTACTATTTGATTAATGCATGAACACAGGTAGCTGTCCAGGTAACCTGCATCATGTTAAATGTTATTTAACTTACTTTAAAGGTGTTTGGTGACGCACAGCCACGTTGATGAATCCCTATTTCCTGCAAAAAATGAAAGTAAACATTTAGCTGAAAATAAGAGAACTGTGAGTATAATGCATGGAATAATTTTTAACTTTTTTTGCAATATGCAATTTTATGTTTTCATAAACACACTAAGGATAATGTGCAGGTGTTTTTCTGTTTGTGTGCAAGGCACTTTAGCTGCGTGAGTTTCTCTTGAATTGAAAATGCAAGCTGATATGTAACTGAAAGTGGGTGTATTTACCAATTGTGCAGATGCTTTGAAAGTAAAAGTTTTACTCTTGCAATTAGACAAAATGTTGCATGCAAGTGCAATTTCACAAGCTTTCCTTTCACTTTCCACTGGATGGGGAGAAAAAGCCATGAGACAGAACAAAGAGCAAAGAACACTACAGCATATTGGGCTATTTTTTAAGCAATCATGGCTTTAGTTGTATAGCACTTGGCTGGGATGCTCAACATTTGGAGGTTTAAAAGAGAAAATGGAGCTTATTTCTTTTATCACTCAAATAGGTCAACTTGAAAAATAGACATGTTCTACTAGCCCATCAGTGTTGGCTGCACTGCCGTAGACATTTTTAACAGCATAGCCTGAATTATCTTTATTTTGACTTCATTCTGCCACTCAAGTTGATAGGATTGTTAAGGAGGTTTTTGGAGTGTTAACCTTCATTAATTGGGGAACTAAGTACAAGTGCCATGATGTAATGTTGCAGTGCTCTAAAACTTTGGTTGGATCACAGTTGGAATACTGTGTTCAGTTCTGGTTCCCTCATTGTAGGAAGGAAGTGATGGTGCAGAAGAGTTTTCTCAGCTTTGAAGCGAAGATGAGAGGTGACTCGACAGAGGTGTACAAGATGATAGTCAGACTTTTACTCTGGGTGAGAATGACTAATGTGAGGAGGCATAATTAAGTTAATTGGAGGAATGTGTCGGGGTGTGTCAATTGTAAGATTTTACAGGGTGGTGGGTGCTAGGGGTGGTTGTAGAGGCAGATACATTGGGGTCATTTAAGAAGCTCTTAGATGGACATGTAGATGAAAGAAAAATAGGGGGCTATGTAAGAGGGAAGGTTGGATTGATCTCAGAGTAGGTTAAAAGTTGGCACAACATTATAGGTAACCATAAAGGTTAGACAATCTAACCCCTCCCACTTACACAATTCTCCATTTAAATGCCCCTAATATATCGGCTTCTACCGCCACCCCTTGCAGGGCATTCACATGCACACACCACGCTCTGTGTATTATATATTTAAAAAAACTTAACTCTGACATCCCCTTGTACTTGCCTTCAATCACCTCAAAATTAGGACCCCTTGTATTAGCCATTTCCGACCTGGGGGAAAAGGTATGTAGCTTGTTCGATGCCTCTTGCTTAACAAATCTGGAGTCTAAAAATGCTTTCAGAAATGGTGACTGTCAGCCCGAAAGAAGGTTGTGAAAAAGTTTTTACTTTTTTTCTTCCCTGATCTTGTGTCGCAGATGCCTGTCAGTGGCCTGGTGACTTTGCAAAGAATGAATTAGGGATGGAATATAAATGTTTGCATATCCACTAGCTCCCAATTGGCTCAAATAAATTGAACCATCCATGCATGTTTCAGTTGAAACCCTTGCCATGTCGAAATGTTCTAGTTGAATTTTTGTTCATACTTGGTATAATATCGGCTCCTCCCCTTCTGTTCAATACCCGTTTAATATTCTCAAAATTGCACATCAGGATCTAGTACATATGTCTCACATTCCTACTCTTCTCACATTAGGTAATTTTCTTCTTAGCTTTGCATTATTCTAAATTTCTTACATAAATTTTGAATGTTGCTTTTAAGGCTATGTATTGTCACTTATATTGCGGTTGCACCCCTCCCCCCCGTTTAGATCCCTGCTTTCCATCACAAGATATGTTCAGTAATTCAAGGATCAAGGATCATTCCTATATTCATCACCACCTGCTTAGGCATTCATATTTGGTTTTTATTGTCAAGATCCCTGAGCTTTGTAATTACATTAACCTGTTAACTACCAATTATTAGTTAAGTAGGACTTACCGTGTTTTTACCATTTTTAAGTTTAGTGATTTCCGCAAAATATATTCTCTTTGTGGAAATCCAAGGAAGGCCTCAGTTGTGACAAGTACTCATATCACGGGACCCGGGCTTGCAAGGTCGAGACAGTGGAAACCTTCTAGTGAAATGGCTCTTCCACTTCAACAACTCTCCCACACAAGTTTCCTGTCATTGCCAGATATGGCGGATGCACATTCTCTAATTTTGGAATATTTTAAAATAATATCAACATAGTTTTTTTAAATAGGTTGTAAATGTTATGTTTTTTAATGCAGTTAAATTGTTACATGATATAAATTTTCCAGCATAGATGTATGAAGCCCAAGGACTTCATAGAAAAGACACCGGAGAAAAACAAGAGGCTGCAGAAGAAATTTAAGCAAATGATTCAGGAGCTAGATTTAAAAAGAACACTTGGTGAGTGTTCAGTTTTTTTAAAAATAAACTAAGCATTGTTTACATGCTGAAAACTGTTTTGATTTGCTAGCTGTAAGCACAGCCGAATAAGTCTGTCTGTGGCGACCAGTGGAGGTGGTGCATAGAAACGGAGTACACTTTTTGGATTACACCATCAAGTAGAAAGATGTTAAGGACAAAGATGGTCGCATGAGAAACAGTGGAAAAGTAGTAAGGAGTGAGGGTGAGAATGAAAGAAGGAGGGGTCAGTCAAGGTAGAAAAGAGAGAAATTGGGGAAGGAATAGTGAGGGCTAATAACTAGTAAATAGGGTACGGATTGTGATAATTTGGTAACAGCGAACAGCATACAAAAGTGGAGACAAGGAATGCAGCTGTGACGATACCCAAGTTTCAGGAACTTCCCTAATTTTGTAATAGTGTGTACCCAATGGGTAATAGAAAATTGGATTTACTGCTAGACCTGTGGATGATCATTTTATTCAGTTGCCAGGATCTAGACTGTTAATTAAGTCTTCTTGTAGCCACTACTCTGTTATCAAAATGTAGTTTTACTGGTAATCTCCTTAGCTGAGAATGTAAAAGTGTAACAAATTCATTCTCAGGTAGATTAGCTTTGGCTGGTCACCTGGTATGTGCCAGTGTTTAATAAATCACGTGTTATTTGAACAGCAACTCAGTGTGATTTTTCAGCTTGCTCTTACGGAAACTCTTTCGAACAGACATTTTGAGGGAAGTTGAAGGTGATTGAGGATATGAGTGCCAGTGCACTAGCTCAGGTGATGTGAAGTGCAGAGATAAGGAGTGAAAATGAGGATAAGGGAAAGAGTGGAGGGTATTTTGTGTTTCTCTCTTCTGTTTTGAAGCTTTTATGGAGCAGGTGGGTTCGGAGTTATAATCATTTTCTCCTGAAGGAAGGTGTGGGATGGAAGAAATATTAGTAAATACGGTGGAAGAGAAGAGGGAATGAAATTTTGCCCTGGGTAGAAATGGTGCGAATGGCAGAAAAAAAAACTGGACTGCGTGGAGGAAGTTTGGAATTTCTGATTGTTTCTGCTTCTGGAGCCCCGTCACTCCTACTTGGTCACAGGCTACCAATCGTAGCCTGCCAATGTCATCTATCCTGGACCACTCTTCACATTGCCTCCAGTTGCGGCCCATCTTCTTGGTATATCTTTTCTCTCCCATGGACAATGGCTTAGAGCTTACGTTGGCATTTCTGTAGCTCCGGGTTTTTACTGGATGGTGTTGCTAGCCCTATGCCTAACCTGCCTTTTGCAGCCAGGCTTTGGACTGTCTGTGACTGAGTTAGATAATGGTTTAGCAAGTACAAATAAGGACTGTGGAGTGGCCAGAGCAAGACTGAACCCGAGCTGCCGGGGAGTTAGTCAACGTTATGCTTTGCCTAGGAGAGAGTGAAGAGTAAGTGATGGGTGAAGGGTTTGGCAAACACTGAGCAGATGACAACTGCTGCTGAAATTTGGGTGGAAGTTTTGTAATTGGATGGGGACTTGTGTAATGATGGGTTATTCTGAGTTCAGTGGAGTTACTTTGAGCAGGTTTGGGTGTGTGCTTCTAGTATGTTGCCGAGTTGGTTGGTATTCTTTGGTTGACGGTGTTCAAAGTAAATTTATTATCAAAGTACACATACCCTGAGATTCATTTTCTTGTGGGCATGCACAGTAAATACAAAGAAACACTAACATTATTAATGACAACTGGTAGCAAGTGTGTTTATTTTCGATTAATGGTAATGGGTGGGCTTTCAAGAAATCACAGTCAATGAGCAGGAATAAAATGGTTTGCAATGTGGAGCATATGACAAGCTAAAGAAAATCACTGAAGGAATTTTGAAAGCTATTACAAGGGTGATGTTGATGAAATAGTTTAATGTTGGTCAACTGGTCATTGGTGTTGCAGTGAGTGAGGAGTTCAGTTTGGTGTAAGCTGGAATTGGCCTTGGGTCATGTAATTGTCAGAAGAGAACAAGAGTTTTGGTAAATAACAATGAACAGAATGTACATCTTCCTTGTAAGGCCTTTGAGGAACAGAACAGGTAAATGAAGTGGACTTTGAGGCTAGGTAGCATTAGCAAATATGTTTTGCATTACAGCTCAAGGGCATTGGAGTTTGGAGTTCAATTCTAACATCCTTCGTAAGCAAGTGTGTACATTCCTTCCTGTGTGCACGTCGGTTTTCTCTGGGCGCTTCGGTGAGCTCCCACAATCCAAAGGTGTACTGGTTAGTAGGTTAATTGGTCAATGTAAATTGTCCTGTGATTCGGCTTGGGCTAAATCAGAGGGTTGCTGGGCTGCACAGCTTGAAGGACCAGCGGGGCCTTGTATCTCTAAATAAAAATAAGCTAAAAGAACAATCTACGTCAGATATCTAGTGTGAAAATAGCCCTGTCAACGGTAGTTATTATTATGAAGGTTGAAGAGTAAAGGGTGAGAAGAGCAAAGTAGAAGGAAGTTAATCGGAGCTGTAGCCGTTAACCTTCCACTCATACGGGAGACTGAGGAAGTGATAGGAGTTGCTGGGAACTAGTCATCCCCAGGTTGCAGAAGGCTGGGTGACTGTTAAGAGAAGAAAGAAATTGGTAGTACCCCTGTAATCGTTCCCCTCAATAAGTATGTCATTTTGGATGCTCTTAATCTGCTAGGGGGAGGGGAAGGTGCTTCGACTGGATCTCTAGCACTGAGTCTGCTGTGACTCAGAGGAGACGAGGTTAAGAGGACTACAGTATTGATAAAGAGATTCCATAATCAGAGGAATAGAGATGAGATTCTGTGGCTGTGATAGAGGCAACTGGGTGGTATGTTGCCTCCCACGTGCTAAGGTCAGGGATGTCTTGGATAGAGTCCACAGCATTCTAAAGGGAGAGGGTGAGCAGCCAGAAGTCTTACATATTGGCACCAATGACATAGGTAGGAAAGGAGGTACTGAGGAGAGATTTTAGGGACCTGAAAAGCAGGATCTCTCGGGTAGTAACCTGTGTCACGAGCCAGTAAGGGTAAGAATAGGAGCATTTAGCAGATGGCTTCCTCAAAGGAAAATCTTGCCTGACAAATCTGTTGGAATTCTTTGAAGAGTTAACAAGCAGGACAGATGAAGGAGAATCAGTGGATGATAATGCACTTTGACAAAGTTGCACACATAAGGCTGCTTAACAAGTTAAGAACCCGTGGTATTACAAGAAAGATCCTAACATGGATAGAGCATTAGCTGATTGGCAAGAGGCAAAAAGAAGGAATAAAGGGAGCTGCAGGTGACCAATGGTTTTCCATAGGGGTCTGTGTTGGGACCGGTTCTTTTTGTGTTACATGTCAATGATTTGGATGACAGAATTGATGGGTTTGTTGCAAAGTTTGTGGACGATATGAAGATAGGTGGAGGGAACAGGTAGTGTTGGGAGCAGAGAGGCTGCAGAAGGACTTGGGCAGATTAGAAGAATGGAAAAAGAAGCGGAAGATGGAATACAGTGTTGGGAAGTGTATGGTCATGCACTTAGGTAGAAGAAGTAAAAATGGAGACTGTTTTCTAAATGGTGAGAAAATTTAAAAATTGGAGGTGCAAATGGACCTGGGAGTCTTGTGCAAAATTCCCTAAAGATAATTTACAAGTAGAGTTGGTGGTAAAGAAGATAAATGCAATGTTAGCATTCATTTCAAGAAGACTAGAGTATAAAAGCAAGGATGTAATGTTGAGGCTAAATAAGGCACTGGTGAGGTCTCACTTGGAGTATTGTGAGCAGTTTTAGTCCTCTTATTTGAGAAAGGATGTGCTGACATTGGAGCGAGTTCAAAGGTTCACGAAAATGATTCTGGGAATGAAAGGCTTATTATATGCAGAGCATTTGATCACTCTGGGCTTGTACTCACTGGAATTCAGGAGAATGGGGGTGGATCTCATTGAAACCAATTGAATGTTGAAAGGCCTTGATGGTGTAGATGTGGAAGGGATGTTTCTGATGGTGGAGGAGTCTAGGACCGTAGGACACAGCATCAGAATATCCATTTTGAACAGAGCTGAGGGGGAATTTCTTTAGCCAATGAGTGGTAAGTTTGTGGAATTCATTGCCACAAGTGGCTGTGAAGTAATTGGGTATATTTTAGGCAAAGTTTGATAGATTCTCGTTTAGGCAGGGTATCAAGGGTTACAAAGTAGGAGATTGGGGCTGAGAGGGAAATGGATCAGCCATGATGAAATGGCGGAGCAGACTCAATGGGCCAAATGGCCTAATTCTGCTCCTATACCTTATGGTGTTAAAAGAAGCTACTGTCAGCCATATAAATTCCTAACTTGTAATTTCACTTGAGTTAAGCACTAAAATTTCTATCAACATGCTGTACCATAGTGACACTGAATGGCTGGAGTCTGCCACAGCAGGGAGACCAAAAGCAGTTTCATGCAGCTTTTTTTTCCTCATCATCTATTTAGCAACTTAATTTTACATGACGTCTAGCATGAAATTACCTTGTAGCTACAATACTTACAAGTAATAGTAATGCGGTTAAATGTTGACAAGAGCCTTGCGAATGTAATTAACCAATGTAAAAAGATAAAAATTTTGGTCAGGAAATGTCAAATGAATTCAAAATGAAAATGAAAAAAATCCAAAGGTATGAGAGTCTTTTAAAACTTTAAGACAAGAAATTCTCACATAAAATTAATCCAGTAGTAAAAGAATAGTTTAAAATGCCCTGTTATTGAATATTGCAGTATATCTTTGCTTGAGTGTTCTCAATGATGCATAGCCATTTTTGAACGATTTGAGAGATTGATACTATATCAAGTTACTTTGAAAATGATGCCAGTTTTTAACAAGGTGAATGAGCCAAAATGGGTTGGAGTCGTGTGCTAATGATTTGCCTGTGTTGAGAGGTGAGATTTCTCTGGTTCACAGGATATTGATGGTGACCACGAGAAATGGTGGACTTGAATCCTTTGAAGGGAGGTTGAGTTAGTAATTGAATCAGTGGATTATACAGTCTATATGATAATGTACAACATAGCATTCAGCTTTAATTTCTCTTCAGAAGAGCCTGAATCAAGGTCAGTGAACTGTTTTATCATGGTGTTGTAATGTTTCTAAATATTCCATGTACACTCAGTAGTCATTTTATTAGGTACACCATTTAATGCAAATATCTAATCATCAACTCAATGCATAAATGTAAGCAGGCATGGTTAAGATGTTTAGCTGTTGTTCAGACCAATCATCAGAATGGGAAGAAGTGGGATCTAAATGATTTTCGCCAAGGTAGTGTAGTTTGAGTATTTCAAACTGCTGAGCTCCTGGAATTTTCACACGCATCAATCTCTAGAGTTTACAGAGAATGGTCCCTGAGAAACAAAGAAACATCTAGTGAGTGACAGTTCTATAGGTGAAACACCTTGTTAATGAGAGGGGTCACAGGAGAATGTCCTGACTGATGCAGGCTGACAGGGAGGCAACAACCACGCGTTACAACAATGGTGTGCAGAAGAGCATCTCTGAATGCACAACACATCAAACCTTGAAATGGATGAGCAACAGCAGCAGAAGATTATGAGCATACACTCAGTGGCCACTTCATTAGATACAGGGGGTAGCTAATAACGTGGCCACTGAGTGTATAACAAAATGTACCAACTGACTCTTGAATCTTTATGGATCATCAAAAGCTTCAGCAAGGAAAAGAGGTAACCTTAGTTCAGAGTGCGGAATTTCATCTATTATTTCCTATCTGTCCCCATTTAAACTGCCTTTTGTATTTTCAAAGGAGCTGATATGCCGTTACTTTCATTTGAAGAAGCTGCTAAAATTAAATCGGTTCCCCCGAATCATTTCTGCGAAATGCAAGAAAGATTGAAGGAAATGAAAGAAAAAAGAGAAAACCTTTCACCTACAGGTCAGTTTTCCTTGCATGCAATTTCAAGATTTGAGATATTAATGTGCTCCAACTTAATTTAACATAGATTCAATAAATACTGTTTTCTAATAAAATGCTCATGGGACGCATGCAAAATATATGAAACTGTTGTGTGGAATTATCGGAGAACAGAAAGTCAGATATAATATTCCACTAAAGATGTGTATACAAGTGAAGGAAACAGCGTTCTTCCCGGGTCAAGGTGCAAAACACAGTACCATCCCACACAACACTTATAGCTATGATAGCACACACAGTCACAAAAAATTATTAGCACGTCAGTGAGGGTCATGGCCTGAAGATTGATGGAATGTTGTTAGTTATAGATCCAAACTAGCTGCGAGCAGCTTGCTGCTGGAGTGACCTGTTAGTTGTGCACTTAGCCCTGTTTGTGGATGGACCTTGCTAAACTGAATTTGTGTGGTGCCAGGAGCCTCTGCGTATAATTGGTGGCACATATATGCTCTAGAGCAAGTCATGCTTATGAAACTTCCTTTCACTGGGTGTTTCTGGAAATGCGGCTCGTTAACCTCTCGCTAACAGCCTGTCGGTTCCACAGTGGGATCCCATCATTCTCTGGCTTCGTACATCTAGGGAGTATGTGATTTTGGTTCTGCCAAATCCATGGTGTTGAGGTGTCTCGCCCACCCAAACCCCAATTTGTATGAATGCTGTGTGAATTACTGCCTCTGTAATAGACTGTCGGCATGAAATAACGGATTGCACATTGCATACAATTGTGTATTTATGAACGTTAATTTAACCAAAGAGTTAGTAAAGAAAAGAAAAAAAATAAAAAGGGCCTATTACAATTAAACAGTCAAATGTCCACAGGTTGGAGCTCAAATCTTCCAAAAGCCATATTTCCTGATTCTTGATAGACCTCCATGCTTTGGCTGCATAAATTCGCGTTTTCCCATTGGATCAAATCCTCTGACTGGTGCCCTCCGGCGTCTTCTGTCCATCTCCTGCCAAACAAACACCAAGACCAACCTTAGTGTCCCTCACATAACCTCTCCCCCAGTATTCTCTAGAACCTTCTCCCCGTTTCACCATCTAAATTGGATGACACATCCCTTTTCTTCAACGATAACCCAAGAAGGCTGAAAGCAGAATGGACTGCTCTTTCACAACTGCTAAAATGAAATACCTACAGCATAGCAGTAAAAATGTGAACCAGGGTGCTGCACTTAAAAGACAGAAGGGAGAGGTTTCACAGGTGGCCAAGTTATGCTCCCAGTTGTACTATCTGCTGATAAAGTGACCCCACCCATTTAAACTGAGGCCATAAAGCAAATATAACAGGCATCTTCTGTCTAATATTAGAAGTTCTGACTTAAGAATTGAATCCCAAACCACATCAGATAAGGAGATATTTAGATCTTGTTCCCAGGCAATTCTAATTTTATCAAAAGAGGCACACCTCAGAATCACTAACTTATCCCAAACAGCAGATATTAAACCTTTACCCAATGGGTTGATACAAAGAAACAAGTCCAGAACATTTTTCTCCGGCATCTCAGGAAAGTTTGATATCAAAGGGTTAATGAAATGTCTAATTTAAAGGTATCTAAAGAAATGAGTATTAGGTAATTAAACTTTACAGACAGTTGTTGAAAAGTTGCAAAATGATTATCTATGAAAAGATCTTCAAAGCGCCTAATACCCTTTCTATACCAGTTGCAAAATGTTGAATCCCGCATGGAAGGTAGGAAAAGATGATTGTGTAAAATAGGGCTAGAGAGAGAAAAACCATGAAGACCATTAAATTTTCTGAATTGAGCCCGTATTCTTAAAGTATGCCTGTTAATAGGATTAACAATAATTCTAGCCAAATGACAAGGAAATGCAGAACCAAGAAGTGCGGAAATTGAAAGATCCTTAGTAGAGTTCAACTCCATTGCCACCCATTTTGGGCAGTCAGACTTATTATGGAAGAAAGACTAAAAAATAAGACAACGAATATTGGCTGCCCAATAACATAAACAAAAATTAGGCAAGGCCGTACCACCTTCCTTTTTAGATTTTTGAAGGTGAGCTTTATTAAGGCTAGGGCGTTTACCCTTCCATAGATAAGATAAAATAATAGAATCTAACCCATCGAAAAGAGCTCGCCACTGCCTTTTGCAGTTTAAGGTTGTACACAGGGCTCATATGTCTAAAACTAAATTATCGCAGTCCTACAGTGACATTAGTCCTGTCTGTGATAAGTGTAAAGGGGCTGAGGCTTCCCTTATTCATATGTACTGGGCCTGCCTGTCCTAGTCTAGAGAAATTCTGGAGAGAAGTTTTTTCAACCCTATCTCATATTCTTAATTGCCATTTAGAACCTAACCCTCTGGTTGCTCTTTTTGGCACCTTGGGTGAAGTAAATATGCACTTGAGTCCGACTAAATGTCGAACATTATCTTTTGCCTCCCTCTTGGCTAGACGATTGGTCCTTAGGTGGAAAGATGCTGCCCCACCCACTCGCGCTCAATGGCTTAGTGATATTATGGCCTGTTTAGACCTCAAAAGATTAACTATTCACTTCTTAATTCGGACATAAAGTTTCATAAGGTGTGTGGACCTTTTTTTGAATATTTTCATAATTCTTCTTTAGGGTAAGTTTATTCTTTTCTTTTGTATGCTACAATCCCTTGCTTTCAGCTTTTTTTTGGTAAGTTATATGGTTTTTTGCTGTGAATTACATTATACTTTTGGTAGTCGGCATTATACTTTTTCCTATATATATTTACAGTTCTCTGGGGTTGAATGCTCCGATTAATTTTTTTTCCCTTGGCCTAGGTTTTTTTTTCAGTGGGAGGTTGGGGTGGATACCAATTTTACATAATTCTCTTTTGGGTGCTTTTTCTTATTGTTATGAATTACATATTGGATTTGTTTGTTTTGCACTGTATAAATCTCCATTTTGTTGTTAGGTTTTTTCTCTGTAGTGTCACTGCAGAAAAGCATAAAAAATTAATTTAAAAAAATTAGAAGTTCTTCTTTCTCACTTGTGAATAAGCTTGCAGACCTGATGCAGGGGTAGTTGTGTGCAGAATGCAAACTTGATGGGAGCCCTTCACTTGCTGGCAATTGTGGAGATGAATACTGGCAGATTCACACAGATTCATGTTGTTACTCATCACCTTCGTACCATGGTCATATAGTCTTGCAACCTTTTTCAGCAGGCTGAAGTGCATTTATTTTCTGTGGTTATTTGTTGAGTTTTGGCCAAGGAATAGCTGATTGCTTAATTCAGGAAATTGTTTGGAGGCAGTAATCAAATCTGATACAGATTAAATTTTCAATGATCCTCCTGAATCTCAGAGATGGGGCTAAAGTAATTCTCCAAGTGCTGTGTGCATTGCCCACACTCTCTTTGACCCACTACTGCCATGAAGGAGGAACAGAAGCATCAGGACAAAGACCGGCAAACTGGGTGCAGCTTCTTCCCTCAGACCGTGAAACTAATGCCACCACTGAGGTCTCGTCATTAGGAAAGCAAGCTATTTACTGTACTGTGTACCTGTGTTGTTTACCATATGCACTTTGAAGTATATTTTATTAACTTCTTTGTGGCAATATTTTGGTTTATGTGCTGTGTTTGATGTATATTTTGTGGGTGCACCATGGCCTAGAGGATCTTTGTTTTGTTTGGTTATATATGAGTCAGTGAGCTTAACTTGAATTTGCATACAAGAGATCCCTCTGTTTATATGGAAAGAACTTATGAGCCAGTCTGTATGGAAAGATCAGACTGTTGTATATTGCACAAACATTGGGTCTAATATAACTGTTTATTGTCTTCACACAGCTTCTCAAATGTCACAGTTGACAACATCGGCTTCTCTTGTCTCTCCTTGCCACTTAATTCTTGAGGAATCTCCCACAGCAATATCAAAAGCATTATCTGAAGGCAAGTGGACAAAAATGTATATTATTTAAGCTGCTTGAATTTTAATAATCTTTCTTTTCAACATGCAAAATTTACTCATCTTGTGTACCTGTGAGAGGAAATTGTACGTTTTTCCCCAGTGGAGCCAATTTGATAAAAGATAGAAATCACAAGATTTGCCAGCCTTATTTTGAAACAAATTAAATTGTAGAATGATCTTGTGTGGATGGGGAACACCTGACTTATTTCTGCCTTTCACCAGCCTGCTGTGGTCTCTGCCCTCTGACCCTTTTCCTGTATCTCCTTACTTTTCCCTTCAAATTGGGCAGATGCAGCTCGTCAGCCATGGTTGGCAGCTCATTTAGGAGAAGGAAGGATCTCAAATACTTAAAGAAATCAGGAGGGCTAAAAGACAAGGTGCCTAATCAGACAAGGTGAAGGAGAGTCATAAGGGATTCTACGGATATATTAAGAGCAAAAGGATTGCAAGGGATAACATTTGTCCTCTGAAAGAACAGAGTGGTAATCCATGCGAGGAGCCAAAAGAGGTGGGAGGTATCTTAAATGTAATGTTTGCATCTGGAGACGTACACAGTCTAGAAAAGTAAGGCCAAATGGCGTCAACTTCATGGACTCTACAGATTACAGACTTTCCTGTGTTGAGGCAAATTAAGGTGGATAAATCCCTAGTGCCTGACAAGGTGTTCCCTCGGACCCAGCAGAAATTGATTAGACTAGATTCAACTTTATTGCCATTGTGCCGAGTACAGATACAAAGCCAATGAAATGCAATTAGCATCTGACCAGAAGTTCAAAAGAATAGTATTATTTACAAGATAACTGCGAATAAAAATTAATTGCTACAGCATACAAATATAAAAGTACTGAGGAGACAGTCCATTATGGGTGCAATACTGCTTAGCACTGTGATGTGAGGTTCAGCAGAGTCACAGCCTCAGGGAAGAAGCTGTTCCTGTGCCTGCTGGTGCGGGAGCGGATGCTCCTGTAGCGCCTACCGGATGGGAGGAGAGTAAACAGTCCGTGGTTAGGATGAGATGCATCCTTGATAATGCTTTTCGCCCTGCCCAGGCAGCGTTTATGATAGATGTTCTCAATAGTGGGCAATTGGGTGCCAATAATCCACTGGGCAGTTTTCACCACTCGCTGGAGTGCTTTGCGGTCCGATACGGACTATTGCCATGCCACACTGAGATGCAGTTGGTGAGTATGCTCTCAATGGTACAGCGGTAAAAGTCTGTCAGTATCCTGGGACAGAGGTGAGCTTTCTTGATGCTCCGCAGGAAATAAAGGCACTGTTGCGCCTTTTTGATCAGGATGGAGGAGTTCAGGGACCAGGTGAGATCTTTGGAAATGTGGACATCAAGGAATTTGAAGCTTGATACACACCCCACTACAGCTCCGTTGATGTAGATGGGGACGTGAGTGTGGTTCCTAGCATGCCTGAAGTCCACAATAACCTCCTTGGTCTTCTGGCTGTTAAGGGCCAGGTTGTTATCGGCACACCACGCAGCCAGGTGCTGGACCTCGTCCCTGTAGGCAGTCTCGTCATCTCCTCTGAACGGGCCAACCACCATGGTGTCATCTGCGAACTTGATTATGGAGTTAGATCCGTGTACAGGAACGCAGTCATAGGTGAAAAGGGATTACAGAAGGCGGCTCAGCACACAGCCTTGTGGCACGCCGGTATTCAGGGTGAGAATGGAGGAGAAGAGGTTGTCTAACTTAACAGGTTGGGGCCTGTTATGCAGTCCTAGATAGGTCCGTAGTCTAGTGTAGTTTTTGTGTTTTTTCTTACGTAGTTCAGTGTAGTTTTTGTATTGTTTCATTAGCACCATGGTCCTGGGAAACGTCTCATTCTTCCTATGTTCTGTACCAGCAGTTATGGTTGAAAGGGCAATAAACAGTGACCTGACTTGACTTGTATAGAATGCCGAACTAAATCAATGACAGCATTGTGACGTGAGAGTTGGGGCTGTCCAGGTGAGTCAGGGCAGAATGAAGTGCCGTGGAGATGGCGTCCTCTGTAGACCTGTTGGTGCAATAGGCAAATTGATGGGGGTCCAGGGTAGTGGGCAGACAGGATTTCAGATATGAAATTTAAATCATTCTTGGTGATAGGTGAGGTATCAGAGGATTGGAGGATAGCCAATGTTGTTCTTCTGTTTAAGAAAGGCTATAAAAATAAACCAAGAAATTATAGGATAGTGAGCCTGACCTCAGGTGTTGGAAAGTTATTAGATGGCATACTAAAGGACCGGATATATGAGTACTGTATTTGGATAGACATGGACAGATTAAGGATAGTCAGCATGGCTTCATGTGTGGTAGGTCATGCCTAACCATCAAGGAAGTTACCAGGAATATTGATGAAGGCAAGGCAGTGGATGTTTTCTTAATGGGTCTTAATGGACTTCAGCAAGGCATTTGACAAGATCCCACATTGGGGGTTGGTCAAAAAGATTCACTCGCTTGGCATTCAAGATGAAGTTGGAAATTGGATGAGACATTAACTTTGTGGGAGAAGCTAGAGAGTAGTCATAGAGGGTTGCCTCTCTGACAGGAGGCCTTTGATTAGTGAAATGCTGCAGGGATTAGTACTGGGTCTGTTGATGTTTGTCATCTGTATCAACAATCTGGGTGATTATATGGTTAACTGCACCAGCAAATGTGCAGATGCCACCAAGATTGGGGGTGTAACGAGGAAGGCTATCAGAGCTTGAAGTGGGTTCCGGACTAACTAGAAAATGGCAGATGGAACTTAATGGTTCATGATGTACCAGATGGATTGAAGGGCCTGTTTCTGTGCTGTTTCTATGACTCTGCGACTCCATGGCCTTAAGAATTTTTCCACTCATGGGGAAGACTGGGAGTAAAGCCCAAGGAAACGTCTGGAGCCCGAGTTCCTCAGGCAGTCCCTTGAGCTAACGTTGATTGGCAACTCCTGCAATGCCGCAACTGCCAAATTATATAGGTCTCTGCATTTCCTTGGAATTGTTTAGCTGCGTGGAGGGGGATGTTGTACTGTCCTGGATTGTGTGCTGGCTTGGGTATGACAGCTAGGATTCAGTATTTATTGTTGACCTTGACCAATAGAGGGCCTCTCCTTCACTTCAAGTATTTGACTTATTGGCTTTGACCATTTAAATATTTGTCCACCATTCCTATTGTGTCAATTTATTTTATTTCTGGATTATTGTCTCCAAAGTTTAATCTGCTGTTCCTGGATTTGTAAGTGTTCAGTTTATGCATGTAAAATAGTTGTATTCATCTTGTTAGACCATAATACCATAAGATTTAGGAGCAGAATTAGGCCTTTGGCCCACCGAGTCTGCTCTGCCATTCCCATTATGACTGTTCCAGTCTTCTTCTCAGCCCCAATCTCCTGTCTTCTCCCCATATCTCTTCATGCCCTGACCAGTCAAGAATCTAACAACCTCTGTCTTAAATATACATACAGACTTGGCCTCCACAGCTGCCTGTGGCAAAGAATTCCACAGATTCACCACTCTCTGGCTGAAGAAATTCCTCCCCATCTCTGTTCTAAAAGGACACCCCTCTATTCTGAGGCTGTGTCCTCTGCTCTTAGACTCTCACATTATAGGAAATACCCTGCTCCACTACCACTCCATCAAGGCCTTTCACCATTTGATAGGTTTCAATGAGGTCACACCTCATTCTTCTGAATTCTAGTGAATATAGGCCCTGAGCCATCAATCCTGGAATCATTTTCATGAATTTCCTTGGAACCCTCTCCAGTTTTAGCAGATCCTTTGTAAGATAAGGGACCCAAAACTGCTCACAATACTCCAAAGTGAGGCCTTACTAGTGCTTTATAAAGCTTCAACATTATATCCTAGCATTTATATTCTAGAGCTCTTGAAATGAATGGCAACATTGTATTTGCCTTCCTCTCCACTGACTCAACCTGCAAATTAACTTTCAGGGAATCCTGCACAAGGACTCCCAGGTCTTTCTCTCCATTTGGAAAATAATCTACCTTTTCATTTTTTTCTACCAAAGTACATGACCATACACTTCCCAACACTGTATTCCATCTGCCATTTCTTCACCCATTCTCCTAACCTGTCTAAGTCCTAGTGTAGCCTCTGTACTTCCTCAAAACTACCTGCCCCTCCACCTTTCTTCGTATCTTCTGCAAACTTGGCCAGAAATCCATCAATCCCATCTTCCAAATCATTGACATATAACATAAAGAGAATCAGTCCCAACCAGAAAAGTCTCCTCTTATTCCCACTCTGTCTCCTGCCAATCAGCCACTGCTTTATCCACGCTAGAATCTTTCTTGTAATACCATGGGCTCTTAACTTGTTAAGCAGCCTCATGTGTGGCACCTTGTCAAAGGCCTTCAGAAAATCCAAATACACAACATCAACCGATTCTTCTTTGTCTATCCTGCTTGTTATTTCCTCAAAAGATTCCAACAGACTTGTCAGGCAAGATTTTCCCTTGAGGAAACCATGCTGACTACAGTATATTGTATCATGTGCTTCCAAGTACCCCGAAACCACATCCTTAACATTCAATTCCATCTGCTGAGCTCAGACTGACTGACCTGTAATTTCCTTTCTTCCACCTCTCTCCCTGCTTGAGGCGTGGAGGGACATTTTCAATTTTCCAGTCTTCCAGAACCATTCCAGAATCTAGTGATACTTGAAAGATCATTACCAATGCCTCCACAATCTCTTCAGCCACATCTGGGATGTCCACCTTGTGGTCCAGGTGACTTGCGTACCTTCAGACCTTTCAGTTTCCCAAGAACCTTCTCCCTGGTCATGGCAAACTACTAATCCCTGATGCTCTGGAACTTCCACCAGACTACTAGTGTCTACTACGATGAAGAGTCTTGCAAAATACTTTGTCAGTTCATCTGCCATTTCCTTGACTCCCATTGCTACTTTTCCAGCATTGTTCTTCAGTGGTCCGATATCCGCTCTCAGCTCTCTTTTACACTTTATGAATTTGAAGAGTCATCTTTAATATTTTTAGCAAGCTTTCCTATTCCATCTTTTCCTTTTTAATGACTTCTTAGTTGCCTTCTGTTAGTTTTTAAAAGCTTCCCAATCCTCTAACTTCTAATTTTTGCTCTATTATACGCCTCTCTTTGGCTTTATTGGAGGCAACACACCATTCGCGTGTCTCTATCGCATCCACAGAATCTCATCTCTGTTTCTCTAACTATGGAATCTCTGATCAACACTGCAGTCCTCTTTACTTCTCTTCTCTTCTGAGCCACAGTACCAAACTCAGTGCCAGAGGCCAGGTCACTGTGTCTCCCCGCTAGGTTGTCCCACTCAGTAGTATCTAAAGTTGTCTACTTATTGAGGGGAATGACCACAGCTGTACTCTGTAGGGGCTGTGCATTTCTGCTCCTCCTCCTGATAGTCACCCAGTTGTCAGTCACCTGCAATCTGAGGATGGCTATTTCCCTGTAGCTCCTATCTTATCACCTCCTCATTCTCCCGTATGAGCCAAAGTTCATTGAGCTGCAACTCCAGATCCTTAATTGGTGCAGATGTGTTTATCCAGGAGCCTAGAGGTCTCCAACACCTCCCACATCCCAAATACAGAATGAAACACTGCCCCTGGAGCCATTCTCGCTACACTGGACAAGAAATGAACAAATAAGAACAAAGAGAGAAACCTATAGGATAGTTTATCTGGCCTAAGCTGGTGAGCCAAAACCTCTCTAAAACTGGCACACTTAAAAGAATGACCACCCCGCTTACACTTGAGAACATGATATGAGTTGTTGAAAATGAATCCATCAGTTGTGGGAACATTTCAGTGTAGGATGAGTTTTCTGTGGTACATGAGCATGATAGTTGTGTTCCTGAATCTGGTGTGGGTCCTGAGGCTCCTGTATCTCCTTCCTGATGGCAGCAATAAGAAGAGAGCATGGCCTAAATGGTCAGGGTCCTTGATGATGGAATCTACTTTCTGTGGTGGTGCTTCATGTAGATATGCTCATAGGTGGGGAAGGCTTTATTCGTGATGGATTGGGCTGTATCCACTACCTTTGTTTTCTGTTTTCATAATCCTATCGTATTTCCATGGCTTACTTTCATGCATTTAATAATGAAGTTATTTATCTTGTTACAGAAGAGTATGAAACTGATTCTGGAGGTGCGTCAGTTAATAAAACTTCTGAACAAAGCAAGACTTCACTCTCAGATGATTATGAAGGACAAGTGGGTCAACATTCCCGCACAGTGCCTTTTGTACAAGGAATGCATTTAATCAAATTGCCACAGAATGGAAACAAAAAAACTTCACCGCAAAGAAGAAAGAAATCGATTACTAAAATGAAATTACGGTTTCTGAGGACGAGTACCCTCACTTCTCTGCATCGCGACAAAGTCTCAGACAGCTCATGTAATCAGAAATTGAATGATCAGTATTCTGAAGGAAGTGTGAAAGATTTGAACAATGCCACAGCAGATCTGAACCTTTGTAATGCACTACTACATAAAACTGTGCAGTCACTTCCACCAGTGAAGTCAACAACGACTGTAGAAAATCACTCTCTTAGAGAATCAGATTTTGTATCAAATGAGCATTATAAAAATTATCCTCTGCAATCTAATTTTTCAATTGCAACTAAGAAAGATCAATGTAGTTCAAAGAAAAATTGGAAATTATGTAAGGACTATTTTAAATCAAGTCTAAATAATATATCTGAAGCAAGCAACTTGCCTGTTAAAGAGGACAGGTTGGTTTATGAGGACTTCTTTTCTCCAGTTAACCAGAAAGACCACCAAAGAAGTAAAAGGCTTTCATTGGGTGTACTCCTGCCTGAATCACCAAGTCCCCCCAGAATTACTTTTGGAAGCATGAAACAAAAGAGAAAATTGCAGGCAATCAATCCACTGAATTGTGTGGATAGAAATAAACGGGCAAAAAGCGCAGCAAGTGTCAGTGTTGAAGTGCAACCCAATGCTTCTGTTTACAAAGATAATGAATCTTTCAACACAGCTGCACTGACTAGCAAAAATATCCACGCTGGAACCAGTGTTACACTTCAGCCTGAAATTCGTAAGAGGAGGAAATCTCATATTGAAGAACTATATAAATGCTTTTCTGATGAATCAGAAGAATCTATAAGTGAAGTGTCAGAGAAGAAAGAACTGCGACAGTGTCATGAAGAGAAAATGCTGGACTGGCTTCCAAATAATGCCACTGTGAATTGCCTTCCTAAAGCCATAAAAATACCAACCAATTTGCCTCATGAACCACAAACCCACTCAATAATTTCCACGCAACACTCTGATCAGAAGAATAAGAAAGAATGTGAGAAAAAAGTACAGGACTGTCAAGAGGACAAATTATACAAAGACAACCTAAAACTGCAAAGAGTTGACAGTGAATTGGATGCCAACGATCAGAGTGCACCCAGCCGAAGTATGTGATTTGTTTGATTACACTACCTAAAAGCAATTAAGATGATTCTTTATCACATTAAAAAGATATGGATAAAGCCCATTAAATAGGGGAGATATTATTTCAGTTGCACTATTAGTCTAATCATAAGCATACTTCAGGGGTATTGTAATATGTACAATGACTTGGGCTAGAGAATTTCAACATGTAATCTTTGAATTCCAGAATCAAAATCAGCATTTTATGGGTTTCTTTTATATTTAGAATCTTCGTTAGTTGTAAGTATGAAATGATTTTTAAGATCTGAAAAGATACTCCTTTCAGTGTGCAGGAATACAAGATTGAACATTTCCTTCAGCTGAAATAAAGAACTGAAAATTAGATTAATGCTTTCCAATGGAAAAATTCATGAAGCAAATTTATTGCCTTATTTAGTCAGACATGCTCAGGGTAGCAGTGTTCTCAGCGTCCTCTGTTAGTACTTCAACAAAATACAATTGTTTTCATCACAGTTTTTTGTACTTAGCGGTTTTGACGGTTTTCATGCTCTTTAGCTGACATTGATTAATATTGTTCAGGGATTCTGCAATGCTCCATGCTAACAAAATGATTAAATTACTGGACTGGTATCCAGAGGCCTGGATCATTGATCTGAAGTTGAGTTTAATTTCCATTACAACAGCTGGGGAAGTTAATTTCCCTGTAATTAAATAAACTAAAATAAAAAGCTAAATAACTGAATGTGAAACTACTCTTGTGTGAAAACCCATCTGGTTCAGTAATGTCCTTCAGAGTATGAAGCTCACCAACCATACTCTGGCCTGTTTGTAACTCCAGATTTGCCAATGCGTTTGACATTTAACTGTTCTCTGACATGGACGTGTAAGCTAATCAGTTAAGGGGACAGGAACTGTATGGCCTTGCCCATATAGTTCCTGTCCTTTAAGCTGGAAGCAAATGGAATGATTTTGTAACTGTGAGCTACCTGATCGGATGCTTAAATGAGCCCTTTCCAGCAGAGGTCAGTGCAAACCATACAGATGCAGGTCGCCTCTGTTGCTTAGCATTCTTCATGTAGATCATGACTTCTGAGAAGCAGTGCTGCACTTAAATGTAATGGTGGCCACATGTTAAAGTTTTAAAAATGTAAAAGTCTTTGTAAAACCTTTTAGCTCATTTTATTTTGAAAGGTTTTTTCAGTTTTTTATTTCACTGTGCCTCATCAACAAATATTTGAAACTGCAGCCTTCACCCATGTTAAACATCATTAGCCCCTTGTTCCTCCATTTGGAACCCTTGATTCCACTGGCTTCATTCTGTGCTCTTTCTTCTCAATGCTCAGGACATCTAGATTGAGCTTACAGAGATTGTGTTGTCCTGACTGGATGGAAAAGTTGGCAGTTTTGTAAATGTAGAATTATAACTCAAAGCCCACTTATAATTGGGGAAAATTAAATCCTATTATGATGATATGTTGCCACAGGTGGAGAGGTGTCAGACACTGGTGTATAACATGAGGATTGGAGGGTGGTAAATGTAACAATAGGAAGAATATTTTCAATTTAAATTAGAATCAGGTTGGAAATTTTGACTTTGGAAGAACTATTTGCTGTCTCAACAAACCAATTCCCTGGAGTTTTCCACTAAATGTAAATTTTAAATTTGATAATCATGTGATCATCGATGTGACTGTAAACATTAGCAAAAATAAAACCTTTTGATTTTAACAGTTGTAAGAATTTTTTTAACTTTGTCTAAGCAGTAAGGCTGATCAACACCTCCACCCACTAACCCACCTCACCACACCCACCACCACCACCACTACTTAATAACTTTCTGTCACTTTCCTTGTATACAGTGTGCCTTGCATCACTCTATGGACATACAATCAACCTATGTATTATATGTACTACTTGTGTTTTTTATTATTATTGTGTTCCTTACCTTGTTATTTTTTTTAGTACAGCAATCCACTTCATTAACCCTAATCACAGGACAATTTTCGATAATCAATTAACCTACTAACCGGTACATCTTTGGACTGTGGGAGGAAACTGAAACACCTAGAGGCTTCTCACTCTGTTATAGGAAAGACATGGTTAAACTGCAAAGAGTCCAAACTGAAGGGCTTTAATGTGAGAGTAGAAATATTTAAAAGGGACTTGAGGGGCAGCTTCTCCACTCAGAGGGTGGTAAATATATGGAATGAGCTGCTGGAGGAGGTAATTCAGGCAGGTACAGTAGTGTTATTTAAGAAGCTTTTGGATTAGGTACATGGAGGAGGTGATAAGTACATTAAAGGGATATGGGCCAAATGCAGGAAATTGGGATGCTGAATGTTCATCATGGACTCGCTGGGCTGAAGGGCGTGTATCCATGCTGGATTTCTGTAAATCTTTTATTGGATGAGGTTGTGTTTACTATATCTTCATTAGTTTCAGGATGGACACATACTGAAGGGCGTGTATCCATGTGCATCAGGTTTATACATAGAAATAATAGGGAGAATCTATTCTCTATTCGTCTTTTGGCCTCTCCACTCTTCTTCCTTAGTTTTCTCATTGAGTTACACAGCAAGGGACCAGGGCCGTTAGCCCAACTCATTTAAGCTGGCCATGTTACCATCCTGAGCTACTCTCATTTGTCTGTGTTTGGCCCATATCCTTTCCTGTCCATTAGTTTAAATGTTCTGATTGTCCCTGTCTCCAGCACTTCCTCTGGCATCTTGTTCCATATACTCATCGCCTTTTGTGTGAAATAAGTTGCCTCCTTATTCTATACAGCTTAAACCTGTGCCCTCTGGCTTCAGACATCCTAGCCCAAGGAAAAAGACAGATAAAGGCTCTCAGCCCGAAACATTGACTATTTCCTCCCATAGATGTTGCTTGACCTAAGTTCCTCCAGCATCTGCAGAATCTAGTGTCTGGGGGGAAAACACTGGCTTTTCACCTCCATGTCCTTCATAACCTGTATAAACAAACCCCTGTAAGCCTCCTCTGCTCCATTGTTGAATTATTTCCATCCTTAGACCCACCTTGATCCCAGAACATTCAAATTCGCCTTGACTGCCAATAATAATATTAGAATACGTACATGAGTAAATAGCATGGCAGGTAGTGTGCTGACTCACAGACTGGCAGCGTGGGTTTGTTCCTAACATCCAGCGTTGTCTCTGTTCAGTTTGCATTATCTCCCTGTGACTATTTGGGCCCTCTTATCCTCCACAAAATCATATTAAGAATGTTTTTGGCGTATGCAATCTGCTTCAAAGGATGCCTCAAAAAGCCAGCATCCATACCTCCCCACCGCCACCACCTAGGATACACCTTCTCATTGCTACAATCGAGGAGGAGAGACAGGACCCTGAAGATACAGTCAATATTTCAGGAACAGCTTCCCTATTGCCAACAGATTTCTGACAGGACAATGTATTGCAGTGTGCTGCTTCCACAAAACAAGTGATATTACCTGCTATAATACACAGTTTTCATTATGTCTTGCACTATACTGATACTGCAAAACATACTAAACCTGATTCTGATTTTGCTCATGTAGGTGGTTGGCAGGAGAACTGGGGTGTGGATCTTTTGGGCAGGAAGGGGAACAAATAGTTTGGTGAAAAGGTATTGAATGGGAGCTGGTGGGATGGAGCTGATTGGAAGGCATTGAGGAGTGGCATAGACCGGATAGATGGCATTGTCCCATGCCATAAGAATTGCGAAACAGGAGATCCGCATTTCACATCTACAGGTTTAATTGTGGGGTACATCATTGACTTCAATGCTGTTATTAAACCAAATCTGGAGCCTCAATTAATAACTGATTAATTTTAAACTTTTAGACTATGTGGAATGAACATGAGATTCTGCAGATGCTGAAATCTTTCCATCGATGCTGCCTGACCTTGCTGAGTTCTTCCAGCATTTTGTGTGCTACTTGAGGCTACATAGCCATTCTTTTGCGTTGAATTGCCTGGATTAGATTTGAATAAGAGTTTTCTATTTTAACTTGTTTTGATTTTCTGAGAAATTTGTCCCCACGTGGTCTGTCATATCCACCAAGTTTGCTTATTATGTATGATGCCATTTTATATAATTTTCCTTGTTTTTCTAACTCATGCATTGCTGCCCCCTTCTATCAATAAACAGAAGAGATCCTGCAGATGCTGTAGATTTTAAGCAACATACACTAAAATGCTGGAGGAACACAACAAGTCAGGCAGTATCTATGTATGGAGTGGAAGAATTGTCTTTGCCCAAAATGTTGACTGTTCCCTTCCACAGATGGAGCCTGACCAGCTGTGCTCCTTCAATATTTTGTGTTTGGTTGGGCAGCACAACATTCTCAGGCCATGTAATGTGATTTTTGCTAACAGCCATGCATGGTGCTACAACACTGAGACATCACATCCTCACAACACCTCTCTGAATCCAACATTCATCCAGACTTGTCTGGCTTTCTGGCGGCAGTTAGTGAAATTCCAGGTGGTGACGGCGAAAGAATAATTAACGAACAAGCATTTTGAGCATGTTGCCCTTTGGTTATTGATGTGTCGAGGGATGCTCTACTTCCCCTGACTCTTCTCAAGCCTCTAATCTGTATTCTCTCCTATACCAGCTGATGTGCACAGATCTGATACCTGACTTCTGGTACTTTATTCAACCCTTCCCCCTTCCTTTTCTCTTTATGCCCTTGCCCTCATCTCCCCTTCTCTTCTCCTTACCTGCCTATTACCTCTCTGTGGTGGCCCTAGTCCTTTCCCTTTTCCCATGGTCCACTTTCCTCTCTGATTAGATTCCTCCTTCAGTACTTTACCTTTTCTATCTATTACCTGTTAGCATCATCCCTCACCCACCTACCTTCCCCCTCATCTTCTCTTACCTATCATCCGTGAGCTTGTGCTCCTTCACCTCCCCCACCTTTTTTTCCTGGTTTTTGCCTCCTTCCTTTCCAGTCCTGATGAAGGCCTGGAATATTGACGATTTATTCCCATCCATTGATGCTGCTTGACCTGTTGAGTTCCTCCAGCATTTTGTGTGTGTTGATCAGCTCAGCACTTCTTTTGCACTATACTGCTGCAAAAAAAAAATTCATATTGCATAAGACAGTCATAATAAGTCTAATTCTGATTCTCCCCCGTTTCATTACCATTCCTGCACCTTGGGATTAGTTATTTTTAAGGTGGCGTTAATTTGTCCAAATTGAAGTACCATTTCAAAAGCAAAATTGAGGCTTTTTAGGATTATTCATTGTGCCCAAGTGTAGGTTAATGTCAATTAAGCTTGTCTTTTTCATCAGGTTGTAATAAGAAATGTTTTTCTTTCTCTAAGGCAGTCCCCTTGGAATGGCGATGACTTGTTGCCCAAATGAAAAACAAAAATTACACAAAGTAATGAATGGACGCATTGAATGCAAAAGGCAGAATATAAAGGTTAGTATAACTTGTTAATGACAATTACACAAAACAAGGTTCTTTGAGCATAAATTGTTATATTCGTAAAATGTTCTCGATTGATTTTTTTTTATGCTTGGATTTTAGTGAAGGAGCCAGATCTTTCTGCAGCGTACAATATTTTCTGTTGGTTTTAAAGGTGCAGATATTTACCAGGATGTTATCTGGATTAGAGAGCTTGTCTTGTGGGGAGGGTTTGAACAAGGTGAGGCTTTTCTCTGTGGAGTGAAGGGGGATGAGGGATACCTTGCTGGAGGTGTGTAAAATTGTGAGAGGCATGGATGGAGTGGAAAGACAGCTCATTTTTCTGAGGGTGACAGTGAACAATACCAGAAGGCATTTGTTTAGGGTGAGTGGAAGAAAGTTTTGGGGGGAATGTTGGAAGTTGGTGTTTTGCACAGAATGGTAAGTGCCTGGAATGTACTGTCAGGGATGGTAGTAGAGTCAGATATGTTAGGGACATTTAACAGACTCTTAAATGGGCAGATGGATGTAAGAAAAATGGAAGGTTATGGGCTGCATGAATGAATTGTTGCTCTCGTGTTTATGGAATCACTGGACGAATACTCCAATTCTCAGGTGTACCTCAAGATATCCTCATGTGTAATAGTAAACTAAATGTAGACTTGATTCAGCAAACAAGGACATAACCTCTTGTTCTTGTCAATGTGGACTATGCATATTTGTTCATATGGCGGGATAAGATGTGGGGGTGTAGGAACTAATTGGGATCAAATTAGTTTTAAGGTGATGACTCGTATTAGAATTTGGGAGGTAATTGTATTTATTGTTTGTCTCTAACTCTTAAAACCATGAGAACTACTCTTGAACACTTTTAATAGTTGACCGGTAGTATGACTTGATAATTAAACAAGCAACATGTCTCCCTGGATACCATCAATCATCCTCTTTAAATAAGCTTGCAAGCCAGTGCTTGTGCAAATAGAACATAGAACACTACAGCACAATACAGGCTCCTTAACTATTCTTCCACCTACTCCAAGATCAATTCCCTCCCACGTAGCCCTCAAAGTTTCTAACTTTCATGTGTCTATCCAAGAGTTTCTTAAGTGTCCCTAATATATCTGACTTCACCACCACCACCCCTGGTAGGCCCTTCCACACCTCCATTCTTCTCTATCAACTCTTGAACTCAATCCCCTGACTAATGAAGGCCACCATACACTTTCACAAACACATCTACTTATGTGGGATCTATGGATGTGAACCATAGGATCCTTCTCTTCCTCCACATTGCTAACAATCCTGCCATTAGCATTGTATTATATTAAATTAGATGTCTTTAGGCTGGTTAAATTCTCGTAGTCTTGTAAAGCGTAACTGAGAGTCCAGAATCACTCATGGTGAGACTTAAGATGGGTAGGGCACATCAATAAAATTTTACACATGTTCCATTGTCCGTTCCATTGTTTGTAAATCAAATGAGTTTATAAATATAAAATATCCAATTAATCAAATGCAATCTTTTTCTTTTGGCTGTGGTATACTGTAAATCTTCCCTCCTTTCTTCTGAAAAGAAACAAAATTCATTTGAAAGTCTGTGGGCATTGTTCACATGCCTGACATACTCCACACAAGAGTCTCGCTTTTGACTAGTGTGGCTCTTTAGTGCAGTCTCTCATCACTTTCATAAGTCTGTACAGCTTCACAAATTTCTGCAAAAAAAAATCAAAAACATGGTTATAATAGTGAAAAGCTGAGCTGCTTCATGGAGTTAGAAGGTATCGGATGTCATCTTTTTCAGGAATGTATAAGGAAGGAAAATGAGGTAGTCTGTCACCTGGTGAAGATTAAAGAAACAATTAGTTGTTACAGTAGCAAGGCCATTAGAAAAGTAGAAACCTTGAGGGTGGAGATAGATAACAATTGATGAATTTAGGGCTGTGGGGAATTGGCAGAGAGGACCAACTGAGTCGATCGGGTATGACCTTGTCCAGTGGTGATGTAGGCTGGAGGGGCTGCCTCATCGACTCCTGCTCCCATTGTGTTTTTTTGTGTGCTTAAATTCAACCGTGGGGAAATAAAAATGCAAGCAATTAAAGATGGGGAGCCAGGGTGACGTAGTGGTTAACGTAGGGCGACTACAGCACCAGAGATCCGGGTTCAGTTCCCTCTGCTGTCTGTGAGGAGTTTGCATGCTCTACCCGTCACCATGTGTGTTTCCACCAGGTCCCCAACTCCAAAGATGGACAGGTTGGTGGGTTCATTGGTCTCATGGGTGTTATTGGGTGGTGTGGTCTCATTGGGCTGGAAGCACCTGTTACCATGATTTATTTCTTAAAAATAATGAACTTTGAAGTTTTCAGGGACTATTAGAAGATTATTGAAAGGGGCCACGCAATACTGCTTTGGAAGCAACAAGTGATTCTTTTTACTTTCTGCTTCTTGATTTTTCTGTTTGTGCAGGATAGTGTTATGTTTATATACCTATTAGGGTTATGGTGCTTTGTCAGATGTGGGTAAAAGAGCAATACGGTGAAAACCTACAGGGTAATAATGGACATGCCCTTAACTACAATCTGTGTTTCTCTCCAGTCTAATTTCTCAGTGGGGGGATAAATATGCAGCTGAGAAAGAAGAGGCATTTCAGTATATAAGTGGAAATTTTCAGTGGCAGATGGAAGAATGAAATGCTGTGGGGGTTAATCAATTGCAGATGGTTAGTAGATGTAGCCTATTATAAACCACCCTATCCTAAGAAGAATATTTTCCTGTGCCAGGTCAGGTGAATTTCCTCTTAGCAGTGTATTTAGACTGTACATAAAATTTAGAAATAACTTTGTCAATGTCAGTAAGACAAAAGAGCTGATTGTGGACTTCAGGAAGGGTAAGATGAAGAAGAGATCAGAGGTGGAGAGAGTGAGCAGCTTCAAGTTCCCGGGCATCAAGATCTCTGACGATCTAACTTGGTCCCAACATATTGACGTAGTTATAAAGACGGCAAGGCAGCTTTATTAGGAGTTTGAAGAGATTTGGCATGTCAACAAATACACTCAAAAACTTCTACAGTTGTACTGCATCACTGTCTGGTATGGAGGGGCTACTGCACAGGACCGAAAGAAGCTGCAGAAGGTTGTAAATCTAGTCAGCTCCATCATGGGCACTAGCCTACAAAGTACCCAGGACATGTTTAGGGAGCGGTGTCTCAGTAAGGCAGCGCCATTATTAAGGACCTCCAGCACCCAGGGCATGCCCTTTTCTCACCCTTACCATCAGGTAGGAGATACAGAAGCCTAAAGGCACACACTCAGCGATTCAGGAACAGCTTCTTCCCCTCTGCCATCCGATTCCTAAATGGACATTGAACCTTTGGACACTACCTCTCTTTTTTAATATACAGTATTTCTGTTTTTGCTTTTTTAAAAACATATTCAATATATGTAATTGATTTACTTGTTTATTATGTTTTATTTTATTTATTATTATTTTTTCTCTGCTAGATTATGTATTGCATTGAGCTGCTGCTAGGTTAACAAATTTCATGTCACATGCTGGTCGGTGAGACCACACCTGGAGTATTGTGTGCAGTTTTGGTCCCCTAATCTGAGGAAAGACATTCTTTCCATAGAGGGAGTACAAAGAAGGTTCACCAGGTTGATTCCTGGGATGGCAGGACTGTCATATGATGAAAGACTGGATTGACTAGGCTTATACTCGTTGGAATTTAGAAGATTGAGGGGGGATCTTATTGAAACATATAAAATCCTAAAGGGATTGGACAGGCTAGATGCAGGAAGATTGTTCCCGATGTTGGGGAAGTCCAGAACACGGGGTCACAGTTTGAGGATAAAGGGGAAGCCTTTTAGGACCGAGATTAGGAAAAACTTCTTCACACAGAGAGTGGTGAATCTGTGGAATTCTCTGCCACAGGAAATAGTTGAGACCAGTTCATTGGCGATATTTAAGAGGGAGTTAGATATGGCCCTTGTGGCTAAAGGGATCGGGGGTTTGGAGAGAAGGCAGGTACAGGGTTCTGAGTTGGATGATCAGCCATGATCATACTGAATGGTGGTGCAGGCTCGAAGGGCCAAATGGCCTACTCCTGCACCTATTTTCTATGTTTCTATGTGATAATAAACTTGATTCTGATTCTAATAGTGATGGGCAAATTTTTTTTCTAAGCTGGTACTGATGAACTCCACAAAGTAAAAGAGAATTATGTCAAAGCTTTAGCAACAAAATGATTCACCTTTGAGTGAAATTTGGCTGAAAGGAACCATGTCAGGCTGCTCATGGAAAAATTAAGAAATCTTAAGTGTATTTTGTTGTGGCTATTATTAGTGCACAAAATGAATACAACTTGACAATGAAAAATTACTTTCTAAAATTCTCAAGTTTGAGGATGATGTATGTATTCTGAAATTTAAATAACATAGGAAACATTGCATTTATTTAATTATGTCAAAATTCAGATTTAAATTTCAAAGTAGAAACAGAAAATCTCTCAGAATTGATTAATCAGAAAATCTGATTAGTTTTTATGATCGCTCATTGCATGATACATCATTGCACCTGGTCATTGCTTCTGTTTACTATATTTAATTTTTCCCTTTATTTTCTGTCATTTTCTCCCTCCTTAATATATGTCATTAAATTTGCTGATGATGTTGGCAGATGGTGATAAGGAAGTATAGAGGAGTGTAATAGATTGGCTGCTTAAATTGTTTTGCAACAAGAATCTTGCACTCAATATCAGTAAGGCCAAGGAATTGATTGTAGACTTCAAGAAGGGGAAGTTGGGAGAACACTTACCAGTCCTCATTAAAGGGGTCAGTCGTGGAAAGAGTGAGCAACTTCGAGTTACTGGGTGTCAACAACATGTTACGTGACCAGCAACAATGAATATCAATCGTGTTAGGTTATATAAAAACAACCAAACATTTATTAGACATGGATAAACAACAAAAGACAAATCAAAACCTTAACCGGAAGTTAACCGCTATGTGGCCGTTCAACAAATCGTCACTTGGTACTGGGTCTTAAAACGATAAATGCGAAAACAGTTCTTAAAGCGGTAAAGTCAAATACAGTTCTTAAAATGGTAAATTCGAAAGTCCAACAGATTTATACATTCATTTGGGAGAGACTTCTCTGGAGAAGGATTTCTTCATAGACGCGACTCCCCTGCTGGTTCTGTCCAAAGGATTCACGAGGAAGGAAATAAACAGCTTAAAACAACTGACCTTAATTTCTACAGAGCAAATCCTGCATGAACTACCTTGCTGTTCTGGCAAGAGTTATCTTTGATGCAGGTGGCTACTTCAACGAAGACTCAATAAGGTCGATCCTTTATTAATCTGCCGAACGATACCAACTTCTCTTAATCCTTCAGGACCTGTACTTTGATAAAGTCTTCACTCTCCAATACTACTGAAAAGGTACATCAACAAATCTAGCCAGTCCAGCATTACTGTTCCTTGCAACAGAACGTAACACTCCGTTTTAAATATGAAACTGCGTCATAAAACAAATATGCAACAGAACGGAGACACTGACGAACGTTCTAGCTGGAAAACTAACTGCGTCACCAGAGGTCTTCCCTTTTATACCCGTGGTGAACATGTCATCACGTGACCTCACATCGGTGGGAAAATTGCATCAGGTGACCTGCAAAAGACCATTACATCATTCTCACAAGAAAGTCACAAGATCGCCTTGAGGTATGTAACAAACTCAATGTCTATTCTGAGCTCACCAGCTATACTTCATTAGGAGTTTGAGGAGATTTCACCAATGACTAGCAAATTTCTATGCTGGTCAGCATTGAGTGGTTGCGTCACTGCCTGGTATGGAGGCTACAGTGCACAGGATCGAAAGAGGCTGCAGTTTTGGTTGTAGATTCAGCCAGCTCCATCAGGGCACAACCCTCGCACAATCGAGGACATTTTCAAAAGGCAGTTTCTCAAAGTGGCATCCATCTCGAAGAGCGCTCACCATTTGTGACACGCCTGCTACCATTGGGAAGGCGGTACAAAAGCCTGAAGATACACGCCCAACGATTTAGAAAGAGCTTCTTCCCCTCTGCCATCAGATTTCTGAATGGACCATTTACACCGCATTGCTAATCTCTCGAGCTATTTAGAAATTTTTGGAAACTTGTAATTTTTATGTATTGCACTGTACTGCTGCCACAAAACAACAGGTTCAGAATCAGGTTTATTATCATTAACATATATTGTAAAATTTTACACAGTGAATTCTGCTTAATTGGGGCAGCCTCCTATTTGGGACGACTCTTAAAGAACAAAAACAAATTGAGAAAATAGCCGGGTTTCCTTTAGTTTATTTGGGACACTATGCTGCTTAAGTGGAACAGGAGACTGTTGCCAAACAGTTTCTAACTGGCATCAGTCGAGTGCACTTCTTGTGGCCTTAAGATATCACAACGTGCTTAGAACAAACAGTTTGTAAATAGCGTCACTTGAGTGTTTGTTTTCAAACAGCAGTGATTTTTGTCACTGATAACTGGATAATAAACGATGAGACAATTCAGAACTGTTTCGATCAGTGAGGTTTCAAGCATTCAGGCTTGGAAATGCTAGAAATGGCCAGGAGTGAAAATGGTTTCACTACTTCAAGTTAGGAACTGTGAAGAATTTAAATGTATCAGCAATCATCTTGAATGTTAGAATTAAAATGAAGATTTAGAGGGTGCATTCGTTGAAAGCACTGTTTGAAGGCAGTCCATTATCTGCACTAGGTGTCTGCGCTGCCTTTGTGCATTTACAGTTAATCAAAAGAGCGCATCAGTTTACGCTGAAAGAATTCCTCTGATAACTATTGGGAACTAATACATAGTTTTATAGTAGTAGTTTTGGTAGTGTTTTAATTTATTCTGAATTTCATTGAAATACATAATTTGTTACTCAGGTAAACGGTAGTTTGCCATTTTTATATCTTAATTATTTCCATGAATAATTGGGGCCGCCGCTTAATTGGGTCAAAATAACTGGTCTCAGTGTGTCCAATTAACCTGGAATCCACAACATACAAATTGTGTATATGTATGTATGTAGATATAGGTATAGTGCTGTGCAAATATCCTGGGCACATACTTATAGATAATGCCTAAGAGTTTTGCACAGTACTGTAGTAATTTTGTATACTGCACTGTACTGCTGGCACAAAAAAACAATTTCATGTCAAATGTGATTGATAAACCTGATTGTGATATGGGTCTGTATTGTGGACTCAGAGTTGGAAGGGGGCAGGGAGAAAGCGAAGGGGAAGGGAAATTGTAATTAATGATCAATAAAACAATTGTTTAGAATCAAATTACCTTGCATGGTGTCTCAGGGCTGAATGTGTCTGCACCTGCGCCACCCTCTGCCTCTGCCATCTGTCCCACACCCCTCCCACTGTGCTCCATCTTCATTATTCCCAGCATCCTTTGCTCCCGCCAGAATTTATAAATTCACTCTCTGCTCCATTTGGACATAAACAGAACTGTGTAAAAGTCTTAGACATCTGTAGCTGTAGGTATGTGCCTGAGACTTTTGCAAATGTATATATATATTTTGCAAAAAGCAAAAATAGTGAGGTAGTGTTCATGGGTTGGTTCATTGTCTGTTCGAAAATCTAATGTACCTCCTCCTTGATGGTAGCAAGAAGAAAGAGGCTTGTCCTGGGTGGCAGGGGTCCTTAATGATGTCAGTGATAGTAAACCTGCTTCTGATTTACAACATTATTTCTGTAACTTTTCAAATCATTAGGAGTAGAATCATAGCAATACCCTTCATTATCACATGGCACCCTGGGATTGATAGCAATTTGGGCCAAGATATTTCTTGCAAGGGTGTCATATTTTCAGTAGTATCAGAACTTACTAATTTGCAAGCACTGAAGTGATTGTGAAGTTTGACATGCAGGATCTTGTAATTATAATGTCAGTTACTACAAACATATTCTTTAATGTGTACCTTCCCTTTAAGTATGCCAGCTCAGATTGAAGAGGTTATTTTGGTACAGCACATGGATGAATCCAGGCCAAACATTGCAGTTGGCTCACGACCTTCATTCAAATACAATTACAATTGGACAAAGAATACAGGCTGGATCAGTATATCCACATGCAGTGAATTTTATTTTAAGTGATAGCTTGACAACAAAGCTTTGGCAAAAAACCATATTTGTGCCTGAACTAATCTCAATTAACATTTATTCAAGTGGGTCAGCATCAGATCGATCTTGCTTGTTGATTGGATGTAATTCTCTGGTTTAATGACAGAATGATATAATCAGCTCCAAAGGATAATTTTTCTCTTCTTGGCTCAAAGACCATTGAAGTAATGTACACCACATTTTGCATTTGGACAAGTTACAGTAGGTGTCAAATGCTGTATCCGTTAGAGGAGGTAATGACTTTGTTGGTCCCTTTACTTGTTTGCAACATCCATTTTGAAAGCAGATCAAGTCACTTCTTCTCAACTCCTCATTTGTTCTGTATTTTTGTCATTTCCTGCCATAATCTCAAAGCCATATCTTTTAAATTATATATGTCATATGTTGTGATTTCATTAAATGCCGATTGTATTGATTTACCATCTTATGTTATGGGCAGTGCTTTTTATGTTGGTGTTGTTCTGTTTGAGATTTGAACTGGATGCTGTGCAGTAATCCGTGTACCTGAGGAGGACAGTGTCCATTCTTATGGAGAAAAGTATGATTCAAGTACATTGAAACATACAGTGGAATGCACAGTTGAGGGTGTGCTGGGGGCAGCCTGCAAGTGTCACCACATGTTCTGGTGCCAAAGTAGCATACCCACAATGCTTGGCAGAACAGCATAGAGCACAATAAGCACAAAACAACAGCTAAACAATCCCCTCCCTTCCTTCCCACCCTTCCTCCAACCTAATGATTTGTCATCTTCTTCGGCCACCAGTCTCCATTGAACTCCATGTGCAGACATTGGATGTTTGACTACCTAAGCGGATATGCAGACCTGGGGCTCTGACCGATGGGCCTCAATTTCTGGACTATCCAATTCGATCCTCAGGGTCTCGCCCCCGGACCACCGATCATACCACACCTGATTTTATGTAGAAGCATTTTGGCCCCAAGTCAACAGTCAATAAAGTGTTTTTGTTTTGAGACTAGTTATTATCACCATATAGAAAATGCAGCAGCTAAGTTACACACAACTGCCACAGCTTGATCATCTGGTCATAATTGTATGGTCATGTTGATTTAGAAGTACAGTGGCTTGACCATGGCGAATAACTACAGTTACGAGGATTAACCTTTAGTAATAATGATTAGGTAGGCACAGAGAGAATCTATATTTACTGACAAGTACCTTTCTTGGCTCTGTTTGCAAGCATGTGAATTTATACAATCGAATACCAGTGTGTACACCTACTAAGTTTTCTTGATGGTCAAAGAATAGAAAAGACATTACCAGGAAAAGGAGTCTGTATTGGCCATGTGTTTCTCATGGTTCCAGTCCAATCTCCGTGTGTCCTTGGGGTACTCCACATCTGCGATGATTGGTCTCTTCAGAGTTGTCGCTACTTTGCATTTGAAGCCTCTGTCCTTACCATTTCAAATGTCACCTTTCAGTCTTGTTGGCTGTGGGTCACCTGACTGACCTATGTCAACTTACAAGCTCTGGTCCAAGCCAGCATCCATTTATTGCCCTCTTCCGCAAGTGACAACTGCTAATTTGCAGTTCAGTTCTAAATCAGTTATCAAATCAATAACCAGCTCAAATCACTCAGGGCAGACACATTCCCCACCACTCTCAGACCTGCATATTATATCATATAAAAGAACATCTCATAAGTAACTTATTATTTGGAAATGATCTCTTGTCCAGAAGATTATATGAAGCATCATTGTCTTTAAAACACTAATTCCGCCGAGCAAAACCAATTCACAAAATGGAGGATATAGAGCAGCTTCACAAAATGGCAGCTTGCATTCCTTCAACCTCGTGGCAAGAACAAAGACAATTGGTCTGTCTACTTCCACTGTCCTTGATTCATTCAAATTCACTGATTTGTAGACTGGTTCTTTCTGGCCAATATTACTCCCTGTTTTTACATTTGCTGTAAGGTTTTTAACAGTCTCTCGCAGAATGTGTCATAACTGCTTAAGAATTAGATTATGAAGACACGCGGTCCTCTTTTATTGTCATTTAGTAATGCATGCATTAAGAAATGATACAATATTTCCTTCAGTGTGATATCACAAAACACAGGACAGACCAAGACTGAAAAAACTAACAAAACCACATAATTATAACATATAGTTACAACAGTGCAACAATACCATAACTTGAAGTCCATGAGCACAGTAAAAAGTTCAGTCTCTCAAATGTCCCACATCTCACGCAGACAGGAGAAGGAAGAAAAACTTTCCCTGCCATGCCGGACCACAAACCGACTCTGAGTCATCTGAAAACTTCAAGCCTCCGATCAGCTCTCCGACACCGAATACTGAGCGCCATCTCTGTCCGAACGATTCGACCTCAATCTCGGTCGCCAACAGCAGGCAAAGCCGGGGATTTTGAGGCCCTCCCTCTGGAAGATCCCCGGCCACGCAATATACAACAGCAGCAAACTGGCGTTTCAGAAATTTCTCCGGATGTTCCTCTGTGCTTTCACGTCCGTCTCCATCAAATCAGAATTGTCCACGGCCCCTATTTAACAGATACTATATCATTTTTTACCAGAGGGCTGCGCACGCGCGGCGTGCTGCTCTCTCTCTCCTCCCACCGTAACTGATAAGACCATTCCAGTTAACGGTGAGGTTCAAATAATAGGCGAGACTGTAGAGTTACAGCAAAATAATTGTGGACACTGGTTATAGCGCACTATTTTGAGAGATACAGTGTAGAACAGGCCCTTCCAGCCCAATGAGCCACACCACCCAGCAACCCACCTGTTTAACCTAGCCTAATTACAGGACAATTTACAAAGACCAATCACAAACCTGTGCATCTTTGAACTGTGGGGGAGCAGGGGGGACCCAGAACACCTGGAGGAAACCCACATTTCCACAGAAAGGATGTGCAAACTTTTACCGAGTATGCTGGAAATGCAGTTCAAACCTCAACGTCCCGAGCTGCAATAGCGTTGCGCTAACTGCGACATTACTGTAGCGTCTAATAGATTATAACATTTTAGAATATGTATAAGTGTCCTGGTAGTAGGCAGAAAGCTCAAATCGTAGATCTCTGGTATACTCATGACTGTCTTGTTCTTTGCACTTGATTTTTGAGGCTTTGCACAAGGGATTAGTAAACCTGTAAGCAATCGTTACATTTTGGATATCAACCTTTTGTTGCCAAATTACATGGAGTTGTGTGCACAGACCAACTCCTCTTATATGGGCTCAAACTCTGGGAACTCGTGCTTGTAACTTTTTGCATAAATACTGTTGGTTTTCCATGGAATTGACTCAAATGTGAGTCTTGGAAGTTCTTTCACCAGCTAATCAGATGCAGCTCGAGATATATAAGGACTGATTAGGCATGAAGTATGGACCATTCATGTCCTAGCCCTGTTTTAAATCAGCCTCAAGAGACTCAGATTAAAAGATATGCAAATTACCATTCAGTTTTATTTTATATAATTATTGTACTTAAAGGTACAGCACATTATCAGGCTTTTCCAGCACAATGAACCTGTGCTGCCCAATTACGTACGTGATCAATTAACCTACTAACTGATATGTCTTTGGAACGTAGGAGAAGACGTGAGCACACGGAGGAAAGCCACGAGGTCATGGGGAGAACACACAAACTCCTTGGAGACCGCAGTGGGAATTGAATCAGGGTCATTTGTGCTGTAATAGCAATACACTAACAGCTGTGCTACTGGGACACCCCTTTGTTTTATTTAGTATAGTTAATGCAAATTATAGAATACTTTATTGTATTATAAGACAAAATGAGCCTTGGTTTGGCTTTGCCTCATTGTCACTCCTAAAGAAGAACTTTGGCCTGAAGTATTGACTGTTTACTTATTTCCATCAATGCTACCTGAACTGCTGAGTTTCCTACAGCATTTTGTGTGTGTTGCTTTGGATTTCTAGCATCTGCAGATGTTTTTGTGTTCAAAAGGTGCCTGGGTTTGGCATCTCTTCCACAAGATGGCACCTTTGACAGTGCAATGTTTCCTCAGCAGTGTACGGGCAGGTACCGAGGTCCAATAGTTTGAATTTTTCTAGACTTTCAATATGCAAAAATATTTTTCAGTTGGTGATACAGGCTTTGGAGTTACTATTTTAGTATGAGAAGCATGAAAACTAACTTGCAATGACAGAACAAAAGCTCATCATTGAATCGGGTTTACAGTTGGTTGTGGAATAGATTTTTGGCCAGACGTTGCAAAGAAGTTCCCTGATTTTTCACAAAGAATCTTAAAAATATTTACAATTCTCTGAGTGCAAGTTAGACCTCAGATTCAGGCTCTTTCAACCCTTCGAACCACACCGCCCTAGCACTCCACAAACCCAATTAACCATAAATTATTCATTGGACAATTTACAATGACCAACTAACCCATCTGCTACGTCTTTGGACTGTGGAGGAAACTAGGGGTACGTCCACACTACGCCGGATAATTTTGAAAACGAAGCCTTTTCTCTTCGTTTTGCCCTCCCATCCACACTGAGCCGGCGTTTTCAGCCCCCGAAAACGGAGATTTTCGAAAACACTCTCCAGAGTGAATAAATCTGAAAACGCTCAATATCTGGCGTAGTGTGTACGGGATAAACGGAGAGATTTAAAAACGTTGTCATGACAACACCACAACAACAATGCTTTTTCCTGCTTCTGCTGGGTACTGCGCAAGCACTGCCGTACGGCTGTTATAATGCGCAGTTGGTGTGAACGGCGTGAGAGTTAAATTGTAAAGTGAGCTTTTTTGACTATTTAAAAACGCTGTCATGATGTGCCGGAACAGATGTTCGTTGTTTTAACAACGAAGTGAAGAAGTGAATAAGTATACTCACTTCGCCCTGTTTTCTGTCCTTGCTTGTATGAAGATAGTTTACCTATTTATGCAAGTACTTCTCTGACAATAGATGTGTAACAGCCTAATGTAACATTGTATGGGAATACAAGATAACGCTGATGCAAATGTTTTATACATTTAACAAGGTGCTTTATTAATGCAACAAAGTTAGTCAGTTTTGCAATGTTCGTCGTCAGCTGGGTTATACTGTCCGTGAGCTCCCTGTCAGTTGCCTCCATACGCTCCAGTATTTGTTTTTTTTTTCAGTTTTAAGTCCTCCTGCGCGAAAGCCAAGAGCAATTCCTTTAAACTTTTTCTGCTCTGTAAATGGACAAACACGCACTAAGTATATCGTTTCCTCTTCACTTGTTTTCTGTGTGTCCTGCGCATGCCCAGTAGGAGGAGATTCGCCTAAATATCCGCCTAATGTGGATGGAGATATTTTGAAAAATGCTTAGTGTGGACACCTGTCGTTTTTACTCGAAACTGGCATTTTCAAAATTATCCGGCGTAGTGTGGACGTAGCCTAAGGTACCCGAGGAAAATTCATGCATTCCATGCGGAAAACGATAAGACTGGAAGACATAGGAGCAGAATTAGGCTATTTGGCCTATCGAGACTGTTCTGCCATTTTATTGTGGCTGATCCAATTTTCCTCTCAGCCTCGATCTCCTGCCTTTTCCCCATATCTCTTCATGCCCTGACCAAACAAGCATCTGTCAACCTCTGCCCTAAATATGCATAAAGACTTGGCCTCCACAGCTGCCTGTGGCAAATAACCCACAGATTCACCACTCTCTGGCTAAAGAAATTATTTCTCAACGTCCACCATAGGAAACATCCCCTCCACCTCCATTCTATCAAGGCCTTTCACCATGATTCGATAGGATTCAAAGACGTCAATTCTCATTCTTCTGAATTCCAATGAACTCAGGCCCAGAGCCATCAAATGCTCTTCATATGACAAGTGAATCAATCCTGGAATCATTTTCGTGAACCTCCTTTGGGGTTCAGAGACTGTTTACAGACGATTCTGGAATTGAACTCCAGAATGCCCTGAGCTAGAATATTGTCATGCCATGCTACCGTGGCACCTGTTAACCGGGAGCATTCTTGAGGATTCCTACCACCCAGTCCACTACCATCGGGAAGGAGGACAGAAGCCTCAGGACTAGGATTGCCAGACTGGGTAACAGCTTCTTCGCTCAGGCTGTGAGACTATGAATACCCCGTCATCACTGAGCTCTTGTCACTAGGACAGTGAGTTGTTTGCTTTACTGTTTACCTGTACTGCACACTGCATGCATTATGAATTATATTTTACTGTGCTAATATTTCATTCTGTGTGCTGTGTGTGATATGTTATCTGGGTATCGCAGCTGAACGGTTATTCGTAGCCCGTTCCTTAGTTAGAGTCTTCAGCATTTCGGGCATCAAGGGAGAGAGGAAGAGGAGAGCCATCCGCAGTTCCACCGATGCGGCAGAGAGGGCCTCAAGATGGCTGTGGCTCAAAAGGGGGGAGCCATGGAGTCATAAGTAGCTGGCCATCTGGACACAAGCTGGGATCTGATCAGCCCCGGCTGGATCACCTGGAGGAGGTTGTATGATGTTGAAAGACCCGAAACACCCGATGATTCCAGGAACATCACTGAAGATGTGTCCAGAAGCATCAGTAGATGTATGTACACAGGATGCACCATGTTCTGGAGAAATGTTGCTTCATTTGCTTGTATATACAGTGCTTATATAAAAAAAATACCTACTATCCCACCCCACCAGAAGTTTTCAGGTTTTATTGTTTTACAACATCGATTTACAATGGATTTAATTTGGCTTTTTTGACACTGATCAACAGAAAAGGAGTCTTTCATGTCAAAGTGAAAACAGATCTCCACAAAGTGATCTAAATTAATTACAAATATAAAACACAAAATAATTGATTGCATAAGTATTCACCTCCTCTTTAAATATGACACACCAAATCATCACTGGTGCAGCAAATTGGTTTTAGAAGTCACTTAACTTGTTAAATGGAAATGTGGTTTTGGAGACCTGTGTGCAGGCAAGGAGTTACAATTGATTACAGTAAAAATACACCCGTATCTGGAAGGTCCAGCTGCTAGTGAGTCAGTATCCTGGCAAAATCTACCCCATGAAGACAAAAGAACACTCCAAGCAACTCCGAAAAGGTTATTGAAAAGCACATGTCAGGAGATGGATACAAGAAAATTTACAAGTTACTGAATATCCTTTGGAGTACAGTTAAGTCAATCATCAAGAAATAGAAAGAATATGGCATACCTATAAACCTGCCTAGAGTTGGCCATCCCCAAAAACTGAGTGACTGTGCAAGAAGGGGACTAGTGAGTGAGGCCACCAAGAGGCCTATGACAACTCTGGAGGAGTTACGAGCTTCAGTGGCTGAGATGGGAGAGACTGTGCATGCAACAATTGTTGCCGGGAACTTCACCAGTGACAACTTTACGGGAGAGTGGCAAAGAGAAAACCACTGTTGGGGGAAGAAAACACTCAGATGAAATCTTGGTTCGAGTTTGCCAGAAGGCATGTGGGAGACTCAAGTCAGCTGGAAGAAGGTTCTATGTCTGATGAAATCAAAATTGAGCTTTATGGCCATCCAACTAAATGCTCTGTTGGTGTAAGCCAAACACCGCATGTCAAAAACACACCATCCCTATCGTGAAGCATGGTGGAAGGCTTGTAGAGGTCGAGCGCAAAATGAATGCAGCAAAATACAAGGGAGAAAACCTGATGTAATCTGCAAAAGAACTGTTACTTGGGAGAAGATTTGTTTTCCAAAAAGACAATGACCTCAAGCATAAAGCCAAAGCTACACAGGAATGGTTTAAAAACAACAAAGTTAATGTCCTGGAGTGGCTAGAGTCCAGACATCAATCCAACTGATGTTGTTGGACTTGAAAAGGGCTGATTTCTTCTAACCCCATGCAATCTGACAGTGCTTGAGCAGTTTTGTAAAGAAGAATGGGGGAAAATTGCAGCATTCAGATGTGCAAAGCTGATGGAGATCTGTCCACACAGACTCAAGGTTGTAATTGCTGTCAAAGGTGCATCTATTAAATACTGACTTGAAGGGGGTTCATACTTATATGATCAATTATTTTGTGTTTTATATTTGTAATTAAATTAGATCACTTCATAGAGATCTGTTTTCACTTTGACATGAAAGTCTCTTTCTGTTGATTGGTGTCAAAAAAGCCAAATTAAATCCACTATGATTCAATGTTGTAAAACAATAAAATATAAAAAATCCCAAGGAGGTGAATGCTTTTGATAAGTCCTGTATCTACTGTCAACTGACAATAAATTTCAACTTAATAATGATGCCATATTCTTGTGGCAATATTTTTGAAGATATTCTTAATGGCCGTGAGAGAGCCAGCTGATTTTACAACCCTCTGCAGCCTCTTACAATCCCGTACATTGAAGCCTGCATACCGGGTGGTGATGCAACCTGTCAGAATACTCTCCTCCAAATTTCTATAGAATTTCAACAGAATTTTGGAGGGGAGTGCTCCGACTGGCCACATCACCACCTGGTATAGAAATTTGCAAATGCCTTTGGTGAAGTATCAAACCTCCTCAAACTCCTCATGAAGTATAGCTGCTAGCATGCCACCTTCATAATTGCATCAGTGTGTTCGGCCCAAAACAGGTCCTCAGAAATGTCGATGGCCGGGAACTTGAAGCTGCTCACCCTTTCCATCTCATGAGGACTGGTGTGTGTTCTCCTAACTTCCTCTTCTTGAAGTCCACAGTCAATTCTTTGGTCAATCTTATTCCTATATATCTCCTCTATACCAACTGATGTTCTCCCAACAACTGTGGGGTCACCAGTGAATTTGTAGTGGGGTTTGTGCTGTGCCAGGCCGCACAGTCATGAGTGTGACTGTGATCCCATGGTGAGAAAGAAACCTGAGGATTCTGTTGCAGAGAGAGGTACAGAGACCCAAGTTTAGATGCTTGAAAAATAATGAGGAGGGTGATGGTGTTAAATCCAAGCTTAGACCATAAGATATGGGAGAAGAATAAGGCCATTCAGCCTATCGAGTCTGCTCCACCATCATAGCTGATCCAAGATCTCACTCAACCCCATACACCTGCCTTCTTGCCATATCCTTTGATGCCCTGAGCGATCAGGAAACGATCAAGCTTAAGTTGTTAAGCAGCAAACTGACAAATGATTTGCTGTGTCCAGGTGTTCCAAAGCAAAGTGGGAAGTCATTGAGACTGTATCTGCTGTAGACCTGTTTTGGCTGTTGGCAGATTGCAGCACATCCAGGTTCTTGCTGAGACAGGAGTTGATTCTAGTCATGACTTACAGTAGATGTGAGTGCTCTTCCTTTGCACATTGGTCGTTTGTCAGGCTTTATGTATAATTTTTGACTTTGGAGCAGTGACCTATGTTTAAAATATGTGGTCCTAAATTTGGATCTGATTGGTATGGCCTGAAGGATTTCTGCTGTATGGCATCATTACACACGCCGTATGTCAAGAACCATAGCTCAGCTCACTGAAGCCATGAATTGAATATTCCATTTGGGTTTGAAGCCCATTCACACAAGGTCATTTAATGTTCTAAATTTCTCTTGTGCTTAATGGTCCAAAGATTTGACTTATTTCCAATATTATTAACCAAAGACAAACCAGCAGCACGATATTTTTGGTGACTATCTTCTCACACAAATAAAATACTTTTTAGCTGGCCTGAGGGAAATTCTGAGGCAAAGCTTGCTTTCAAAGTCAAAGTAAATTTATTGTTAACGTACATGTATGTTACCATATACAACCATCATTCCCCGCAGATACATTAAGGGTGTTTAAGGAATTCTTATATAGGCACATGGATGATAGAGAAATGGAGGGCAGGGCTAGATTGATCTTGAAGTAGGCCAAAGGTCCTGTACAATGCTGTAGTGCTCTATGTTCTATAACTGGTGGCTTTGGAAATGACAATGCAAATGATAATGTTTATCAACCTTTGGCTTGTACAAGCAATTGTCTTGTGCATTGCTATGTTTGTAGGGTTTTAATATCAGCAGTTATTCCAGGTGAAGATCAAAGTTCAAAGTAAATGTATTATTAAAATACATATTTGTCACCATATACTACTCAGACATTTATTTGCTTGCAGGTTTTCACAGGAAATACAAAGAAACACAATAGATAGAATCAATGAATAGAATTGAGTACAAGTATTGGAATTTTACGTTAAAGTTGTATAAGTTGTTGCTGATGTTGATTTTGAAGTATTGTGTCCAGTTCTGGTCACCTACCTACAGGAGAGATATCAATAATATTGTAAGAGTGCAGCGAAAATTTTCAAGGGTGTTTCCAGGGTTTGTGGGCCTAAGTTAAAGGGAAAGGTTGAATAGTTTAGAATTTTTTTCCCTAGAGTGTAAGAGAATGGGGGGAGATTTGATAGAGATGTACAAAATTGAGGGGTAAATGCAAGCAGGCTTTTTCCAATGAGGTTGGATGAGACTGGAATTAGAGGTCATGGGTTAAGGGTGAAAGGTGAAATGTTTACGAAAAACATGAGGGGGAAATTCTTCACTCAGAAAATAGTGAGAGCGTGGAATGACCTGGTAGCTGAAGCGATGGATTTGAGTTCAATTTCAACATTTAAAAGAAATTTGCATCGGTACATAGATGAGAGTTGTATGGAGTCCTATAGTCCGGTTGCAGGTCAATTGGACTAGGAAGATTAATGGTTCAGCATGGACTAAATGGGGTCAATGGGCCTGTCCTGTGCTGCAGTACTCTAAGACTCTGACTTAAAAACTACACACAACAAAAGTGAGTTCTTGCTTCCAATGAGAAATTCTTGTTGTAAGCCATAAGCTGAAAACAAATGGATCATTTGTCATAAAAATATGAGGCTAGAGTTAAACAGTATATTCTGTTCATTGTTTAGAAGTGCTTTTTCATCAAAGGAATAGACAAATTTCTGCAAGTCTTAATGCACAATTTTTATTTTATAGAAGATTTTTATAGAATGCTGAAGCAAACAGAACAGCAGAGCAATTGACTTCTTCATGTGGCTGTTTAGTTAAAGAACATGGAGCGAGATGATTGGGTGGAATGCAGGAAGAAGGAAAATAAAGCATAGCATAGAGAATAAGAAACTTTCAATGACTGGATGTCATTATCTCAGAGGACCTATCCTGGACCCATCATATAAATATAAATGCCAAGAAAGGACAACAGCATCTCTCCTTCCCAAGGATTCTGCAGAGATTCGATATGTCATCAAAAACCTTGGCAAATTTCTATAAATGTGCGGTGGAAACTGTACTGACATTATGGTCTGGTATGAGAACACCAATGTCTTTGAGTAGAAAATCGTACAAAAGGTAGTAGGTACACCAAGTACATCACAGGTGAAGTCTTCCCAACCATTGAGCATACCTACACAAAATATTACAGCAGAAAAGCAGCATCTATCATCAAAGATTCTCATCACCCAGGCCATGAGCTTGTCTCACGGCTACCATCAGGTAGAAGGGTAAAAGTGCCTCAGGACTTGCACCACCAGGTTCAAAAACAGTTACTACCCCTCAACCATCAGGCTCTTGAACAAAATGGGATAACTATACTCATTCTACTTCTGATGTTCCCACAGCCGATGGTTTCACTTTAAGGATGCTTCATCTTGTTATTTATTGCTACTGACTTGTATCCAGATTGGCACAGTTTGTTTACAGTTACTGTTCTATAAATTTACTAAGTATACCCGCAGAAAAAGAATCTCGTGGTTGTATGTGGTGACGTATGTACTCCGATAATAAATTTTACTTTGAACATACAGAAAAGGCGGTTTCAGAAGTGTTGGTAAAATGATAGCAGAGTACTAGAATGGAGAGTCTGGATTGGGAATATGACAGCAAAGTGTGGTAGACCCTGGTATGCACACCACCCTGCTAGCAAACAAGAGATGATACCCAGCACCTGATGGTTTACTTCATCCTCTCTCACCAGTATCTTCTATAGGAAATGATGGGAGCAACGGTCTGGTACTCCCCCTCCCATAGTCTTTGGCATGGCTTAGTTGGTCATGTTTGCACAGCCACTGATGCTTTCATTCAAGTTTGAGCTTTGAATTCATGGTTGCTTCTCTATCCTGCTTGGAACCATTCACAACCCCCTTTATGCAAAACTAGCTTATGTTTTGTTAAAACTGTACATCTATACTCCAAATATTCCCTAACCAAATTTTAATGCAGCTGCATAGTGACTTAAGAACTTTTATGCTCACTGCCTTAACCAACGAAGGCAAGAATAGCTCACGTTTCCTTTACACCCTCTCTACTTGTATGGACCTGGACCCCAAGTACCCTTTGTGCATCATTGCTCCTTGGGGTCCTGCCATTTACTTTCTACTTTACTCAAACATTTAACCTCCCAGAGTGCAACATCTCACATTTATCTGGATCAAATTTCATCTGCCATTTCATTGCCCATGTGCCCAGCCAATCTAAATCTTGTTGTATCCTTTGACAACCTTCCTTACTGTCCACAACACTGCCATTTTTTCTGTCATCTGTAGACTTGGTCATTAGCCCAGTGACTCCTTTATCAAGAGAGCTGTGAAGGTAATTTGGGTAGAATGATGTTAGATATGAGAAGGTATCATTAAGGTAAATGCTTGGAATATGTAACAGTGTATGCTATATTGATAACTTAATGTGTGAAACTCCTAACCATCATCTGCACTTCCCCTTCTTGCAAATCTTTTTTGGTTCAGTGTGATTAAACTTGATAGTATTTTCTTTGTTTTTTCGTAGACAAGGAGAACACTTGTCATGACAAGCATGCCTTCTGAGTAAGTGATGTTTTTTTAAAAAATTTGTATTTAAAAGAAATCTTAATTTTCTGGAAAAACTTGTGCTATGTGCTTTAGGTCTAGGCTTCACAGAATATAACTTGCGAAATCCAAACTTCTTTTGCTCCCCATTCATAGTCATAGGGCACTACAGCACACTAACACACCCTTCTGCCCATCTAATGCATGAACTATTAATCTGCCTAGTCCCAATGACCTGCATCCAGATCATAGAACTCCATACCCCTCCCATCCATGTACCAATCCAAACTTCACTTAAATGTTGAAATCCAACCCGTATCCATCTCTTCCACTGGCAACTTGTTATACACTTGCACCAACCTCTAAGTGAAGAAGTTCCCCCTCATGTTCCCTTAAACATTTCATCTTTTACTCTAAACCCATGACCTTTAGTTGTAGTCTCACCCAACCTCAGTGGAAAAACCCTGCCTGCATGAGTTCACATTCAGTTCCATTCAGCTCACATTCATGGTTTTGACATTAGTGAACTTAAATTAAATGATTTCTGTTTTCCTAGAATTTAAATTAAACGATTTTTGTTTTCCTAGAATTTAAATTAAACATTTTGTTTTCCTAGAAGTCATTAGGATTTCTAAAATATAATCATGATGTTGGATGTTGCTGTGGCTGTTTCAGATTCTATTACTTCTATCGTCTCCAAGACCTGGGCAAGTGGAGACAATAATTACTGATGTCTCATTGGCAGCACAGGGGAGAGATGGCTTTATAGTTTTTATGTGTACATTGCCTGCTGTTTCCATCAGCAGTGGCAGAGTCAAATTCTTCTCCCAGAAAGTAGTGCGAAATCTGAAGTGATTCTGCAATCCAAAAAAGCAGCCTGGATTAATTTTGCTCTCTGGAGTTAACCATGTGGAGTTAGCACTTTCTCTCAGACCACATTGATATCTGCCATGTGCTCTGGTTTCCTCCAACATCTCAAAGATGGGGTGTTGGTAGGTTAATTGGCTCCTGTTGTGTAGGAGAGTGGTAGAATCTGTGCAGAGTTGGCGAGAATCTCAGGAGAATTCAATGGGATTAACGTAAATAAGTGCACAATGGTCAGTGTAGATTTGATGACTAAAGGTCCTGTTTCCATCCTGTAAGACAGAACATAGAACAGAACAGTACAGCACAGCACAGTATAGGCCCTTTAGCCCACAATGCTGTGTCAACCTATATAATCCTACTCCATGACCTTCCCTCCTACCCAGCCCATAACTCTTCAGTCTTCTTACATTCCATGTTCCTATCTAAGTGTTCCCATTGTATCTGTAAAAGGTGTGATGCAAAAGAATTACAAGTTGAACTGAATTTTTTTTTACAGAAATAGTATTCACTGCCTATCCTCTCAGCTACATTCTTGATCTGATTATGAAGTGACACCAGATACAAATGTCTTGGTTTTAACCATCTCAATGTTCCTTTCAATCCTGACATTTCCAAAAAATTGCAAAATGCCTTCTCCCTACATTGATTCAGCAAACAAAATAATCCAGAAAAATATCAAGTGCTGCACTTTGGTCAACCAAATGTAAAGAGACAGTAAGTATACAGCTAAGAGCAAGTGTTGATGGGCAGAGGGATCTTGAGGTCCAAGTTCATATTTCCCTGAAAGTGGCTGCACAGGCTGAGAGGGTCATTAAGAAGACAGATGACATGCTTGCTTTTATTAATTGTGGCATTGACTTCAAAAGTCAGGAGGTTACATTGCAGTTTTATAAACCTATAGTTAGGCTGCTTCTGAAGAATTGCAAAAGTTTTGGTTGCCCTATGATAGAAATGATGTCGAGGCCTTGGAGAGGGTGTAGAAGAGGTTTACCAGGATGCTGCCTGGATTAGAGGGCATGTGCTATCATGAGAGGTTGGACTAACTTGGATTGTTTTCTTTGGAGTGGTTAAGATGAGAAATCTGTTAGAGGTTTATAAGATTATGAAAGACATAAGTAGAGTAGAAAGGCTGTATTTTTTTCAGGGTTGAGATATCTAATACCAGAGGGCAAATATTTAAGGTGAGAGGGGGTAATTTCAAAGGCGATATGAGAGACAAGTTTTTTGTACACAGTGATGGGGTGTCTGGAATGTGCTGCCTGGAATGATGGTAGAGACAGAAACATTAGAGACTTTTAGAAAGGCACATGAAAATGAGGAAAATGGAAGGATATGGACTTGTGGAGGCAGAAGTAATTAGTTCAGTTAGCCATTTGATTGCTAATGTAATTTGTTCAGCACGGCATTAAAGGACCACAGGGCCTGTTCCTGTGCTGTACTGTTCTATTTTCTATGTTCTATTGTTCTTTTAACCATTCCAGAGCTATTCTCTCATTAATTACTTGAACATTATTTAAATCCTTCTGACCAGTTCTTGAGCCTTCCACCTAAGCCCCCTGGCGTTTGAGGTGAGACCAGAAGGTCTGATGGCACGATCTCAAAAAAGGCTGTGGGAGTTAATCTGTTGTGTTAGCTGATATTTATCTTTGGTCAAGATGATAAATGTACATTTGACCATAAGACATAGGATGTCTTAACCTTTCAATATGACATCTCCCCGCCCCATTCTTCTAAAACCAGTGAGTACAGGCCCAGAGTCATTAAAGACGCTTCAGACTTTAACCCTTTCATTCCCAGAATCATTCTCATAAATATCCTTTGGATCCTCTCCAATACCTGCACATCCTAACTTAGATAGGGGCCCACAACTGTTCACAATACTCTGTGTGGTCTGACCAATACCTTATAAAGCCTCAGCATTTTGTGTATTCTTGTCCTCTCAAAATGAATGCTAACGTTCCAGTTACCTTCCTTATCTTTGACTCACCCTGCAAGTTAACCTGTAGGGAATCCTGCAGGAGGACTCCCTAGTCCCTTTGTACCTCTTAAGTTTGAAACTTTCTTCCTGTTTAGAAAATAGCCTATGCCTTGCATGACCATACACTTCCTGATATTATATTCCATCTGTCATTTCTTTTCCCATTCTCCTGATCTAAGTCCCTTCTGCAGACTCCCTGCTTCCTCAACAACACCTGCCCCATCACCTATCTTCGTATCATCCGTAAACCTGGCCACAAAGCCATCAATTTCGTCATCCAAATTATTGACATATGATGTGAAAAGAAACAACCCCAATACCGACCCGTGCAGAACACCAGTACTCACCAGCAGCCAACCAGAGGAGGCTTCCTTTATTCCCACTCTTTGCCTCCTGCCAATCAGGCAATCTTCTTTCCATGCTAGTATCTTTCTTGAAACATCATGGGCTCCTATCTCGTTTAAGCAGCCTCATAGCACCTTGTCAAAGACCTTCTGAAAATCCAAGTAAAACAAGATTCACTGACTTTTTGTCAATCCTGCCGTTTATTTACTCAATGAATTCCAACAGATTTGTAAGACAAGATTCCCCCTAAAGGAAACCGCGCTGATTTTAGCCGACTTGGAGTACTTTGCTCAGTTTTGGTTGCCTCACTACAGGAAGGACGTGGAAACCATAGAAGGGGTGCAGAAGAGATTTACAAGGATGTTGGCTGGATTGGAGAGGATGCCTTATGAGAAAAGGTTGAGTGAACTCAGCTTTTTCTCCTTAGAGCAACGGAAGATGAGAGATGACCCGATAGTGGCGTATAAGATGATGAGAGGCATTGATAGTCAGAGGCTTTTTCTCAGGGCTGAAATAGCTAGCATGAGAGGGCACAGTTTTAAGCTGCTTGGAAGTAGGTACAGAGGAGATATCAGGGGTAAGTTTTTTATGCAGAGAGTGGTGAGTGCGTGGAATGGGCAGCAGCGACGGTGGTGGAGGCGGATACGATAGGGTCTTTTAAGAGACTCCTGGACAGGTATGCGGAGCTCAGTAAAATAGAGGGCTATGGGTAACCCTAGGTAATTTCTAAGGTAAGGACATATTCTGCACAGCTTTGTGGGCCAAAGGGCCTGTATTGTGCTGTAGATTTTCGTGGTTTCTATGTTTACTCTGTCATGTTCCTCTAAGTACCCCAAAACCTCATCCTTAATAATTGACTCAAACATCTTCCCAACCACTGAAGTTAGGCTAAATGGCCTATAATTTCTTTTATTTTGTCTCCCTCCCTTCTTAAAGAGTGGAGTGACATTTGCAATTTTTCATTTCTCCAGAACCGTTCTAGAATCTAAAGATTCTTGAAAGATTATTACACTCTCTGATCATTACCTCATTGCAGTTTGTGGACCCCATGCACATCTTGCCTACTGTTACACATACAACAGCAGTTAGAACACTTCCTTTCTTTTTCAATCTTTTTATTAATTTCAAAATATAGAAACAAAACATAGCAATAATACAGATAATATGAGATGTATTGTTACATTTAGAAAAAGAGTAATTGCAAAACCAAATAGTGGAAATTACCAAAACTCCCATACATGTAGAACTGATCACGGATAATATAAAGCAAAAAAAAAAGAAAAAAGAAAGAAAAAGAGACAAAAAAACCCATCCCAAAAGAAAATAAAGCAACTAAACTAAACTAAAAGACTTGGGCAAAACTAACAACTTAAAAATGAAAAAGAAGAAAACCTCAGCGTTGACGATTCCATTCCCCTCCAACAACAGTACAGAGAAATAAAACAAGTTTGGAAATGATCAAATTACATCAAATGAAAATGCTGAATAAATGGCCTCCAAATTTTTTCAAACTTAATAGAAGGGTCATAAACTGCACTTCTAATTTTCTCCAGATTCAGACACACCATAGTTTGTGAAAACCAATGAAATACTGTAGGAGGGTTGATCTCTTTCCAATTCAACAAAATGGACCTTCTAGCTATTAAAGTAAGAAATGCAATCATCCTTCATGATGAAGAGGTTAAATTATTTGAGTCTATCATTGGTAGTCCAAAGATAGCAGTAATTGGATGAGGTTGTAAGTCTATATTTAGGACCGTTGAAATAATATCAAAAATATCTTTCCAATATTTCTCCAACAAGGGACATGACCAAAACATGTGAGTTAGAGAAGCAATCTCAGACTGGCATCTGTCACATATTGGATTAATATAAGAGTAATAACGAGATAGTTTATCTTTGGACATATGAGCCCTGTGAACTACTTTAAACTGTATCAACCTATGCTTAGCACATACAGAGGATGAATTCACCAACTGAAGAATTTTTTCCCATTTTTCAGTCGGTATATTAATCTCAAGTTCTCTTTCCCAGTCAGCTTTAATTTTATTAGAGGCATCAGGACATAAATTCATAATTATATTATATACAATTGCTATTACACCTTTCTGAGAAAGATTTAAGTCTAAGATTTTTTCCAAAGTGTCCATTGGATATGGGTGTGGAAAATTAGGAGAGACAGTAATTAAAAAGTTTCTAATCTGTAAATATCTAAAAAAGTGAGATCTGGGTAAGTTATATTTATTAGAGAGTTGATCAGAAGACATAAAACAGTTATCCAAGAATAAATCGCGAAAAGATATTATACCTTTGGTTTTCCAATCAAAGTAAGCTTGATCCATCATGGAAGGTTGAAAAAGAAAATTTGATATAATGGGACTTGCTAGAATGAACCCAAAATTAGATTCAAGATTTACCCAATGAGTGTTTAAAGATGCGTCCAAATCTTGTAGCCAAAATTTTAAATATCGAATATTAATTGCCCAATAATAGAATCTAAAATTTGGGAGAGCAAGTCCCCCCTCCTTCTTGGATTTCTGTAAATATCTTTTACCTAACCTAGGATTTTTATTCTGCCAAATATATGAGGAAATTTTTGAATCTACGTTATCAAAAAAAGATTTTGGGATAAAAATTGGAACCGATTGAAATATATACAAAAATTTAGGCAAAATGATCATCTTAATAGCATTAATCCGACCAATCAAAGACAAAGAGATTGGGGACCATTTGGTAAATAAAAGTTTAATCTGATCAATTAAAGGTAAAAAATTAGCTTTAAATAAATCTTTATATTTTTTGGTAATTGTTATCCCTAAGTATATAAATGAATCAGTAACCAATTTAAATGGTAAACGTCCATAAATAGATACATGCTTATTTAAAGGAAATAATTCACTCTTACTAAGATTCAATTTGTAACCAGAAAAGTTACTAAATTGAGCTAACAGATCTAAGATAGCAGGAATTGACTTCTCCGGGTTAGAGATATATAACAACAAATCATCTGCATATAATGATAGTTTATGTATTTCATTTCCACGGGTAATACCAACAATATTTGGCGAGTCACGGATAGCAATTGCTAAAGGTTCAAGAGCAATATTAAATAGTAAAGGACTAAGAGGGCAACCTTGCCTAGTACCGCGAAAAAGACGAAAAAAAGGAGATCTATAATTATTTGTACAGACCGAGGCTACCGGGGAGTAATATGACAATTTAATCCAAGATATAAATGTCAAATTAAAATTAAATTTCTCAAGAACATTAAATAAATAAGGCCATTCAACTCTGTCAAAGGCTTTCTCAGCATCTAATGAGATAATACATTCCGGGGTAGTAAGTGAGGGGGTATAAACAATATTCATTAACCTCCTAATATTAAAAGATGAATAGCGATTTTTAATAAATCCGGTTTGATCCATGGAAATAATTTGAGGTAACACCTTCTCCAGTCTGGTAGCTAGAATTTTTGAAAAAATTTTTGAATCTACATTCAGAAGAGATATCGGTCTGTAGGATGCACAATCCGTAGGATCTTTATTCTTTTTAAGAATTAAGGAAATAGAGGCTTGTGGTAATTTACCTAAACTAATTGCTTCCTTAAATATCCTAGACAACTTAGAAGAAAGAATGGAGGAAAAAAATTTTTTAAATTCCACTGTAAACCCATCGGGACCGGGTGCTTTACCGGAATTTAATGATGAGATTGCAGTTATTATTTCTTCCTCTGAAATGGAAGTTTCTAATGATAAGCAATCTTCGAGAGATAGTTTCGGAAAACTCAATTTGCTTAAAAAATCATGCATGAAATTAGAATCATGAGGAAAATCAGAATGATATAAAGAGGTATAAAATTCTTGAAAGGTTTGGTTTATCCCAACATGATCAACTGTGAAAGTATCATCCTGTTTGCGGATCTTAGTAATTTGACGTTCAACCGAATCAAACTTCAATTGGTTAGCCAGTAATTTACCCGATTTATCACTATGAATATAAAAATCACTTCTAGTTCTCATTAATTGATTTTCGATCAAGGATGTTAATAATAAGCTATGTTCCAATTGGAGTTCAACTCTGTGTTTGTACAGCTCCTTGCTAGGAGAAATAGCATATTTTTTTATCAACTTCTTTAATTTTATCAACCAGTAGAAGTATTTCATTGTTAATACGTCTTTTCAAACCGGCCGAATAGGAAATAATCTGACCACGGATATAAGCTTTAAAGGCGTCCCAAACAGTTCCGTTGAAAACTTCATCCGTAGTATTAGTTGAAAAGAAGAAATCAATCTGCTCCTTTATAAATTTGACAAAGTCCTGATCTTGAAGCAAAATAGGGTTAAATCGCCATTGTCTGGTAGTACAAAAGGTATCCATTAACTTGATGGAAAGTTTCAATGGAGCATGATCTGAAATAGCAATAATGTCATAATTACAATCAACTACATATGGAATCAAACGAGAGTCAATCAGGAAATAATCAATTCGGGAAAAAGAACGGTGAACATGTGAAAAAAAGGAGAATTCCTTATCATTTGGATGTAGAAATCTCCAAATTTCTGAAATCCCAGCATCCAACATAAAAGAGTTGATAATAGTAGCCGACTTATTCGGTAAAGCCGGACTACTTGTGGATCTATCCAACATGGGATTCAAACATAAATTAAAATCACCGCCCATTATCAACATATACTCGTTTAAATTAGGAAGGGAAGTAAGTAAATGTTTAAAGAATTCAGGATAATCCACATTCGGAGCGTAAACATTAACCATAGCGACTTTTTTATTAAAAAGTACCCCCGTAATTAACAGAAATCTGCCATTAGGATCTGAAATGATGTCTTGATGAATGAATGTAATTGAGGGATCAATAAAAATTGAAACGCCTTTAATTTTGGCTTGAGCATTTGAGTGGTATTGTTGTTTTTTCCAAAACATAAAGAAGCGTTGACTGTCCTCTTTCCTTACATGAGTCTCTTGAGCAAAGATAATATGAGCATTCAGTCTTTGGAATATTTTAAAAATCTTTTTCCATTTTATTGGATGGTTTAAACCATTTGTATTCCAAGAGACAAAATTAATAGAATGAGCCATAACTAAAAATTAACCCTTTGGTGAGTAAGGGGTTAACCATAATGTGAGATCATGAAATCGGAAGAGGAATACATGATTAGAGAGGAACCGGAAATCTCGACACTGGGGACACCTTTGTAGTTCTGAATCAGCCCAATAGGAAAAATTAAAAAAGAAAAAGACAACCCCCCTCCCCTAACCCCAAGTAGAAACCCGAACTGAGCCAAAGAAGGCTGAAGAAAACGCTAACTAATACTAACTTTAACCCCATTTCTGCAGGGGGCAACTCCAAAAATATATGTTAGATAAGTGACCTCCCAAAGACTAATATGTGAAAAATAAACAGTATTGTAAATTAGTCTCCATAGTAAAAATTACTAAAATATATAAAATAAAAGAAACCAGTATCAGTGTATATAATTAGTTAATTATAAACGAGTAAATAAAAAAAACGCTTCCAAAATAAGAAAAATGGATTATGGGAAGAAGAAGCATAAGAACATGGCGTCCCGGAAAAAAAACAAAAATTATAGAAAAAGAAAGACAAGTTGCCATTTTAATTATGCGAAAATCAAAAATAGGAAGCATATAACTACAAATGACCGTCAGATCGGATCATTAGTAATAACAAAAAAAGGATAGATTAAAACAAAAGGTTAACTAAGGGAAAGTGATGTTATTCACAGAAGATAAATATTCCATATAAATTCTACAGTAATCATTATAGTAATAACCAAAGAACAAAAATCTTAAACTTATAAAAAACCTTCATCGCACAGTAGTAGAAGGTTTATTTTGAAGAAAAAAACCAGAGAGAAAAAAAATTGGTGCTGAAAGCACCAAACACAGACTAAGAGAGGGTGTCTGTATCAGATGGGAAATTATCATCCAAAAAGCTCCGAGCGGCAGTTGTAGAGTGGAAAACACAACGATTTCCATCGGGAAGAGAGGTTCTGAGTCGAGCAGGATACAGTAGTGCCGGTTTGAGATTTTTTTGATAGCATTCTGACATTAAAGGTTTAAAAGTCAGTCGTTCCTTCATCACTTCAGGACTGTAGTCTTGAACTATTCTGAAGGAATGCTGACGATACTTTATCATCCCTTGTCGACGAGCGATCTGGAGAAGTTGTTCTTTAACATTAACATAATGGAAACGAAGAATAACTGGTCTGGGTTTGGAAACAGCCGCTGCCAACTTTACCCACGGTATACGATGGGCGCGATCGAGTAATGGAGGATCGTTGGGAAAAACTGAACCGAACGAATCCTTTAAAAGTTGAGCAAAGAATATTACAGGATCTCCAACGTCAACATCCTCGGGTAGGCCAATTAAACGTAAATTTTGTCTTCTCGATCGGTTCTCAAGATCAATATCTTTGGATTTAAGTTGTTGGAGCTGTTTAGTAGTCGAAGTTAGATTCTTCTCTAAGATCTCAACTTTTGTATCCGTCTTCTGAGATTTAGTACCCAATTCAGAAATTTTTGCATCGTGTTTTTGAACATCAGCATTCAGGAATTTCAAAGATTCCGTGATTGATTTTAAATCTTCATTAAGGCTTTGACAATGTTGTTCAAATTGAGCAGTTAAACTTTCAGATAATTTTATCCGATGCTGCTCAAACATTTCCTCCAAACACTTCACCATAACTTCGTAAGTTAATTCCGTTGGTTTAGAGTCACCTTTCTTCTTTCCTCCGTTTCCATCAGCGTCTTTCCCATCTTTGGTTTTAGATCTCGTACTCATTTCTTTAAGCTCAAAAGTTGCGATTGACAAAAGGAAGTCAATTAATCGATAATTCAGAGAGATAAAGTAAGTCTTCTGGTGTACTTAAAGTTGATTAGATCAAGGAGATCATAGGTTAAAAAGGATAACGAGAATGGAGCGAAGCCAGAGAGACGACCTCACTCCATGAGCGCTCCCGCAGAATCCTAGAACACTTCCAAAGCTGTTTATTAACTCTAATGCCTAGGATGATATGAAGATACTACAGGTGCTACAGAAGTACACATTGACCTGTCTTTTAGGAAATCCTAGCTTTATTTTGGGAACTTGGCACCAAAAAGCTTTTGGGCGCGTTACTCCAATAAAAGCATTCTGTTCTGTGCTACAATCCAAATTTGGGTAATATGCTCTCGATTACTAGAACTGTACAGCGCCAACCTTTCAGATCATAAGACATTGAAGCAGAATTAGGCAATTTGTCCTGTAGAGTCCGCTCCATCATTTCATCATAGCCAATCTATTATTTCTGTAAACCCCATTCTCCTGTCTCCTCCGCATAACCTTTGATGCCCTTGCTAATCCTATCAGCCTCCACTTCAAATATATCCAAAGAGTTAGTCTCCACAACCACCTGTAGAAAAGAAATTCCTCCTCATCTCAGTTTTAAAGGGACATTCTTGTGTTCTGATATTGTGCACTCTGGTCCTTGACTCCCACATAATGGGAAACATCCTCTCCACTCTATCTAGGCCTTTCAATATTTGATAGATTTCAATGAGATCCTCCTGCTGTTCTTCTAAACTCCAGGGAATACAGGCCCAAAGCCATCAAACGCTCCTCATACATTACCCCTATCATTCCTAGAATCATTCTAGCAAGCCTTCTCTGGAACCTCTCCAATGCCAGTACGTCCTTTCTTAGATAAGGAGTCCAAATTGCTCACGCACTCCACGTGCTATCTGACCAATGCCTCATAAAGCTTCAGCATTACATCCTTGTTTTTATATTCTTGTCCTCTCAAAATGAATGCTGACACTGCATTTGCCTTCATTACCACCAACTCAACCTGCAAATTAACTTTTGAGAATCCTGCACGAGGACTCCCAAGTCCCTTTTGGGCACATTGATGCAAAAAAAAAAGCATTTTCTGTCCTGTATTCCAACTCTGCTATAACAGTATTGCAATATCACTATGACGATAACTATCATTTCTTCGTACTGAAGTACTTTGACAGCAGCACTTGTGCACTGGCAACATGCACTGCAAATTGAAAGCTATTCAGCAGGAGCAGGCAGATGATGGGTACATTAAAACTGCAAAGTCATCTTTCCCTTGTGCACAGAGAGCAGTTTTTTTCTAGATTGCCCAATGTCTCCTCTAGTCCCTCGTCATCTTACTTAATGAGTCAACCAGATGTCAGATTGTCGTCTTGTTACTCACCATCTGGGCATCATCAACTGATAGAGTTCTTGTAATCTCTATTACCTCGTTCCCATCTGGCCTGCCTGTACAGACATCTGTTACCTTCATTTTGTTGTAAGCACTCCATTAATCTCTTTGACAATTTTGTGCCTTGGTTAAAAGAGCCACAAAAGTATAGGGGGAGATGCCAGGGGTAAGTTTCTTTTTAGACATAGAATGTCCTGCTAGGGGTGGTGGTAGAAGCAGAATGCAGTAGGGACACTGAATAAACTCTTAGATAGACAGATGGATGATAGGAAAAAAAAAAGACTGTGGGAGTGAAGAGTTTGCATGCTAACATAGCAGTTAGTGCAACGCTTTACAGTACCAGCGACCCGTTTTCAATTTCTGCCAATGCCTGTTAGGAGGTTGTACATTCTATACATGACCGGGTGGGTTTCCTTCAGGTGCTCGGGTTTCCTCCCACATTCCAAAAGATGTACCAGTTGGTAGATTAATTGGTGATTGTAAATTGTAATGTGATTAGGCTAGAATTAAATCGAGTGATTGCTGGGTGGCGTGGCTTGAAAGTCCGGAAGGTCTACTTCACGCTGAATCTCAATAAATAAATAATAAAGTTAGTTTGGTCTTACAGTAGGTTAAAATGTTGGCAGAACATCGTGAGCTGAAGGGCCTGTACCATGATGTATGAAGAAAGAAGTGTAAACCCAGTTAGCAGAGATTGAATATTCAACTTTTAGTACTTAATGAATTCTGTTGCAAAGTGCATGACTCGTAGATGAATGACAGAAAAATTGAGAGCTATTTGGGAGGGAAGAGTGAGATTGATCTTAGAGTGATGTAGGAGCCATGTACCTATTTGTGTTACACATCCTTACTCTGGGTTGAGGCAACTTGAACTTTGTAGCCCCCCTGGCCAACTTCAGGGTTGCTCGGCTCACTGTTGGCTAGGGAAACAGCCTTCGGCCCTGCCAAACTGGGTAATTAGTTTGTGTGGATGCTGTGTGATGTACCCTACCCCACCCAAATAACAGACAATACACCAGATACGGTTAAATGATTTACAGTTTATAGATATTACTGGAACTATATAATTAAGAGAGAATAAAATATAAAAGGCGCCACACTTATCAAAGTTCAACCTCTTCGTGCACAAACAGTTGGAGCTCAGGACCCTTCTTCTTCACCCTGCGACCCCTCGGACCACCTCAACCGGCCACCTGGGACCAACAACGGTGGTCGACCAGACGCTCCACACGAGTCTGTCTCCGTCTGCTTGCCGAATGCCCACCTCGGGGTCTGACCCCTTTAGCAGACATCACAGCACCTGGTCCATCCTCAGTCTCTCTCTCTCCCCTGCCTTCTGCCCCAAAACCCCGTGCATACAGTGTCTTCAAATACACCAAAAACATAACAACTATCCCAATTGGTTCAATTAGTTTTTCAATTTTTCAATTAGTTGTAGGTATGATACTCCTTCTTGTAGACTCTCAGTGACTTTTAGTTTGTAAGTATTCGCTACAAGTAGGTTAAAAGGTTGGCATAACACTGCGGGCTGAAAGGCCTGTATTGTTCTGTGTTGTAAATGTTCTAAGTAATTCTTGCAATTTGTCATTTTGGTGATTGCAGGCATAACTTCCACACATGCCTGTCATCATTTCCCATGTTTCATTGAAAAGCCCAATCTCAATGTTTTAAATCCCTGTTACAATCTTCATTCTCTTGCTGCTGATTGTATCTGCTCACAGCCACATGCTCAGGCTGACTTGCTTTGTTCATGGTGTCCCTGCCTAACCCTTTCCCTGAGCATATCCTATCGGTTCCTTTTAACACTTCACCATTGCTTTTCACAAGCGATAACATTGTCACATTCCACAACCTACAGGAGGAATTCTGCAGACGCTGGAAATTCAAGCAACACACATCAAAGTTGCTGGTGAATGCAGCAGGCCAGGCAGCATCTCCAGGAAGAGGTACAGTTGACGTTTCGGGCCGAGATATTCCGTCTTATATTCTGTCTGGGTAGCCTCCAACCTGATGGCATGAACATTGACTTCTCTAACTTCCGCTAATGCCCCACCTCCCCCTTGTACCCCATCTGTTATTTATTTATATACACACATTCTTTCTCTCTCTCTCCTTTTTCTCCCTCTGTCCCTCTGACTATACCCCTTGCCCATCCTCTGGGTTTTTCCCCCCCTCCCCCATTTTCCTTCTCCCTGGGCCTCCTGTCCCATGATCCTCTCACATCCCTTTTGCCAATCACCTGTCCAGCTCTTGACTCCATCCCTCCCCCTCCTGTCTTCTCCTATCATTTTGGATCTCCCCCTCCCCCTCCCGCTTTCAAATCTCTTACTAGCTCTTCTTTCAATAAGTCCTGACGAAGGGTCTCGGTCCGAAAAGTCGACTGTACCTCTTCCTAGAGATGCTGCCTGGCCTGCTGCGTTCACCAGCAACTTTGATGTGTGTTCCACAACCTACAGACTCACTTTCGAGGACTCTATAGCTCATGTTCTGTGTACTGTTTGTTTATCTGTTTCTTATTATTAGTTTTTTATATATTTGTACAGTCTGTCTTTTGCACATTGGTTGTTCGTCAGTCTTTATGAATAGTTTTTCACTGATTCTATTTTGTTCTACTATAAATGCCTGTAAGAAAATGAATCTCAGGGTAGTATACGGTGACATAAATTTAAATTTACTTCAAACCAAATAAAACAATGTGTGGATCATATCTGGCTTCAGTGCCAAATAATTTGTGAGGATCAGTTTGCTGATTTCACCGCAAACCTTTCAGAATATTTTATTATAATTTCATTAGTGTGTAGCACCATTTAAACATTTTTTTTAACAGTCAAAGGCACTAAAAAGGTCATGATGTCACACTGATTTCTTTTGATATGTAGGTATCAAATTGCAATTGGCAACCAAACTTTATTCGATGGTAGTAATTAACTTCCTTGCACAACTTGTCTGTTGGCAACTAAATCTATGATTTTATTTATTTAGAGATGTCGCATGGAAAAGTCTTTCTGACCCTTCAAGCCGCACTGACCGTTTTAACCCTAGCCTAGCCTAATCACAAAACATTCCACAAAGACAATTAGCCGATTAACCAGTACTTCTTTGGACTGTGGGAGGAGACCAGAAGAAGTGGAGGAAATCCACACACTCATGGAGAGGCCACACAAACTCCTTACAGAGGACACCAGAACTGAACTCCGAACACTGCTCCAAGCTGTAATCGTGTCACACGGACTGCTGCCCAACTTTAAACAAACAATCAGGCAGAACCTATCTACACCCATGTGAACAATAACTTAAAGCATGAAATGCAATTATTCAAGACAAGTTCAATTAATACAATTTAATTCTGTAGAAAAGTACTATTTGTACAATTTAATATTGGCTTTTTAAATTTACATCTCGTAAAATTTTAAATTGCAATACAGGTTTCCCCCACCATCCGAAGGTAGAATGTTCCTATGAAATGGTTCGTAAGCCGGAATGTCGTAAAATGAAGAAGCAATTACCATTTATTTATATGGGAAAAATTTGTGAGCCTTCACATACCCAAAGATAACCTGCCAAATCATGCCAAATAAGACATAAAACCTAAAATAACAGTAACATATAGTAAAAGCAGGAATGATATGATGAATACACAGCCTGTATAAAGTAGAAATACTTTTCCACAATAATTGCCTGCACTGTTCTCCGTAGCGAAAATCTCACGCAAGCGCTCTTGGCAAAAACCCAGCACAAGCGCTCTCCAGTAACCTTTAAGCTATGAAGCTGCCAGATCATATCAAATAACACGTAAAAATACACAGCCGATATAAAGTAGAAATAACGTATGTACAGTATAGTATCACTTACGGGAATCCGGAAGACAGCGCCGAGCACATTGATGATGGTGTGTTAGGCTGAGTCATCAGAGGTTGGGGTGGTGCAGTGGCCCCCACCCTCCGGGCAGCGAACCGATACTGATCCGCGAAGCATGCAGGGGTACAGCAGTGCCCGGGACGCACCCAACACATCTTTTAGAAAAAAGCCAAAATAAACAAGCTAATTAATTAGGTGCCTCCCGGCACGTAAATGTCGGCCCAGATCAGAGGCGGCTCAATTGGCTATTGCCTCTGACATGGGCGGACATTTACGTGCCGGGTGGCCTCTGGTCCTCTGCTATTAACCATTGCCAGTCTGGGGGAAGAAAGGTGCTGGCCATCCACTCTATCCATGGCTTTTATAATCTTGTACACAATATGCATATGTTCTTGGAGTCCCATCGGGTTTTGAAAACTGCTTTCAACATTTTATGGCATAACTTTAAGAAAGTATTTTTGAACTTGTTTTCTATGTTACCTTAACAGGAATCAGAACATTATAATTCAAATTGTGAAACAACTTGGAGGCTTTCTGTTCTCAGACAGTGTATGTGAAACAACAACTCACGTCATAGCAGGACATCCACGACGCACATTGAATGTTTTGTTTGGAATAGCCCGAGGCTGCTGGATCTTGTCCTTTGACTGGGTAGGTCAATGTTACAGAATAACCATTTGTGAAGTTCCATCCATACAGAAAGGACAAAATAAATAAGGAAAAGCAATTCTAAATTGGTATCCATGTTGCTTTAATTTTTGTCAGTTGATGCAAAGGTCATCATGATGATGTTTCAGTTTCCACTGGGAGTTCAGACTTGTAGTGTGTACTTTCTCAACACAGACTTAGTTCATGATGTAAATGTTATCATAATATATCAATGCACATCTCTGGCATTCACCAATAAAAATGGTTTTGATATTCGACCTAACAATATCCACCTTTGACGAAAAAATCTGCAGGTGCTGGAAATCCAAGCAACACACACAAAATGCTGGAGGAACTCAGCAGGCCAGGCAGCATCTGTGGAAATGAGTAAGCTGTCGATGTTTCAGGCTGTGGTGGTGGATGGGGTTAAGTTCCCACCAGCAATTAAATGCTCCCAATGGTATGTGTCTCAAATAGCCTCTTGACAACCATGTCCAGCTCCTGGCCTTCATGTCTGGCTTCGGTACTAAGCCCAATTGAACAGTTTCTACAAACAGGAGAAAGGGGCAAAGGCAGGTTACTGGCAACTTTAAATCAATTGCTCTGAGCAGAAGGGCCTTATCAGCTCTAGCTGGCAGCTCATCTAGGAGAAGGAAAACTCTGACCTCGAACCTCCGCTGCCTTGCAGTTATACCCACTCATGGGGAAGGCTTTGGGAGTAAACCTCGAGGAAAAATCTTCAGCTGGAGTCCCTGTACCTGACTGGAAGCTGGAGAAGAGTTTATTTGTCATATAAACTGGGAAAGCACCAGATCCATTTTTCTGAGGCACTCCTACATCGAGTTCAATGCTGATGGGCAACTCATGGGACAGTGCTGGTGGCAAACTGTATCGGTCTCTATGTGCAGAGAGTGAGCCAGCTGTATGGGCAACAGCTTGCTCTCGATATCACATTGACTTGCTGACTGGCTTGCATATTAACTGATAGTGCAAAACACCAACTACATTGACAGCTAGGGCACAACACCCATAGTTGATCCTGGCCAATGGAGGGGCCCCCTCCGCTCCCCAATATCCACCTTTTTTATTAGTTCTCTTTTCCCAAACTATCAGTTCCCTGACGAAGGGTCTCGGCCTGAAACATCGACTGCACCTCTTCCTACAGATGCTGCCTGTCCTGCTGCGTTCACCAGCAACTTTGATGTGTGTTGCTATCAGTTCCCTCCCACGTTTTTCAATTCAGTCATTTGGAGTCCTGATGAAGGGTCCAGGCCTGAAATGTCGACTGTTTATTCCTCTCCATAGATGCTGCCTGACCTGAGTTCCTCCAGCATTTTGTGTGTGTTGCCTTGAAATTCCTGTACTCCTTTGATCTCCTCTGAGCTACTGAATAATAAAGCAAAGTACCTTAGTCTGAAGAGGGAGAAATGTCTGGAAATACTAAAGCTTGTGTGTGGAGTGGAGTTGATACATTTCAGGACATTAGTCTTTCAAGGGAGCCATTCAAAGTCTTGCTTCATTCATCTTTTTAATGATATAATAGTGAAGAAAAATCAACAACTTAAAATGTTAAGTATTCTTCAAAATGCCTCCTTTCCAACATTTTTATTGTTATATTGCCAAGAGATTTTGTTAAATTATTTTGGTATTGTCTTACAATTCAAACATTGATGCCTCCTATTCCTCTGTTGCATGATATGGATTCCAATTTATTCTTTTAATTAACAATACTATTCAGCCCATTGGACCCATGTATTTTATTAGGTTTTACTAATTGTTCCATTATCTGTGAATGATTAATTGTGTTTCTGAGATGTCCCACTTGCAATTCCCATCTGGATGATTCCTTTGGATAATTGGATGTTCCTTACTGATCCATTTGTAAGCTGTTACCCCTAGAACACCTACTGAAACATAGAAGTTCGAATATTAAATAACGTATTTAATTTTTAATTACCCGTCAGCGGTAAAAATGAAGAGAATTAATCTGCAATGGATAGCTTTTGTCTATTGCAACACTGTTATTCAAAAGTAATTATCATCTGTTTGGGACTCTTGAGATCATGAAAGGTGTTAAGAAGTGTAAATCTTTGCAATCAGTCATAGCGTCATACCACACAATTTCAGGCATTTCCCTGCCACCCTTGTACCTTTCTACATTAATCCTATTTATCTGCACCTTCCAATCACCCCACTCTCCCTGCTGCTCACTATAGCTGATTACTAAAACACATACCTTAGTTAGTTTCCCCTTTGCTCTGTCCATCTTTGCCCCGGATCACCCCACATTGTCCCCTAAGCCAACACTGGAGCTCAATCCTGCTCTCTCACTTCCAGGTCCATTGGAGCTGCATTCTGGCATTTCCCTTTCAGGTTCACTGGAACTGCACCTTGCCATCCCCTTTTCAAATTTGCTAGAACAGTCGGGTTTGCCATATCCACTTGGGGTCCGCTTGCTGCTCCTGTGCTTCTCCCAACTGCTGGATCCCTGTGCCCTAAGTGGTTTCCTTTAAGGTCCTGGGGCCCCACTACCTTTAAGATGGGAGATGGAAGTGTATGAAGACTGTAGTTCCAGCTTTCACCTAGTCCTTGCCCCATGCACCCTTCTCTCTTTACACTGGTTACCTTCCCTCTGCACTCCCTGCTGATCCGGGTCTTGACCCAAAATATTAACCATTCCTCTGCCTCTACAGATGCTGCCTGACCTAGAGTTCCTCCAGCAGTTTATGATTTTTTTTTGCTCCACATATACTCAGATTGGGGGGCGGGGGATGTTCATGTTTCAGGTTGATAATCTTTCTCGTTTCCAGCAGCATCAGCATTCTTTTGCTTTTAGAGAACAAAGTTGTTGTTCAAATTGTAGCACTCTATCAGAACATCATTTAGAGTTATAGAGCTTTACAGCATATAAACAGGCTCTTTGGCCCATCTTCCATGAACTACTGTTCTGCCTAATCCTTGTAAACTCCATACCCTGTCCCACTGTCCCACTGTCCCATCCATGTACCTATCCAAACTTCTCTTAAGAGTTGAAATCAAACCCACAGTCACCACTTCCGCTGGCAGTTGGTTCTGCACTCTTACCACTGAGTGAAGAAGTTCCCCTCAGGTTCCCCTTAAATATTTCACCCTTAACCCATGACCTCTAGTTCTAATTTCACCCAACCTCAGTGGATGAAAAACCTGCTTGCATTGACTCTATCTATACCCCTCATAAGTTTGTATACTTGCAAAGTTCCTGTTATACTCCAGAGAAGAAAGTCCTAAACTGTTCAACTATTGCCTGTAACTCAGATCAAGTCCTGGCAACATCCTTGTAAATTTTCTCTACTCTTTCAATCCTATTGATATCAGTCCTGTCGGTAGGTGACCAGAACTGGATGCAATACTCCAAGTTGGTCCTCACCAACATCTTAGTAAACCTCAACATAATATCCCAGCTTGAAACTTTAATTTATGAAAGCCAATGTGCCAAATACTCTCTTTATGACCCAATCTACTCGTGACACTATTTGCAAGGAATTATGGGTGTGATTTCCCAGATCCCTCTGAACGACTGATTAATACAACAATTAGTCCTATTCGCAATAACTAACATTGTGACAATGTTTTCCTCTGGTGTTTTGCAGATTCTTTTGTCGTTGGAGAATGGATGTTGGGCTCCTGAAGAACCATTTGAACTATCAGCCCAGTTTCCTGCGGCTACTGTAAGTCAGTTATTTTTGTTTACGGCTCTTTATGCAGTTTCAGCACTAATTGTGGGAGATTAGCAGAGTTTAATGACTGTGATGAAATAAGCAATCTCTCAAGCAATTGTTTGCAGATGGCTGAAAATGGCCTTCACTCCATGCTTTTATCAAAGGCAGCTTTTCTTATTGGAATTATTTGTGTGTTTAAATCTTTTGTGATGATTATTGTCTACAATTAACTGCAACATTATCATTTACCTTCAGTTCAGCATTCCAGTTGAGTAATAGTGCAGTAACTTGTTTGTATCGACTTGATATGTTTTTTGTTTGTGTGGATGTGGAAGTGACTTCTTTAAATGAAGAAATGGTAACGCTGAAGATGTAAGAAGCAGTGCTGATGTTCTTTCTCGTGGACAGAAACACGAGAAACTCTGCAGATGCTGGAAGTCACAAGCACACACACACATAATGCTAGAGGAACTCAGCAGGCCAGACAGCATCTATGGAAAAGAGTAAACAGTCGACCTTTCAGGCCAAGACCCTTGATACTACCTGGTCTGCTGAGTTCCTCCAGCATTTTGTGTATGTTGCTTGAATTTCCAGCATCTGCAGATCTTCTCTCCATTGTGACAGTGTCATGTCTAACAGCCACTCGTGTACATGACTGATTCTGTTCGGCAACAGTCTCCTGTCCCAATCAAGCGGCATAGTGTCCTAAATAAACAAAGGAAATTCCAAATCTTTTCTCAATTAGTTTTTGTTCTATAAGAGTAGTTCCAAATAAATAGTGCTTAGATTAACCATTACCATATAACCATGTAACAATTACAGCACGGAAACAGGCCATCTCAGCCCTTCTAGTCCATGCCGAACTCTTACTCTCACCTAGTCCCACCGACCTGCACTCAGCCCATAACCCTCCATTCCTTTCCTGTCCATGTAGCTATCCAGTTTAACTTTAAACGACAACATCAAACCTGCCTCAACCACTTCTGCTGGAAGTTCGTTCCACACAGCTACCACTCTCTGAGTAACGAAGTTCCCCCTCTTGTTACCCCTAAACTTTTGCCCTTTAACTCTCAACTCATGTCTTCTTGTTTGAATCTCCCCCACTCTCAATGGAAAAAGCCTATCCACGTCAACTCTATCAATCCGCTTCATAATTTTAAATACCTCTATCAAGTCCCCCCTCAACCTTCTACGCTCCAAAGAATAAATACCCAACTTGTTCAACCTTTCTCTGTAACTTAGGTGATGAAACCCAGGTAACTTTCTAGTAAATCTTCTCTGTACTCTCTCTATTTTGTTGACTTAGCCCAAATAAATCAGGATCCACTGTATAATCCATCTTGTACTTGGTTGGGCTAAGGAGAGTTCTTCAATTGTTCAAAATATACATGCAGCAAGGAAGCTTGCACTGGGGAACATTACCCAAGAGATTCTCTTTTCAGACGATCATCTCTTAAATTCTTCTGTTTATATTTCACCATAGTAGAAAATCCTATCATTAATTTGGTTTCTCTTGTTGGTAGCAAATATCCTTGTTGCCTTTGGAATAAGAAAGTACGGCTGTCCATTATTATTAGCTTTTGTCTAAGCACTGTCTTATATAGTAGCATAGTGGTTAGCACAATGGTATTACAGCTAGTGGCATCCGAGTTCAGAGTTCAATCCCAGCATCTCCTATAAATGATTTGTATATCCTTCCCATGGAATGCATGGGTTTTCTCCTAGCAATCCTGGAGAAAATCTTCCCACAGTGCAAAGACGTGCCAGTCAGTAAGTTCATTGGTCATTGCAAATTGTCACCTCATTAGGTTAGAGCTAAATCAAGGGTTGCTGGGTAGCATGGCTCAAAGGGCCGGAAGGCCTATTCAGCACTGTACCGTTAAATAATTAAATAAAATAAGTATACTACAGTAGTTCCATGAGTGTGCACCATGGCAGTTTGAGTAAATCAATTCACCACCTCTTGATGTTCTGTGGTATTACCAATGGAAAGATCCCTGCCTTTGCCACCCTGGAGTTCACCATTGACAGGTGTCAACTGGATGAACCACATTAATATTGGGGCAGTTCCACCTGTGCTGGGAAATCTGTCTGCTGTTCCCATAACTCACTGTGTCTGGCTTAGGGACAACAAATCATTTGTTGGAGGAACAACTGCCAGAGAGGAAGATAACTGCAATGCATCATTTTTGAGTTCAGTTAAGTTAAATGTGTTTTTAATAGTGTGTAATTTTTAATTGTTTATTGTGTCAGAGACACAATGTTTATTAGTGAAACTTGGCTACAGGAGGAGCAGGACTGGCAGCTTAATATTCCAGGGTTCCGATGTTTCAGATGTGATCGAGGCAGAGGAATGAAAGGTGGGGGAGTAGCATTGCTTGTTAGGGAAAATATTACAGCAGTGCTCAGGCAGGACAGATTAGAGGGCTTGTCTACTGAGTCCTTATGGATGGAGCTGAGAAACAGGAAAGGTATGGCCACATTAGTGGGATTGTATTACAGACCACCCAATAGTCAACGAGACTTGGAAGAGCAAATCTGCAGAGAGATAGCAGGCAACTGCAGGAAACATAAATTTGTGGTGGTAGGGGATTTTAATTTTCCATACATTGATTGGGACTCCCATACTGTTAGGGGTCCAGATGGTTTAGAGTTTGTAAAATGTGTTCAGGAAAGTTTTCTAAATCAATATATAGAGGGACCAACTGGAGGGGATGCAATATTGGATCTCCTGTTAGGAAACAAATTAGGGCAAGTGACAGAAGTCTGTGTAGGGGAGCACTTTGGTTCCAGTGATCATAACACCATTAGTTTCAATTTGATCATGGACAAGGATAGATCTGGTCCTAGGGTTGAGGTTCTGAACTGGAAGAAGGCCAAATTTGAAGAAATGAGAAAGGATCTAAAAAGCGTGGATTGGGACAGGTTGTTCTCTGGCAAAGATGTGATTGGTAGGTGGGAAGCCTTCAAAGGGGAAATTTTGAGAGTGCAGAGTTTGTATGGTCCTGTCAGGATTAAAGGCAAATTGAATAGGAATAAGGAACCTTGGTTCTCAAGGGATATTGCAACTCTGCTAAAGAAGAAGAGGGAGTTGTATGAAATGTATAGGAAACGGGGTAAATCAGGTGCTTGAGGAGTATAAGAAGTGCAAGAAAATACTTAAGAAAGAAATCAGGAGGGCTAAAAGAAGACATGAGGTTGCCTTGGCAGTCAAAGTGAAGGATAATCCAAAGAGCTTTTACAAGTATATTAAGAGCAGAAGGATTGTAAGGGATAAAATTGGACCTCTTGAAGATCAGAGTGGTCGGCTTTGTGCGGAACCAAAGGAAATGGGGGAGATCTTAAATAGGTTTTTTGCGTCTGTATTTACTAAGGAAGCTGGCATGAAGTCTATGGAATTGAGGGAATCAAGTAGTGAGACCATGGAAACTGTACAGATTGAAAAGGAGGAGGTGCTTGCTGTCTTGAGGAAAATTAAAGTGGATAAATCCCCGGGACCTGACAGAGTGTTCCCTCGGACCTTGAAGGAGACTAGTGTTGAAATTGCGGGGGCCCTGGCAGAAATATTTAAAATGTCGCTGTCTACGGGTGAAGTGCCGGAGGATTGGAGAGTGGCTCATGTTGTTCCGTTGTTTAAAAAAGGATCGAAAAGTAATCCGGGAAATTATAGGCTGGTGAGTTTAACGTCAGTAGTAGGTAAGTTATTGGAGGGAGTACTAAGAGACAGAATCTACAAGCGTTTGGATAGACAGGGGCTTATTAGGGAGAGTAAACATGGCTTTGTGTGTGGTAGGTCATGTTTGACCAATCTGTTGGAGTTTTTCGAGGAGATTACCAGGAAAGTGGATGAAGGGAAGGCAGTGGATATTGTCTACCTGGACTTCAGTAAGGCCTTTGACAAGGTCCCACATGGGAGGTTAGTTAGGAAAATTCAGTCACTAGGTATACATGGAGAGGTGGTAAATTGGATTAGACATTGGCTCGATGGAAGAAGCCAGAGAGTGGTGGTAGAGAATTGCTTCTCTGATTGGAGGCCTGCAACTAGTGGTGTGCCACATGGATCAGTGCTGGGTCCATTGTTATTTGTCATCTATATCAATGATCTGGATGATAATGTGGTAAATTGGATCAGCAAGTGTGCTGATGATACAAAGATTGGAGGTGTAGTAGACAGTGAGGAAGGTTTCCAGAGCCTGCAGAGGGACTTGGACCAGCTGGAAAACTGGGCTGAAAAATGGCAGATGGAGTTTAATACTGACAAGTGTGAGATATTGCACGTTGGAAGGACAAACCAAGGTAGAACATACAGGGTTAATGGTAAGGCACTGAGGAGTGCAGTAGAACAGAGGGATCTGGGAATACAGATACAAAATTCCCTAAAAGTGTCGTCACAGGTAGATAGGGTCATAAAGAGAGCTTTTGGTACATTGGCCTTTATTAATCGAAGTATTGAGTATAAGAGCTGGAATGTTATGATGAGGTTGTATAAGGCATTGGTGAGGCTGAATCTGGAGTATTGTGTTCAGTTTTAGTCACCAAATTACAGGAAGGATATAAATAAGGTTGAAAGAGTGCAGAGAAGGTTTACAAGGATGTTGCCAGGACTTGAGAAACTCAGTTACAGAGAAAGGTTGAATAGGTTAGGACTTTATTCCCTGGAGCGTAGAAGAATGAGTGGAGATTTGATAGAGGTATATAAAATTATGATGGGTATAGATAGAGTGAATGCAAGCAGACTTTTTCCACTGAGGCAAGGGGAGAAAAAAACCAGAGGACATGGGTTAAGGGTGAGGGGGAAAAGTTTAAAGGGAACATTAGGGGGGGGCTTCTTCACACAGAGAGTGGTGGGAGTATGGAATGAGCTGCCAGATGAGGTGGTAAATGCGAGTTCTTTTTTAACATTTAAGAATAAATTGGACAGATACATGGATGGGAGGTGTATGGAGGGATATGGTCCGTGTGCAGGTCAGTGGGACTAGGCAGAAAATGGTTCGGCACAGCCAAGAAGGGCCAAAGGGCCTGTTTCTGTGCTGTAGTTTCTATGGTTCTAATTAAAAAAGACATTGATAAGCAGACTTGGCAAATGGAGACCATGCTGGCTGCCAAAGCCCAATTCTGTGAATCTGAATCAGGTATATTATCGCTGACATGCGTTGTGAAATTTATTGTTTTGCGGTAGCATTCCAGTGCAATACTATAAATTACAACAAGAAATATAAATAAATACTGCTGTGCAAAATGAGCAAAATACTGAAATAGTATTCGTGGCTTCATGGACCATTCAGAAATTCAGAAATGAAGCTGATCCTAAAATGCTGAATGTGGGTCTTGCACCTCCTGTACCTCCTCACTGATGGTAGTAATGAGAAAGATAGTAAGGTGTCCTTAATGATGGATGCCACCTTCTTGAGAAGATGTCATGTGATGAAGCTAGTGCCAATCATCGAGCTAGTCTTATTCTGGTTGCCTACAGTTGGAGGGTGCTTTCTGAAGTAAGTATGTGCTGAGAGACCTGCTTCAAGTAGGAGTGGACGGCAGAGAGACACTTGGTGAAAGTAACTAGATACCAGAGATCATATTGTTTTATTTTATGGAACATGTGACCATGTGAACATGGGCCAGAACTTTTCAGTCCCGAAGTATCAACTGCTTATTCCTTTCCATAGATGCTGCTTGACTTTCTGAGTTCCTTGAGCATTTTGTGCGTTACCCCAGGTTTCCAATAACTGCAGAATTTATATATGCACGACTGTGTTATGACTGAGGTTCAGAATGGCTTTTCAGAATATAAACGTTTCGGAAAGTTTATATGCATGCAGCTAAGTACCACGCAAGAAAGCTAATCCAGTGGAAATCCTCATGACCTGTTTGTTTCACCAAGTTTTGTGTTCGCCAAGGCACCAAGGAATTAATTCACCTCACAGCAATTCCTCCAACGATCATCTTCATTTAGTTGTCATAGTGTGTGTGTGTGTGTGTGTGAGAGAGAGAGAGAGAGAGAGATATTCCTGCAGTGTAAGTTTGTGTGTGTGAGAGAGAGAGAGAGAGATTGATTGAGATTCCTGCAGTGTGTGCATGTGTGTGTATATGAGATACCTGCAGTGTGTGTATGAGATAACATTGAAGTTTACAGGTGAACCCTGAGTTATCAGGCATAGGAGGTTACAGGTCAAGTACTGGTAAATGGTGTGAGTTAGAGACAAGTGCTTGTCATGAGTGCATTGATCTGAAGGGTCTGTAATGTGCTGTGTGATTCTGGAAACTATGCATCATGACTTTTTGGTGAAGTACTGTCATTAGAATAGCTGCATTAAATACTTAATAAGAACTTAATAATAGTCAGGTTCAATTCCACCACTGTCTGTAAGAAGTTTATTTTACTTAGAGATACAGCACGGTAATAAACCATTCCAGTTCAACAAGTCGGCACCGCCCAATATGACCAATTAACTTACTAAGTCGTATGTCTTTGGAATGTGGGAGGACACCGGAGCACCCAGGGGAAACCCACAAGGTCACGGGGAGGATGTACATACTCCTTGCAGACAGTGGCAGGAATTGAATCCAGGTCACCGACATGACAATAGCACTACACTAACCACTAAACTACCGTGCTGCCCGAAGTAAATTTCTGTGTTCTCCCCATGGCGGTGATTTTTCTGTCCAGTCCACCAATCTCTATCTTCTCTCCAGCACAGTATCAGTTTGTTTTCTTTACTCCTGATGAAGGGTCTTAGACATGGTTTGTCTTTCCACAGGTACTGCCACACCAGAAATACTGCCTTATCTGAGCTGCTATTGCCTTTATTAGCTTGAACTAGTTTTGCTATTCTCCCATGACCTCTTCATTAACAAGGCATTTTCACCCACAGAACTGCCGCTCACTGGACGTTTTTTTGTTTTTCACACCATTCTCTGTAGACTCTGGAAACTGTTGTATGTGAAGATCCTAGGAGATCAGCAGTTTCTGAGATATTCAAATCACCGCACCTGGCACCAATAATCATTCTGTGGTCAGATGCATTTCGATCACATTTCTTCCCTGTTCTGAAGTTTGGTCTGAACAACAACTGAAGCTCTTGACCATCTCGGCATCTTTTTCTGCACTGAGTTGCTGCCACATGATTGGATGATTAGATATTTGCATTAATGAGCAGTTATACAGGTGGCCATTGATTGTATCTCTTCTCTTGTAGCTTAGTAATAAGACTATTTCTTTAACCTATGAAGCCTCCTCCAATTAAATATAAGGTATAAATACTGTTTTAGAAGCATTACACTGTCATTTTAACTGATTAATCCAAAGACGCAAGACTTTTTTTTCCTTTGAGACTAAATTGTAACGGTAAATTTAAATCTTATGAGCAAAAACTGTGTTCACCAAAATGGGTAATCTGCTATTCACACGAGTGCTAATTATGCCATAAGTTGTGCAGAATATTATAATCAATTTTACAATGGCATTTTACATGGTATGTTTAAGTAAATTTGGATGTCCTTTGATACCATATGACCTGCAAGGAAAACTTGTTCCAAAACCAGAAAAGGCTTATTAATGTTATTTTGAAATAAATGAAGTTTTAAAATCAAACATTCTTTTAAATAATAATGGTTTTTATAGTTCCAGTTATTTTGACTTTTATATTAGTTTGCAGAAGAACAAATTGTCTTGAAATCAGTTTCAAAGGGGACTGCTTTGTATTTAATACTTATAAACCAGCTGTGATGTTTGAACACATTTTCTGGGAAGTTTGAGAGACAAAAAAAAACCTTCTTTTCCAAGGATTCAGCTACATTGGACTTTTTATTATTCCCAGTGTTCAGTTGAATTCAAGAAGCTGCCTCTTAAAACAGAATTAGCTACAAAACTAGATGGAATGCAATTTACAAGCAGTTTGTTCACATCCGTTCATTAGTTCTGGACGTCTTCACTTCCAAACAGTAAGTTAAAACATTAATGCATTGTGCACATATTAATCAACATTTTAAACATGCTTGTAATTGTGATACGAGCTTTAAAGAACAGTCTTTATACATAATTTGGTCTGACAATAAACAATCTCCATAGAAATTAATAATTAGAAGTTAGCAGGTCTGATCATCATAGTCGTAGCCTTCAGGGAATACCCTGAACCTTTCCAGTAGTACCATTTGATTCCATTGAATCTGTTTGTATTCTGCCCTGCTGAGTAGTATAATCCATTCAGGTTGGATGGGCCGCAAGCGTCAAACCACCACCCTGCAAGATAAAGAGTGACATGCATCAGGTTAGATAGATGGTTGGGGATGCAGCTGTGTGCAACTCAAATTAAATCTGGCCTGTTCATTTACAAATGAAATAGTGAATTTTTAAGATGCTATATTATACAAATCAATTTAATAAATACACTTTCAAGAAGGTTGAAAGAATACAGCAAAAATTTACAAGGATGTTGTCAGAACTTGCAGACTTGAGTTATAAGGAAAGATTGAACATGTTAGGACTTTATTCCCTGGAGTGCAAGAGCATGAGGGGAGATTTGATAGAGGTATGCAAAATTATGTGGATTATAGATAGGGTAAATACAAGCAAACTCTTTCCACCGAGGATTGGGAGAGACTAGAACTAAAAGACATGAGTTAAGGGTGAAAGTGGAAATGTTTAAGGGAAGCATGAGGGGGAACTTCAGTGAGAGGGTGATAATAGTGTGGAAGAAGCTGCTAGTAGAAGTGGTGAAGTGGGTTTGATTGCAACATTTAAGAGAAGTTTGGATAGGTACATGGATGGGAAGGGAATGGAGGGCTATGGTCCAGATGCTGGTTGATGAGATGGCATGGCACAGACTCAATGGCCTGAAGAGCTTATTTCTCTGCGGTAGTGCTCGATAACTCTGATTTTATGATTATTGATCATCTGGAAACATTGCATACAACTATTTTTTTGAAGATACAAATGTGCTGTATTTCCTTTCTGAACACAAGCTGCTTTTGTAGTAGACTACTAATACTGACTATCTGTAGAATGATGATCAGCAAAGATAATCTCTCCAGTTTATCTTTGATAAAATATAATCTACAAACATGCAAACCTGTCTCCAGTTTTATTAAGTCACTCCTCAAATTATCTATTGTATGTAGACAATTCCGACAAGAACTGTCCTTTCTTATTCAAATAACAAGCCATGGGTGACAAAGGACATCCTGAACGCTAAAAAGAGGGCGTTTAGAGATGGAAATAGGGAGGAGCTGAGGGCAATACAGAGGGACCTGAAAGCCAGGATCAGGGAGGCTAAAGACAGGATCAGGGAGGCTAAAGACAGGTACAGGAGGAAGCTTGAGTGGAAACTCCAGCAGAACAACATGAGAGAGGTCTGGAGGGGGATGAGGACCATCACTGGGTTTCGGCAAACTAGCAACAGAGGAGCGGAAGACAATGTGGACAGGGCCAATGAACTTAACCTGTTCTTTAACAGATTTGACATTGTGGCCCCTGCCCATCCCACACATGAGCCATCTGTTGTCAGCCCCCAACCAACACACATTCCACTTTCCCCTTCTACCCCTCCTCACAGTCCCCCACCCTGCTCTCATGACTATACTCCTTCCCCACACGAAACCACCACGGTGGGCTTCACAGCTGAACAGGTGAGAAGACAGCTAAAACGTCTCAACCCAAGCAAGGCTGCAGGACCGGATGGTGTCAGTACCAGGGTGCTCAAAGCCCGTGCCCCTCAGCTATGTGGAGTACTTCGCCATGTATTCAACCTGAGTCTGAGGCTCCGGAGGGTTCCTGTACTGTGGAAGACGTCCTGCCTTGTCCCTGTGCCGAAGACGCCACGCCCCAACGGCCTCAATGACTACAGTCCGGTGGCATTGACCTCCCACATCATGAAGACCCTGGAGAGACTTGTTCTGGAGCTGCTCCGGCCCATGGTCAGGCCACACTTAGATCCCCTCCAGTTCGCCTACCAGCCTCAAATAGGAGTTGAGGATGCCATCGTCTACCTGCTGAACTGTGTGTACGCCCACCTGGACAAGCCAGCGAGCATTGTGAGGGTCATGTTTTTTGACTTCTCCAGTGCATTCAACACCATCCGCCCTGCTCTGCTGGGGGAGAAGCTGACAGCGATGCAGGTGGATGCTTCCCTGGTATCATGGATTCTTGACTACCTGACTGGCAGACCACAGTACGTGTGCTTGCAACACTGTGTCGGACAGGGTGATCAGCAGCACTGGGGCTCCACAGGGGACTGTCTTGTCTCCCTTTCTCTTCACCATTTACACCTTGGACTTCAACTACTGCACAGAGTCTTGTCATCTTCAGAAGTTCTTGGATGACTCTTCCATAGTTGGATGCATCAGCAAGGGAGATGAGGCTGAGTACAGGGCTACGGTAGGAAACTTTGTCACATGGTGTGAGCAGAATTATCTGCAGCTTAATGTGAAAAAGACTAAGGAACTGGTGGTAGACCTGAGGAGAGCTAAGGTACTGGTGACCCCTGTCTCCATCCAGGGGGTCAGTGTGGACATGGTGGAGGATTACAAATACCTGGGGATTCGAATTGACAATAAACTGGACTGGTCAAAGAACACTGAGGCTGTCTACAAGAAGGGTCAGAGCCGTCTCTATTTCCTGAGGAGACTGAGGTCCTTTAACATCTGCCGGACGATGCTGAGGATGTTCTACAAGTCTGTGGTGGCCAGTGCTATCATGTTTGCTGTTGTGTGCTGGGGCAGCAGGCTGAGGGTAGCAGACACCAACAGAATCAACAAACTCATTCGTAAGGCCAGTGATGTTGTGGGGATGGAACTGGACTCTCTCATGGTGGTGTCTGAAAAGAGGATGCTGTCTAAGTTGCATGCCATCTTGGTCAATGCCTCCCATCCACTGCATAATGTACTAGGTGGGTACAGGAGTACATTCAGCCAGAGACTCATTCCACCGAGATGCAGCACAGAGCGTCATCGGAAGTCATTCCTGCCTGTGGCCATCAAACTTTACAACTCCTCCCTTGGAAGGTCAGACACCCTGAGCCAATAGGCTGGTCCTGGTCTTATTTCATAATTTACTGGCATAATTTACATATTACTATTTAACTATTTATGGTTCTATTACTATTTATTATTTACGGTGCAACTGTAACGAAAACCAATTTCCCCGGGATCAATAAAGTATGACTATGACTATGAATATGACTAGAAGAGTTAAGACTCAGATTCAGTCTTATGTTCTGGCTACATATCTTTCAAACATTCAAAAACATCAGTAGAAAGTGTGGTAAGTGTTTTATAATTTTTATAGGGTTGTCAATTAGATTCTTTCTATTGATGGATAAGATCTAAAGATACAAATAAGTACCATAACTAGCTGATGCAACGACTCTAACTATCGTCTTCACTCACCTCCACTGAATTCACAGAACATGGAACACTACAGAACAGTATAGACTCTTAGGCCCACAATGTTCTGCCAACCCTTTAACCTACTCTAAAAGCAATCTAACCTTTGCCTCCCAAGTAGCCCTGTTTTTCTCTCATTTATAACCATATAACAATTACAGCACAGAAACAGGCCATCTCGGCCCTTCTAGTCCGTGCCGGACTCTTACTATCACCTAGTCCCACTGACCTGCACTCAGCCCATAACCCTCTATTCCTTTCCTGTCCATATCGCTGTCCAATTTAACTTTAAATGACAACATCGAACCTGCTTCAACCACTTCTGCTGGAAGCTTGTTCCACACAGCTACCACTCTCTGAGTAAAGAAGTTCTCCCTCATGTTACCCCTAAACTTTTGCCCTATAACTCTGAACTCATGTCCTCTTGTTTGAATCTCTCCCACTCTTAATGGAAAAAGCCTATTCACGTCAACTCCATCTATCCCCCTCATAATTTTAAATACCTCTGTCAAGTCCCCCCTCAACCTTCTACGCTCGAAAGAATAAAGACCTAATTTGTTCAACCTTTTGCTGTAACTTAGGAGATGAAACCTAGGCAACATTTTAGTAAATCTCCTCTGTACTCTCTCAATTTTATTGACATCTTTCTTATAATTCGGTGACCAGAACTGTATACAATACTCCAAATTTGGCCTTACCAATGCCTTGTACAATTTCAACATTACATCCCAACTCCTATACTCAATGCTCTGATTTATAAAGGCCAGCAGACCAAAAGCTTCCTTCACCACCCTAACCACACGAGACTCCACCTTCAGGGAACTATGCACCATTATTCCTCGATCCCTCTGTTCTACTGCACTCTTCAATGCCCTGCCATTTACCATGTATGTCCTATTTTGATTACTCCTACCAAAATGTAGCACTTCACATTTATCAGCATTAAACTCCTTCTGCTATCTTTCAGCCCACTCTTCTAAGTGGTCCAAATCTCTCTGCAAGCTTTGAAAACCTTCTTCATGACCCACAACTCCACCTATCTTAGTATCATCTGCATACTTACTAATCCAATTTACTACAACATCATACAGATAATTAATATATATGACAAACAACACTGGACCCAGTACAGATCCCTGAGGTTCAGTCATCAGAGACAATTGTGCTGTCCCTGACATCCTACATCCTACAATCAGAGCACTGGACTGCCCTATCTACTGCCTCCATTACCAACTCCTAAGTTAATCAAAGATGTCCATGTTAGATTCCCTAATATGAATGCCTCTACCATCACCCTTAGGTTGATACCTCTGACACATACTCCTGCATTCCTCCTTAAAGATGACCCCTTGTATAATCCTTTTCCGCCCTGGGGAAAAAGTCTCTGGCTGTCCATTCAATATATGCTTCTTATCATCTTGTACACCTGTATCATTCATTGCTGTTGCTGCCTCCTCACAATTCCTCAATTTTTAATTTATTTCTTGAAAAAACACACATTTTATTCTCATTTTCTCTGTGCATAATTCCAAATCTGCAGCACCCAAATCCAAGCAGTCTAATTCCTGTCTCATAAATACTGTATCTCCTTTTTCTTGACTCCTCTACGAGCAGTCCAGCCTTGTATTCATTTAATTAGGTCTGTGGGTCTTTGATTGTCCTTCAGAATTTTAGCATTTCATCCAAACCTAAACTGTTTGTCACTATTATAATATTTATAATTTATTACTTCCTGTACCTAATAAAGTGGCCACTACCTGTATGTGGTCTTCTCTTGCTGTAGACTATCCACTTCCAGGTTTGACATGCTGTGCATTCAGGGATGCTGTTGTAATACGTGGTTTTTTGAGTTGATCACTGTCTTGTCATCTTGAACACATTTGGCCATTCTCCCTCATTAACACGGTGCTTTCACCCATAGATTTGCCGCTCACTGGATGATTTGTTTTTTGCACCTTTCTTTGTAAACTTGACTATTGTGAGTGAAAATCCCAGGAGATCGGCAGTTTCTGAGATATGCAAACTACTTTGTCTAGCAACAACAATCATTTCCGTAGTCAAAATCACTTAAATCACATTTTTTCCCCCATTCCAGTGTTTGGTTTGACCACCAACTAAACCTCTTGACCATGTCTGCATGCTTTTATACATTGAGTTGCTCCCACATGATTAGATATTTGCATTAACAAGAGGTGTACCTAATAAAGTGGCCACAGTGCACAGCCTAGTGTCAAGTTTAGTATGACCATTATCTCTATCCTAAGTAAGTGTCTAATACAAGGGCCATAATTTAATGGAGAAAAGGAGTTGGAGTATGCCTTACGTGCCTGATTAAATTTTTTGAGGACTTGACTAAACACATTGAAGGAAAAGCAGTAGATGTAGTGTATATGAATTTCAGCAAGGTATTTGATAAGGTACCCTATGCAAGGCTTATTGAGAAAGTAAGGAGGCATGGGATCCAAGGGGACCTTGCTTTGTGTATCCAGAATCAGCTTGCCCACAGAAGGCAAAGAGTGCTTGTAGACGGGTCATATTCTGCATGGAGTTTGGTGACCAGTGGTGTGCCTCAGGAATCTGTTCTGGGGCCCCTACTCTTCGTGATTTTCTTTCTTTTTCCAATATTTTTATTAAATTTATTAAATTTCATATACATAGTTCAGAATCATAAGGATGCTTATTATAAATCAAAATAAGGTAGCACATAATGCACTATACATATATATAAATCATACTGATACAATCATGGTATCCCATATTCATGATTCATGATCAATGAAATAAAATAAATTGAATTATGAAATACAATAATATGGTTAATTATATTATAAAAAATTTCTACACCCACTACCAAGACAAAGCTGGTTGGTTTAAAAAAAAAACAACAAAAAAAGAGTACTTTACCATATAGTGTCTTATAATAATAGCCCAGATCTATATTTTAATAACAATAACATTTCAAAGATTTTCAAAAATAGTTCAGAAAGGGTCTCCATAACGTTTGAAAATCTTGATTAGAATCAGAAATCAAACAATGAATCTTCTCTAAATTTAAACATGCCATAACATCACATAACCATTGAGAATGTGTGTGTGGGGCGGGGGGGGGGGATGCGATCTCCTTCCACTTAAGCAAGATTGCCCTCCTTGCCATAAGAGAAATAAAAGCCAGTACCCGCAAATGAGAAGGCTCCAAAATTGTGGCTCTTTCCTCAATAATACCAAGTAAGGCAGTTAAAGGATTAGGCTTAAAATTAACTTTAAAAAGTACAGAAAAAGTTTGGAATACATCTTTCCAATATTTTTCAAGGCTGAGCATGACCAAACATATGAATTAATGAAGCCTCTCCATTATTACATCTGTCACAATAAGGAGATATATCTGCAAAAAAACGAGAGAGCTTGTCTTCAGACATATGAGTCCTATGTACCACTTTAAATTGTAGGAGGGAATGACGAGCACGTAATGATGAAGAATTAACCATTTTGAAAATAGCCCTCCAGGTCTCATCAGAAAATGAAGTCTGTAAATCCTTTTCCCAATCTTTTTTAATTTTGTCTAAAGGAGCCATGTGATTTTTATAAATGACCTGGATGAGGAAGTGGAGGGATGGGTTAGTAAATTTGCTGATGACACAAAGGTTGGAGGTGTATGAATAGTGTGGAGGGCTGTCAGAGGTTACAGCGGGACATTGATAGGATGCAAAACTGGGCTGAGAAGTGGCAGATGGAGTTCAACCCACATAAGTATGAGGTGGTTCATTTTGTTAGGTCAAATATGATGGCAGAATATAGTATTAATGGTAAGACTCTTGGAAGTGTGGAGGATCAAGCGGGATCTTGGGGTCCGAGTCCATAGGACACTCAAAGCTGCTGCGTAGGTTGACTGTGTGGTTAAGAAGGCACACGGTGCATTGGCCTTCATCGACCATGGGATTGAATTTAAGAACTGAGAGGTAATGTTACAGCTATATAGGACCCTGGTCAGACCCCACTTGGAGTACTGTGCTCAGTTCTGGTCACCTCACTACAGGAAGGATATGGAAATTATAGAAAGAGTACAGAAGAGATTTACAATGATGTTGCCTGGTTTGGGGAGCATGCTTTATGAGAATAGATTGAGTGAACTCGGCCTTTCCTCCTTGGAGTGATGGAGGATGAGAGGTGACCTGATAGAGGTGTATAAGATGATGAGAGGCATTGATTGTGTGGATAGTCAGAGGCTTTTTCCCAGAGCTGAAATGGCTAACACAAGAGGGCACAGTTTTAAGGTGCTTGGAAGTAGGTACAGAGGAAATGTCAGGGGTAAGTTTTTTTACGCAGAGAATGGTGAGTGCATGGAATGGGATGCCAGCGATGGTGGTGGAGGTGAATATGACAGGGTCTTTTAAGAGACTCCTGGAATAAGTACATGGAGCTTAGAAAAATACAGGGTTATGGGTAACCCTCAGTAATTTCTGAAGTAAGTACATGTTCGGCACAGCTTTGTGGGCCGAAGGGCCTGTATTGTGCTGTAGATTTTCTATGTTTCTACTCACATTGACTTGTAAGGTTGCAGGAGGTTACAATATAACAAGTGCAAAGTTGTGAAGGAAATTAAACAAGAGAATAAGATGGTAGATTGGAAAATTATTTTGGGGCGAGACTAGTAGCCACGAAGAAATTGAGCAAATGAGCTGCTGTTTTGATCTGGATCAACATTTTGACAACTGAGTCAGGACGCTTTGGACAAAGAGCAATGTAAGGACGGTTCAGAAAGGTTTATTTGGAGTGGTCAATGTGTCAGGGTGCAAATAAATTCAAGTGAGATATCAAGAGTGTAAAATAGGTCCCATTCAACCTGTGAATGTTGCTCAGCGAGGTAATGGGATTGGTGGTGATCATAGGCCCCAAAGGCATTGTCTAAATCTTAAATCAATAAAGTTAGTTTATTTTATTAGTCTAATCTAATTTTAGCAGAGCATGCCTGAGCTGCATGAGTTCGTTCAAAAGAATGTGATTGATTGCTCTTTATTGACTAAACCTTGATAATCAGTTCTAATATCTCCCAATGTGAGTCATTGCCAAATTCTATAACACTCACATGAAGCACAATGGAGCCTTTTGCCACATTGAATACTTCACCTAAATATTTTATTATTATACAAAGATGAAAGAAGTTAATCAACAGGCCAGGGAACTTAAGAATATTGAAGGCTTTGGTAAGAGTTTGTATGATGACCATCTGTCCCCAGTAACAGCAGAAGGATTGACAGCCAGAGAACAGGTGAAAGAAGAAGATTTATTTGTTTGCACAGTTAGATTTCAATAGTTGCCAGATATGTAGATTGGAGCAGATTCAGTAGTAATTCTCAGGCTCGAAAATTTCTTCAGCTCTAGCTTATTGATGACATGACAAGCTAATGAAAGGAATGAGTTGAAAATGGACTCCGTAGCTATGAATATATTTCCAGTAATCTCTTTCAGTTACTTCTGCTGAATCTTCCTTAGAAAACATACAAGCTTGATGTATTTCCTTTTTATGTTTAATATTAAAAACACTTGGCAATAAAAAAAATAGGAACTGTATCTTGGAAGGAAAGTAGCCAAGAGTAATTCAGAGAATCGGCAAGGGAGCAAGTACGGAGAATACTGTATGCATCTGAACCATGTAAAATGTCCAGTCAGGAATCTCTAAGTGAAGTTTCATGTTGATATATTCCCTTTACCTCCTGGCTTTAATTAAACAATAGTAATAATGATGAATGGCCATCTTGCTTTGTACATGATGTAGTGCGGAACTGGTGTTTATCACAACATTGAGCTACCTCTGCTGAGTTATTTCTAACTGCAGACCATGAGATTAGAAGGGGCAGGACATGCAGGAGATGGGAAAGATGCGTAAAAGGAAAATGGGGAAAGAGGAGGGCACTCTGTGCAAGATTATGTGCAGGTTACAGTTCTGACACCAGCCATCACATTCCACTATCATTATTTGCAGGAAGTTGGATAATGATTCAGCAAGGTGAATTGAAGCCACCTTCCCACCACTATCTCTATTTCCACAGTTCCATGGAAACTACCACCCAGAGATAAAATGTACAATATTTATTATTTAGAATGCAAGGATTGTTCATGGAGAGACCAGTGATGCCTCAGGAGGCCAACTTGATCTCCTAAATTTAAATTCGGAGAAGTATTCCATTCAGTAGATAGCACATTGTGGATACCGGCCCATCTTGTATTGGCTCATGTTCTGAAGATAATCTGGTTGGATGTGCATGTGATGACTAAAGCAATGAATGTAACCTTAAATATAATTTGTAATAAATAAAGTTTGACTTCCTTTTGGAAACGTGTTGTGCAGCGAAAAATATGAAATTGGTGTCCATTTGCAGTGAAGTTTAGGTAGTTTACTGCTGAAAATCAAAGAAAGCTGAAGATGAAGCAATAGTAAATCAAGGCAACTGGATTTGCTGTGTTGTCTAGGTTGCAAGTCCAGTTTTCTTGATATACAATGACCTGGATGAATGAGCACTTTCATAGACATAATGCTGAAGATGCTTCAAATCTGAAATAAAAACAGGAAATGCTGGAAGAGAAACAGGGTTCAGCTCTCAGATAGAAGAGCCTTCATCAGAACTCTTACTTGACTGAAACAGTTCCTGAGGGGTTTGGACTGAGTGGTTCTGACAAGGATCTTTATTCTTGTGGCAGAGTCTTGAACTAGGAGTCACTGTTTTAGAAATAATGGGTACCCCAGTTAACACAAATGAGGCAACCTTCTCCCTGAGGGTTCTGTGTTTGAAACTTGCTGAAACCATAATGAGAACCTTTGAATATCTAAAGGCAGAATCTTGAGAAGGAAGTGAATGGTTAGCATGGAGTTGTGACTGTTGCCAAATCAGCCACCATTTCAGTAAATGGTTGAACAGGCTTGAAGGAGCAAACAGTCAAAACCTTCCTGTTTCATGGTTGCATGTTTGGTTACTTTGGATACAGCATGGTATGGGAATGAATACAGCATAGTAAACTTAAATGCACAGGTCCTGAACGTGGAGACTTGTCCAAAATTAAGTTATTCTATTATCAAAGTACATACATATATCTCACCATAAACAACCCAGAGATTCGTTTTCTAGCGGGCATTCACAGTAAATGCAAGAAACACAATAGAATGAATGAAAGACTGCACTCACTCAACAGGATGGATAAATATTCAATGTGCAACAGGCAGCAAAATGTCCAATTACAAAAAGAAAGAAAAAAATTAAGTGATAAATAAATAAGTGTAGGGTTATCAGTAATGTTAACTGCTGATGTAATGGTTTCTCTGTAATAGTGATGTTTGGGTTATAACTACAGATAACAGCTAACCAATGGGAGAGATGTTATTCTTTCTTATATGTCTGGGAACTGGGTTTTTTGCGGGCTTTCGGTCGAGGAGGAACGAGAGGAAGGACGTGTGTGGAGAGTGGGCAGACTACCAGACAGCGGAGACGGGAATCCAAGGGTCCGAGTGTCAGCGGCGTTTTCGGCAGAGGTTGTTTGTGGAAGAATACCTGCTGCGTGAGCTCCAACAATTTATTGTGCATGAACTATTTTATTAAAGTGGCGGCTATTTATTTTATATTCTGTTTCTCTACTAACCACATTGCCAAAGTAAGAGTTATAAAGTGTAATCCTTTAATCACATATTTTGTACTGTCTGATATTTTGCGTTGTGGGTTTGTACTGGGATACATTACACAGCATCCACACAAACGTGATTACTCAGTTTGGCAGGGCCAACGGCTGCCAAACTTAGACGAACACGAGTTAATCGAGCCTGAGGGTTACATAAGCAATAAAAATGGAGAATATAAGATAAAGAGTCCTTGAAAGTGAGTCCATTGGTTGTCGGAATGGTGATTGGTGAGTGAAGTTATCTCCTCTGGTTCAAGAGCCTGATGGTTGAGGGGTAATAATTGTTCCTGAACCTGGTGGTGTGAGTCCTGAGGCTCCTGTACCTTCTTCCTAATCGCAACGAGAGTAGAGCGTGGCCTGGTGATCGGGGTCCTTGATGGTGGGTGCTGCTTTCCTACTACAGCGCTCCTTGTAGATGTGCTCAATGTTGGGGAAGGCTTTACGTGTGATAGGCTGAACTATATCCACAACTTTTTGTAGGCATTTCCATTCAAAGATATTGGTGTTTCCTTACCAGGCCGTGAAGCAACCATTCAATAGACGTACACATCTACAGAGGTTTATCGAAGTTTTAGATGACATGCCAAATCTGTGCAAACTTCTAAGAAAGTAGAGGTGCTGCCATGCTTTTTTCATAATGGCATTTACAGGACAGATCCTCTGAAATTAACACCAAAGAATTTAAAGTTGCTGACACTCTCCACTTCCTTGATGAGAAATGGCTTTTGAGCCTCTGGTTTCTGGTACCTTGTGTAAGTCCAAAATAAAACTAGTTGGAAAAAAAACGCAAGAAGACAAACATATACTTTTTATTTTTACTTTAACTGAGGCTTTGTATATATAACAAGTAATGAATTATATAACAAATAATGCTTAAACAACATATTTACAATATTACTCAAATATTACTGAAATACTAAATATACCACACTGCTCCCTGCTCAAAGTTTTAACTGTCCCATTCAGGCCTAAAGATTTAATTGCTGTGGAGGATTTTTCGCTCTTGTGGGATAACATCTTTCCTGATTTTGGGGAGTGTCACTCTGCTTGGCAGGAGAGACTTGCGGCTGTGAAGTAATCTCAGGTTCTGGGGCCGCCTCCATGGTGGTTGTAGGAATTGACACTGGGACTACAGAAAGAGATTCTGATAGCTCTTGTCATCTTTCTTCTGGACATGTTGGTATCCCAAACAATGCATGGCAAGCTGTTCGATCTACTGATGATCCCAGGCCACCAGAGCCACCATTTCATGTTGACCATATTTAGATGATTGGCATGTAGATTCTTCAACACTTTAGCTTCCAGTTTGAATGATATAATAACTCTTAATCCCCACATAAGGCAACTCCCATCCAGGGCAAGTCATCCTGGCACTGGTAAAAATAGGGGAACTGGAGTTTCTGCTGCACATTCCAGACATTTTGGGTGATGGTGAAGACCTGTGATAGTGCGGGGTATTTTCCAGTTTCTCCTTGGATCATCTCTGCTGTTGTAGGGGGACTTACAATTTACATTGGGGAGAATACATTAAGAGGAATGTCTGTTTTGCAAATTTTTCAGGTATTTCCTTTTCCAAGGGTAAAAGGGTAATTTATCAGCATTTCCATGCTTAGTTGTCCTCCTGAATTCAATCTTGTCGTTGTGTCCTCCAAGAATCAGAGGCCATCTGTGCATTTATGCTGCTGCTGTTTGTGGAACACTCTTCTGTGGATTGAAACTGGGCTCTAGTGGTTAATGATCAGTAATTACATTAGACTCTCTGCAATATACTGTAGGTCCTCTCTGTCAATCTGAGGGTAAATTTTCTCTGCTGTGTTAAGGAAAACTGATACAAATGCAATGGGGAATTTACTTCTATCACTCATAATGTATGACATGACTGCACCTATATCATAAAGCAAGGCTCACAGGCAAGTTTCACTAGGTGATGTGGATTATAATGTGTAAGCACAGTGTCTAATGTCACCATTTTTTACTCTTTTGCAAAACCTCCCTACACTACTTAGTCCATTGCCTTTTTTTCCTGATCTAAAGTAATGAGTTTAAGGGGTGGAGCACAATAGCCAGGTTTGTCTGGAGCCTGTTATAGTAATTGACAAACCTTAAAATGGGCCGCAACTGTAACATGTCCTTTGGCCTTGAGGCATCCATCATTGCTTGTCACCCTCATCAGTAACAATGATGTCATCCAGGTAACACTGAGTGCCTGGATAGCCTTGCAGCACCTGGTTCATAACTTTCTGCCAGATTGCTGGTGCAGATTCTGCTCCAAAAATAAGCCCATTGTAGCAATAGAGCCCCTTGTGAGTGTTTATGGTGAGAAACACTTAGGACTCTCCTTCCATCTCCATTTGTAGGTAGGCCTCAACTAACTTCACTTGACAACGCAGAAAGATTTACAAGGATATCCTCTATCCTGGGTAGAGGGTATTGTTTTGCTTTTCGTACTGGGTTTGTGGTGACCTTAAAATCACCACAGATCCTGACTGACCTATTCTTATTGACTACTGGGACCACTGGTGTTGGAGAACTCCTTCAGCCTCCATGCAATCTTACTCAAGGGCTACTTTCTCACAGATGCTATAAGGAACTGGACAGACTTTGTAAAACAACAAACAAGAGACAATCTTGCAGATGCCGGAAATCCAAGCAGCACACACAAATTGCTGGAGCAACTCAGCAGGCTGGGCAGCATCTGTGGAAAAGAGTATAATGGACGTTTCGAGCCAAAACCCTTCGGCTTCGGCAGCACTGCCACTTGGGTTGGCATTTTCATTTAACAATATTTTACCCTTGATATGTTTGAGTTTTCCAGTCCCATGCTTGATTGCTGCTCTGGCATCATCCAGGACCTTTTCTTAAAATTCTCTTTCTATTGACTCTATTACAAGGAATGTGACATGTGAATGGTGGATGGATCTTCAATCAAGTTGTAGTTGTTACAGCCACTCAAGTCTCCACAATGCTGGTCCATATACAAGTTTTTACCACATACAAGCTCAATGCGGCTTGTTGTGTTTCACTGTTTTTAATGTCATTCCCACAGTATAAGTTCTTAGTTAGATATCTGCAGGCTTCAGTTTAGTATCTTTGAAATACAGTTCAAACTCATTTTGTTATAAGGACTAAAGCAGCCAGCCAGTGTCCTATTCCATTTTAATTAATTTGCCATTCACTTCTGGTAAGCCACATTGCTTGTCTCTTGTTAGTTTTCACATTATAAATCCTAAGGCTATCCAGTCTTGTGTCACTCTCATCAATATCAGATTTTTCATCAGATTTTGCAACACATAGTGCAGTTTTTGAATCTGCAACTTGGCTTTTTAATCTTTATACCTTCCCTGTACAGTCCAATTATTTTTCAATGCCTGACTTTCTCTTTGTATGTGACCTACTTTGTTGCACTTTTTGCAAGTTTCACCTGGTGTATGTGAGCCCCTGCCACAATGGTAACACAATATGTTTGGCCAGGCAGGTTTCTGTTTAGATGTGTGATTTTATACATGATCACTTTGATTCCTGACTACAATCAATCGTGTCTCTGGCTGCTGTTTCCATTGATACAGTGATTTCACCTACTCTTTTAAATGTGAACTGTGCTTCACATAGAAGCTGCTTTTTAGTCCTTTCTTGTAAAATTCCACAGGCTAAACAGACTCTCAGTGCATCATTAGCTCATCAATGAACTGCCAATGCTGAGACTATCTCTTCAATTCAACCACATAAGCTGAAAAGGACTTTCCTTCTTTTTGACTCCACCTATGCAGCCTGAAGCATTCTGCAATCAACAATAGTTTTGGTTCTATGTACTTATATTACATTCATAATATTAATAAAGCATATCTCAGCTGGATTGGTTGGAGCCCCCAAAATTCAGAGCAAACTGTATGCTGTTCCACAAATTGCACTCGGCAGAACTGGCACACGTTTCTCATCAGCTATTCAATTTGCTTTAAAATACTTCTCAACCTTTCATTATACATAATCTAGTTATCTGTTAGCAATCGAACACATCTAACTTTCTGATGTAGCCAGCCATTTCTGCTCTATTTATTTATTATTATCATCACCTAGTACTCACTGTTTATAAATCTGTGAATTTTGTCCTTCCTTTTCCTTTTTTTTTACACTTGACTGTCTTTCAAAAAGAAATTTAAAAATGTGCTGCGCTTTTTTTTTAATCTCAAGTCTCTTTCTCCCTTTCCAAAGAAAAAACATGCTGCACTTTTATTTTTTAAACTCTAATGTCTCACTGTACTTCAACAGGTAGGTCATCAATTTAAAATTTGCTCGTCGCCTCTAATCGAAAGAACAATCAAGGGAGCCTTGGATAAATGTGTCTACTTCATCCTTACTTTAGTGAGGCACATGCTTACGATGTGGTGGTGTAATGAGTTATGTAATCAACAATAAATGCTTAATCAAACAATATATTTGCACTATTAAATATAACTAAAATATTAAAAACACAACAAATGCCACTTGCGAAACTATATATCTAATTGCACTCTAAATCAATCTAACAGAAAAAAGATCTGTTTCACTAAAAAGCCCAGTCATGACTGGTGCACTTCAAGATAGATTGGTACAATTGAAGAGAAGTTTAATACGATGAAGTGGATAAATCTCTATTGGAACAACCCGGCAATCAGGTTAAGAGTAACAAACAAAATGCTGCGTGAACTCAGTAGGTCAGGAAACATCTATGGAAAGAAATAAAGAGTTGACGTTTTGGGCCAAGACCCTTCATCAGGACTTCTTCAAATCCTGGTGAAGGGTCTCAGGCCAAAATGTTCAGTACTCGTGAGCACATCAATACTCATGACCTACAGTTGCTCAGCAGAGGGTATCCTACTATGCTGTATCACTGCATGGTATGGAAACTGCACTGTGCCAGACAAGATTTGACAATTGGTAGTCAAACCTGCCCAATGCATCACTGCACTAGCCTACCCACATGAAGGACATTATACAGAAAGATACTGGAAAAAGATCAGCAATATCATAAAGAATCCCACCCACCCTGATCATGGACTGTTAGTCTGCTCCTTGATGGGATTGGGACAATGTGGCATCCATGCCAGGACCAACAGATTCAAAAACATTTACTTTCCCCAAGCAGTAAAGCTGATCAATACCTCCACCTACTAATCCACCCCAACACACCCCACATTATCACTACTTTATCATTTCCTTTCAGAGTTACCTTATGTACAGACACTTCTGTACCTTACATCACTTTATATATGCAGAATCAATCTATGTATATAAGCTTTTTTATACTTTTATTTATTTTTTTTTATTACTGTGTTATTTATCCTAGTACTTTTTAATGCTGCAGCAGATCTGGAGTAACAATTGTATATTTCTCCTTTTACACTTGTGTTTCAGAAATGACTTAAAAGATCTTGAATAAAATAAGGACTCCTTTGTACTCTAGCATTATATATCACCTTACTGTTTTAGTATCTAGATGTGCAAGATGTCAAATTTTGAAAGTTAAATCAGCATGAGTATTTGTTTATTCATTGTGGTACTGAAATGTATTTTAGTGAGAAAGAATGTACAAATATTTCTGCCCTGTCTTCAGGCATAAATCCATGTGTGTCAAGCTGCAAATCTACAAGTTTATGCTAATTAGCAGTGGCACTTCCAATTATAGAACTTTAGCAAAACTCGTCTCTCAGCTTTGCAGGGTAAATATCTAAGAAGTAATTGGCCAACCAAGAACTTGGGTAAGAAGAGCTAATTTTTCTGCAGAAAAGATTGCTTTTGTGGAGTTTCTCCAAACACTAGAAAGTTTCAGAATTTGATGTAATAAAAATATAATTTAAGTCACCATAATCTGCCTAATTATAAACAGATGAAATTCTGATAAATTTGAATTTTAAATGATTCTGAGCTCAAAGCTTAGGTAAAATTCCCTGAACTTCATGAAATGAAAACAGAATTTGTATATCATAAATCTGCCAATCTTGACGTGTGTTTTTGCCCACTCATCTTGACACCATTGTACACGTGCAGCTCGTCCTCCACAGAAGAAGTACGTGCAGGAGACCCAAGTTTCCTTCTTACCTCCAGAAGCCATTTGTGAACACTTGCAAAGACATTTGTCGTTGTCTGAATCCTTCGTGCTGAAAGAATTTCCCATTTGGCTGAGACTGCTTATCTTGCCTGCTGTTCCACTATAGCCTTTCAGATGGATTCTGTAGAGGGAATAAATCAGTACAAAATATAATTTTTTTTTCCCATTTAGCTGAAGATTTGCTGTTGACAAGTGGCATTCTAAAGATTAAAGAGCTAAAAGCTTAGCTTTTTTTGTCACATGACCATCGAAAAATATTGTGTCAAATCAGGTCAATGAGGATTGTGCTGGGGGCAGCCTGCAAGTGCGGCTAGGCTTTCAGTGCCAGTGTATCATACTGACCCTAAACGATGCACCTTTGGGATGCAGGAGAAATCCCATTCAGTTACGGAGAGAATGTACAAACGGCTTACAGGCAGAGGTAGGAATTGAACCCTGAACGCTGGCACTGTAAAAGCGACTGGGCTAACCACTACATTACTGTGCTACCCTGCTCCCAACATTGCATCATGAGTAGTGTGAATTGTCAAGAGCAGAGGCAACATTAATTTTGTACCAATTATTGAAACAAATTAGCAAATTTCGCGATATATGCCGGTGATATACCGAATTCTGATTCTGACAACTTGGTTTTTGAGTTTCCTTCAATGCTAATGATATCACAACTGTGGAAAAATATTGTGGTATGCGTTTGACAGTAAAGGTGTTTTAAAGATGGTTGGATGGGAGAAGGGTAATTCCTGGACTTCTCACCAAATATTACCATAATGGCAATAAACTCTGTTTTGATTCTGAAAACTGTGTATGCCAAGGTAGCAAAGTGGTGAGCACTACACTATTACATCTTGAGACATCAGAATTCAATTCCGACATCGCCAGTAAGGAGTCTGTACTTGCTTCCCGTGGAAAGCGTGGATTTTCTTTAGGTGTACCAGTTTCCTCCCACAGTCCAAAGGCGTACTGGTTAGTAGGTTAATTTGTCTTTATAAATTGTCCTGAGATTAGGTTTGGGTTAATCTGGGGTTGCTAGTGGCACAGTTTGAAGGGTTGGAAGGGCCTATTCTGTGCTGTAACTCAGTAAGTATGTAAATAAATAAATGCTGTGAGCCAGGTGGTGAAATTGACAGTTCCTAGCTGTTGTACTCACTTCACCTGCACGGGAGACTGCGGAATCTGAAACCTGGAGCAACAGGTAATCTGACTCAGCTAGTTGAGCAGCATCTGTGGGGTGAGGGGTTGGAGGAAGGAATTGTCAGCGTTTTGAGTTGAAACCCTCCATCAGGACTGGTGCAAATTGTTGGCTCAAAGTATCGACAGTTGCTCTCATCACAAAGGTGGTAAATTGGTTTAATATTGTCACATGTACTGAGGTACAGTGGGAAATTTGTCAAGTTCAAGTTTAATTGTAATTGTCATTCAACCATACTCATGAATGCAGCCAAATGAAACAACGTTTCTCTGGGCCAAGGTACAAAACACTGTACCAACAGTCACACATAGCACAAGGCACATATAGCACATATAATTATGCTGGCAGTAAACATGCAGTCACAAAAAAAATATAATCCCAGTCCTTGAGTGACATGGCTTACAGATTAATGTTCCATGGGACATTTTTCTGGAGCTACGTTTCTGCAAAAACAAGTGTGTGGCATTCTGATCACCATGCGCTACTGCAGCTGCAGATGAATGCAATCCAGCTTGTCTTCCACCAAGTGAACACTGGAGGGCAGCACTAACAGGTGGGGCCAGCCCCTAACCCAGCATTGACGTCCATAGCACCACATTGCCTCTGGCGTCTCCTTCCCTGAGCTGCAAGAAGGCCTTGTCTGCGCAACAACCAAGGCCATACAGATCCCCCACTGTCAGTCTTCCAATGTACTGGTGAACCAGACTTGCAGTATTCTTCCTTACCAATCTCTAACAGGACCTTGCGATTGTGAAAAAAAAACTCAAAGACAATGATTTCCACAGTTTGTTGGACCATGTGCTGCCTCTCACGCCTTCCTGTAGCAGACGGCAAGATGGTGTGCAACAAAATCCAGCTCCACCACTATCGAGCAACTTGCTGATGGGGTAGATCTGCTGTATTTGATGTTGTTAATATCTAGCAGTGTCTTGTGATCGTAAAAGACATAAGGGATGAACAATTACACCTTTGGTGTAACTGTTTGGACTCAGAGAAGCCGCTGCAACCGAGTCCGCCACCATAGTGCATATGGATTAAATCATGACAGTGTATTGAGGTAAACAAAGTAAAATAATAGCAGACTGTAGAGTAAAGTGTAATGGCTACAGAGAAAGTGCAGTGCAGATAAACAATAAAGTGTAAGGTTAAAACAAGGAAGATTGTGATTGTACTGAGGAACCTTTCAATAGATTTATAACGGTGGAGTAGAAGTTGTTCTTGAACCTGGTGGTATGTGCTTTCAGGCTTTTGTATCTTTGGTCCGATAGGAGGGAAAAGAAAATATGTCTTAGTCTTTCCTCAAGTTACCAGTTTAAGTTTTGTAACTGAGCACAATTTCTAGATGTGCAGATGGTCGTCAACTATTGGAGAGGAGGATTCAGTATCGAGCAAGAGTACAACAGAGTGTAGGTTGACATCAGTAAACTTGTCGAATGGGCAAAATTTAGCAGAGGACATTCAAGGTAGGAGAAGCAGCACATTTAGGTGGAAAGAAAGTAGAGGTTGCTCTTTACTTGAAAGTAGTGACTGAAGGCAAAATGGACAAACAATAGGACCTTAGAGCACAAAGTCCAAAATGACGGAAAGTAGTGCCAGAAGTTGGTAAGGCCATTCAAAGAAAACAAAAGAACAAAATAGTTATTTTCATGGAATTGAGGAAGAAAGGTATGTTAAATCTGAATCAAGCCACATTTGGAGTCTGATGTGCATAATAAAAAGGATATCGAAGCAATGAGGTGGTTGCAAATGTTTTCAGAGATGATGGTAGAAATACAAGGTTATGTGTGTCTAGAGCCAGTGGCCATTGGTTATGCTACTTGGAACTAAAATCAGGAGAAACCTTCACCCAGAAGGTGTTGAATCTCTCGAAATACTGTAGAGGTCTTTAAGTGGCTCTTGGATAGGTACATGAATGTGCAGAGAATGGAGGGATATGCACATCATGTAGGCAGAGGGTTTGGTTAAATTTGGCATTTATATACTAGTTTTAATTAGTTTAGCACAACATTATGAGCCAAAGGCCTTGTTCCTATGCTGTACTGTTCTGTGTCCTGAGGTGTAGAATAGGGCATAATTTTAAGGTGATGGGGGGGTGGGGGGATGTAAGAGGAAAGTTCTTTACACAGAGTGGTGAGTGTGTGGAACACTCTGTCAGGGATGGTGGTATCAGAATCAGAATCAGGTTTATTAACACCGGCATGTGACGTGAAATTTGTTAACTCAGCAGCAGCAGTTCAATGCAATACATAATCTAGCAGAGAGAGAGAAAAAAAAAATAAATAAAATAAAACATAAATAAACAACTAAATCAATTACGTATATTGAATAGATTATTAAAAATGTGCAAAAACAGAAATACTGTATATTAAAAAAGTGAGGTATTGTTCAAAGCTCCAAAGTCCATTTAGGAATTGGATGGCAGAGGGGAAGAAGCTGTTCCTGAATCGCTGAGTGTGCGCTTTCAGGCTTCTGTATCTCCTACCTGATGGTAACAATGAGAACAGTGCATGCCCTGGGTGCTGGAGGTCTTTAATAATAGATGCTGCCTTTCTGAGACACCGCTTCCTAAAGATGTCCTGGATACTTTGTAGGCTAGTACCCAAGATGGAGCTGAGTAGATTTAGAACCTTCTGCAGCTTCTTTCGGTCCTGTGCAGAGAGTAGCCCCTCCATACCAGACAGTGATGCAGCCTGTCAGAATGCTCTCCACGGTACAACTATATAAGTTTTTGAGCATATTTGTTGACATGCCAAATCGCTTCAAACTCTGAATAAAGTATAGCCGCTGTCTTGCCTTCTTTATGACTACTTCGATATGCTGGGACCAGCTTAGATCCTCAGAGATCTTGACACCCAGGAACTTGAAGCTGCTCATTCTCTCTACTTCTGATCCCTCTATGAAGATTGGTACGTGCTCCTTCATCTTGTCCTTCCTGACATCCACAATCAGCTCTTTCATCTTACTGACGTTGAGTGCCAGCTTGTTGCTGCGGCACCATTCCACTAGTTGGCATACCTCACTCCTGTACGCCCTCTCGTCACCACCTGAGATTCTACTAACAATGGTTGTATCGTCAGCAAATTTGTAGATGGTGTTTGAGCTATGCCTAGCCACACAGTTATGTGTATACAGAGATTAGAGCAGTGGGCTAAGCACACACCTCTGAGGTGCGCCAGTGTTGATCGCTCACCAATCTGCACAGACTGTGGTCTTCTGGTTAGGAAGTCGAGGATCCAATTACAGAGGGAGGTACAGAGGCCCAGGTTCTGCAACTTCTCAATTAGGATTGTGGGAATGATAGTATTAAATGCTGAGCTATAGTCGATGAACAGCATCCTGATGTAGGTGTTTGTGTTGTCCAGGTGGTCTAAAGTCATGTGAAGAGCCATGGAGATTGTGTCTGCTGTTGACCTATTGTGACGATAGGCAAATTGCAATGGGTCCAGGTCCTTGCTGAGGCAGGAGTTCAGTTCAGTCATAACCAACCTCTCAAGGCATTTCATCACTGTCGATGTGAGTGCTACCAGGTGATAGTCGTTAAGGCAGCCCACATTGTTCTTCTTTGACACTGGTATAATTGTTGCCTTTTTAAAGCAAGTGGGAACTTCTGCCCGTAGCAGTGTATATTATATATTAGGGACATTTAAGAAACTCCTAGATAGGCAGATAGAAAAATGGAGGGCTATTTGTGAGGGAAGGGTTGAGTAGCTTGTGGGCTGAAGGGCCTGTACTGTGCTCTACTGTTCTATTTGATTTAGAGATGCAGCACAAAACAGGTCTGACCAGACCAATAAGTCGGGCCACGCAGCACCCCACCGATTTAACACTAGCCTAATCACAGGACAATTTATAATGACCAATTAACCTACTGACCAGTAGGTCTTTGGACTGTGGGAGGAAACCAGAGCACCCAAAGAAAACTCACGCAGTTATGCAGAAAATACACAAACTCCTTAAAGACACCAGCAGAATTGACCTCTAAAGTCCGACCCCTGAGTTGTGTTAGCATTGTGCAGCCCTATGTTCTCTGTAAGACCATTCTCCTAAAGTTGAACTGAGTTTTGGCCTTTTTTTGTTTATAATCTTTCAACTTAATTGTAGTTGTAATGATGTTCATAATAATTGCGGTATTCATTAACAGTTCTGCACTTGTGTTGCCCTTGGTTATTGCTCATTCCAGAATTAAAGCACGAGGTCTGTACATTTCCACTTTAGTGTACTGATGTAATGATAAGTAATATTCCAGGATCGTGAGCCATTCAGTTCATTCTATATGTCTGTTTTTAATTTGATATGTTGCTTTTGGATCTGTGTATAAGTTGGATAATTGAACTGAATAAAATGTTATGGGAAATTTTTTATTTAGTACAGTTGACATTGCCAAGAGAAAAACTGGTGGTATACTTGACCACTTCATACTCATGTTTCATTATATGTTTATAGAAAATGCATTAAAAGGTAAAAAGTGACATTCTTGGCAGTATTTTATTACCAACAAGTCCAATGGTCACTGAAAATTTTCTGGCAATTAGTTCTTCCGAGAATGAAGTAACAGGACTTCTATTCATTTGTTTTCCTAGTTTCTTTGTCAAGCTCATAGCAAGATTTGTGTAGATTTTGTCATCGGCTACATTTGATGGCTGCCGTTTAATGAACAGATATGAATTAAATTTTGAAAAAAACAAGAAATATTGTAATCAAGTTATGTTAACCTGAGCAACGCACATCAAAGTTGCTGGTGAACGCAGCAGGCCAGGCAGCATCTCTAGGAAGAGGTACAGTCGACGTTTCAGGCCAAGACCCTTCGTCAGGACTAACTGAAGGAAGAGTTAGTAAGAGATTTGACTCTTCCTTCAGTTAGTCCTGATGAAGGGTCTCGGGCTGAAACATCGACTGTACCTCTTCCTAGAGGTGCTGCCTGGCCTGCTGCGTTCACCAGCAACTTTGATGTGTGTTGCTTGAATTTTCAGCATCTGCAGAATTCCTGTTGTTTATGTTAATCTGAGATTATTTTTTGGAATGTGACACGACCCTATGAAGTCCAAGCAATCGTTGAGTGTTTTAAAAAGCTCTGATTGAACGATCAACAATAAGTGCCTTGGATTTTCATTCCTGTTTACTGTGAAGTTCCTTCTCTGTCTTTCCAAAGTCCCTCAGAAGTGACTGTATATTGGCTGGTAGATAGGACAAGGCAGAATAATAGTTCAGCACAGACTAGATGAGCCAAAGGGCCTGTTCTGTGCTATCCCACTCTGACTATGAGTGCAATTCAACAGATATTTGTTGGCTTTATTTTATATATTCTCCTACCTCTGACTTTTGATGAATAGAATCAAGTAATCCTGTCTATAAAAGCTGTACATATCGATGCCAAATGTATGTACAGATGTCACCAGTAAGTTCTTTACGCAGAGAGTGGTGAGCATATGGAACACCCTGCCATTGGTGGTGGTAGAGGTAGATACATCAGGGACATTTAAGAAACACTTAGATAGGCACAAGGATGATAGAAAAACGAAGGGCTATGAAGCAGGGAAGAGTTAGGTTCATCTGAGAGTAGGTTAAAAGGTCAGCACAACATTGTGGGCTGAAGTGCCTGTATTGTGCTGTAATCTTCTATGCAATTATTGAGATACTGGGTCCTCTTGGTCAAGCAAATGTCATCTCCTAGTGTGCTTGAGCCACCTCATGCACTATGCGAAATAGAAACATAGAAAACCTACAGCACCATACAGCCCTTTGGCCCACAAAACTGTGCCAAACATGTCCTTACCTTAGAAATTACCTAGGGTTACCCACAGCCCTCTATTTTTCTGAGCTCCATATACATGTCCAGGAGTCCCTTAAAAGACCCTATCATATCTGCCTCCACCACTGTCACCAGCAGTCCATTCCACACACTCATCACTTTCTGCATTAAAAAAAACTTAGCCCTGACATCTCCTCTGTACCTACTTTCAAGCACCTTAAAACTGTGCCCTCTCATGCTAGCCATTTTAGCCCTGGGAAAAAGCCTCTGATCATCCACATGATCAATACCTCTCATCATCTTATACACCTCTATCAGGTCACTTCTCATCCTCTGTCACTCCAAGGAGAAAAAGTTATGGGGAAGAAGGCAGAAAAATGGGGTTGAGAGGGGTATTAAATCAGTCATGATGGAATGGCAGACCAGACTCAATGGGCTGAATGGCCCAATTTTGCTTCTGTGCCATATGGTCTAATCTAAGGATGGCAGCCCACAAGTATTGCCACACATTGTGATGCCAACATTGCATGCCCACAATGATCAGCAGAATAACACAAGAAACAGCAACAACAACAAAACAATAGCAGCAAAAAGGAATCTGAATCAGGTTTCCCATACATCACCTTGTGGAATACATGTACCTTACTTTTCTCTCTCAACAACCTTCCTGCACCTCACCAAACTCACAGTCCAAGGTCATATCCCCACCCAGAAGGTTACAACTTCATCCAGTAATCTCATTGATCCTCAAAGTCCCATCTGGTTCACTAGTCCTTTAGGGAAGGAGACTTGCCATCCATGTCTGATCTTACCTGTGTTTGGCTTCAGAGAGAGTGAAATGTCATTGACACTGAACTGCTCTGTGAGTTTGCTTAGCAAAGACAAGTAGTTTTACCGGGCAGATTGGCTAGCCAATGCTGGGTTTGTCAATGATGTCCAAATCCAAAAATCATATTCATCTTCAGAAAAGGGGTAAACATTCCATTAGTTTTCCTCTGTGTACAGAATACATTTTAACAGTTGCAGCAACAGTGCGTTTTCCAGTAAAGTCAAGACTGAGCAGGAAGTCCAGATTGCAACATTCCAGAAAGACATACGGGATAGGTTAGGAATTTGTGGGCCTGTTGTGTTGGTGCCAGAAGTATGGAGATGCTTGCGGGTTTCCCCAGTTCCTCCTCATTCTGTGTTGGTCATTGACAGAAACGACAGATTTCACTGTGTGCTTCAATGTACATGTGACAAATAAAGCTAATCTTAGATTGATTTCAGAAAATACTCTTTTAATCTTGCATTAATTATAAATGAGGATATTTATGATTATGATGGGATTGGATTAACTTCAAAGTAAACTAACTTTACTTGTTGATTGCACTACTTATTTTTTTCTGTGTTCTTCGGTATTCTCTTTGAAAATTTTCATTTTGAAGAGCCCATTTGAGGTGAAGTTTCTGAAATCCTCACTCACGGTGCAGTGTTCATTACTGCTCATTGAAAAATGCAGCCATCCATTTTCCACTGATTTAATGAAACAGTTGTGAAAAATCTCGAAGGAAGGGCACTGGATATTGACAGCTTCATAGTTATTTTAGGGTTACTGATTCTGCTTCGGTGAGTGCAGGACTTTTAGTTTGTGACAATCAGTATGTGGTCAGATTTAGTAGAAAAAATGGTTCTCATGGTAAAATCATTGAATTTGCCACAAATGTAAAAAAACCTTTGAGAGGAAATATTCTTTTACTTGATTTTACTGGAGTTTACACGAAAATGTAACGATTATAGAAATTGCAGTTTACTTTTACAGATTTTGCGGAACATTACATAATCTTTCCAAAGTTTATAGCGCTAAAGATCCAAAATTGTTTCCAGATGCAAAAATATTTAGCTTGGATGTGAAGCAGCAGAGCACAACTTTGTAGCTGTTCTTCGGTTTACTTGGGTTAAAAATATAATTGTTATTGATGCATTTTACAAAATCCCCTGAAGACTCCTCAGCAGGTTATAAGGTGCTTTTTATGATGGTAGGGACAAGGTAAATAAACTGCTGTATTTGGGTTTGTGCTCTATGCAGCGACACTTCACTGCTTTCACACAAAAGTAGGAAACTGCTTCTGTCAGTTGTAAAACCGTATTGAAATAGCTGTGCTGACATAGACCTGCATAAAAAATAATTCATGATTTTTTGGTTAATAAGACCAAAGATATAGGAGCAGAATTAAGCCATTCAGCCCATCAAGTCTGCTCCACTATTTCATCATTGCTGATTTATTTTCCCTCTGAATTCCATTCTCCTGCCTTCCACCCGTAACCTTTAACATCCTTACTGATCAAGAATGTGTCAACTTCTGCTTTAAATATACCCAATGACTTGGCCTCCACATCCATCTGCAGCGATGAATTTCACAAACTTGTTATCCTCTGGCTAAAGAAATTCCTTTTCATCTTTGTTCTAAATTGACATTCCTCTATTTTGGGGCTGTGGGACCCTGGTCCTAGGTTCCCCCACTATAGGATACATCCTCTCCACATCCAATCTATCTCAGCCTTTCAGTGTTTGATAGGTTTCAATGAGATTCTCTTCTCATTCTTCTAAACTCCAATGAGTACAGGCCCAGAGCCATCAAATGCTCTTCATGCATTAACCTTTCATTCCCAGGATCCTTGTTTGGGTGGGGGGGGGGGGGGAGTTCATGTTTGTGACTGAGCTAGCGGAGTTTACAACATTTTGCAGCTCTTTCCAATCCTGTGCAGTGGCCCTTCCATATCAGATGATGATGCGACCAGTTAGAATGCACTCTCTGGTACACCTGCAGAAATTTGCGAGTGTCATTGGTGACATACCAAATCTCTCCAAACTCTTAATGAAATATTGCTGCTGCTGCTGCTGTTCCTTCTTTCTAATTACATCAGTCTGTTGAGTCCAGGATAGATCTTCAGAAACGTTGACGCCCAGGAACTTGAAGCTGCTCACTTTTTCGACTGCTGATCCCTCAACGAGGACTGGTGTGTGTTCCCTAGGCTTCCATATCCTGAAGTCCACAATCAATTCTTTGGTCTTTAAGATTGTTGTTGCACCACCACTCAACCAGCTGATCTGTGTTGTTCCTCTACACCTCTTTGTCACCATCTGAAATTTTGCCAGCAATAGTTGCACCTTCATCAAATTTATGGATGGCATTTGAACTGTGCCTAGCCCCACACTTGTTGCTGTAGAGATGGTAGAGCGATGAACTAAGCACACATCCTTGAGGTCAGCAAGGACATGATGTTACTTCCGATCCACACAGACTATGGACTCCCAGTGAGAAAGTCAAGAATACATTTGCAGGTGGAGGTACAGAGCCCTAGATTTCGGAGCTTGTTGATTAGAACTTAGGGTATGATCATGTTAAATCAATAAACAACAGCCTGATGTAGGTATATCTCTGATATGATATAACAATATTGAATATACTGTATGTGACTAATGTTATGCTAACTTTGAGGAAATTTAGCCTATTATTTAAGTTGGGAATTTATTCTTTGGAGTGTAAGAGACTGAGAAGTGAACATATTAAGGTGAATAAGATTGTGAGGGGCAGAGACAGGGTGAATGCACACAATAATTTTTCCTAGAGTGGCGGAATCAAGAACTAGAGGTTCTTGGGTTTCGTGTGAAAGGAGAAGGATTTAATGGGCACCAGAGGGGCAACTTTTCACCCAGAAGATGGTCAGTGTATGGAGTGAGCAGCCACAGGAAGTGGCTGAGACAGGGACACAAACAACATTGAAAAGACAGTTGGACAAGCACATCAATAGGAAAGGTTTGGATGGTACTGGCCAAACGTGGTTGATGAGACTAGTTTAGATGGGACTCTTTATCTGCGAGGACCAGTTGGGCTGAAGGCTCTGTTTCAATCCTGTGTGGCTCTATGACTCTAAGCAGAAAAATTGAACTGTGCATTGCATTGTTTCACATTGTTTGAATTAAAGGATAATGAATACTTAGAATGTAAGACAGTACAGCACAGAAGAAAAGCACACAATGTCCATGCTGAATTAAACTAAATCTCTTCTGCCTGAACATAATCCTTATCCATAGTTAATAATTCCTTGGACTGAGTTTGATTGCCTGTAGGAGGAATTTTCCCAAGTTTTTTTTAAAGCCCTTGTTGGGCCTGTTATTTTCCTTCAGAGTTTGTCTCTCTCCTGAGTGTTTGTGGGTAGGGAGGAGAGGGGAAACTAGCCATAATGCTCTTGCTGTCATGGATACAGTACAGAGACACAAGAGACTGTAGGCGCTGGAATCTGGAGCAGCACACAATCTGCTGGAGGAACTCGGAGGGTCGGGGGGCATTGTTGGGGGGGGTGTTCAGGGGAAGAGGAGTTGTCGACATTTCTGGGGTAAACCCTACAGCAGAGCAAATACAGCACAGCCTTTGTAGACCAGTCGGTATTTGCCTGCCTATACATTTTGTTTGCAGAACATCTTTTTTATGATCAGAATTTATTCAGTCTCTGATTGATCATTTGCTCCAGATCTGAGGCTTGTCCCAAATGCATAAAGTCCAAAAATTTTAAAGGAATCATAGTCATAGAGCAATACAGCAGGGATACAGGCCCTTTGGCTCCGCCAGTCCATGCTGCCCATCCAGATTCCTGCATTTGGCCCATGTCTCTGTTAGCCCGCCCCTCATCCTTCTTAAATGATACCATTTTACCTGCCTCAGCCACTCTCTAGCAATTTGTTCCACGCACTCACCACCATCTCAGCCCATTTCCCTAAATGAATAAAGCTCTCTTGTACTCAACAATAACTTTCTTCTCTATCAACAAGAGCTATTTTTGTGTCATCTACAAATTTATTGATCAACGTCCACATACATTTCAAAAATCCTTCTGTTTCATTGTATTTAGGTTGTATTAATCAATAAACAAACAGTTTGGCTATTTTTCCAGTTACTACAACAGTAAAACTTGATATCTTGGGTTCTTCCATAGCCTTGATATCAATTCATTTCTATAATTTGAAAGTGATGGGACTTTCTTTTGATAATTTTTATTAAAGTCTGCAGATGCTGGAAATCATAAGCAGCACACATAAAATGCTGGAGGAACTCAGCAGGTCAGGCAGCATCTATGAAAATGAATAAACAGTCAATTTTTTAGGCTGAGACCCTTCTTCAGGACTGAAAAAGACGGGGAAAGAAACCAGAATAAAAAGGTGGGGGAATGGGAAAGGGTAGCGAGAAGGTGATAGGTGAAGCCAGGTGGGTTAGAAAGATAAATGGCTGGAAAAGGAGGAATCTGAAAGGAGAGGAGAGTGCACTATAGGTTAAAAGGAAAGAGGAGAGAACCCAGAGGGAGGTGAGATGGTGAGCAGGTTTCTGGCATACACACAATGAAGACTGATGTAAAATACTTATTTAGTTTGTCCGCTGTTTCTTTGTCCCCCATTGCTACATTTCCAGCGCAATTTTCCAGTGGTCCAATATCTACTGTCACCTCTTTTACTCGATATATATCTGAATAAGCCTTTGGTATCTTTGATATTTTAATTCACTTATTTCATCTTTTCTCTCCTTATAGTTTCTTAGTTACCTTCTGTTGTTTTTTTAAAGCTTCCTAATCATCTAACTCCCCACTAATTCTTGCTATATTATATGCCCTTTCTTTTGCTTTTATACTGTCTTTGATTTCTCTTGTTAGCCATGGTTTCCTCATCCATCTTTTAGAATACTTCATCTTTACGATGTATCTATTCGAATTCCGAATTGACCCCAGAATCTCCAACCATTGCTGTTCTGCTGTCATCCCTGCTAATACCCCCTTCCAATCAAATTTGGCCAGCTTCTCTCTTATGCCTCCGTAATTCACTTTACTCTACTGTAATACTGATGCATCTGACTTTATCTTCTCCCTCTCAAACTGGAGGGTGAATTCTATCATACGTATTTTGATCACTACCTGCTAAGGGTTCCTTTACCTTAAGCTCCCTAATCAAATCTGTAATTTGCATTTATGTTCTTTGATAATTTAATAGCTTGCTCTCCATATCGTACTGTCCTGACTTGTATATGACAGCTGGGATACAGCATCCATGGTTGATTCCGACCAACGGAAGGCCTACCTTTGTTAATAAATTTACTTTGATCTTTGAAATGTACTGCCTGAGGAGATGATAGAATCAGATGCATTTGGTATGTTAAGAATGCATTTAAACAGATATATAAAAAGGCAAGGCGCAAAACGATATGGTCCTAATGTGGGAAAATGGAATTCATGTAGATGGGCCACAGGTTGCCATGGACATAGGTAGCTAGAGTCTTTGTTGTACAACTCTAGGACTCTCCTGCATTTAGTTGGAGTAAAGTGTAAATTATTTCCAAAAAATTGTTTAATAATTTTAAAGTTGACTTTTGAATATGCTCTTTAAAAATACAGAAACGTGCTGATTAGTTCTTGCTCGAAAGAAACTATCTAAAGTACTTACCTATATTTTTGTGATTCATTGTCCAAGTAGAACTGGTTGTACAGTGAGAAGGCCTCATTAGCTTCCCAATCCCTCATCTGGATCCGAAGGACGTAGTTCTTCTGATTGGTCAATTGGTAGACAAATTCATTTCCCAACCAGTGTTCTCCAGTAGGGTCACCAAATCCCTGTGGAGCAATACATTTTTTTTTAGCGATATGTAAATTTCAGCTTTTGAGGTAAAGCCATCCCCATCATTGAGCATATTTAGATGGAGCTCTGTTGCAGGAAAGCAGCATCCATCATCAAGAGCCCCACCATCCAGGCCATGCTCTGTTCTCACTGTTACTGTCAGGAAGGAGGTACAGGAGCCCCAGGACCCACACCACCAGGTTCAGGAACTGTATTACCCCTCAATCATTCCGTGTTGAACCAGAGGGAATAACTTCATTCACCCCTACACCCAATTGTTCTCACAACATATTCTCACTTTAAAGGTTTGACTTCTCATGTTCTCAATATTTATTGCTTATATATATTTTCTTCTTTTTGTTTTTGCAGTTTGTTGTCTTTTGCACATTGGTTATTTGTCAGTCTTGTGTGAGGTCTTTCAATGATAGTGTTGTGTTTATTTGTATTTACTGTGAATGCCCTCAAGAAAATGAATCTCAGTGTAGAATATGGTGGCATATATGTGCTTAGATAATAAATTTACTTTGAACTTTATTGTTGCCCAGGTGTGGGCTGCTCTGCTGAAGAGGTGCTGCAATTCACCCCGCCCCGCCCACTCAGGTGAAGTTAAGTGTTCATTTGCACAATCATTAATATACAGTGGCTGTGACATGCTTTCACCATGGTTATATACTCCCGCTTGGGATGTGTGTCAGAACCGTCAAAGGGTTCTCTGATTTGGCCAAACTGGCTGTGTGTGTGGAGTGGGAGGGCATGAAATAGCAGGAGAGAGGCAGTCAGTGCGAGGAGAGATTAGAAGTAAGGCCCCCCCCCACAGAACTCTCCAACTATGTCCAATTACATCCATGTGACTAATTAGTCCACTAACCCTTATGTCTTTGGAATGTGGGGGGAAAGTGGAGCACCCAGGGGAAACCCACATGGTCATAGGAGAATGTACAAACTCTTTAAAGACAGAGATGAGAGTCAAATCCTGATTGGTGATCGCTGGTGCTGTAAAGCGATTGTACTAATCACTACACTATCATGCGACCCACTAGCTTAAACCCTCTCGATGCTCCATTACAACAATAAAGATTGACCATATTTAGGAAGAACTTGAATAGGTTCATGGAGGGGAAGGGCCTGGAGGGATATGTGCTGACTGCAAAAAATTGTGTCTATCTCAGTAGACCAGATGAGACTGGTTCAGGCACAGGCAAGGACTGGTTCAGCCACAGCATGTTTGTATCCATGTTGTGTTGCTCTATGAGATTTATTCCGGGGTGGTGACTTGTCCTTGGAGGAGAGAGGAAACTGATTGAAACATTCAGTTGTATGGGCTGGAAAGGATAAACATAACAAATTCTGCAGTTGCGGGAAAACACTCTAAGTACTGGAGGTGGAGCAAGTCAAGCAGCATCCATGGTGAGGAATAAACAGTCGAAATTTTGGACCAAGATCCTCTATCAGAACTTCATCACCCTTCATCCCATGTAGGGATGATGTTTTCTCCTGGCTGCTGTGTTATGAAGATGCATTCACAGTCAGAAAATAACGTGTCAGTATTTCAGGCTGAAGTGAGAAGAAATTCCTTCACCCAGTAGATAGACAGGGAGTTCTCAGACCCAGAGCCCAATCCGTGAGCAAGTTTTGAAGGTGAAGGGAATCAAGGGATACAGGGTTCATGCATGGCACAACCACCTGTGATGTGAATGAATGGCAAGGTTTCCTTCCGCAATCCAAAGACGTACCGGTTGGTAGGTTAATTACCTTCATCAATAGTGGAATTGAATTTAAGAGCCGAGAGGTAATGTTGCAGCCACCTAGGACCCCGGTCAGACCCCACTTGGAGACCTGTGCTCAGTTCTGGTCGCCTCAGTCCTGGAAGGATGTGGAAACCATAGAAAGGGTGCAGAGGAGATTTACAAGGATGTTGCCTGGATTGGGGATCATGCTTTATGAGAATAGGTTGCATGAACTCGGCCTTTTCTCCTTGGAGCGACAGAGGATGAGAGGTGACCTGATAGAGGTATATAAGATGTTGAGAGCATTGATCGTGTGGATAGTCAGAGGCTTTTTCCCAGGGCTGAAATGGTTGCCACAAGAGGACACAGGTTTAAGGTGCTGGGGAGTAGGTACCGAGGAGATGTCAGGGGTAAGTTTTTTACTCAGAGATTGGTGAGTGCGTGGAGTGGGCTGCCGACAATGGTGGTGGAGGCGGATATGATAGGGTCTTTTAAGAGACTTTTGGATAGGTACATGGAGCTTAGAAAAATAGAGGGCTACAGGTAAGCCTTGTAATTTCTAAGGTAGGGACATGTTTGGCACAACTTTGTGGGCCGAAGGGCCTGTATTGTGCTGTAGGTTTTCTGTGTTTCTATGGTCATTGTAAATTAGGCTAGAGTTAAAATCAGGGGTTGCTGGGTGACACAGCTCAAAGGGCCAGAAGGGCATGTTTTGTGCTGTATCTCAATAAACAAATAAAAATTAAAAGAGTTAACACAACAACCATAAAAATACCTTAACCATTCTTATATCTGTTAATATTACAAATATTCAATCTACTCAAATAGACCCATTGAGACTCTGCAGCAGGAGACATTTGACATGAATTTGCGAGAGTAAGAGTTCGGCACGGACTAGAAGGGCTGAGATGGCCTGTTTTCATGCTGTAATTGTTATATGGTTGTATGGTTATAATTTGAATTAAAATGGCTTATATCCAATAAGCATTTTTGCTTGTAGAGATTATGACAAAAGCATTAATTGCAACTAATTTACAGCCTACTTGCCCATCACTGTTTCTCTCTCACCTGTGAGCCCCAATTTTCCAAGAATTCCAATTAAACAAGCTCTTCCTGTAATCCCCAATTCCTTCCAACCTCACCCTTTGGTGTTTGTCATCCTTTTCCTGTTGCCCCCCCCTGTACAGCCTTTCCTCACGTGTCTGTCAGCATGGAGACAGGCTCACTGGTGCTGACTAGAAGTCAAGTATCTTATTTGGCTGCTTAACATTATTAATGCAATTCAACTTTGACAGGTGAGGGGTTTATGAGGTGATGGTGGACCTTGCTAGATAATTCATATGAAATTTTAAAAATTTTGACAGTGAGTGGAATGGTGGGTGCATGAAATGCCCTGCTAGGGGTGGTGGTAGGTGCAGATACATTAGAGACCTTCAAGAAACTCTTAGGTAGACACATAAATGATAGAAAAAGATGGAGGTTTATGTCAGAGGGAAGGGTTAGATTGATCTTGGAGTAGTTTAAAAGGTCAGCACAACATCATGAGCTGAAGAACCTTACTGTGCTGTAGTGCTCTATGTTCATCTGTGGCACAGTGTGTGTTTGGAGTGTCTACTTAGATGGTAAGACATACGAGCACCATGATCGATGGTCAGGGTCCTTCTACCAGGCCAAAAATGGCTAATAGGAGGGGCATAAGTTTAAGATGATCACAGGAGAGCATGGGGGCAGGGAGGGATGTCAAAGGTAGTTTTTTTTTAACAGACTGTTGAGTACATAGAACACCATAACAGAAGTGGAGTTAGAGGCAGATACATTTGGTACATTTAAAGAACTCTTAGGTGGGCATATGGACGATAGAAAAATGGAGGGATACATGACCTTAGAGTACGTTAAAAGGTCAGCACAGCAATGTGGGTCACAGTGCCTGTACTTGCTGTATTGTTCTATATTCTATTTTCTAAATCCGTAACAGGCTGCAGTTGACTTGTGTTATTATGAACAGGAAATTGATGTAGATTAACAGAGGTGACATAACCTTAGAAATAACATTGAATGCATTGTGGTCCTCTTCCATTCCGTGTGTAAAGACCAAAAGCAACTCTTACTCAACAGCAACAGCAAAACTGAGGACCCTCATTATTTTAACCATTCTCAATGATGTTTACAGGTTTTGTGCTTTTCATTATTTGGACCAAATGGGACGGGGGAGTACTGCAGCAAACAGCCCTTACCATTTTATATTCTCTCCATGTGCGCTGGAAGTCTGTCTTGCCATCTTGGCGTCGTTGTATCACAGTCCATCCTCCTCCATGGACTTTCATTTCACAAAATGCCTGTTGTATGAAGACAAATACACCGCAGTCGACTGCTGAGTTCTTGACTTCTGAAATGTTTGCATTCTATCATCTAATGATGTTTCCATTTGGGAAGGCGGCATTCTTAATGCAATTGGAAAATGACATGCAAGCATGCTTTAATGTACTGTAGCACATTCCTTATCCAATGGTTTTAATTCACTAACTTGACTGCTTCCAGCACTTCTCAGCAACAATAATCTTTTGTTTTATTTTGTTTACACTCTCTCTAAATTTGGAAGCTCGAAACATGAAGTAACTCTAAAGGCCAAGAAAAGTTCACCAAAGTACATTAACTGTAAGCTGAATTTAGAATTATAACGATGTACAAATTTAAATTAAGTGTAACTCTCAACACAAATAGAAATACGAACTGTTTCATGCAAGCAGTATGGATTTCAAAACTTGTAATATCAAAGGACGCATGCTCAATGTCTTAGGAACAGCTTCTTCCCCTCTACCGTCAGACTTCTGAATGAACAATGAAACACTACCTCGCTATTTTTAGCTCTTATTTTTGCACAACTTATTTAATTTATTTTTCATGTATTTCTTATTTATTTATAGCTTTTTATATATTGTGTTAATGCTGCTGCAAAGCAACAAATTTCTCCACATATACACAAGAGATTCTGTAGATGCAACACACACAAAACACTAAAGGAACTCAGCAGGTCAAGCAGCATCTATGAAAATGAATAAATGGTTGGTATTTCTGGCTTAGACCCTTCATCAGGACTGGAAAAGAAGGAGGAAGAGACATCAGAATCAAAAGGTGTGGGGAGGGGAAGGAGGACAAGCTAGATGGTGATAGGTGAAGCCTAATCAGTGGGAAAGGTAAGGGGGCTGGAGAAGAAGGAATCTAATAGGAGAGGAGGAACTCCAGGGAGAAGTGACAGGTAAGTGAGGAGAAGAGTGGGGAATAGAAGAGGGAAATTGGAACAGAAGAAGAAAAAAAATACTGGAAGGAGATATCGATGTTCATGTCATCAGATTAGAGGCTTCCTCTTATGTCACAACAAGGCCACTGTCAGGGTGGAGAAATGTTTAGGAAGCCTCCAAACTGATGGCATCAACATCGAGTTCTCCTTTCAATACCTTTTTCACTCTTTTTTTTTTCTATTCCCGTCCTCTCCCTATTCTATACTCTGCTCTCTGGTCTCTTACCACTTCTCCTCCTACAATCCAAAAACTTGCCCTTCCTTCTTCCCTTTCTCCCATGGTCCACAGTCCTATCAGATTCCTCCTTTCCCAGCCCTTTACCTTTCCCACTAATCTAGCTTCCAGCTTGTCCTCCTTCCCCTCCCCTTACCTTTTCATTCTGGCATCTTACCCTTTCCTTTCCAGTCCTGATGAAGGGTCTCAGCCCGAATTTTGACTGTTTATTTATTTTCATAGATGCTGCCTGACCTGCTCAGTTTCTCCAGCATTTTTTGTATGTTTCACAACAAATGCCGACGATAATAAACCTGATGCTGATTCTCAAGTTATTTTATATTCTAAGTACGTATACAGTGTGTCACCACGTACTACCCTGAGATTCATTTTCTTGCAGGCATTTACATTAGAACAAAGCAATACAATAGAATAAATGAAAAACTACACACAAAGACTGACAAACAACCTATGTGCAAAAGAAGACAAACTGAAATACAAAAAAAAACCTCTACCTTTTGAAATGGGTATTGTGGAGTCCATAAGAAAGATCTCACTCCCATTTGTCCTCACTCTGTTTACTCTGGAGCAGTGGAGGCTGAGGGGTGATGTGATAGAGGTTTATAAGATTATGAGAGGCATAGATGGAGTAGACAGACAATGTCTTCTTCCAGTGATTGAAATGTCTAGTGCCAGAGACCAAGTATTTAAGGTGAAAGGGGGTAATTTCAATGGAGATGTGAGCGGCAAGGTTTTTTTTTTAACAGAGTTGTGGGTGCCTAGAATGCGCTGTCAAGGGTGGTGGTAAAGGCAGAAACATGAGAGACTCCTAAGAGACATTTTGATAGGCACATAAATATGAGGTAAATGGAAGGTTATGGACAATGTGTAGGCAGAAGGGATTAGATTAATTGGCCATTTGATTTCTAATTTAATTGGTTCAGCACAATATTGTGGGCCAAAGGGCCTGTTCCTGTGGGGTCATATCTTCCACTTCCAATACCTTTTGAGATATTGTATGCCTTATTGTCACAATATGCAATCTCTTTGCCTTTCCTTATTATAGAAAAGCATCGGTTACTGGCACTGAAAGCTGTCAGTTTATCTTCCCTAGCAAAGTAATTCATCATTCTGCTCCCCTCTTTGCACCTGCCCCACTTCCTCCCGTCAAGCTGCACATCTGGATTAAATTCATAAAAAAGACAAGCACTTAGACTCAAAATTCTATGTTGCCATTCACTCTGCCGCAGCCCTTCAAGCAGAGGGGCTTTACAGCAATCACCGATTGGGGTTCAATTCCCGCCGCTGTTATTAAAGAGTTTGTACATTCTCCCCATAACCATGTTAGGATTTCCCCAGGTCCTCCCACATTGCAAAGATGCACTCATTCGGATTAGTGAGTTGTAGGCATGCAATGTTGGCACTGGAAGCAAATGTACGTTCCGATGTACATAAAAAATAGCTTTATGTGACAAACAAAGCTCTCTTTCCCCAATGCAGAACTGTTCCCACAACCTATGGATACCTATGGGTAGCCTCCAACCTGATGGCATGAACATTGACTTCTCAAACTTCTGCTAATGCCCCACCTCCCCCTCGTACCCCATCCGTTATTTATTTATATACACACATTCTTTTTCTCCCTCTGTCCCACTCACTATACCCCTTGCCCATCCTCTGGTTCCCCCCCCCCCCTTTTCTTTCTCCCTGGGCCTCCTGTCTCATGATCCTCTCATATCCCTTTTGCCAATCAACTGTCCAGCTCTTGGCTCCATCCCTCCCCCTCCTGTCTTCTCCTATCATTTCCCATCTCCCCCTCTCCCTCCCACTTTCAAATCTCTTACTAGCTCTTCTTTCAGTTAGTCCTGACGAAGGGTCTCGGCCCGAAACGTCGACTGTACTCTTCCTAGAGATGCTGCCTGGCCTGCTGCATTCACCAGCAACTTTTATGTGTGTTGCTTGAAATTCCAGCATCTGCAGATTTCCTCGTGTTTGCCCACAACCTATGGATTCACTTTAAAGGACTCTTCATCTCATGTTCTCAATATGTATTGCTTCTTTATTATTATTAATTTTTCTTTTTGTATTTGCAGTTTGCTATCTTTTGCACATTGGTTTTTTGTCCATTTGTTCGGTGCAGTTCTTCATTGATTCTGCTGTGCTTCTTTGTACTTATTGTGACTGCTCGCAAGAGAATGAATCTCAAGGTTGTAAATGGTGACATATACTGTATGGATGGTGATAATAAGTTTACTTTGAACCTTTGATCTTCAGTGGAGGAGGAATTTATTGACCTGGATATTAAACTAGGCCCTGCCTGCCATCTGACTCCATGGTTAGTACTTTCAAAAGAAAGCAGAGAAGAGTTGTTCTCATTGTTGTGAACATTTCTTTCTCTCAGTATTAGGTTATCTGGTCTTAACAGCATTGCCTTTATGAATGCTTGCTGTGCACAGACTGGCTGCCATGTTTCCTGCACAGTTCCTGTGAAAACCTGCGGCCTTTTGAAGTTGCTAAAAATGGAAATTTCCCACCATGGTCCTGTGCAGAAAGACAGCTGAGAACCAGCTGGAGTTTACACTTCCACTGTATATTGTGAAACATTCTTTACTAAACTACAATTCAAGATCAGTTTTTTAATGCTATTTTTTAAAAACCAGTGGTGGGTGCATTGTGCTCAGAAGAGCAATAATTTCCCCCACATTATTTATTTTCTATTCATTTGTTTTATTTTTTATGTGTACAGTTTGTCGTCTTTTGCACATTGGTTGTTTGTCAGTCTTTGTAGATTTTTATTGAGTTGTTGATTTGTCATGAATGCTTCTAAGAAAGTGAATCCCAGTATATGGTGACAAATAAATACTTTGATAATAAATTTACTTCAAACTTTAAACTCTGAAAATTAAGTTTTGAATACAAGCGGAGGCTTGAGTGTTACAAAGCAACTTGGGTTAAATGTCAGAAAATTCTTCTCTGTATAAAGTACTCAATATTTGAGGGAAAAAGATTCTAAATAATGTATTAGAGACATCTTTGTCCTCAGTTGGTCATCAGCTCAGTCAGACGTATCAGCCTCTTTTGAGACAGTGATCCCTGAATGGATTAATCAAGGTGGAATCAGCGGCTGTGTAATTGTATGAATACTAAATGACAGTATAAAAGTTGAGCTTTTGTTTCAAACCTGTTTCAGTGAAATCAAAAGGATTAAGCACGTGTAGGTTAAATTATTTGGCAAACATTTGTTCAGTTCAACTATAGATTGTCATCCAAATGGATTATTTTACTCCTTAATGACAACTCAAATCCAGATGCTTTGAAATGTCTTTCTGATCGTTTGCATCATGTCAATATGTTTTTTGGCAGGGGAAAAAAGTGCATGCTTTTATGCTTAAGAACATGCTCTGAATAGAACTAGCTAACTTAATAGAGCTAGGTCCCCACTAGGAATTATTTAAATTTGACTGTTATGACAGAGTGTAATATTTTGATTTATAGTTAAAATATTTTTGGTTGAAACCTTCTCCATATGAAGAACTACAAGATAATGGCCACAAATGATGGCACGGTAGAAAAGCAGATAGCATAACATTTTACAGCACCAGCGAATGAGGTTCAATTCCTGTCGGTGTCTGTAAGGAATATGTACATTCTTTCAACAACCATGCAGGTTTCCTCTGGGTGCTCCAGTTTCCATCCACATCCCAAAGCCATACGGATTAGGTTTAGTAAGCGTGGGCATGCTATGTTGGCAGTGGAATCATGACATTTGTGGACTGTCCCCTGCATGTTCTCGGACTACGTGGGTTGTTGACACGAACAAGATTTTTCACTGTAGATACTGTTTATCAGTGAAATGACGACAAAGAAGTGAGTGAAGCGCCTGTGTCATGCTTGTGTTAGCAGAATGAAGTTCCTGGCTATCAAGATCTCTGAGGACCTAACCTGGTCCCAACATATCAATGCAATTATAAAGAAGGCAAGACAGCGGCTATAGTTCATTAGGAGTTTGAAGAGATTTGGTATGTTAACAAATACACTCAAAAAATTCTATAGATGTACCATTGAGAGCGTTCTGACAGGCTGCATCACTGTCTGATATGAGGGGGGCTACTGTACAGAACCAAATGAAGGTACAGAGGGTCGTAAATTTAGTCAACTCCATCTTGCGTACTGTCCTGGGTAATTTGTAGGCTATCTTCAAAGAGCGGTCTCTCAGAAAGGCAGCATTCAGCATTAAGGACCCCCTCCCCCCCCCGCCAGCACCCAGGGCATGCCTGTATCTCATTGTTATCGTCAGGTAGGAGGTACAGAAGCCTGAAGGCACACACTCAGCAATTCAGGAACAGCTTCTTCCCTTCTGCCATCTGATTCCTAAATGGACATTGAACCCTTGGACACTACCTCTCTTTTTTTAATATATAATATTTTCTGTTTTTTGCACAATTTTTAATCTGTTCAATATACATATACTGTAATTGATTTACTTATTTATTATTATTATTACTTTTTTCTCTCTCTGCTAGATTATGTATTGCATTGAACTGCTGCTGCTAAGTTAACAATTTTCACGTCACATGCCGGTGATAATAAACCTGATTCTGATTATCTCCATGATGAAGTTCAGTGAAATGTTGATCCACACACTCCAGTTAAGCACCTGGGAGATAATAATTGCAGGATCTGGAACTGCTCTCTTCCATTATGCTGCCAACACTGGTAATGTTGCTGGAACGTCATCTCTGAGCTGATCCTTCTACAGAAAGATTTTATATCACATGGGCAGAGGGAGAGGTGATCTTAATGTAGAATCACTTCAACTTACCAGGATGTAATTTCTGCCAAGAGAACTCACCTTCCTTCAGTTCTTTTCCTCTGCACCATGTGTAGCCAACATTCATGCAGGGAGAGTTGGGTTTCAGTGTTTTTTGAGTTTTAACATCTGACCCAGATCTGGCCAGTCTTTTTTTTTAATGTTATAATTGAGCTCAAACCTCCATCTCAATAGACAATAGGTGCAGGAGTAGGCCATTCGGCCCTTCGAGCCAGCACCACCATTCACTGTGATCATGGCTGATCATCCACAATCAATACCCCGTTCCTGCCTTCTCCCCATATCCCTTGACTCCGCTATCATTAAGAGCTCTATCTAACTCTTTCTTGAAACCATCCAGAGAATTGGCCTCCACTGCTTTCTGAGGCAGAGCATTCCACAGATCCACAACTCTCTGGGTGAAGAAGTTTTTCCTCAACTCCGTTCTAAATGGCCTACCCCTTATTCTCAAATTGTGGCCTCTGGTTCTGGACTCCCCTAACATCAGGAACGTATTTCCTGCCTCTAGTGTGTCCAATCCCTTAATAATCTTATATGTTTCAATCAGATCCCCTCTCATCCTTCTAAATTCCAATGTATACAAGCCCAGTCATTACAATCTTTCAACACATGACAGTCCCGCTATCCCGGGAATTTACCTCATGAACCTACGCTGCACTCCCTCAATAACAAGAATGTCCTTCCTCAAATTTGGAGACCAAAACTGTACATCAATACTCCAGGTGTGGTCTCACCAGGGCCCTGTACAACTGCAGAAGGACCTCTTTGCTCCTTGTTAAACTCCCCTTGTTATGAAGGCCAACATGTCATTAGCTTTCTTCACTGCCTGCTGTACCTGCATGCTTAGTTTCAGTGACTGATGAACAAGGACACCAAGATCTTGTTGTACTTCCCCCTTTCCTAACTTGACACCATTCAAATAGTAATCTGCCTTCCTGTTCTTGCCACCAAAGTGGATAATCTCACATTTATCCACATTAAACTACATCTGCCATCCCTGCTGATCACTGATATCCAGATCATGGCTTTTTTTCTCAACCACTTTCTTCTGCCTTCTCTCTGTAATCCCTAACCTCTCTAGTCGAGAACCTATCAATCTCTGCCTTAAATACACCCAATAATTTGGCCTCTGCAGTCCTCTGCTTCACTATCCTTTGGCTGAAGAAATGGATACTCATTTCTGTTCTAAAGAGATGTCCCTATATTCTGAGGCTGTGCCCTCAGATCCTAAACACCCCAACTAACAGATGTAACCTCTCCACGTCTACACTATCCTGCCCTTTCACTATTTAGTAGATTTTACCATGCACGACATGTCCTGAAACTCAGCTTCAGTGAGGTTCCAGGCTACAGTTTTGTGTGGTACAATTTACAAGTATCAAAGGAGACTGGCACTCGTGACTAAACTGGTGACTGTGCATAAGTGCCGATTCAGGGCAACACAATTATTCCTGCCTCCCACTGTTCAGCTGGCAAAAGTTTATGTAAATTTGAGAGGTCGTCTTCAAATTCCACAACTCGTGATGTGCCAGATTTTGTACCACATGGGTCACTTGATATTGAATTCTGCGTTCCGTGACCACTTGTGGCCCATTGTGTTTTGTTTTGCTTTCTTCAAGCTAACAAAACACATTGCCCTGTCTCATTGGGGTTTCTCTGTTGCCACTGAGGCCAAGAATCGGTCTGTGGTTAACTCATGCATTTGTTAATGTGCAATCAATGAAAAATTGTGCTGTCACTTCGGTTTTTCCAACTAAAGGTTGAATGTCATTCACACTGCTTCATGCAGACCCTAGGTTTAATTTGATTGCTAGGTGAATGTTTCCTCCCTTTGTAGTGGGCCCTTAATTCCAAAACGTTTTATTTTGGTATCAGTTCTAGTTGTGATTAATTTCTGATTTATTCTACTGGATTTTGATACTATTAGTCATATAAATTTGTACCACTTTTACATGTATCTAGTGCATATAACTACCCTTTTTGTATGTTGGAAAAATGATACTAATAAAACAGACCACTCATTTGTAGCTCTGGTTGCCATTTATCAGACGTTAATTATATTCCCAGGTTTCAATCAATGCAGAGTGAAGACATCTGAGCTGATTCCGCAACTTACAGACTTACTTTTAAGGACTTTACAACACACTTTTTTTTATTTGCACCATTTGTCTTCTTTTGCACATTGGCTGTTTGTCAGTCTATAAAGTTTTTCATAAATTCTGTTATATTTCCTTATATTCCTAAAATACCTGCAAGAAAATGAATCTCAAGGCAGTATATGGTGACATATACTTTGACGTTGAACAGTTTGAACTTTGAATCAGCAAAGGCATACCGAAATAACATGAGCTCTAACTGTAAAAGCATAGTAAGGGCATAGTTCATAACACAAGTGATGTTATGAGCTATAAAGACCAGTGCTGTAATTGTCTAGGAGGTATTCATAGTGGCATTTCTTTTTTCAACTGTGAATGCCTGCAGGAAAATGAATCTCGGGGTGGTATTTGATGACCTATATATACACCGTACTTTGATAATAAAATCAACTTTGATAACGTTGAACTTTGTTAACCCTTACCTTTATTGGTTGAGTGGTGTTGGGTACATAAATTGTGTAGATGTTGGTTGTTCTAAATCCAAGTTTGTATGCGTCGGCACAATCTTTAAAATGGATTTGCCGCCCTGGAGGTAAAATCGAAGGTTTGGCTGAAATACAAAATACACTGCAGTTTTAAACCGGCAACATCTTAAATGGCAGAGCAACATATTCCCAATGAGCTGTTAAAACAAGCTGAACCAATTGTAACTCCGGATAATCATTGTGATTTGAGAGTTATGGCTGCTGCTTTGTTCGTTGTCCATCCAAGGAACCTGAATGTTAAGTAAAATTCCTAGAGAGCTCAAACCCTGCAGTGATTGAATAAATATATTCTGATACGCTGGTCAAGAAAATAAATGTGTTCAAATTTTGGTTATTGCTTTTGGAGACTCATTGGGAGGTTTATGGCAATGATTAGAGGTATGACAGAAATATATGACACATGAATAGCAAACCAAGATGCAATTCATGAGTCCTACTGGTGTTGTAATATTTCCATTATAGCTAAAGGAATTTCAAGCAATGCCTCTCATATTTTCTCTCCTGTTCGGTAAGTGATACAGGAAATGCCTTGCTTTAAGATTTATGTAAGCAACAGTTTATTGCTTCAAAACAGCTTGCAATTCAAAATCTCCTTCAAAAGTTGAGCTTTCCTTTAGGGAATTCCTACAGGCAGAAATACAAATGGAAGTAGTTACATTTAGTTACCCTGTTCAAATCATGTATGAAATGCTAGAAGCGTCCATTGTTTACTTTTTGACTTGCGTCATAAATGCACCTTATTATTTATGAATTTATTTGTGGTAATATTGCTTTGTGTTATTTGTGAGTTATATGAGTTTCTTTTCCAAGCTTAAACCTGTGTTATCTATCTTCAGCACTTCAGCTTTGATGAGCTCTGATTTTTACCCAATACTGTTAATAAATGTGAATTGAAATACTGTAAAACAGTGGATCTTGTGTGAATAGATAAATTGTAGGCTTAAATATGATTAAGGACAATATGTAAGTTCTATTAAGAATAAGCGTGCAGAGAAAATTTGCAAGGATGTTGCCAGGACTTAAAGGACTTAAGCTACAGGGAAAAGTGGAATATGTTAGGATTTTATTTCCTAGACTGTAAGCAAATATGGGGTACAGATAGAGTAAACGCATGCAGGCTTTTTCTGCTGAGGTTAGGTGAGATTAGAACTAGAGGTCATGGGCTAAGGGTGAAAGATGAAGTGTTTAAGGGGAACATGAGGGGAAACTTAACTCAGAGGGTGGTGAGAGTATGAAACAAGCTGCCAGTACAAGTGGTGAATTTGGGTTCGCTTTCAACATTAAAGAAAAATTTGAATAGGTACATAGGTGGGAGGGGTATGGAGGGCTATTGTTCAGATAGAGGTCGATGGGACTAGGCAGATTAATAGTTTGGCATAGACTAGAAGGGCCAAAGGGGCTGTTTCTGTACTGTAGTGTTTTATGACTAATAACCAAATGAAAGCTTTAATGTAACACACATCAAAGTTGCTGCTGAACGCAGCAGGCCAGGCAGCGTCTGTAGGAAGAGGTGCAGTCGACGTTTCAGGCCGAGACCCTTCGTCAGGACTAACTGAAGGAAGAGTGAGTAAGGGATTTGAAAGTTGGAGGGGGAGGGGGAGATCCAAAATGATAGGAGAAGACAGGAGGGGGGGGGATAGAGCCAAGAGCTGGACAGGTGATAGTATCCCCTTTTGCCTATCACCTGTCCAGCTCTTGGCTCCATCCCTCCCCCTCCTGTCTTCTCCTATCATTTTGGATCTCCCCCTCCTCCTCCAACTTTCAAATCCCTTACTCACTCTTCCTTCAGTTAGTCCTGACGAAGGGTCTCGGCCTGAAACGTCGACTGCACCTCTTCCTACAGATGCTGCCTGGCCTGCTGCGTTCACCAGCAACTTTGATGTGTGTTGCTTGAATTTCCAGCACCTGCAGAATTCCTGTTGAAAGCTTTAATGTGGTGAATTTCTGGGTCTAAACTAACAGAATTCAGATTACATTGCTGTATAGTAATCAAAAAAATGCATTTATTGTTACTTTCATTGCAAAACATTTATGGTTGTGGAATATTTTTGATTGCGAAATTCTTGTTGAACAGTACATAAATATCTGCTTTCCAACTAACTACGTTTGTCTTTGTGCAGTAAGCCCTTAAGCCATCATTATTAATGCTATGAATTAATTTTTCTCTGTTATCCACCTTTTAATCTGAAAGCCATCTTTATAAAGTTTAGTTAGAAAGTCAAAAGGCTGTGTTACTGCTTTGTGGTGAAAATGGCTTGAAGCCACCAATACTCACAACTAGATGGGGAAACCATACTGAACAGTTTGGTAACTGTCTCCATCAAGTCAAGCTGTTGTTTCTGAAGGATTGTGTTATTTGTTGTTGCAATATTCAGTCGCTTTTCCAGTTGCTCTATGGTGGCGTTCTGTCTTGTCACTAATTCCTGCAGCTGTTCTTTATCTTCCTTTAATGATTCGAGTTCTGCTGCATGTTTGTCTTCTATTTCCAAGATTTTTTGTTCCAGTAAACTGATAAAAATTAAACAAAGGTGCTTTAGCTTCTTTGTGACTGTATAGTAAAGGTTTAATGATAGAAGTGACTAGAGAGGTCTTAAAGCTTGTAGTCCGGGGATGTGTGCATCTGTACTTTGATTGTATTTAATCCCTCTGATAAATTAGGGCTATTTGTGCAGTTAACTGTTTTCCGTATTCAGTATTATCTTTTAATTATGTGTATGTCCTTTGCACGTTGGTTGTTTATCAGTCTTTGTTTATGTAGAAATTTTCAGAAGTTCTACTGCATTTCATTGTTTTCCTGTAAATACCTGCTTGAAAGTGAATCTCAAGGTAGTATATGGTGACATAATTGTACTTTGATAACAAAGTTATTTTGGATTTTGAACTCTTAAAACATTTATTTCAATCTATGTTCATTTTATCCATAAGATTCTACATGAAAATTGTGTGTGTTGCTTCCTCACAGGTGATGAACTTAACTCTCTGGTTCTCAGTTGTAAACTCTTTCCATAAATGTCTCCATCTGAAAGTCATGGAGTCATAAAAAAGTACAGCACAGAAACAGTCCCTTCAGCTCATCAGACTGTGCTGAGCCATTTAAAATGCCTACTCCCATCGACTTACACTGGGACCATAGCCTTCCCTACCCCTTCCATCCATGTACCTACCCAAACTTCTCTTAAACATTAAAATTGAGCTTGCATGCACCACTTGCACTGGCAGCTTGTTACGCATTCTCACAACCCTCAGAGTGAAGAACTTTCCTCTCATTTTCCCCTTAAACTTTTCACCTTTCACCCTTAACCCATGATCTCTAGTTGTAGTCCCATGAAAACTCAGAAAAAGCCTGCTTGCACTTATCAATACCCCTCATAATTTTGTATACGTCAATCAAATCTCCTCTCAATCTTCTATGTTCCAAGGAATAAAATCCTAACCTATTCAATATTTCCTTATACCTCAGGTCCTCCAGACCCAGCAATGTCCTTGTAAATTTTCTCTATACTCGTTCAACCTTACTTACATCTTTCCTGTAGATAGGTGACCAAAACTGCACACAGTGCTCCAAATTTGGCCTCACCAACAGTTTATAAGACTTCAGCATAACATGCCACCTCTTCCTGTACTCAATATTTTGATTTATGAAGGCCAATGTGCAAAAGCTTTCTTTACAATCCTATCTACCTGTGATGCCATTTTCAATGAATTTTAGACCTGTATTCACAGATCCTTTTGTTCTACAGTACTCCTCAGTGCCCTGCCATTTACAGTAAGACCTACCCTGATTGGTCCTACCAAATTGCAATACCTTCCAATTGTCTGCATTAAATTTCATCTACATTTTTCGGCCCATTTTTCCAGCTGACCTCTGCAAGCCATGATAGCGTTCCTCACTGTCCACTACACCCCATTCTTGGTGGCATCTTCAAATTTGCTGAACCAGTTTATAGATTATGAAGACACGTAGTCCTCTTTTATTGTCATTTAGTAATGCATGCATTAAGAAATGATACATTATTTCATCCGATGTGATATCACAAAACACAGGACAGACCAAGACTGAAAAAACTGACAAAACCACATAATTATAACATATAGTTACAACAGTGCAGCAATATCATAATTTGATGAAGAAGTCCATGAGCACAGTAAAGTTCAAAGTTTCTCAAATGTCCCACATCTCACGCAGACGGGAGAAGAAAGAAAAACTCTCCCTGCCATGCTGACCACAGTCCGACTCTGAGTCATCCGAAAACTTCGAGCTCCGATCAGCTCTCCGACACCGAGTACTGAGTGCCATCTCTGTCCGAACAATTCGACCTCTTTCTCGGTCGCCAAAAACAGGCAAGGCCAGGGATTTTGAGGCCTAACCTCCGAAAGATTCCTGACCACACAGTAACAACAGCAGCGAACGGGCATTTCAGAAATTTCTCCAGATGTTCCTCTGAGCTTTCACGTCCATTCTCCATCAAATTAGAATTGTCCACAGCCCCTATTTAACAGATACGATATCAGTTTTCACCGGTGGGCTGCACACATGCAGGCACGCCACCATCTTCTCCTCCCGCTTGGGAGGTTTTACCACATTATCTTTGATATAGATGACAAACAACAAGGACCCAACACTGATCCCTGCAGCATTTCACTAGCCAAAGGCCTCCAATCAGAGAGGCAACCCTCTACTACCATTCTCTTGCTTCTCCCACAAAGTGGATGTCTAATCCAATTTACTACCTCATCTTGAATGCAAAGTAACTGAAACTTCTTGACCAACCTCCCATGTGGACCTTGTCAAATGCCTTACCATGTAGACAACTATCCATGCAGACAGCATCCACTACCCTGCCTTCATCAACTTTCCTGGTAACTTCCTCGAAAAACTCCATAAGATTGGTTAGACATCACCTACCATGCACGAAGCCATGCTGACTATCCTTAATCAGTCCATGTCTATCCAGTCCTTTAGAATACGTTCCAATAACTTTCCCACTACTGATGTCAGGCTCACCGGCCTATAATTACCTGGTTTATTTTGAGAGCCCTTCTTGAAAAGCAGAACAACATTGGCTATCCACCAATACTCCAGCGCCCCACCTGTCACTAATGGTGATTTAAATATCTCTGCTATTTCTCAGCGGTTTCTTCACTTGCCTTTCGCAGAGTCCAAGGGAACGCCTTGTCAGACCCTATAGATTTATCCACTCTAATTTGCCTCAAAACAGCAAACACTGTGTAATCGTTATAGAGTCCATGAAGTTGATGCTGCTTTGCCTTACATTGAGTCCATGTCTGTCACCTGAGTAAATAGAGATGCAAAAAATGCATTTAAGATCTTCCCCCATCTCTTTTGGCCCCACACATGGATTTCCATTCTGATCTTCCAGAGGACCAATTCTGTCCTTTTCAATCCTTTTGCTCTTGACGTATCCATAGAATCCCTTAGGATTCTCCTTCACTTTGTCTGCTAAGGCAACCTTATCCCTTTTTCTTTAGCCCTCCCGATTTCTTCTTAAGAGCTCTCTTGCATTTCTTATACTTCATAAGCACCTAATTTGTTCCTACCTGCCTATACCTACTATGTACCTCCTTTTATTTTCCTTAATCATGGCCTCAATATCTCTTGAAAGTCAAGGTTTGCTCCACCTGTTAATCTTACCTTTTATTCTCACAAGCTTTGTACTCTCAAAATTTCACTTTTGAAGGCCTCCCACTTACCAAGTACACCTTTGCCAGAAAGCAGACTGTCCAAATCCACACTTGACCTTTCAAAATTGACCTTTCTTCAATTTAGAATCTCAATTTACTTTGAAACTAATGGCATTGTGATTACTGGGTGCAAAGTTTTCACCTACACAAGCTTCTGTCACCTGTTCTGTCTCATTCCCTAATAGCAGATCAAGTATCGCACACTCTCTTGTTGGGACTCCTGTGTACTGATTAAGAAAACTATCCTGAACACATTTGACAAACTCTATCCCATCTATTCCTTTTACAGAATGGTAGTCTCAGTCAATATGTGGAAAGTTAAAATCACTGACAATCACAACCTTATGATTTTTGCAACAGTCTGCAATCTCTCTACAAATTTATTCCTCTAAATTCTTCAGACTGTTGGGTGGTCTGTAATATAGTTTGGGTGGGTTCAACTCTCAGGCATGATACAAAAAGAAAAGAAAAACAAAACAGCAATAATAAATAAATAAGCAATAAATATCAAGAACATGAGATGAAGGGACTTTGAAACTGAGTCCATATGTTGTGGGAACAGTTCAGTGTTGGGGTGACTGAAGTTATCCCCTCTGGTTCAAGATCCTGCTGGGTGAGTGGTAATATCTGTTTCTGAATCTGTTGTGTGGATCCTGAGGGTCTTCTACCTTCTTCTTGATGGTAGCAATGAGAAGAAAGCATGGCCTGGATAGTGGGAGTCTTTAATAATCGATGCCACGTTCCTGCAATGGTGCTCCTTGTAGATGTGTTCAATGGTGGGGAGGGCTTTACCTGTGATGGACTGGCCTGTATCCAATACTTTTTATCGGTTTTGGTCCATATGGCGTTGTGTTGGTGCGTGGCCAAGTGGTTAAGGCATCAGTCTAGTGATCTGAGGCAGCATATTGTGTCCTTGAGCAAGGTACTTAACCACACATTGCTCTGCGACAACACCGGTGCCAAGCTGCATCGGCCCTAGTGCCCTTCCCTTGGACAGCATCGGTGGCAGGAAGAGGAGAAACTTGCTGGTCTTCCATACAACCTTGCCCAAGCCTGAGCCCCAGAAACCTTTCAAGGCGCGAATCCATGGTCTCACGAGACTAACGGTTGCCTATTTGGTCCATATGGACCGAATTTTATTGCATGATCTGGCTGCATTTTGTCATTTATGGACACCCAATAATGTCCTTTGAGATGTTGCCACATCATAAATGCAGTTTGTTACCCATATAACATCCTGGTTTCACTTATCCAAATCCAAAGTGACACATACAAAATGCTGGAGGAACTCAGCAGGTAAGGCAGTATCTGTGGAGAAGAATGAACAGTCGATGTTTCAGGGCTGGAAAGGAAGTGGGAAGAAGCCAAAATAAAGGAGGACAAGTACATAGTTCACTAAAAGTAGCATTACGGGTAGACTGGGTGTGAAGAAGGCATTTGGCTCACTGGCCTTCATTAGTCAGAGCATTGAGTATAGAAGTTCAGATATTATGTTGCTATTATAGAGGGCACTGGTGAATCCACACTCGGAGTATTGTGCACAGATTTCTTCACGCAGTTATGGGAAAGACATCATTAAATTGGAAAGAGCCCAGAGATTTACAAAGATGCTGCCAAGACTCAAGGGCCTGAGTTCGAGGGAGAGGTTTACTGGTCAGATCAGTTCAAACCCAGCCAAGAAAGCTGAATGGTGGTGTAACTTTATACAGCTTAATTCAGATGCACTGAAATTGTTCGCAGTATCTCAAAGTGTTAATATGAGGTTCCCTCTCTCGATTAGAGAGTCTGGGTCTGCAGATCACAGTAAGAAGCAAGAGATTCAAGTGTAAGATTGGGAGCTATTTCTTCACCTGGAGAATTGTGAATCTTTATGCTTTGGTGCTCCAAAGGGCAGGGATAATCAATTACTTTGTGCATTCAGGATGAGAGACTTGTAGAATTAAAGAGACATGAGGTTCAGGTGACTAAATACTGTTACTCAAGATAATTCTTGACTTTGAAGGGTCATATTGCCTTCTCCTCTTACATTGCAACAATTAGCAAATAAAAGAACTTTGCAATAGAATCCACAAAGTACTAAAAGTTGAATATTCAAACTATTCTAACTGGGTTTTCGCTATCATAAAACATGGAACATTACAGCAAAGTGCAGATCCTTTGGCCACGACATGCTAACCTTTGAAACTACTCTAAGATCAATCTAACCCTTCATCCTACAAGGCCCTCCATTTTTCTGTCATCCATGTGCCGATCTAAGAGTATCTAAAATGTCCCTATTGAATGTGCCTCTACCATTGCCTCTGGCAGTGTGTCCAAAGCACCTGTCACTCTCTGTAAAAAAAAACTTACCTCCAACATCCCCATATACTTTCTACCAACCTCCTTAAAATTATACCCCCTCATATTAGCCATTTCCACCCTGATGGAAATGTCTCTGGCTGTCCACTCGATCCATGCCTCTTTTCTGAAAGCAACATGGAACCTTTGAATCTTGCTGTTAATCAGCCCAGTTCTATGAATCCAAGAGTATATTTTCACTAGTCTAAGTTACACTTCTGAGAAACACTATATTGAGAAAGATCATTAGTTGGATAACCACTGGCAATGAAATCAGTTCAGCTTGATTTTTGTACTGCATTCAACATGTAATAATGAGGGGAACAAAAACACAAAACCAACAGCATTAAAACTTAAAAACAGACACATTAATTCTCAACAACAGCAAGTGACAACTAGAGGAGATGCAGTGAAGGAAATCTGGTGTCAAACTGAAAAAGCATCTAAAGTGCATTTGATAAGATCTGGAGAAGTCAAAACATTAGCACTGAAATGAGTGCAATTGTGACCACATTTTTCTCTGCCACTAAGATAAGGTGCCTTTGAGATAACTCATGGGGAAATGAGATAAAATATTTTCACCGTGTTATCCTGTGAAAACTTGCAGAAATAAATTTAAATGGTTGATGTTCTGCATTTTGAGGTGTAATTGAATCAGGGAATACTTGGTCTGTCCATTGCTGACATACCAACAATGTCACATGACTAGAGAGAAACACAATTACCTTTATTTTAAAATTCTCGATATTATTTTTAAGTATTTTCACAGACACATCTCTGTCCACTTGAAATCATCCAGTTGAGCAAACCCAAAACTTCTTGGTCAGGCAGTCAGTCCTGATGAAGGGTCTCAGCCCAAAACATCAACTGTTTGTTCCCTTCCATGGATGCTGCCTGACCTGCTGAGTTCTTGCAGCACTTTGTGTGTGCAAACACGAGGAATTCTGCAGATGCTGGAAATTCAAGCAACACACATCAAAGTTGCTGGTGAACGCAGCAGGCCAGTCAGCATCTCTAGGAAGAGGTACAGACGACGTTTTGGGCCGAGACCCTTCAGGACTAACTGAAGGAAGAGCTAGTAAGAGATTTGAAAGTGGGAGGGGGAGATCCAAAATGATATATGAAGCCACACTCAGGTTGTAGGAACAACACCTTATATTCCGTCTGGGTAGCCTCCAACCTGATGGCATGAACATTGGCTTCTCTAACTTCCGCTAATGCCCCACCTCCCCCTTGTACCCCATCCGTTATTTATTTATATACACACATTCTTTCTCTCTCTCTCTCTCTCTCTCTCTCTCTCTTTTTTCTCCCTCTGTCCCTCTGACTATACCCCTTGCCCATCCTCTGGGTTTTTCCCTTCCCTCCCCCTTTTCCTTCTCCCTGGGCCTCCTGTCCCATGATCTTCTCATATCCCTTTTGCCAATCACCTGTCCAGCTCTTGGCTCCATCCCTCCCCCTCCTGTCTTCTCCTTTCATTTTGGATCTTCCCCTCCCCCTCCCACTTTCAAATCTCTTACTAGCTCTTCCTTCAGTTAGTCCTGACGAAGGGTCTCGGCCCGAAACGTCGACTGTACCTCTTCCTAGAGATGCTGCCTGGCCTGCTGCGTTCACCAGCAACTTTGATGTGTGTTGCTTGAAATTCCAGCATCTGCAGAATCTCTTGTGTTTCGGATAAACCAGTCACCTGTTTCATTTCCACCGTGTCCTGCCTGGGTCAAAAGCATTGCTTGTGATGTGTGACCCTATTCTGGCCCAGGAGAATGATAGGGTTTGAGTGAGCTGATGGGACAGGTGTCGAGAGCTATATTAATCCCAGTTTTCTTATTCTCTCCACATTTCCATCAACACCACCCAAGGTTCTATTCTGACCTACACACAGGAAGTAAGTTACATAATTTGGAAGTAAATAAGACTAGACCAAGGTTCCTAACATCCAAGAGAAACTGATAACTCAAAAGAACAACTCAGAGCAATATTGCTTATTGTGTGTAGTGCAGATAGTATCACCTTTCTATGTGGATTGCATAACAATCCCCACCAACAAGAAATCCACACATCAGCATCCTGTCTAGCTGCCACCACTGCCCATAAGGAGTTTGTATGTTCTCCCCATGACTATGTGGGTTTCCTTCGGGTGCTCTAGTTTCTTCCCACAGTCCAAAGACGTACTGGTTGGTAAGTTAATTGGTCATTGTAAATTGTCCCATGATTAGGCTAGGGATAAATGGGGCTATTGAGCACTGTATTGAAATAATTAGAAATAAATTATTGAGACTACTTGAATTGCAAAGGCATAAAAGGCAATGGGCTGATATGGGTAGGTAGGATTAGTGTGTAGGTACGATCGATAGTAGGCACATGGTGGGCCGAAGGGCCAGTTTCTGTTCAGTATGATCTTATGGCTGTGCACAGCTGCACGGTAACACAATGCATAGACCAGCTTCTGAAACCCAAGTTCAATCCTGACTTCAGGCACTGTCTATGTTGAGTTTTTCGCATTCTCTCTGTGACCGTTTGGATTTCCTCCAAAGATGTGCAAGGTTGGTGGGTTAATTCACCACTGTCAATTTCTCAGTGTGTATGCATAAGGGATAGAAATTGACTAGGGTTTTTAATTTTTTTAAATTTAGAGATATAGCTCAATAACAGGCCCAACAAGTCTGCAGTGCCCGATTGCACCCATGTGACCAATTAACTGACTAATTGGTACATCTTTGGACTGTGGGAGGATACTGGAGCACTCAAAGGAAACCCACATGGTCACGGAGAGAATACACAAACCTCTTCCAAACAACAGTGGGAATCGAACCCTGATTACTGGCACTGTAATAGCATTTTGTTAACTGTTATGCTACTGTTAATGGGAGAATAATTTTTAAAATGTAGTATTAGTGTTAAATGGATAGTTGGTGGTTGTCATATACTCAGTTGGTGAAGGGGCCTATGACTCTCATTTAGTGCAATGTTGCCATTTAGTTGTGAAGTTGCATATAATCTGCAGTGCAGATAGTATCAATCTCCCAATGTCAACTTTCTGGAATGCATAATAACACCAATCCTGGCAGAAGGCTCTATATCTACACCGTGAACTTGTCCACTGCCCCATGTTACTGCTGTTTAAAAAGGCAACAACTGAAAGAATTACTTCTCTGAGCTAAATTCTTATCAGAAGGACACATCTTAAAATTGTGGCTTCTAGAAATCATTGAGCTATCCTATTTATTTAAATTTAGTTGAATCAATCACCATTTATTCATCTCTATTCAATGTAAAGTGTTGAAACCTGCTACTGTAACAGGCCCAGACTGAGTGTAGGACATGCATCTTTAGCCAAAAAGTGATGAATCTGTGGCATTCATTCATCTGTGGCTGTGGAGGTCAAGTCACTGGATATATTTAAAGTGGAGGTCGATAGGTTCTTGATTGATAAAGGTGTCAAAGGTTAAATTCCAAATGTCACTCCACTCTTCAAGAACAGAGAGAGGTAGAAGAAAAGAAATTATAGGTTAGTTAGACTGACCCCAGTGGTTGGGAAGATGTTGGAGTCAAATATTAAGGATGAGGTCTCAGTACTTGGAGACACATAATAAAATAGGCCGTAGTCAGCATGGTTTCCTCAAGGGATGATGAAATTGATGGCTTTGTTGCAAAGTTTGCAGACGGTATGAAGATAGGTGGAGGAGCAGGTAGTTCTGTGGAAGTAGGGAGACTACAGATGACTTAGATTAGGAGAATGGGCAAAAAATGGCAGATAGAATATAGTGTCAGGAAGTGTATGTTCACACATGTTGGTTGAAGAAATAAAAGGGATGAATATTTTCTAAATAAGAGAAAATACAAAAAACTGAGATGCAAAGGGACTTGAGAATCCTTGTGCAGGATTCTCTAAAGGTTAATTTGCAGGTTGAAGCTGTGATGGGGAAGGCAAATGCAAAGAGCATTCATTTCAAAAGGACCAGAATATAAAAGCAAGGATGTAATGTTGAAACTTTATAAAGCATGAGAGAGGCCTCACTTGGAGTATTGTATGCAGGTTTGGGTACCTTATCTTAGAAAGGATGTGCTGAAACTGAAGAGGGTTCAAAGGAGGTTCATGGAAATGATTCCAGGAATGAATGGTTTGTAATATTAAGAGCATTTGATGGCTCTGGGCTTGTGTTAATTGGAATTCAGAAGAATGGCGGGTGACCTGATTGAAACCTATGGAATAGTGAAAGGCCTGATAGAGTGGGTGTGGAGAGGATGTTACCTATGGTGGGACAGTCTAAGACCAGAGGACATAGCCTCAAAATAGAAGGGTTTCATTTTAGATCGAAGATGAAGAGGAATTTCTTTAGCTAGGGAGTGGTAAATCTGTGGAATTCTTTGCCACAGGCAGCTGTGGAGGCCAAGTCTTTATGTATATTTAAGGCAAAGGTTGTTAGATTCTTGATGGGTCAGGGCGTGAATAGATGCTTTATATTTTATACTTTATTGTCGCCAAACAATTGATACTAGAACGTACAATCATCATAGCGATATTTGATTCTGCGCTTCCCACTCCCTGGATTACAAATCGATGGTAGATATTAAAAATTTAAATTGTAAATCATAAATAGAAAATAGAAAAATGGAAAGTAAGGTAGTGCAAATAAACCGAGATGCAGGTCCAGATATTTAGAGGGTACGGCCCAGAAATGGGTCAGGATCCGTTCAGCAGTCTTATCACAGTTGGAAAGAAGCTGTTCCCAAATCTGGCCGTACGAGTCTTCAAGTTCCTGAGCCTTCTCCCAGAGGGAAGAGGGACGAAAAGTGTGTTGGCTGGGTGGGTCGTGTCCTTGATTATCCTGGCAGCAGTGCTCCGACAGCATGCGGTGTAAAGTGAGTCCAAGGACGGAAGATTGGTTTGTGTGATGTGCTGCGCTGTGTTCACAACCTTCTGCAGCTTCTTCCGGTCTTGGACGGGACAACTTCCATACCAGGTTGTGATGCACCCTAGAAGAATGCTTTCTACTGTGCATCTATAAAAATTAGTGAGGGTTTTAGGGGACAGGCCAAATTTCGTTAGTTTTCTCAGGAAGTAAAGGCGCTGGTGGGCGTTCTTGGCAGTGGACTCTGCTTGGTTGGACCAAGTCAGGTCATTTGTGATATTGACCCCGAGGAACTTAAAGCTTTTGACCTGTTCCACTTGCGTACCACCGATGTAAATTGGGTCATGCGGTCCGCTACTCCTTCTGAAGTCAACAACCAATTCCTTCGTCTTGTTGATGTTGAGGGATAGGTTATTGTCTTCGCACCATGCAACCAGCTTCTTAATACAGGAAGAAGGCAGGAGATTGGGGCTGAGAAGAAAGTTTGATCGACCATGATGAAATGGTGGAGCTGACTCGATGGGCCAAATGGCCTGATTCTGCTCCTATATCTTACGATCGAATGGTTATGGGAAGAAGGAAGAACAGGACACATCTGAATCACCATCACATACCTGATTGAAGTCCCAGATATGTAACTGAAGGGGAGCATTAAATCTCAAATTAAGTCTGAGTCAGACAATTTCAGTGAAACTAAGAATATCAAACATACAAGCAGATAAACCAACTATAATTTGTTGTCGTCTCCTTCAGATTACTCATTTTCAAAAGATTATTGAAGTTATTTTTCTTTCACACCCTTGAGTTCTTTAAAACTAATATGCAAGATAAAAGCATTTTCAATATTTTTTAAAGTCATAGTTTTCCCCTTTCCTGGGTGTTAATTGGTGTACAGTGAGCATTCACTATTTTTCTTGGCTGGGTTATTACTGTTGATTTGTCACCTTCCATTATTTGAATGAATTTGTTTCCAAAAATAAACAGTGATTTCTATAGACATTGTGCCAATTCTGGTGGCCTACTCAAAACCACTGTTCTCTTTGTTGTTGTTTCTGTGGTCCAGACTTGAAAGGCCTATTATGTTTGCCCAAATCGATTGGCACAATGTGAATGTTGCTGTACCAAGGAAGACCAACCTCTGACCATCAAATGCCCACCTTGGAGATACATTAGATTCTAGTGTCTGTCTGTCTCTATCTAACTCTCTCTCCCCCCCCCCTCTCTCCCCCTCCCTCTCCCCTTCTCTCCCCCTCCCTCTCCCCCTTCCTCTCCCTCCCTCCGGTTGATATTTCAGGTTGAGCCCCTTCATCTGCTCTGGATGAAAGGTCTCAACCCAAAACTGTCCACTTTCCCCCACAGATGCTGAGTTCCTTCAGCAAATTGTTTCGTACTCCAATTTGTCTTCTTGGCTGTATATATTGATGCCAGCTGTACATATAGATGTCAGAGGTAAGTTTTTTGTGCGAAACACCCTGCCAAGGGTGGTGGTAGAGGAGGGTACAGCAAGGGCATTTGGCACATGGATGATAGAAAAGTAGAGGGCTTTGGAGGAGGGAAGGGCCACATTGATCTTAGAGTAGGCTAAAAGACTGGCACAACATCATGAGCTGCAGGGTCTGCATGGTGCTGTATTGTTCCATGTTCTATGTTCTCTTAATATCACTGACATTCTGATACAGAAGTGAAACTATTAGAATGGAATTAAGAAATTTAAAGAAATTATAAAACAATTGAAAATAATTAGTTAAACAGAAGCTTGTAATTGAAAATAGTAATACGAGCTGAACTATTTGTTTTAGATAAAGGATCTTGCCCCTACCCCTTCAATTCCTGCCCTGCGCCTCTGACAATGGAGTCCTGGACCCTGCAGGTCTAGTCTGTTCTCGGCTCTGAGCAGTGATTTACACAGGAATCTCGGCAAGTTGACCTGCTCTGAATCTGGAACCTGATGGAATCTAGCAATGGAGGGAGCTGCCAGGTTTGGTCTTCAGAATGTGTCAGTGAGGCCCAGACTGATATCAAACTAGTCAATGCCACTTTATAATTGGTCTGCCTCCAATCCCATTGTTGCTTGACAAGTCCAGGCAGAAAGAATAAAAGCACTGAGCACAAGGTAATCAAATCCAAGATGCAAACAACTTAGTCTGCATCTCTATTAAGTATGATTACATAGTTGGACATAATGTTTGAGACTTGTACATGTGAAAGTTCACACATCCGTGTCCACTTGCTGTCAACTTGACAGAATTATTCAGTTGTATGGGAGTGGACCTTGCATGTGCATTCAGATGGAGTGGTTAGGTGGGGGGGGGGTACACTGTAGATGGAGTGATTATGTGATGAAAAGGGATGCCGTCGGAGTGGTTAGGTGCTGAGGGGAATACAGGCAGAGTGGTAAGATGGTAAAAGACATGTATTTTGTGTTACAACCAGATGCCAAACCAAGTCATCTTTGAAGATTCCATTAACAGACACAAAAAAAACCAATAAGGAAATAAAAAAAGCTTACAGGGGTTGTTAGAGGTCTCAACAATTTACTTACCCATTCCTTTTGTGCAGTTTTGTTATTTCATCAGTTTGGACCATGATTTGTTTTTCCAATTTATTAGTGGAGAGGGAATTTTCCAAAAGTTGGAGCTCGAGTCGAGATGTTTGATTCAGAACCTGGAGGAAATCAAATGCAAATGTTCAGAATCAGAATCTGGTTTAATATCACAAGCATATTTTATGAAATATGTTGTTTCATGGCAGCGGTATATTACAATACATAATTTTAAAAATTGCATGAATATATATAGTCTCTACCAAAGAGATGCAAGGCACTCCTTCCCTCCATTAGCCTGCAGGTCACCCTTGGGTAAGGTGTAGTACCTGCTTAGCCCCATGATCGTAGTCATGGGAAGCCATGGGAGCAGGATGTTTATATGAGCAGTGGTGCATTTAACGAGTCCTGGTTGTGCGATCACTGACACCAGGCACACAAACTCTGAAAAGTATTGATAATGGTTGGGGTCACCCGTCTTGTAAAGAAACTGCCCAGAAGAAGGCAATGGCAAACCACTTCTGTAGACAAATTTGCCAAGAACAATCATGATTATACACCATGATCACCTACATCGTATTGCACAGCACATGATGATTTGCACACAGTATAAATTAAATAAGTAGTGGAAAATGTGAGCAAAATCTTAATAGTCAGGTAGTATACATAGGTTCATTGTCCATTCAGAAATCTGACGGTGGAGAGGAAGAAGCTTTCCCTAAAATTTTGAGTGCGTGTCTTCAGGCTTCTGCTTCTGAGAGGAAGGCATGTCCTGGGTGTCGGGAATCCTTCAAGCCTTTTTAAGGTGTTCTCAAACATGGGATACTTGTATTCATGATAGAGCTGGCTGAGTCTACAACACTCTGCAACTTTTTCCAGTCCTGTGCACTGGTCCCTCCCTACAAGATGGTGATGCAGCCAGTTAGAATGCTCTCCTCAGTGAATCTTTAGAAATTCACAACTAAGACTCCATGCTACAGGACTGCTTTGATGACGTCAACTGGAAGGTCTTCCATGATGAGGATGCCTTCGAGTTCACAGAAGGGGCCAAAAGTTTCATCCGGAAGTGAATCGAGGATGCTGTCTCCCAGAAATCGGTCAGGGTCTATCCAAACCAGAAACCCTGGATCAACAGTTCTATGTGAGCAGTACTTAACATGTAACACAGAGCTTACATTGCCGGTAACCAACAGGAACTCAAGAAATGCGGCTACAATTTACGCAAAGTCATCAAGGCAGCGAAACAACAATACAGGGACAAGATCCAGACACAACTCTGCACCACCAACACATGCAGCTTATAGCAAGGTCTGCACGCTATCGCAGACATCAAAGCTAAATGCAGTGGCGTCTCCAACATCACTGTCTGTCTCCCAGATGAGATAAATCTTTTTTACGCTTGATTCGATGTTGCCAACGCTGAGCCCCCGAGGAGAGCCACCGAAGAGACTTACACCTTGGTCATCTCTGAGGCTGAAGTACGTAGGTGTTTCCAATGAGTGGATAGTTGCAAGGCTGCGGGACCAAACGGCATCTCAGGGCGGGTACTCAGAGTGTGCGTGGCACAACTGGCAGCTGTGTTTACAGACTTTTTTAATCTCTCCCTCCCAGTGTAGAGTGCCCTCCTGCTTCAAAACATCCACCATTATTCCCATACCTAAAAAGACCAAGGTAACATGTCTAAACAACTGGTGTCCTGTCTCACTCACCTCAATAATAAACCAATGCTTTGAGAGGCTGGTCAAGGACTACATCTGCAGCAAGCTACCACCCAAACTGGACCCCTGACAATTCACCTACCAACACAACTGATCGACAGATGACGCAATAGCCACAGCTTTACACCGTACTTACACATCTGGAGAAGAAGGATGCTTGTGTGTAAATGCTGTTCTTGGACTACAGTTCAGCATTCAACACCATAGTTCACTCCAGGCTCGACAAGAAGTTCAGACACCCCTCCCTTCACCCTGCCTTGCGTAGCCGGATCCTGAACTTCCTATCAGATTGCTGCAGGTGGTAAGAGTGGGTTCCCTCACCTCTGCCCCTCTGACCCTCAACACAACTGCCCCTCAGGGCTGTGTCCTAAGCCCCCTCCTTTACTCTCTTCATACCCGTGACTGTGTCACCACCTACAGCTCCAATCTGCTAATTAAATTTGCTGATGGTACTATACTGTTTGGCCTAATCTCAAATAATAATGATGTAACCTAAAGAGAAGAAGTCAAGACACAGTGGTGTCAAGAAAACAACCTCTCCCTCAATGTCACAAAAACAAAGGAGCTGTTTGTAGACTACAGGAGGAATGGAGACAGACCACCCCTATTGACATCAATAGGTCTGGGTTGAGCGGGTGAACAGTTTTAAGGTCCTTGGCATACACTTCACTGAGGATCTCACGTGGTCTATACATACTGGCTGTGTGGTGGGAAAGGCACAGTAGCGCGTCTTTCACCTCAGACAGTTAATGAAGCTTGCTATGGATCTCCAAATCCTAAAAAATTTCTACAGGGGCACATTTGAGAACATCCTGACTGGCTGCATCACTGCCTGGTATGGAAACTGTATTTCCCTCAATCGCAGGACTCTGCAGAATGGTGCGGACAGCCCAGCGTATCTGTGGATGTGAACTTCCCACTATTCAAAACATTTACAGAGACTAGTGCATAAAAAGGGCGCCAAAGGATCATTGAGGATTGGATTTACCCAAACACAAACTGTTCCAGCTGCTACCATCCAGGAAATGGAAGCACAGTATAAAGCCAGGACCACAAGACTCCTGGACAGCTTCTTCCACCAGGCCATCAGACTGGTTAATTCATGCTGATACAATTGTATTTCTATGTCATATTGACTGTCCTGTTATACACACTATTTATCAAAAATTACTATAAATTGCACATTTCGACGGAGATGTAACATAAAGATTTTTACTCCTCATGTATATGAAGGAAGTTAGTAATAAAGTCAATTCATACAATTCAAATTATGTTTAAAAACTTGCAGGTTCACATGACTCAGTTACCAAGGTGACCAGGTGGTTTGCCGAATTAATGTAAAGTGTGTCTGTTTTAACTTGCAAAATTATTCATGGAGTTTGGAGCTATGAACAGTTTTTATCTGTTAATGTACAAAATGCTTTATTTTTCTTTGCCAGAGTTAGACGCTGATCCATTGAGGAGAGTGTCCTGTTTCCCAGTAGTGTTTTATTGCTGAGGAGCTGACAACAGATTGATCCAGAAGAACATGTGTGTACACCATGTTCATGCACTGTGTTTGGTTTAGGGAGTGAAAACAGATGTTTCAGTCATCAGGATAGGGCTATAATAATGTTGCCTAAAATGCCCTTAAGTTAAACTTGCAGTCAATTCAAATGTCTAGACAATTCTCAGGTATGATGCAGTACAGTTGGAGAAAAAGAGGAATTCCACAACCTACAGATTCACTTTCAAAGTTCGAAGTAAATTTATTATCCAAGTACATGTATGTCACCATATACAACCCTGAAATTTATTTTCTCATGGGCATTCAAATAAAATACAAATACCAAAAAAAGCAAAATAATAAAAATAAATAATTAAGCAATAAATATCAAGAACATAAGATGAAAAGTCCTTGAAAGTGAGTCCATAGATTGTAGAAGCAGTTTCCCCTCTGGTTCAAGGGCCTGATTGTTGAAGTGTAATAACTTTTCCTGAACTTGATGGGTGTGGGTCCTGAGGTTCCTGTACCTCCTTCCGATTGGCAGCTCTGAGAAGAGACCATGACATGGATGTAGGGGGTCTGTGTTGATGGGTGCTGCTTTCCTGCGACAGCACTCCATGCAGATGTGCCCAGTGATGGGGAGAGCTTGACCCGTGATGGACAGGGCTATATCTACTACCTTTTCTTGGCTTTTCTGTCCAAGGTCATTGATGTTTCCATATCAGGCCATGCAACCATTCTTGAATCTACAACTCATGTTCTCAGTAGAGTTATAGTCTTGGAACACTGCGGCAAAGAACCAGGCTCTTTGGCCAATCTAGTCTGAGCCAAACTATAATGCTGCCTAGTCCTGTCGATCTGCACCTGGACCATAGCCCTCCGTACCCCTCCTATCCATGTACTTAATCTAAAGTTCTCTTAAATGTTGAAATTGAATCTGCATCCACTATTCCCACTGGCAGCTTGTTCCACGCTTTCTCCACACTCTGAGTGAAGAAGTTTATTCCTCATGTTTCCTTTAAATGAAGTGCACCGATCTGCTATTCCTTAGAGACTGCATTAAGAAACTAGAGCTGCAGCTCGATGATACAGGAAAATGAGGAGGTGATAGATAGGAGCTACAGGAAGGTACCTGGGCAACTGTCAGGAGAGGGAAAGGGAATAGGGAGCCAGTACAGAGTACCCCTGTGGCTGTTCACCTCAATAACAAGTATTTTGCTTTGGATGCTGGGGGAGGGGGAAAAATTAACCTTCCAGGGGAAGCAACAGTGACCAGGACTCTGGCACTGAGTCTGGCTCTGTGGCTCAGAAGGGAACGGGGAGAAGAGGAGTGCAGTAATGATAGGGGATTCCATAGCTAAATGCACAGACAGAAGCTTCTGTGGATGTGAAAGAGACATCCAGATGGTACATTGCCTCCCAAGTGCCGGGGCAGGGATGTCTCAGACTGGGTCTGCAGTATTCTAAAGGGGGAGAGTAAGAATCCTGGAAGTCATGGTACATATTGGTACCAACAACATGGGTAGGAAAAGGAAGAGTCCTGAAGAGAGATTATATGGAGTTCGACAGAAAGCTGAAAAGTGGGACCTCCTAGGTAGCAATCTCTGGATCGTTGCATGTGTCACATGCCAGTGAGAGTAAGAATAGGATGATTTGGCAGATGAATGTATGGCTGAGGAAGTAGTGCAACGGGCAGGGTTTCAAATTTCTAGAATCAAAGGGATCTCTTCTGGGAAAGGTATGACCTGTGCAAGAAGGATGGGTTACACATGAACCCAAGTGGGACCGATATTTTTGCAATCAGGTTTGCTCGAGCTGTTCAGGAGGGTTTAAACTAATTTCACAGTCGGGTGGGAGTGGAGTGATAAGACTGAGGATGGGGGAAGTTGATGCAGTGTGGTAGTGGGACTACGAGGATGGACAGGCAGATAATAGGGCAAAATTGTGCCAGTGGGATAGGTTAAAGTGTAACATAGGTGCAAAATCAAAAATGGTGATTAATGCAGCATTGAAGATGTTATATTTAAATACACACAGTATACGGAATAAAAAGTAATTTAGTTAAAGTTTGGCAAGTATAACAATCTGGGGGTTGCTGAGTCGTGGCAGTATCAGGTTTAGTATCACTGGCATATATTGTGAAATTTGTTAACTTTGCAGCAGTCCAATGCAATATTTGATCATAAAGAGAAAAAGAAAACAAGAATTACAAAAGGAAATAGAATTACAGTAAGTATACTTACTATAATTTATTTTTCTTTTGTAATTCTTGTGTGTGTGTGTGTGTACATATAATATAGTTAAATGAAATAAGTAGTGCAAAAAAATAAAATAAGTACTGAGGTAGTGTTCATGGGTTCAATGTCCATTCAGAAATCAGATGGCATAGGGGAAGAAGCTGTTCCTGAATTGTTGAGTGTGTGCCTTCAGGCTTCTGTACCTCCTTCCTGATGGTAGCGGTGAGAAGAAGGCATGAGCTAGATAGTGGGGATTCTTAATGATGGATGCCACCTTTCTGAGACACTGCTTTAGAATGCTCTCCATGGTACAGGTATAGAAACTTGCGAGTGTTTTTGGTGACATACCAAATCTTCTCAAACTCCTAATGAAATCTAGCAGCTGTTTTGCCTTCTTTAGAGCTATATGTTGGCTGCAGATTATGTCCTCAAGAGATATTGACACTCAAGAACTTGAAATTGCTCACTCTCTCCACTTCTGATCCCACTCTGTGGATGAGAATGTGTTTCCTCATATTATCCTTTCTGAAGTCCACAATCAGTTCTTTGGTCTTACTGATGTTGAGTGCAAGGTTGTTGCTGTGACACCACTCCACTAGCTGTTATATCTCGCTCCTGTACGTCCTCTCATCACCATCTGAGATTCTGCCAACGATAGTTGTATCATCAGCAAATTTATAGTTGAGAGCTTAACATTCAAGGGTACACCTTGTATGGAAAGGACAGGAAGCAGGCAGAGGGTGTGGGTTGGCTCTGTTGGTAAAAAAATGGAATAAAATCCTTAAAAAGAGGTGTCATGGAATTGAAAGATGTAGAATCCTTGTAGCTAGAGTTAAGAAACTGCAAGGGTAAAAGGACCCTGATGAGACTTTTATACAGGCCTCTGAACAGTTTCAGGACGTGCGATACAAATTACAAAGGGAGATAGAAAAGGCATGCAATAAAGGAAGTGTTATGAGAGTCATGCAGGTTTCCAAAATGCAGGTTGATTGGGAAAGTCAGGTTGATGCCAGATTCCAAGAAAGGGAATTAGTAGAATGCCTACCAGATAGTTTTTTAGAGCAGCAAGTGGTTGAGCCCTCTGGGGGAAATGCCATTCTGGATTGAATGTTATGTAATGAACCAGATTTAATGAGGGAGCTTAAGGTAAAAGAACCCTTGGGAGACAGTATTCATAATATGGTAGACTTTACCCTGCAGTATGAGAGCAAGAAGATGAAGTCAGACGCATCAGTATTACAGTGGTGTAAAGGGAATTACAAAGGCATGAGAGGGGATCTGGCAAAAGCTGATTGGAAGGGGACACAAGGAGAGATGACAGTAGAACAGCAAGGGCTGGAGTTTCTTGGGGCAATTCAGAAGGCGCAAGATAGATAAATCCCAAAAGGGAGAATGACTCATGCATGACTGATAAGAGGAGTCATAAAAGCAAACCAGTAGATATATAACATAGCAAAAATTAGTGGTAAGTTAGAGGACTGGGAATTTTTCAAAAACAAACAGAAGGGAATTAAAAGGCCATAAAGAGAGAAAAAGATGAAACACGATGGTAAGCTAGCCAATGATAAAAAAAGACGATACCAAAGAGTTTTTTCAGATACCTATATAAAAACTAAAAGAGAGGCGAGAGTGGATATTGGTTGAGCCGATGGAAAATGACATTGGAGAGATAGTAATGAGGGACAAAGAAATGGTAGATGAACAACAAGTATTTTGCATCAGTCTTCACAATAGAAGACACTAGCAGTGTTCCAGAATATCAAGAGTTGGGGGGGGGGTGGGTGGCGTGCAGGTAGAAGTGAGTGTTGTTGCTATTACTAAGGAGAATGTGCTTGGGCACGCGGCCAAGTGGTTAAGGCGTTCGTCTAGTGATCTGAAGGTCACTAGTTCGAGCCTCAGCTGTGGCAGCGTGTTTGTGTCCTTGAACAAGGCACTTAACCACACATTGCCCTAGTGTCCGTGAGAGGAGTGGTGCCCCACACGGACTTCCAATCTGCGCCTTTTAAGGCATGAAAATGCCTGACGCAGGCCTCTCATGGTCTGAGTCGACATTCCCTCCCTCCCTCCCGCTTGGGCAACTGAAAGGTCCAAAGATAGATAAGTCACCTGAACCAGATAGATGACACCTGAAGAGATTGTAGAGGAATTACTAATGATCTTTCAAGAATCACTAGATTCTGGAATGGATTCAGACGACTGGAAAATTGTAAATGTCACTCCACTCTTTAAGAAGGGAGAGAGGCAGAGGCCAGTTATAGGCCAGTTAGCCTGACTTCAGTGGCTGAGAAGATGTTGGTGTCCATTATTAAGGATGAGGTTTTGGGGTACTTGGAGGCACATGAAAAAAATAGGTCAAAGTCAGTGTGATTTTGAGAGGAGAAATCTTGCTTGACAAATCTGTTGGATTTGTTTGAAGAAATAACAGGCAGGATAGACAAAGGAAATTCGGTTGACGCTGCTTACTTGGATTTTCAGAGGGCCTTTGACAAGGTGCCACACATGAGGCTGCTCAATGGGATAAGAGCCCATCATGTTAGAGGAAGGATACTAGCATGGATAGAAGATTGGCAAACTGAAAGGAGACAAAGAGTGGGAATAAAAGGGGCCCATTCTGGTTGGCTGCTGGTGATTGGTGGTGTTCTACAGGGGTCAGTATAGGGACTGCTTCTTTTCACGTTATATGTCAACGATTTGGATGATGGAATTGTTGGCTTTGTAGCCAAGTTTGTGGATGATAGAAAGATAGGTGAAGGGGCAGGTAGTATTTTGGAAGCAGGGAGTGTGCAGAAGGATTCGGACAGATTGGGAAAATAGACAAGAACGGAAAATGGCTTTTAGAATATTGTGTAGGGAAGTGTATGGTCATGCGCTTTGGAGTAAAGGCATACACTATTTTCTAAGCAAGGATAAAATTCAAAAATCAGATGTGCAAAGGGAACTTGGGAGTCTTTGTGCAGGATTACCTAAAAGTTGAGTCAGTAGTAAGGAAGGCAAATGCAATGTAGGCATTAATTTCGAGAGGACTAGAATATAAAAGCAAGGGTGCACGTAACGCTTGATAAGGCATTGGTCAGACCACACTTGGAGTATTGAGAGCAGTTTTGGGCTCTTTATCTTAGAAAAGATGTGCTGGCCTTGGAGAGCTTTAGAGGAGGTTCACGAGAATGTTTCTGGCAATGAAGAGCTTGGCGTATGAGGAGTATGATGGCTTTGGATCGATATTCACTGGAGTTTAAAATAATGAGGGAGAATTTCATTGAAACATATTAACTATTGAAAGGCCTAGATAGAATGGAAGTGAAGACGATACTTCCTACATTGGATGAGTCTAGGACCAGAGGGCACAGCCTCAGACGAGAGGGATGTCCACTTAAAACAGATATCAGGAGTAATTTCTTTGGCCAGAGGATGGTGAATCTGTGGAGTTCATTACTATCGATGGCTGTGGATGTCAAAGGTTATGGGAAGAAGGCAGCAGAATGGGGTTGAGAGGGAGAATACATCAGGCATGATGGAATGGTGGCGCAGACGCAATATGTCAGATGGCTTATTTCTGCTTCTTTGTCTTTTGGTCTAAGATTTGACAAACGTGGTTAGTTTTCATAAATGTGATAATCATGAGAAGAAAAATTGCATCATCTTGCCATGTTTCAGGGGATTGTTGAAACTTCTGCTAAAACATTGTCTTAGCTTCGAAAATTCTCATCCTCAATCCTAACTCCTTTACAATTTGTGGCCACAAACTAGCATACTGAAGCCTTTAGATTTCAAGTTCTCTCCCTAAGCTTCACTCCATTTTTACTTATCTCTCCTCAAAGGTGTTCCCTGACACTACTTCTCAATATTCGTTCTGTCCCAATATTCACTCTCCACATTATAGTGGCTAGGGATAGCTCTGTTTGTACAGCTTGTCGTGGAGTACTTATTTTTTGGAATGGAACAGCTGTTTAAACACAGCAATGTTTGATATATATAATTTTTTCATAAATTAATTATCTCTCCTGATATAGTATACTGTAGTTTTGGTCCAATTTCTTAATAGTTCAAAAGAATGTGATGCCTATCAGCACAATTTTTCATTTCATAGTTCTTTGGTTACACACTTGTTCCTGTTCTACTGACAATTTCAGGTGTTATAGTTCAAGATTCAAGACTCAAGACTGTTTAATGTCATTGAGGAAGAGACTTGCTGTTAATGTGACCTTGGTTATCATGTTGTTTGGTTACCAACCAAATTTTTGCACCAGACGAATTGCTCCACCATCTACGAACAGCCATGCAACACTCACAACACGCTGGAGGAACTCAGCAGGTCGGGCAGCATCCACGGAAAAGATCGGTCGACGTTTCAGCCCGAAACGTCGACCGATCTTTTCCATAGATGCTGCCCAACCTGCTGAGTTCCTCCAGCGTGTTGTGAGTGTTGCTTTGACCCCAGCATCTGCAGATTTTTTTTGTTTTACGAACAGTCATGCACCACTTGGGTGTTCAACTCATACATACTTGTATATAACTTTTTTATGTTGAGGTTTTAATTTGTCAGAAATATAAAATAGTAGGGTGTTATCTTCTAATTAATTAAGTGCATTGCAAAAGGTTGAATTTATTTATTTTCACATCCGCAGCTAATCTGATTTGTCAGCAAAAATGTAAGCATCCTCAGAAATAGCGTAATTTGGTTTTCAATTAATTTAAAAACTTCAATTAGAATTTACCATTTGCTATCAATTATGTCTTTAACTGAAGTTGTTCTTCAGAATCCACAAGAAATGGCAGTAAGTAGCAGTTCACTCTGTGAAATTAAGATCATGTTCTATTCTCTGTTGATCAACACAGCATGACCTTCTTTGAATTTTATTTTCACATTCATTGCCTTTTACTTCGTCTTTTTTGGTTGTGCTTGCAATTATTGAATGCATTTTTATTGCTCTTGAAGGAAAAATCAAAAGCAATGGGTATTCTAAGGTTTGAATTTAATTGGAATCCAGTTACTTTGTGCCTAATTAAGATTGCCTATCCCTCTTGCGGTGAAATTGTTTTTACGAGTTTATTATAAATTTTTCTCTTCAATCTTTGCAAACTGTCCAGCACATCAGTATAAATCTTTCCTGAGAAGTTCCTCATTCTGAACGTCAGCAAGATAATATTTTTATGACATATATACATTCATTGTAAAGGTTAAATATCCTGTAAATACAACTTTACATTAGCACAGAAACAAGCTTTTTGTATTGTGTTAGACCACTTCATGTGCATTTTTTACCGGAAGGTTGTGCAGATCGTGAAAATTGATGATCAGTATTATAGGAGATCAAAATTAATAATTGAGATAATGCAGTCTTTCAATATGATTGCCCTTTTTATTCTTTGAATCTTACCATTTAATTTGTCTACTAAAATGTTTAATTGAAAGGATGAGATGGTGTGACATCAGCGTTTGACGGTTTATTTATCTGAATCATAGATGATTATATAATAAATGATGAGTAACCTTTCTCCACTTCCTTTGTTCCATAAGGTGGTGGCAGTTTTCAAGCCACTGAAGTAATTGCATGACTGAAAAGCCCAAAGGCATCCCTTTAGAGTAGAGGAATTTCTTTAGCCAGAGAATGGTGAATCGGTAGAAATCATTGCCACAGGCAGCTGTGGAGGCTAAGTCATTGGGTATGTTTAACGTGGTGATTGATAAGTTCTAGATTAGTCAGGGTGCTAAAGGCTATGGGGACAAGGCAGGAGAATGGGGTGAGAAGGATAAGGCAAGATGGGGTGGTGGAGCAGACTCGAAGGGCCAAAGGGTCTAATTCTACTCCGAAATCTTTTGGTCTTATGAAAAAGTACAAGGGTTTACTTTGGTTTACAGATTGGTAATATTCTTGCATGTTCAGGGTACATGGGACTATCAACTCATTTGTCCTTTCTGTCACTTGTAAACTTAAATGTCACAATTTTAGTATGTGATTTCCAGATTTCTTCAAAAAAATCAGTAAATTATATTCAGCATATTTGTTTTTATACTGCACACTTTGCAGTTGAATAACATTGGCCGTGTTCCAGGAAACAGCAGGTTATTTGGAACTTTGCTGAGACTATTTCACTGAGAAGACTGAGCATAGGTTAATGTGTGTGCACAAATCAACTCTGGAAATCCCTGAGTTGTATTCAAACAGGTGATGAATTGAGTATTGGCCTGCTACTCCGTTGAGGAATCATCTTGAACCAAATTTTAGCGTACCTTACCACGGCTAGTGACTTGGGGATACATCTTTACCAAATGACTACTTCCCTCGCAAGCCTACAGGTCGCCCCTGGGCAAGGCGTAACACCTGCTTAGCCCCTCAATCAGAGTTACGTGAGGCCATGGGAGCAGGTAGTGCATATCACATGGTCATATGAGCAGCTAGTGCATATCACAAATCCTGGGTATGCGTCCACTGACGCCATGTAGGCAGTCTCTGAATAGTATTGATAATGGCTGGGGTCACCTGTCTTGTAAGACACTGCCCAGAAGAAGGCAGTGGCAAACTACTTCTGTGGAAAAATTTGACAAGAACAATCATGGCCAAGAACATGATTGCCCACGTCATACGACATGACACATAATGGATGAATGAATGACCATGAAACCATTTGACACCACATTACTAGAGGATATTTAATAACCTGGAGTTAAGTACTTACCTGAGCTTTGACATCTGTTATTTTGCGACTTTGTTGAGTGAGTAAGTTTGTTCCTATTTCTAACATGGCTGCAGTCTGGTTTTGCACTGCATTCTGCTGGATTTGCACCATTTCACTCTTCATGTTGTCTTGAATGTAGCTTTCAAGCTGCAAAAGGCAAGTACAGATTTCAGCCCATATACTGAATTCCAAAGCTGATGTCAAATTAAATTCAAGACTGTTTATTGTCATTCTTCAGTACACGAGTGTAATGGAGAACAAAATGGTTGTTATTCCAGGTCTAATGCAGCATAAGAAAACACAATAAGTATAAAAGCAATCCTGTAAAACACTATGTAGAAGTAACATGGACTGGGGCTGTATATAAATAAGATCAGCTTATATACATAGACTGATTGTATGTACATAAAGTGACGCTACGTTTATTATCACCGACATGTGTCATGTCAGTGTTGTTTTGTGGCAGCAATCCAGTGCAATACATGAAGAAAAACTATAAATTACAATGAAGTACATATTAAAAATATAAATTTAAAAAGTTGTGCAAAAATAAAGTACATAACATGAGGTAAAACATTTCCCAACCCTAAAGATCACCACAATGTTCTCTCACCTTCACATTTATTGTTCTGTCCTCTGTGGGTATGAAAGACAACGATCAAACCAACTCTGTATTGATCCTTATACCACATCCAAAACTTCTAAATTAAATTTAAAGCTGTAAATACAGCCTGGTGCACATTCCAATTGCCTCTGAGGAGGGTAGATTTCTTTTGTTTCAAAAGCCCTATGTTTTAAATCTGTTTGCTCATTCTGATCTCATTGAGAGGAAATAAGGGTTAAAGCATATTCCTTCGTTAGTGGTGTGTCATTTAAAAAGAATGTCTAGCCAGCATAAAGACGTCACCCACAATGGACATTTTCTCGTTTTCTTAAAAACCAGTGCGGAAACAAGTCCTTCCCGCCCAAAGAGCCCCCACACCCCCATATCCCCATAGGGCATGGGAGCAGAATTAGGCCATTCAGCCCATCGGGTCTGCTGCACCATTCCATCATGGCTGATCCTGGATCCCACTCAACCCCACACACTTTCCTATTCGCCATATCCTTTGATGCCCTGACCGATCAGGAAACTATCACGTTCCACAGATTCACTACTCTCTGGTTAAAAATATTCCTCCTCACCTCTGTTCTAAAGGGTCACCCCTCAATTTTGAGGCCATGCCCTGTAGTTCTGGATATCCCCACCGTAGGAAACATCCTCTCCACATCCACCTTATCAAGTCCTTTCAACATTTGGTAGGTTTCAAGGAGATCCCCCCCCCCCCACCTCGCATTCTTCTAAATCTCAGTGAGTACAGGCTGCCAAACAGTCCTCATATGTTAACCCCCTCATTACCAGAATTGTCCTCATGAACCTCCTCTGGATTCTCTCCAACGATAACAGATCCGTTCTGAGATATGTGGCCCAAAACTGTTGACAATATTCCAAGTACGACCTGACTAATGGTTTATAAAACCTCAGCTTTAGCTTCTTGCTTATATATTCTATTCCCCTTGAAATAAATGCCAAGCATTTGCTTTCTTTACCACAGAATCAACCTGTAAATTAACCTTCTGGGAGTCTTGCATGAGGACTCCTAAGTCCCTCTGCACCTCTGATGTTTAAAAATTCTCCTCATTTAGATAATAGTCTGAACTTTTGCTCTTGTAGAGGCTGTCTACAAGAAGGGTCAGAGCCGTCTTTATTTCCTGAGGAGACTGAGGTCGTTTAACATCTGCCGGATGATGCTGAGGATGTTCTACAAGTCTGTGGTGGCCAGTGATATCATGTTTGCTGTTGTGTGCTGGGGCAGCAGGCTGAGAGTAGCAGACACCAACAGAATCAACAAACTCATTCATAAGGCCAGTGATGTTGTGGGGATGGAACTGGACTCTCTGATGGTGGTGTCTGAAAAGAGGATGCTGTCTAAGTTGCATGCCATCTTGGTCAATGTCTCCCATCCACTACATAACGTACTGGGTGCGCACAGGAGTACATTCAGCCAGAGACATTCCACCGAGTTGCAGCACTGAGCGTCATAGGAAGTCATTCCTGCCTGTGGCCATCAAACTTTACAACTCCTCCCTTGGAGGGTCAGACACCCTGAGCCAATAGGCTGGTCCTGGACTTATTTCATAATTTACTGGCATCATTTGCAAATTACTATTTAACTATTTATGGTTCTATTACTATTTATTATTTATGGAGCAACTGTAACAAAAACCAATTTCCCCCGGGATTAATAAAGTATGACTATGACTATGACTTTTACCGAAATGCATTATCATACATTTCCCAACGCTGTGTTCCATCTGCCACTTTTTTGATCATTCTTCCAATTTGTCTAAGTCCTGCTGCAATCGCAATTCTTCCTCAACACTACGTATCCCTCCACCTATCTTCATATCATCGACAAACTTTGTCACAAAGCCACTAATTCCATTATCAAAATCATTGACAAACAATGTGAAAGGTAGTGGTCCCAATACTGACCCCTGAGGAACACCACTAGTCACTCACAGCCAACCAGAAAAGCCCCTATTATTCCCACTCGCTGCCCCCTGTCTGTCAGTTATTCCTGTATCCATGCCAGTATCTTTTCTGTAACGCCATAGGATTTTATCTTGTGAAGCAGCCTCATGAGTGGCACCTTACCAAATGCCTTCTGAAAATCCAAGTAAATGACATCCACTGTCTCTCTTTTTTGTCCACCCTGTTTGTTACTTCCTCAAAGAACTCCAACAGATTCGTCAGGCAAGATTTCCCTTCACAGAAACCATGCTGACTTTGACATATTTTATCGTTGGTCTCCTAGTACCCCAAAAACTCATCCTTAATAATAATAGACTCCAACTCTTTCCCAGTCACTGTGGTTAAGATAACTGGCCTATAATTTCCTTTATTTTGGCTTCCTCCCTTCTTAAAGTGTGCAGTGCCTTTTGCAATTTTTCAGTGCTCTGAGCATGCCAGAACCAAGTGATGCTTGAAAGATCATCTGTTATCTGTTCAGCAACCTCTCTCAGGACTCTGGAATGTAGTCCATCTGGTCCAGGTGACTTATCTACCTTAAGATCTTTGAGTTTGCCCAGCACTTTTTCCTGTGTAATAGCAATGGCACTCACTCCTGCTCCTTGACACTCCTCTTTTATGGAGACTGGGTTTTAAAGCTGTTCACTGGACTTGCACGGGAACACTACCATGCCATCAGGTTTAAAAAAAACAAAAGCCTGAAAGAATGTACCACCAGACTCAAGGACAGCCTCCACCCTGCTTTATAAGGCTATTGAATAGTTCCTTAGAACAATAAGATGGACTCTTGACCTCACAATCTACCTCAATATTATTTTGCACCTTATTGTCTGCCTGTACTGCAGTTTTTCTGTAGGTGTTGCAGTTTAATTTGTGTCTTATTGTTTTACCTTACTCTGCCCGAATGCACTGAGTACTGAATTGATCTGTATGAACAGTATGCAGGACGAGTTTTTCACTATCTCAGTGCATGTGTCAGTAATAAACCAATTCCCTTAAGGAGCTTGATTTCCCCTCAAAGCTATCAACATTTAAATAAATATTACTTCTGATAAAATGATGGTGCACAGAGTCAGACAGCGTGGATTCTGAGAATTAATAATAATAACTTATTTATAAAGCGCTTTTCATAGAAACGATTTAGTTCCAAGTGCTTTACAGTAAGATAAAGTGCAAACATAGAAATCGAAAGCAAAATGATGTTAGATAAACGGAAGGTTAAGTAGGTTTCAAGCTGGCATTTAGAAGTGTCAACCGAGTCTGCTTCCATTGTAATTTTCAGAATTGTGCACCACAATTCCAATTATGTGTGGTGTATTCAGAAATACCACGTTGTCCATTCTACAGATTGAAATATTTTTGCTTACTTTGGAAATTAACACGCAAAACAATGATGAACTGCTATTTCTGAGGATGGTATGACAATATTCATTTTTGAATAATTCCATCAATAGGTTAGATGGTCAAAACATCTTGTGGATACAGGGGACCACAATGCAGTTTCAGATAAAGACTGCTGGTTTCTTTTCGTAAACAATGACATTCCTTGATTCCAGCACATTCGAGATGTTGTTGCTGAAAGGGCAGCTTTTCCAGACTATTAATTTGTTATTTTTGTTAAGATGTTACAGAGAATCTGATACACCTCAGGAGAGCCTAGGAACAAGGGCCCTGAAGATTGTCAGGAGCATAGGAAAGGGATCCAAAAGAGTTTCAGGAGAGTGTAGGAATGGAGGCCCCAGAATGTTCAAATGTGCTGGAGAGTTTAAAGAAAGCACAGGATCTAGAACATGGTGCCTCTTCAGGGAGCATGGAATGGGGCTCAGAGAGTTTCAGAATCCCAAGGTTCTGGACCTCAGCAGTTTTCAGGAGACCACAGGATCCAGGACATGGTGTCCCTTGTGGAAGCGAGGAAGCAGTATTTGGTGAGCCAGATGCCTGGCATTAGGATTTCTGAACATTGGGGTGCAGATTGTCAGTGTTTTACTGTCATTTGAATAAACAACCCGAATATCTCCAAGTTAAAGTTTTTGTTTGCTGTATCTATAATCCCTATGATGTGGAGGAAAGCCAAGGAAGGGGGTTTAATCCCAGAAAGAAGCAACCATGCAGAGTTGATGGGGAAAATGGTTCCTTCAGAGAAGTACTGTTCCAAGAACTTTATGTGCTCTTGAGGAAACATTCCATTGCTTTGTGTCAACTCATTTGTGCTTGCATGATCCAGGGTGATGATCTAAACCATCTTGGTGATGTTGGATCCCCTTTAGGAGTTTTGGAATTATTCCCAAACACGACACAAATGAGCAGCTCCATATTTATACGATATCTCTGCTGATGGGTCATCTGCACTTTCACTGATGACCTCGCTCTGTGTCTCTGCCAATGTGACAAAGGCTGGAGTTTACTTTATACAAAATGTATATCTCTTTGCCATGAAAGAATTTTAGTGGTTTAAAGGCTTATGTGTGTTTGGAATTCACAGTCTTAACATCTTGTAGCAATCCAAAGGTTAGTACACAATCCACCCCAGAATGGGGTAAATCAAGTGTTCTCACTGGTCTTCAAGGTCAATTATCGGTGTTAGTAGTCAAGTTCTCCAGCAAGTGGCTATCTCTACATCACTATACGAGGTGAAGTTGAATATGACTAGGATAGTTTTGTTAGAGCAGTAGAAAGGATGCATTACTGAATCTAGTTCCCTAGTGTGATGTGGGTCAAATGTAGGGGTAGAGCATGTAGGAGATGATGATCATAACATTGTCAGATTTAGGGCATCCAGTGAGGGCCAGCACCTTTGGTGAAGGGGCCTGTTGTGAGCAACTCACTCACCTTTGGTCCCCACCAGAAACTTAGCATTCATCTACGGCTTCATGTAGCTGTTAGCTGTTAGTGTGCCATAGTGACGCAACCACACCCCAGTATACCGCTTTGACAGTTGGGCTAAACCAGGGTCGGCAGGCCTCATACCCCAGTGAGATAGGGATACTGGGCAGGTGAGATCAACAGTGAGATCCAATGGCCAGAAAAGCGGCTCTGTAACACTTTTGAGAGGGAAGGGCATGACAAGGCACAGAAGAAGTCATGGTCATCCACAGCAATGAAGGAAGACCCTTGTTTGTGATGACAACTTGTACCACTGGACCTAAACTCTCCTGCACATGTCTCCTGTCATTGTTGGATGCAACAGACAGACAACATAGAAGAGGTAAATACGGGATTAAAACAATTAATTGAAGGGAATTCCACTCAATGGGATGGGACTGGATCAAGCTGGAGAAACTGAAACCAAAGGTTGACTGTCAAAACTGTAGCAGAAGTGTTACAAACAAAGAGTGTACAAACTCCTTATAGACAAAGTGGCGGAATCAAACACAGGTCACTGACGTTGTAATAGCATTTTGCCAACTGTTAAGCCACCATGCCACACCAGCACAGCTTGACAAGGCTGCTGTATACTCAACAACACAGCCTTCTCAGGGATTTCTGGAGAATGTGAAACTGACCAATTAGGGTTTTCTTGAAGAAGATAGGGAACCACTGATCTATCTGTCCTTGTCCTTTGCAGCATGGTTCACAAGATCACAAGACAAAGGAGCAGAAGTAGGCCATTTGGCCCATTGAGTCTGCTCCGCAGCTCCCCCATGAGCTATCTAGTTCCAATTTCTGGATTTTCCCCATATCCCTTGATACCCTGACTAATTAGATACCTGTCAATCTCCTCCTTAAACACCCTCAATGATTGGGCCTCTACAGCCATATGTGGCAACGAATTCCACAAATCCACGACCCTCTGGCTAAAAAAATTTCTCCTCATCTCTGTTTTAACTGGGTACCCTCTAATTCTAAGACTATGGCCTCTTGTCCTGGACTCACCCACCAAGGGAAACAACCTTTCCACATCTACTCTGTCCAACCCTTTCAACATTCGAAACGTTTCTATGAGATCCCCTCTCATTCTTCTATACTCTAATGAATACAATCCAAGAGCCGACAGACGCTCCTCATATGTTAGCCCCTGCATTCCAGGAATCATCCTCGTATGGTTATAGGTGCTTGCACTGCCAACCGCACAATTTTCTCCAGCATCATCCCCCTGCTTGATGAAACCCTGCCAACTGAAGGTTCTACTTCTGTTTATAGTGTCATGTGCAGAGAATTGCCAGCCATGGATTTACCCTGTGCCTTCACTATTACCTCCCTTGCCATCCAGTGTAATTTACCCTGCCTCCTGTGTCCTAACTTACCGCTGTTGCTTAGACGTTTCATCCAAAGCCACATTACTTATGATGTGTGTGCTGATAAAGCCCACCCCCTTCCTCTTCTCTACACCCTTCAGTTGTCTGGAAATTGTTTGACTTTGTTCTGTGCAAACTAACAGAAATTCCATTCGGTTACATGTGGGGAACCATGTGTCTCCAGTCACTGCCATAACGTTTTTCTTTAGCCACCAACTCCATCAAAAAGGGGTAATATGGTAGTATAGGAGATAGTACCACGCTTTACAGTACCAGCTGATCTGGGTTCAATTTCTGCCATTGTCCGTAAAGAGTTTGTACATTCTTGCTGTGGCTGCGCCGGTTTCCTCTCATATTCCAAAGGCACATTGTTAGAGTTAATAAGTTGGCAGCGGAAGCATGGTGGCCCTTGCAAGCTACCCCCAGAAAATCCTCAGATTGTGCTGGTCATTAAAGCATGCAGTGCATTTGATTGTTTTGATATTTTCTATGTACATGTGACAAGTACAACTGATCTTTTATCTTTAAGTAAGTAAATTTTATTTTCAAAGAACATAAATGTCACCATATACAACCCCAAGTTTCATTTTCTTGTGGGCACACGCAATAAAATAATAACCTTAACAGAATCAGTGAAAGACTGCCCAGCCAGATTGCAGAAGACAACAAACTGTGCAAATACAAATAGAAGAAATAATAAGAATAAGTAAAAAAGCAATAAATATTGAGAACATGAGATGAAGAGTCCTTAAGAGTGTGTTTATTGGTTGTGGGAACATTTCAATGATGGGAAAAGTGAGGTTGGGAGCCTGATGGTTGAGGGGTAGTAATTGTCCTTGAACCTGGTGGTGTGAATCCTGAGGTTCTGCTACCTTCTTCCTGATGGCTGCAGTGAGAAGAGAGCATCTCCTGGGTGGTGGGAGTCCCTGATGATGGATGTTACTCTCCTGCGATAGCATTTCATGTAGATGTGCTCAATGGTTAGGAGGGCTTTACCCGTGATGGACTAGGCTGTATCCACTACGTTTTGTACGATTTCCCATTCAAGGGCATTGGAGTTTCCATAACAGGCTGTGGTGCAACCAGTGAATATATTCTCCAACACACATCAAGAAGTTTATCAAAGTTTTAGATGACATGCCAAATCTCCGCAAACTCCTAAGAAAATAGAGGCATTGCTGTGCTTTCTTTGTAATTGCACTTGCTTGCTGGGCCCAGGACAGGTCCTCCAAAATAGTAACACCTAGGAACTTAAAGTTGCTGATCGTCCAATGAGGTCAAGGACGTCTGGTTTCCTTCTTAAGTCTAAAATCAGCTCCTTGGTCTTGCTGACACTGAGCCAGGTTGTAGTTATGATCTCACTCAACCAGATTTTCAATCTCCCTCCAATATACTGATTCATCACTACCTGTGATTCAGCCTATGACAAGGGTGTTATCAGCAAACTTGAATATGGCATTCGAGCTGTTCTTAGCCACACAGTCATAAATTTAAAGCAAGTAGAGCAGGGGATTAGCTACACAGCCTTGTGGTGCACCCATGCTGATGGCATTTGTGGAGGAGATGTTGCTGCCAATCTAAGCAACATCTAGGGTCTGCATGTGAGGAAATCGAGGATCCAATTGCACAAGGAGGTATTGAGGACAAGGTCTTGAAGATTATGATTAGTTTTCAGTGGATGATGGTATTGAATGCTGTAGTCAATAAAGAGCATCCTGATGTATGCATGTTTGGGGTCCAGATGTTCCAGAGTTGAGTGAAGTGCCGATGAGATGGCATCTGTTGTGGACCTCTTCCTCCAGTAGTTAAATTGGACGGATCTAAGTCACTTCTCAGGCAGGAGTTGATATGTTTCACTGCCAGCTCTCAAATCAGTGCATTGCTGTTATGATAATGGTTATTATGGTTCCCCTTGGCACCCCTCATCCATCCTCTGCTATCTAGGCTCAGCATTCATTGGTCTTGTATCACCTGCAAACTTGAGATTATCCACAATGTTGTTCCCATTTCCTAACTCATACCAGCCCTGCTCAGTTTTGTATTTGATGATCTCCAGTGCCCAGAGCCTAACATCTAGCAGCTTCCGCTGGTCTCAGTGCAGTGACTGACTATGGAACACGGAATACTATAGGCCCATCAGCCCACAGTTTTGTGCTGACCTTTTAACCTGCTCCAAGATCAGTCTAACTCTTCCTTCCCACTTAGCCCTCCATTTTTATTTCATTCGTTTGCCGATACAAGAGTCGACTAAGAGGATGTGTTCCAAACACCTGCCAATCTTTATGCAAGAAACTTACCTCAGACATTCCCTCTATACTTTCTGCCAATCACCTTAAAATCATGCCCCCTTGTATTTGCCATTTCCACCCTGGGAAAAAGTCTCTGGCTATCTACTCGATCGATTTCTCTTATTATTTTGTACACCTCTGTCAAGTCACCTCTCATCCTCTTCTCCAAGGAGAAAAGCCCTAGCTTGCTCAACCTAACCTCATAAGCCATGCTCTCTAGTCCATGCAGCATCCTGGTAAATCTTCTCTGCACCCTCTCTCTCTCTAAAGCTTCCACATCCTTCCTCTATTGAGGCGAACAGACTGAACACAAGTATAGTCTACTCGTTGCAGGGATTTATAGAGCTTCAATATTACACCGTGGCTCTCGAACTCAGTCCCACAACTATGAAGACCAGTACACCATACACCCTTTTAATATCCATATCATCTTGCCTGGCAACTTTGTGGGAACTATGGACATGGATCTTGGAGAAACTCTTCATCTTCCTTCTCAAAATATGGATCCTTAATTATTCCCACATCATGTATGAAATGAGGTATCTGGATGGTACACAAACAGAAGTACTCACTGTATATCAGTGCAGATGTCAATAATAAACCAATATCAGTTCTCCTCTGGTAAATGGTCAAGTTATTCAATGGAAAAGCTGTAAGGCAACTTTCAAATGAGTCTGCATCCCTAGTAGTCTTGTAATGAGTTCCAGTTGAGTTCAAAAAGTGCTGACCTGCAGTTTCAGAAATTCAGAACAGTCTAATTATACCATTAGATTGTTGTCACAACTGTATTTGATAATTACAGACAATAGTGAGAATCAGATTAATGCACCAGATTACAACAGGTCACAGAATTGCAGCTTTCTTGTCTTGAACTATCTTGCAATTGAATCACATCTAGAAACTGAATGTCATTAGGAGATTTCAGATCAAGTTTATTGTCATTCAGTCACACACATGTATACCAGCAAATGAAACAACATACCTCTGGATCAAGGTGCACAATACAGTACACATAACTCACGTATGCAACTCATAAAGTAATATAAACAAAAATAATGTAACACATAATGAGGTACCTTTATGATACAAGTTTAAAAAGTAAACAATATAACACTGCTGGCGCTTCATAAGACCATAAAACAGAGGAGCAGAATTTGGCCATTATTCCCGTCAAGTCTTAGATTCAATGTTGTCGTTTAAAGTTAAATTGGACAGCTATATGGACAGGAAAGGAATAGAGGGTTATGGGCTGAGTGCAGGTCGGTGGGACTAGGTGAGAGTAAGAGTTCGGCATGGACTAGAAGGGCCAAGATGACCTGTTTACGTGCTGTAGTTGCTATATGGTTATATGGAGTCATTTGACATTTTTAAAAGCTCAAAACCTACAGTCCCTACAAAAAGTATTCAACAGCCCCCACCCCCCCCCCCCCCGCCCCAGAAGCTTTCATGTTTTATTGAATCACAGTGGATCTCATTTGGCTTTTTTTTAAATTGATCAACAAAAGACTTTTGTGTAAAAATGAAAACAGACCCCTACAGGGTGTTCTAAATTAATAACAAATATAAAGCACAAAGTAATTGATTGCACAAGTATTCATCCCCCTTTAATATGAAACACTAAAGCATCACTGGTGAAGCTAATTGGCTTTAGAAGTCACATAATTCATTAAATGGAGATCACCGTGTGCAATCAAGGTGTTTCAGTTGATCGTAGTAAAAATACACCTGTATCTGGAAGGTCCAACTACTGGTGAGTCAATATCCTGGCAAAATCTATACCATGAAGACAAACTAACACTCCAAGCAACCCCATGAGAAGGTTGTTGAAAAGCACAAGTTAGGAGATGGATACGAGAAAATTTCCAAGTCACTGAATATCCCTTGGAGTACTGTTAAGTCAATCATCAAGAAATGGAAAGAATATGGCACAGCTGTAAGTCTGCCTAGAGCAGGCCATCCTAAAAAACTGAGTGACCTTGCAAGAAGGGGACTAGTGAGGGAGGCCACCAAGAGACCTATCTCAGCTCTGGAGGAGTTACAAGCTTCAGTGGCTGAGGATGGGAGAGACTGCACATACAACAACTGTTGCCCGGGTGCTTCACCATTCGCAGCTTTATGGCAAAGAGAAAGCCACTGTTGAAAAAAACTCACATGAAATCTCAGTTAGTTTGCCAGGAGACATGTGGGAGACCTTAAAGTCAGCTGGAAGAAGATACTTTGATTGAACTTTTTAGCCATCAGACTAAATGCTATGTTTGGCATAAGCCAAACACCACACATCAACAAAAACAAACCATCCCTACCATGAAGCATGGTGGTGGCTGCATCATGCTGTGGAGATGCTTCACTACAGCAGGCCTGGAAGACTTGTGAAGGTAGAGGGTATAACGAATGCAGCAAAATAGAGGGAAGTTCTGGAGGAAATCCTGATGCAGTCTGCAAGAGAACTGTGACTTGGGCGAAGATTTGTTTTCCAGCAAGTTTTAAAGCCAAAACTATGCAGGAATGGCTTAAAAACAGCAAAGTTAATGTCCTAGAGTGGCCAAGTCAGAGTCCGGACCTCAATCCAATGGAGAATTTGTGGCTGGACTTGAAAAGAGCTGTTCACTCATTATCCCCAAACAATCTGACAAAGCTTGAGCAGTTTTGTAAAGAAGAATGGGGAAAAATTGCAGTGTCCAGATGTGCAAAGCTAATAGAGACCTATCCACACAGACTCAAGACTGTAATTGCTGCCAAAGGTGCATCTACTAAATGCTAACTTGAAGGGGTTGAGTATTTATGCAGTTACTTAGTGTTTAATAATTGTAATAAATTTAGACCAATTTGTAGAAATTTGTTTTCACTTTGACATGCAAGAATCTTTTCTGTTGATCAGTGTCAAAAAAAAGCCAAATTAGGTCCACTGTAATTCAGTGTTGTAAAACAATAAAACACAAAAACTTCCAAGGGGGTGAATTCTTTTTATAGGCACTGTATTTATTTAACCATGCTTTTAACTAACATCATTGTCTTTCATTTTTATGTTTGCACTTTATCTCATTGTAAAGCACTTTGAACTACATTGTTTGTATGAAAAGTGATTTATAAATACATATTATTGAATACAGTAAGTAATGTCGTTTAATTTTGTTCTCAGATCGAGTCTTACATTCGGCACAATGGTGAATACAAACATTGCCAAATATGAGCATATTCAAGACCTAGTCCTGCATGAATTATCAATGACAGTGCCAGATATTTGTTAATTAACAATTATAATCCCTTGTTTGTCTTCCTTTGAACGGCTGTCTCAAACAAGTAAATGAGGTAGGCACGGGTCAGTTTTTCAGCAGACTAGGTGCAGTGGATGGAAAGCACGTGGGGAGCTGCATAAGTATTAACCAGGGAAGGTCTGACTCGACAGAGCAGGGCTGCCTGTGGAGATGGAGAGATTATCACTGTGTTGTTGTATAAATATTTGGGTTATAAAATCTTTGGAGCGTAATGTGGAAATGTTTTAATTCTTGTCCAGTGACATCAGGTGTTGTTAACCCTTGTGAAACCCAGCAGTCTATCAATATTTGCAGTAATTATTTAAGCTGACAACCTGCCATCTGCTGCAACAGATGCAATAGGAGAAGTGATATTTAAATTCCAGACTCCTTGCATGTCAGACAGAGGCAACAGATCCCCTTGTAGATAGTGATTTGAAAGAATTCTTTTCTTAATAGCCAGCAGGAACAGACAAAGTCACTCGGCTTAAGTACTGGGTGATAATGCCAAAACGATGAATACCATGATGTAATCTTCTATTTGATGTATTTGCCATTTTTACAATTCCAAAAGTTTGCAATATTAGAGCCAAAATATAAACACTCATAGAGTCATAGAACACTACAGCACAGAAGCAGATTCCTCAGCTTATCTAGTCCACACTGACCTGGTCTTTTGCCTAGACCCATCTCCCTGCACATGGACCATATCTTGCCATACCCTTCCCATCCATATCCCTATCCAAAATTCTCTTAATTCTTACAATTGAATTCCAATCTACTGCTTCCACTGGCAATTCATTCCATACTTGTACCCCTCTGATTTCCCTTAAATATTTCACCTTTACCCATACACCTATGACTTCTAATTCTAATCTCACCCATTCTCAGTGGCAAAAGTCTGCATGCATTCACTCTATCTGTCCCCCTCATGATTTTGTATACTTCTGTAAAATCACCCCTCATTCTCCTATGCTCTGGGGAAAACAGTCATAATCAATTCAACCTTTCCCTATAACTCAGCTCCTCAGGTTCAAGCAATGGTTGTTTAAATTTTTTCTTATCTCTTTCAAGATTATTAATATCTTTCCTGCAGGTAGGTGACCAAAACTGCACACCGGACTCCAAATTCAGCCTCACCAATGACATATACAACTTCAACATAACATTCCATATTCTGTATTCAGTGTCCTGATTTATGAAGCCCAATGTGCTAAAAGCTCTCTTTGTGACCCTGTGATCCCAATTACAAGGACTCATGAAAATTGTTTTATTTAGCACATTTCATTTTCTTTTATAGATTATAGAAACTTATTTAGCTGCATCCTGATGTATTTGTGATATTTTGTTGATTGGGTGCCATATTCCCTGCTCTGTGATTGCGACAAAGAAGGAGGCAATTCAGCCCAACAGTACTGTTTGCTCTCAGAGCAAACTCATACCTCCCTCCTGCACCGTATTTCCCTGTGCAAGCCACCCCTGAATTACAAATGACCAACATATGAATTCCCCCCCCATGTACAGATACCCCTACATACAAATGAGCTCCCTAAATTTTATTAAATTCAGAAGTCCAACATGCATGTGTTTGTTCCTATGCATGGCAGAACTATTCTTTCTCTCTCTCTCTCTCGCTCGCTCTCTCTCTCTCTCTCTCCACTTTTTGTTATTGTTCTTCCCTTTCAGTCTGATGTGCTTTTTGATGCCATTCACTGCAATACTGTGGGGATGTGGTTGCTATGTCTTGTGTGTTTTTTTAATGTATTTTCCAACTTGTGGACAAAACTGACTTCAGAATCAGGTTCAATATCACTGACATATGTTGTGAAATATGTTGTTTTGCAGCAGCAGTACTTTGCAATACATAATATAAACTATAAATTCCAACAAGAAATATATAATTAAGAAATTAAGTTAAATAAGGGGAGCAAAAAGAACAAAAAAAAATTTTTGTCCATTCAGGAACCTGTCAGCGGTGGGGAAGAAGCTATTCCTAAAACATTGAACGTGCGTCTTCAGGCTCCTTGATGGCAGCAATAAGAATTGGAACTAGTTTGTTACTTGGCGATGGCCGAGAGCCTGCTCTTTCACACATGTCCATTGAGACCTCCTGATTCTGCTTCCACACATCAACACCTGTGGGCAACTGATACCCGTCTTTAGGATGTGGCAGCAAAGGGGAGCTGGGGGGTGGGGGGGTCCTGCAGTCACAAGGAGAATATTTTATCTGCACACAGGTCAGGATTGAACCTGGGTCTCTGGAGCTGTGAGGCAGCTGCAGCACTTGCAGAGTCAAAGTGCTGCCTCCAGTGGGAATCAGAGCAGCCGTAACTTTTATCTTTGATAATTTGCTCATCTACTCACAGCTCATCTGTCAGCTCAAATCTCTGCAGTCATCCAGCTGTGGTTCACGTTGTGGAATCCTGGGGAACCTGAGAGATTTGCTGCAGCCAGGACGAGGCTTTTGCTGTTCAGTTTCTCCTTGAGATCTGGACTGTAGCTGCTGGCTTTGAAAGGATTGCTTGTTTTTTTTAAATCGGGATCAAATGTCAGCAAGCTGATCATGCCATGAATGTAACTCCAACAGAGTTCAATAATCAATGTTGATTTAGCAAATGGAGCAGTACAGGCCCTTCAGCACACAATGTCTACACTAAACATGATGCCATATTAAACTAATCCCTTCTTCCTGAGCATACCCTGCACATTCATGTACCTACCTAAAAGCCTTTTAGATGCCTCTATTATATCTGCCTCCTCCACCACCATTGGCAGTGCATTCCAGGCACCCAAAACTCTCTGTAAGAAAACATGCACCATACATCTCCTTTGAATTACACCCTACCCTTCACCTTAAAGCTATACCCTTTACAATTTGACATTTCTACCCTAGGACAGAGAATCTGACCATTTACCTTATCAATGACTCTCAGAATTTTATTAACTTCTGTTAGTTCTCAGATCCCACCACTCGTGAAAGAACAACCCAAGTTTGTTCAAAGTAAATTAATTATCAAAGTGTGTTTTTGTCACCAAATACTCCCCTAAGATTTATTTTCTTGCAGGTGTCAACAGTAGAACAACAGAATCAATGTAAAACTGCACACAAAGCCTGGCAAGTAACCACTGTGCAAAAGAACACAAGCTATACAAATAGGAGAAAAAAATAATAATAATAATGATCTTGTTTTAAAATATAAGCTCATAAAAGACACCATACCTGACCATAAATACAAGCCTGATCCAATTTTAGAGTCAGAGTCCTACAAATTATATTATGACCGATCACTTATTACAGATAGGACAAACCATAATAACCATCCGGATATAATAATACAGGATAAACAAGCAAGAACAACTTCATAGATATAACTATTCCAAATCCACATAACTTACTGAAATCAATAAGTGAAAAACACCAGAAAAATGCTGAATTAAAAGAGGAAATTGAAAGACCATGGGACATGAACAGGATATACATTGTCCCAATAGTAATATCTACACTGGTATCATCCCAAAGCCACTATATAATAGCCTTAAACCATTAAGCCTAGACAGCAATATTTATGTAAACCTACAGAAAACCACAATACTAAATACAGTACCACTAGAATAGTTCAAATTGAGAAATTACTTGACTATGACCATACCTCAGGTTGTACCAGCTTGAGCTGAGAAATAATTAAAATATAGAAATAATCATAAATAAATCATTATGAGAACATGAATTGCAGAGTCCTTGGAAGTAATTCCATAGGGATTTGTTCAATGACTGGTTCAGTGTTGAGGTGAGTGAAGATGTCCATGCAGGTCCAGGAGCCTGATGGTTGTAGGGTAATAACTGTTCCTGAACCTGGTGTGTGGGTTTTAAGGCTCCTGTACCTCCTTCCTGATGGTAGCAGCACCCTTATACTCTCTCATTCAGGGCAGCATTCTGGTAAACCTCTGAACTCTCTCCAAAGTCTGCACTTTTATCCTATAATCATTTGCAAAAGTCAGCAATTCAATAGTTAAGTTTACCTTGATAAAGAGATTTGCTTTATTTGTCACATGTGTATCAAAACATACAGTGAAATGTGTCATTTGCATCAGTGACCAACACAGTTGAGGATTTTGCTGGGGGCTTCCAGCACTAACACAGCTATAACTTACTAACTCCAAACTGTTTTTTTTTAAGAGGAAACCAACTCATTCACGGGGAGGTAGCTCATACTCCTTACAGGCAGCAGTGGGAATTAAACCCCAATCACTGAAAGCTGCTGGTGTAAAGCATAACTCTAACCACTATGCTACTGTGCTGCCCTTATTTGATTTTCAAGTTGTCAAATCCATCCAATTAACCACAGTAGAGTCTACTGTTAGTACACCTGGAGGGAATGTGTCTGGATCTGTAATCTGGGTATCCTGGGTGGCATTTGTGCCCAGGGACTTGCATATATAGTGAGCTTAAATCAGATAAACGAGTTGGGAAGCTTAGAGTTTCCAGATTATCATAATTAACCTCACCAGCAGTGGAGCAGCAGAACATTTCTTCGGCACACCAAGGTGAACAATTTTGAAATGATCACATGTTCAACTTCAGAGCAGTAATTAACCATGTCATTTGCAAAATCAAGTTTGTTACCACTGACATATGTCGTGAGATGAGTTGCTTTGCAGTATCAGTACAGTGCAAGACATAACAGAATTACCATGAGGTACAATAAAACATAAGTAGAACAAAGAAAGAGCAAAGTATGAGGTAGTGCTCATGGACTGCTCAGAAATCTGTGACAGAGGAGGAAGCTGCTCCTGTACCTCTACCTTGATGGTGTAATGAGAAGAGACCAGGTCCTGGGTGGTGAGGGTTCTTAATGATGGATCTTTTGGCATTTATAGTGCAAATGGAAGCCCTACATTAGGTCATTCTGTGTCAAACACCTCAACCTCAACACTCAGCACTCTGTCCAAAGAATCAGAATCAGGTTTACTACCACCGGCATGTGTCGTGAAATTTGTTAACTTAGCAGCAGCAGTTCAATGCAATACATAATATAGAAGAGAAAAATAAATAAATAAATCACTCAATTAATTACAGTACATGTATATTGGATAGATTAAAAATCATGCAAAAACAGAAATAATATATATTAAAAAGGTGAGGTAGCGTTCATGGGTTCAATGCCTCTTTATTGCACCAACATTCTACCCAATGTCTATTTTGCGTTGAGACCCTTCGTCAGGACTAACGGAAAAAAGAGATAGTAAGAGATTTGAAAGGGGGAGAGGGAGACCTCCTTCCCTTCTTACCCCATCCTAATTTTTATTATATATATTTTTTTCTCTCCCTCTCGCTATAACTCCTTGCCTGTTCTCCATCTTCCTCTGGTGCTCCCCTCCCCCTTTCTTTCTTCCAAGGCCTCCTGTCCTATGATACTGTCCCTTCTCCAGCCTTGTATCTCTTTTGCCAATCAACTTCCCAGCTCTTGGCTTCATCCCTCCCCCTCCTGTCTTCTCCTATCATCTTGGGCCTCCCCCTCCCACTTTCAAATCTCTTACTATCTCTTTTTTCCGTTAGTCCTGACGAAGGGTCTCGACCCGAAACGTCAACTGTACTTCTTCCTATAGATGCTGCCTGGCCTGCTGCGATCGACCAGCATTTTGTGTGTGTTGCTTCTATTTTAAAGATCCTGGATTTGCCACTGAAAGTGTCTAACAGTCTAAGGAGCAAAACTTTCCTTATTGTGGGCATACTATGTTTGTGCTGGAAATATGCCAACACCTGTGGGCTGTCCCCAGCATGCCTTTGGTTCTGTTGGTTGTTAACAGGCACAGTGGATTTTACCAGGGCACTGCGTATGCAGGGCCCTCAGCCTTGTCAATGATCCCCACCCCCAATCCATCCAACAGTCTCTTCGATCCCCTACCATCAGGCAGGTAATACTGTAGCATTAAGACCAGGACTGTTTGGATGGGAAACAGCTTCTTCCCTCAGGCCATGAGACTATTGAACTCCCTGCCAGCAGGCAGGTCTCACCACATATGAAGCAACAGTAATGTTATATTGTTTACTTCTTGTAACGTAAATGCACATTATTATTTGTTAATTTATTTGTGGTAATATTATTTATGTATTGTGATTTAATTATACGTATTGTGTTGTGCACCTTGGTTCAGAGGAATATTGTTTTGTTTGGTGGTATACATGTGTGCAGTTGAAATGACAATAAACTTGAACTGTATGTTTCCTGTCTATATGATCAATAAATCAGAATTGTTTTCTCAAAGTATAGTGGAGATAAGAATGATTCAATTCTCCAAACTGTGCCTTATCAACTAGTTCATAATATTTAGATGTTCCCCAAAAGGTGTGTGTTCATTCAGCAAGGAAAATAATCAGAAATACAAATAATCAGAAGAATTTCTGGGCAAATAACCTTTCACATCGGGACAATTCACAAGCAAGATTATGTGTGATATTCTTTTAAATATCATTCATATACATTGGCTATCTGCCAATCTCTTGCTGTGCTAGTTTATTACACAGTAATAAAATGTACAGATGACATAGTATTGTAGGCACAGCACAGCCACTATCAGGAGTTTGTACATTCTCCCCATGACCGTATAGATTTCCTCCAGATGCTCTAGTTTTCTCACACATTCCAAAGATATATGGTTCGGGTTAGTAGGTTGTGTGCATGCTATGTTGGCACCTGAAGCATGGTGACACTCGCAGGCTGCCCTCAGTATTGGTTGTTAACACAAATTATGCATTTCACTGCATGTTTTGAGACAAGTAAAGTTAATGTAAAAATTAAAGATCTTTCATCTTTACATTTGGATGTAGGAAGCAGTTGAAAATGAGCTACTCTTGTTTTCCTGAAATTTTTTTTGCTAACATTTACTTCACAACTGTGAAACTATGCCCAAGTGATAGAATCTCTTTATCCCACGACACTTTTTTCCCATTGAGAAAACATACAGACAGTCTGTTCTGATTCTAAATCTCTGCCTGATAACCCTGATATCTCTTGGACAATCCACATTGACATGCTGGAATACTACAAAGCGATATTTGAAGATTACTTAAATCAGGCAGTGGTGACTCATCACGTAACAGTATGACACCTAATAGTAATGATGGTAAAACAAAGCACAACCAATACTGTGAAGGTTATACAGTGGCACCTTTGAAACTAGTAAATAGTTTTGCAAATTCACATAAAAATTTACAACTTTGCATTCAAATAACTACTTGGAAACTTTGCAATAACACAGTGTGACTTGATGCATTCAGATTAAGGTTACATTTTCCCTCTGATGAAGAAATCTATTTTCATGTCCGCTCATCAGAACATTCTCCTGGCGTCAGCCCACGATTGACTCACGAGGTCTTTAATTTCTTCTCGGTATTCATTTAAATACAATTCCTGAGAGCATACTTTTGATGGAGAATTTGTTTTTATTTATTGTGCAAATTTCACATTGTAAATTTAAAAACAGTGAGTTGTCAGGGAAAATCTCCACATGGGAAATGAATTTTGTTTGAGTGCGTGTACAGTATTTGCGCATTAAGTTATGAGAGACAGTGATGCACTCTGGAAAGATTGTGGAGGAATGTGTGAATGGTGTTTTCAAAAGAAATTGGATATGTGACTTGAAGAGAAATACATTAATAGGAGAAAGAGAGATACGGTGAGCACGATTCAATAACCGCGCTGTTAGCAGACTGGTTAGCTGTGTGTAGAAGAGTTAAGCATTATGCTGATGAAGGATGAACAAATGGGAAAAAAATTAGAACAGGGAGGGCCATTTGGTCCTTTGAGCCTGTTATGTTGTCAGTCAAGATCATGGGTAGACTACCTCAGTGCCAGTTTTTTGCACTATCCCCATATAGTTTTGATTGTTTTAGTTTTGAAAGATCCATTAACCTCTGTACTGACTGGGCCTTCATCATCTTCTGCATGGAGAAAATTTTCCTCAGTACAGTTACGTACTCTCTGGCTGATCATAACACTTGGTTCTGGAGTTCTTCAAATTCAAAGTAAATTTATTTATGAAGTACATATATGGCGCCATATACTACCCTGAGATTCATGTTCTTTCTGGTTTTCACAGGAAAATTGAGAGATACTGTAGAATTTATGAAAATCTATAAATAAGAAAGACTGACGAACATTTGCAAAAGACAGATTTTTCATATAATAAAAATTGTAAATAAATAATACTGAGTTGGAGAACCTTTGAAAGTGAATCAATAGGTTATGGAATTAATCTAATGTTGAGGTGAGTGAAATTATTCATGTCAGTTCAGGGGCCTAATGGTTGAAGGGTAATAACTGTTCCTGAACGTGGTGGTGTGAGACCAAAACCTTATGCCCGATGGTAGTGGCAAGAAGAGAAGCATGGTCTGGGTAGTGGTGTATCTGATGATGGATGCTGCTTTTGTTTGGCGGTGATCCTTGTAGATGTGCTCAATGATGCAGAGGCTTCTCAACCAGAAGAAGGCCTTACCCTGTCAAGCCATGCAAGTCTCAATGAGATACCTGTTCACTCTATACTAGTTCACTCGTTCCTTTTCCACAAGCTGGCCAACCCTGAACTTCTGTGGGGAATTTGAGCAGCACTTCATTTTTGGCAAAAATGTGCTTTTTTTAGGTGAGGAAATTAAGGTGACACATAATACTTCAGATGTGGTCTTAATACTTAAGGCAGCTTTACTCCTGGATTTCAGTCCTCGTTATAAAGGCTGCTATAAGTTTGCTTCTGAATTATTGCATCTCTTGGATCATCAACATTCCCAGAAGCAGAATCGGGTTTATTGTTGCTGACATTATGTCATGAAATTTGTTGTTTTTTGGCAACAGTATAGTGCAATACATAAAAATTACAAAAAGTTACAGTAAGAAATATGAAAAAAGCGTACAATTAGCAAAGACAGAAATAGTAGGTTAGAGCATATAAAATAAAACACAACTTGTATGTGTGACAATAGCTTGACTTTGAATAGCTGGAGCTCATGCACCAGTCCCTGATTACCTCACTAGTTACCGCTTGCTAACCTGAGAATAATCAGGTTATGCCCATTCTTTGCTTTCTGCCCTTTTACCAATCCTTTACCCCCAATTGCACGCACTCCAAAACTTGTTCACCAAACTTCAAAGACCTCATCACATCAAACCCTTCAGGTTCAGTGGTTACCCCTTATCAATTCTGTCAGTCACGTCGTTAGCAGATTAGTTGAATAAGATTTTCCTTTCATAAATTCAAGCTGGCAATGATCTATCATGTTATTTTAGCGTTCGTTCAGGTGCCTGTGTGCACCATTGCTTTGAAATGTGAAAGAAAGATAAAATCACCAAATTGATGTGCAAAGATTAAATGCTGCTATACAAAATTATTTTAAAAGTAGTAGATCTTTTTGTCACCCTCACTTGATACTTTGTGGATCATCTTTATCCAAGTTGTTTAAAAATATTGCTGCTAAGTACCTTTATTCTACTCTGTAAAGTTAGTCTGCTCAGCATGATTTATTTATTGTTAATACTTTTCTGTATTTGCAAGGTTTGTCTTTTGCACATTGACTGTCAGTCTTTGTGTGTAGTTTTTGATTAATTCCATTGTATTTCTGTTCTAATATGACTGCCTGCAACAAAATTAATCTCAGAGTAGTATGTGGTGACACATACGTACTTAAATAATACATATACTTTCAACTTTGAAATCTTTGCAAGATTTATGATTCAAGTTTGTTTATCACATGGACGTCGAAACATGCAGTGAAATGTGTCATTTGCATTTTTGGTTTTGCAGTCTATTGCTCCTTGGCATTCATCTGACTAGATTATAAGAAATTTCTCTCTACAGTGAGTATGCATGGATCTTATTTCCATACACATGGTTGAGGAATGTAAGCAGCTTCTTTCTGGGAATGCAGTGTTTCAAAGCCTTATTAAACCAGTATTGGAAGTGAACAACGTTGCTCAGATCCATCAGTGATCCTTGCGGACGTATTCTCAGGATTTAGATTGCCTGTCGGGAAGTTTAGAGTGGAGGTTCTCCAACGAGCAGAAGGTAAAGTTATCCATAGTTGCCTCTGGCCTTTGCAGCTGATGACACCAATTTTAATCGCTTCAAACATGAGAAGTGAGGCGAGCCTTGAAAAATGCATTACGCTGGTATAGTTTCTGTATTCATATTGTACAACAGGCGCGTGTTTGGGGGCAGAAGCAAATTGTAAAATGCTCAACAATATTGCAAAATGTACTGAAATACAATGTGGTAGTAGGGATTGTGGGTTTTTTTACTCAGTGTTTCCGTGGATCCTATTCTGTATAGCCATTTTAGACATTAAAATAGTGCTAAATATTTCAAATTTTTTTAAAGGAAGACGGGAATGGAAATGAGGGAGTTTGACATGTTGCTTACATTAAGTAATACAGTATCTATGACATGTGAACTGATGTACTTGGATTCTTGTACCAAGTATATATTGCTTCACTAATTTACAGTAATCATGCCTCAGGAACTAGCATCTCTCAGCTGGAGTTGCTTTAGAGCTGATAACAAGATGTTTCTGAAGAAAATTTAGTCAGTAATTATTGTTTACGATAAAGTAAAATTATAATCATTTCGTTTGGAGCTGCTAGTATGCTTTTTGGGACTGATTTTGTCATCATATGGCAAGTATTAAGGCTTGCAACAACCAACTAACTAATGAAACAATTATTTACTTTAACCGAAGCTGAATACTGCAGATGTTTTTGGCCAGCTCAAAAACCACAAGAATAGCACTGTAGTAGCTCACTGGATTACATTTCAATGAGTATCTACATTAAACAGCAGTCTCCCTCAACAATCCATGCATCAGACTAGTAAGTCTGTGTACAGGACATTCTTTCTGTGCTATTGACTTACAAAAGGTTCGTACTCCTGAAAGGAAAGGATTCCTCCCTTTATTGAGGAGGAAACTAGAGAGCCTACCTTCTGCAGCCATTGCGTATTGTTTTCCATAATATTTTCAAGTAGCTGAAGCCTTTGCACAGAGCCACCATTATCTGTTTCAGGAGAATCTCTTTGCACTGTGTTAGCCACAACATGATTTGCCATTGAGCGACAGTTGTCCACCTCAGGAAGCAAGAAGGTATAGCTGCAAGGTCCATGCTGAATTTGATAATGTCTTTTTCCAGTGTTATCCATAGTCTTGTGAAACCCAGTTCCCAAGGAAAGACTGCAGCTGAAGAAAAACAGAGATGAAATCAACATTTTCTGTGTCTGTTCTCAGTCTAGAAAGTCCTTTGTATATTAAGTGCAACCAAAAGATATCTTTTTTTAAAATCTGTCAGAAGAATTTTTTTCAGTTGTGCTGTTTTTATCCTCTGGAATTCTGTGGTGAAATTGCCAAGTACAAAGCACTGTGAACTATTGCTGCTTGATGTTCTGTCAAAGCTGGAGTAATAAGGTTTCTGTATTACTTCCTGTAGCCTTTCAGTCTGTGTTGCGCAGGCAGAGACAATGCTGTAAAGCAAACATAAATCCCCACTGGCGTCCTTTCCCGGCTTGAAAGTGCCCTTTTATCTGAAGTCTTACTGCACGTTTCTTCAAGCTGCTGTATCTAGCTCGGTAATTGCAGCGGTTTATGATGATGTGACAGGACTCTTACAAGTGCTGTATGTGTCCTCTGCCCTCTCAGGGCTGCCTGCTACCTTCCACTAGAGAGGCTACTCTGCAGACAACAGGGATACAGGAGTGTGGTTCTGGCCAGCCCACACCAAAACTCCAAAGACAGGCGATTAACCAATAACAGAGCCACTGGTAACTCCCTTTCAGTCCTTTGTGGGGACGTATGAATAGACAGAAGAAATCATTCTGGCTTCTCCAGGACTACGTGCTGTAGTACATTATACAGTCAGGAATTGAAGAGTGCACATTTCATGCATGTAGGTGAAAATGACTTGTACTATGAAATAACCAAAGCCTTTAACAATACTAAAAAAACAGTGCTCTGCACTTAAAAAAGAATCATAGGTTCATGTGCTGAAATGCTGTAGGTGAATTACAGCTCTTTTACCTGACTTAAATTCAGTTTTATGTGTGACGTGTCGTCTAATATGAAAATTCTTCACGTTAGACATCCCTCAGTGTACAGTTCCAATAATTAGCATCTTATTATCATTATAAGTCAGCACATTAGAGCCACAGAACACTACAGCACAGAAACAGGCCCTTCGGCCCATCTGGTCCATTTAAGTTAAAGTGAATGTGTTGCAACAAGATGGTGAATTTTTAGTCAAGTGTTACTCCTATCTAATTTATTTTAGATGCCAAGGAGGTGTTTTCTAGTAAAAATATAGTTGATTCATGAATGAGAAACTTAAAACTTTCTTCTGAGAAATCTGCACTTCGCTCACTTCTGAGAGAGAAAAGCTGCTCTCAGCTGTGGCTTTTTGACATCCTTCTCGGCAATCAATTTAGTTTTTTATCAGCTCAAGCGCATTTATAATGGGCAAGCAAACCTTTATAGAAATGTTTTTGGTTTAACTAATTAATTAAACTATGAGCGATATCAAAACATCACTTAGTTTAAAACACTGGAGTAATTGTTAAAATCAGTTCATATAAGGCTTTGAAACTCTGCCAAGCTGCAAATTATTATATGGGAATTGATTTTTTTTGCTGCATAAGAAGCGAAAAGGTCGGTTCACAGGGACCAGGCTGTTACCCTACATCCCAAAGTATTTTTTTAATTCACCTTCTGCTCTGCCATTGCTACTTTTTTCAGTACAATCATTCCAGTTAAGTGTTCAATTTTACCCCCTTCGGGGATGTGGCCCTTTGAGTGTCTGTGACACCGAGAGTGATTAATTTTCATGAAAAGACAATGAGTTGTGCACTCCTATGTTTGGAAGGTCTTGCACTCCAGTAGGAAAATTGATCTCCTCAAAATTTTAAGCTCAATTGCCAGACGGTCTTGCTTGGCAGCTTTGCTGAAGAATTTGTCCTCCTTTTCACAGAGGAAAGAAAGGGAAATATAAGCTTGATGTTGCTATGGATACTCATTTTCATCTTTCCTACATGAACAATTAAAAATTTCAAGATATTAAATCAAATACTTTCTGTAAATCTTAATGAAAATTCATGCACAAGATGTAGTGACTTTTATTAAAATAAAAACTTATAAATATTCACTATTGCAGCTTAAGGTGATGAATTTTGTTCTTGACAAATTAATTATAAACTTTGGAAGTATAAATGTTATGAACCTGGACCTAAGCATAAGACACAAACAGTCATATTCGAAGGAGCAGTGCATTACTAAACAATGCTTCATCTGCTAAATATATTGGTGTTGGCTGAATGTGGATGCATCTTAGAATGGAAAAATGGACATCCAGCTTTTTGTGTGTGTTGCTTGGATTTCCAGCATCTGGAGATTTTCTCTTGTTTGCGCCTTGTGGCTGTTAGTTTGAGATGTATTTAGAAAAGCTGCAGCAGCCAGGTTACTGATCTCACCATTATAATGTGAGGTCGCTTGGAAAAGATTCGCCAGTATTTTATTACCAACTGCAACAAGATTTAACAGTAGCATAGCAGTTAGCGTGATGCTAAAACAACTCAGGACGATGGAGTTCGAAGTTCAATTCTGATATCATCTGTTAGAGTTTTGTACGTTTCTCCCTGTGAATGAGTGGATTTCCACCAGGTGCACATTGATCATTGTAAACTATCCTATGATTAGGCTAGGATTAAGTAGGTGGGTTGCTGGGTGGTGCAGCTTTTTGGGCCAAAAGAGCCTGTTTCACGCCGTATTTCTAAATAAATAATTAAAATAAAAGACTTGTATTCATTTCCTAGCAATTTACAGCACGCCACCAAAGGGGTTGGGTTGCGGATCACTTCAAATACCTTACATATTCTTGAAAATACTTTTAAAACAGGAACTTGTGTTGCAAAAATCCTCGTTTTCATCTTAACTCTTTATATTTCTTTTGTCTCTGATGAACTGTGGGAGTTTTGTTTGCCTTTTATTGCTTTGTCTCAAATGCTGATCATGTTTTTCTTCCTGAATTTCACCTTTACTTGTTTGTAGAAGCATTTTCTTTGTAGACTGCTTTGGTAGCACAACAGACAGTCTTGGACTCTGCACAGAGTGCCATTTCATGTTGGATTTCATGCCCTGACTTTTATGTCTTACTGGAAGTGAAAAGGAGGAGAAATTAGTAATGAAAGCCTGAAGTACCAGTGCTTTAGTCTATGCTGCAATGTGAAACCTTAGAAACCTGCAAGGTCCTGGGGGACTGAACACGAGGAGTCAGTTTTGGAACTTGGGTTAAAATCTTTTGACCAACCTCCTACTTTCACATCTATTGAAACAAAATCTAATCCAGAATCTCAGTCACACAAGTATCATTTTTTTTATTTAGAGATACAGCACAGTAATGGGCCCTCGTGGCCCAATGAACCCACACCATTCAATTACACCCAAGTGACCACTTAACCTTCTAACCCTTATGTCTTTGGAATGTGGGAGAAACCAGAGCACCTGGAGGAAACCCATGGGGTCACAGGAAAAATGGATAAACTCTTTGCAGACAGTGCCAGAACTGAACCAGGGTCACTGGTTCTGTAATAGCGTTACGCAAGCCACTATACTACCATGAGATGCAAACACGAGGAATTCTGCAGATGCTGGAAATTCAAGCAACACACGTCAAAGTTGCTGGTGAACGCAGCAGGCCAGGCAGCATCTCTAGGAAGAGGTACAGTCGACGTTTCGGGCCGAGGCCCCTCGTCAGGACTAACTGAAGGAAGAGCTAGTAAGAGATTTGAAAGTGGGAAGGGGAGGGGGAGGGATGGAGCCAAGAGCTGGACAGGTGATTGGCAAAAGGGATGTGAGAGGATCATTGGACAGGAGGCCCAGGGAGAAGGAAAAGGGGGGAGGGGGGGGAAAACCCCAGAGGATAGGCAAGAGGTATAGTCAGAGGGACAGAGGGAGAAAAAGGAGAGAGAGAGAAAGAATGTGTGTATATAAATAAATCGGATGGGGTATGAGGGGGAGGTGGGGCATTAGTGGAAGTTAGAGAAGTCAATGTTCATGCCATCAGGTTGGAGGCTACCCAGACGGAATATAAGGTGTTGTTCCTCCAACCGGAGTGTGGCTTCATCTTTACAGTAGAGGAGGCCGTGGATAGACATGTCAGAATGGGAATGGGATGTGGAATTAAAATATGTGGCCACTCAGTGACGGCTTTATTAGGTACCATAGGGTGGTTGTAGATGGTCCTTTAACATCTGCCGGACGATGCTGAGGATGTTCTACGAGTCTGTGGTGGCCAGTGCGATCATGTTTGCTGTTGTGTGCTGGGGCAGCAGGCTGAGGGTAACAGACACCAACAGAATCAACAAACTCATTCGTAAGGCCAGTGATGTTGTGGGGATGGAACTGGACTCTCTGACGGTGGTGTCTGAAAAGATGCTGTCTAAGTTGCATGCCATCTTGGACAATGTCTCCCATCCACTACATAATGTACTGGTTGGGCTCAGGAGTACATTCAGCCAGAGACTCATTCCACTGAGGTGCAACACAGAGCGTCATAGGAAGTCATTCCTGCCTGTGGCCATCAAACTTATAACTCCTCCCTTGGAGGGTCAGACACCCTGAGCCAATAGGCTGGTCCTGGACTTATTTCCTGGCATAATTTACATATTACTATTTAACTATTTATGGTTTTATTAGTAGTTATTATTTATGATGCAACTGTAATGAAAACCAATTTTCCCCGGGATCAATAAAGTATGACTGTGACTCCCCCTTTTCCTTCTCCCTGGGCCTTCTGTCCCATGATCCTCTCATATCCCTTTTGCCAATCACCTGTCCAGCTCTTGGCTCCATCCCTCCCCCTCCTGTCTTCTCCTATTATTTGGATCTCCCCCTCCCCCTCCCACTTTCAAATCTCTTACTAGCTCTTCTTTCAGTTAGTCCTGACGAAGGGTCTCGGCCCGAAACGTCGACTGTACCTCTTCCTAGAGATGCTGCCTGGCCTGCTGCATTCACCAGCAACTTTGATGTGTGTTGCTGACACTACCATGATCCCTGTTTATCTGAAGGCTTCAGCAATCCATTGTGAAATGATCTTCAGTAATCATAACCCTGTGCTTATGTATATGGAAATGCTTATGTATAAAAAAATCTCTTTGACCCCTACCATTAGGCAGGAGGTACCATAGCATTAGGGCAAGATCTGTTAAGATTGGAAACCGTTTCTTTTCCCAGGCCATAAGACCACTGAACTCCCTGCCACCACCCAGGTCTCATCGCGTGTGAAGTGCCAGCAGTGTTATACTGTTCACTTTTTAACTTGCGTCATAAATGCAATGTATTATTTGCTATTTTATTTTAGTAATATTACTTTATGTGTTATGTGTGTGAGTTATATATACATTATTGTGCATCTTGGTCTGGAGGAACTTTGTTTCATTTGGTGGTATACATGTGTATGGTTTAATGACAATAAACTTGAACTTGAATATCATCCATTTGTCACAGGGATGATAGAAAAATGGAGGGATTAGTAAGGGGAAAGGGTCAGATTGATCTTAGAGTAGGTTCAAAGGGTAGCACATCATTGTGCTCTGTAGGATCTGTACTGTTCTATGTTCCACTCTCAGTGACTGCTTTATTAGGTACCATAGCGTGGTTGTAGATGGGGTGTATTATGCCTGGAAGTCTGTGACTAGTGGTATTCTTCGGGGATCTGTTGAGGAAACCCTGCTATGCAAGTTGATAGGGTGATTAAGAAGGCATGTGGTGCGTTGGCCCTCATAACTTGGATTGAGCACAAGAGCCACAAAGTAATGTTGCAACTCTATAAAACTCTGGTTAGACCACACTTGGAGTATTCTGTTCAATTTTGTCACTTGATTATAAAAAGGATGTGGAAGCTTTAGAGAGGATGCAGTGGAGATTTACCAGGAATCTGTCTGGATTACAGAGCATGTTTTATGAGGAGAAGTTGAGCAAGCTAGGGCTGTTCTCTGGAGTGAAAGACAATGACAGGAGACGATAGAGGGGTACATGAAGATTATGAGGCATAGATAGAGTGGTTAGCCAGTGGTTTTTACCCAGAGCCAAAATAGCAAATATGAGGGGCATAATTTTAAGGTGATTGGAGGGAAGTATGGGGGAGATGTCAGAGGTAAGTTTTTTTTTGCCTAGAGAGTGGAGGGTGCTCGGAATGCTCTTCCGGGGTGATGGTTGAGGCAGATATATTAGGGACATTTAAGAAACTCTTAGATAAGCACATGGATGATAGAAAAATGGAGGGTTATATGGGAGGGAAGGGTTGGATTGATCTTAGTGTAGGTTAAAAGGTCGGCACAACTTTGTGAGCCAAAGGATCTATATTGTGCGGTAGTGTTCTATATAAAAGTGAAGGTCTTCCAGCTATTAATGTAAGAAGTGTAATTCCTATTTTCAAAGCAACATAGCATACCTACAATTCACTAACCCTAACTCATACATCTTTAGAACATGGGAGGAAACTGGAACACTCGGGGAAACCCATGCCATCATGGGGAGAACATACAAACGCCTTGCAGACAGCAGCAGGAATTGAACAACAATCTTACAGCTTGTGCTGTAAAGCATTATACTAACAGTTGTGCTACTGTGCTGTCCATTTTAACAAAAACAGTTTGTCCATTTTTACAAAAGCAATGATACAGCCTGGATTAGAGGATATGAGATGAAAGGAGAGACTGGACAAATTTCGGTCATTGTCTCTGGAGCAGAGAAGGCTGAAGGGGGATCCTGCAAAAGTTAATGAGAGGGGCAGATAGAGAAGATAAAGTTTCTTTCCAGAGGTAGAAATACTAAGGGAAATGTGCTAGGCAAGTTTTGATTTTGCACAACAAATAGTGAATACTTGGAATGCGCTGTCAGGGTTGGCGGTGGAGGCAAAAAAGGCATTTAAAGGCATTTAAACAGACACATGAACGTGAAGGGATTGGGGTATGTGAATCATTTGCTGACAGATGGGATTAGTTTGATTTCGTATTATATATGGCACAGATAAACGGTCTGTTCCTGTGTTGTAACTTTGGAAATTGGATAAGTTATTTTCCACAGGCAGTAAGACTAATCAACACCTCTCCCCACTTACGCACCCTCCACACCACCAACCAGCACCACTTTATCATTTCCTGTACAAACACTCCTATTCTGAACATCACTTTGTGGATATTTTATATATATAAAATTTCATTTTATGGACTAATATTTATTGTGTTCTTCATCTTATTGAGTGTTTTCATGCTGCATCAGATCCGGAGTAACAATATTTCATTCTCCTTTACACTTGTGTACTGGAAAAGACATTAAACAATCTTGAATCTTGATCTTGAAATAGAATAAGTTTGATTTAGTTATAATGACTTTTTCAAGATTTATTAAGAATGCCTTGTAATTGTGATATGTTAGCCAAGAAAGTACTTAAAAACGTCATTTTTATAGCTATGGCTGCAGTGGGAAGTTTAAAGCAAATTAATGTTAATTCAGATTGAGTTTAATCTTGGTTGTTCCCAGAAAGATCAGCAAACTAAAATGTTTATGAAAACTATGTCGATATGTTAAAATGTAGTTCTGTTTTCTGCGTTGTTGATATGGCTATAAATTTTAGCATTAGGAGATGAAAAATTAGCGTTCCTCTACCCTGACTTGGAATGCCATTCTTTTATCATTACCTCGGTCATCAGATCACTCAACCAAATAGTGTTGTGGGAGCATCATCACTATGAGTTACCTGCACTCCTGGAGGGCAGTTTACAATGGACAATAAGTCAAGGATCAACTTTATTTGCCATATATACGTATTCACACGTATTAGGAATTTGCTGTGGTGCAACAAAAACCAACAACATTCAAAAATTCTGCCTTCCCCACCCCCTTTAACTTTTCTCCTCACTTCCCTATCACACCCCACCAGTGCCCCTCTTCCTTCCCTTTCTCCCAACACCTACTCTCCTCTCCTAGTAGATTCCTTCTTCTCCAGCCCTGAACTTTTTCCATCGATGACCTCCCAGCTTCTTACTTCATCCCCCTTTCCCCATCCTGCTTCCAGTTTGTACTCCTTCCCCTCTCCCCACCCACCACCTTATTATGACATCTCCCCCCTGCCCTCCCACACTTACTTTTCATTCCTGATGAAAAAGGATCTTGGCCTGAAACAAGGACTCTGTCCATTGACGATGCCTGATCTGTTGAGTTTCTCCAGCATTTTGTGTATGTTGCTCTGGATTATCAGCATCTGCAGAATCTCCTGTGTTTTACATTCAACAATTATAAGACTAAAGAACTAGATAGATTAAACTTGAAAGTTAAAATTAAAATAAATGTTGAATTGCCAGAAAACTGTACGAAATTATGGCTCTCTCCTTCTCTCTTTTGTGGGTCATTAACTGTAGCAAGTTAAATGATTTGCAAATTGCCATCAGTTTCTTCAAATTTTATTTAGAAAGTGGGAACACTGTCACAGTCACATGGAGAATGATGTCTTTATTTGTTATATGTACATCAGATCATGTAGTGAAATGGATTGTTTGCGTCAAGGATGTGTCAGGGGTCAGGGAAGCAGCTGGCAAGTTTTGCCACGATTCTAGTGCCAACCCTAACCCGCATGTACTAGGAATGTGGGAGGAAACCAGAAGATGCGGAGGAAACCTATACATTCTATGCAGTCACAGGTTGAATTTACAAATTTCTTACGGATAGTGGCAGAAATTGAATCACGGTCTTACAGCTGGCACTGTAAAGCATTATACTAACCACTACGCTACCATGCTGGCTTGTTAAAGCAAAGGTTGGAATTTTGGTTGTTATTGCACAACAGTTTTAAATTAAAGACAGCTGGAACCAGAAGTAAATGCCTCAAGGTGAAGGAGAACTCCTTTAAAAAAAAATGAATGCCTTCATGTTTGAAGACCATCTCTGGTTGTATTCCATTTTATCAACTCTGTTTCTGACAGTCAATTTGCATCAGAATAAAACTTGGTACTGCCTGAGCTGAGTCAATGTCCGAAAGTGTATCAGCCATTGAGGTAGCAGAGGGACCCAGAGGAATCTATTTTGTTCATAGTGTATACAAAATTATGAGGGATATAGATAGGGTAAATGCAAGCAAGCTTTTGCCACTGAGATGGGATGAAACTAGAGCTAGAGATTTTTTCTTGCTCTCTTTTTTGGATTACTTAGTTAATTTAATTTTTCATTTTCTTATTGTAATTTTAGTTTTATTTTATTATTATATATTGTAATGTATTGCTGCTGCAAAACAACAAATTTCACAACAAGTGCCAGAGATAGTAAACCTGAGGTTTACTGAGGTTCTGAGGTTAAGAGTGAAAAGTAAAATGTTTAAGGGGAACATGGGGGAGAACATCTTCATGCAGAGGGTGGTGAGAATGTGGAACAAGCTGCCATTGGAAGTGGTGGATGTGAATTTGACTGCAATATTTAAGAAAAATTTGGATAGGTGAATGGAAAGTTATGTTCTAATAGTTTGGCACAGACTAGATGGGCCAAAGGGCCTGTTTCTGTGCTGCAGCATTCTATGACTCTATGGAAACCCAGGAGCTGTTTCCTCAAATATGCCTGTATGCAAGCTATGCACTGACAGGAAAGACACCATTGAGCGATAGAGGGAACACTTCTGTAACCTTCTGAACCAACAAGGTGCAGCTGACTGCAATGCATGTGAAAGGCTCACAACTAGACCAGTAAGAGAAGAGCTATGTGGACTCATCACTATGACAGAACTTAATAAGGCTTTAAAAGATACCAGAAGTGATAAAGCACCTGGGCAAGACGGCATTCCAACAGTGCTGAAGCAAGGTGGTCCTGCTCTGAAGACTGAACTATTGAACCTATATAATGCTTGCTCGCAGAGTCATTGTCTCCCTCAGGACTTCAAAGATGCACTGATAGTCACCATCTACAAGAAGAAAGGCGACCGTAGTGTTTGTGGAAACCACCGAGGAATCTCCCTTTTGTCCACAGCTGACAAGATTATGGCGAAGATACTGCCTCAAGATCATCTCAGAAGATGTGCTTTCTGAAAACCAATGTGGCTTTAGGGCTGGAAGAGCAACCACTGACAGGATTTTTACTTTGAGGCAACTCCAGGAGAAGGCGGTAGAACAGCAGCAGCCATTGTACATTGTCTTTGTTGAGTTCTCACAGGCATTTGATACGGTGGACAGAGAAACACTCTGGGAAGTGCTCAAAACTTATAGCTGTCCAGGTAGGCTGGTTACGATGATCAAGTTGTTTCATGAGAACATGTGTGGCGAAGTATCTATCGGAGGAGACATCAGTGAAGCTTCACCATCAATCACACGGTAAAACAGGGATGCATTCTTGCTCCAACTTTGTTCACACTATATCTTGCTGCAGTTTTGGAAATAATGGACCATAATTTGGACAAAGGTGTGTACATCAGGACTTGCTCAGATGGAAAATTGTTCAACCTGTCAAGACTCAAAGCCTCAGCCAGATGAAGAGAGATATGTGTCAGAGAGCTTCTATAGGCAGATAACTCAGCCCTGGTTGCTACTGATGTTCATATGATTCAAGAAATTGTAGACCGCTTCTCGTTTGCTGCCACTCTTTTTGGCCTAAGAATCAATGTCTCCAAAACCGAACTTCTGTACCGACCTCCTCCTCTGTGTAGTCCCAGTGAGACCCAACCACCAGTCATATCGGTTAATGGAGTAGCACTGAAATGTTCTGACTCTATCACATACTTAGGAACCGCTGTGACCAACACCAACTCATCAGATCTGGAATGTTGAGAGGACAATTCAATCAGCTACAGAAGTCTTTGGTGCTTTGCAGAAGCAACTTTGGTCTCGCCACGACATTAAAATGGCAACCAAGGTCAAAGTGTATAACACAGCTGTTTTACCATCTCTGCTTTATTCAACTGAAATGATGACATTGTATTAGAAGCACATCAAGAAATTGACCAAGACACAACACAGTTATTTACTCCAAATATTATACGTCAAGTGGCAAGAGAGGGTACCAGATGTGGAGATGCTCAAACGTGCTGGGACAGTCAGCGTAGAATCGCTCATTACAGCTTCTCAGCTGTGTTGGACTGGTCATGTCACAAGAATGAGCAAAGATCGTTTACCCTGTTTTCTATGGCGAGCTACGTGAAGGAAAGAGGAAGCATGGTGGTCGGAAGCTGCACTACAAAGATGTGCTCAAGCACCACATGAAGAACACTGACATGAACGTCAACACCTGGGAGAAAGATGCTTTGGACAGAAGAAGTTGGCACTGCGTTGTCAAGAAGTCTATCTCAGACTATCGAGGAGAAAAGGCAGAAGAAGTATGAAGTAGGTTATGAACACAGACATTCAGTGCTAGACTAGTCAAATCACAAATGCAACCGTTGTGGGAGACAGTGCTGATCCAGTGCTGGTCTTGTGGCCCATAAACGTGCCTGCAGAGACTACAGAGACTCAGCACAGTCAACATCGAAATCGATGGACAGCCAGAGAAGAATAGTTTGGCACAGACTAGATGGGCCAAAGGGCCTGTTTCTGCGCTATAGCGTTCTAAAACTCTATGGAAACCCAGGAGCCACTAAGGAGCACCAGGCCATTGTCCCCCACACCATCACCGACTTTATCCGCTCAAGGGATCTCCCATCCACTGCTACCAACCTTATAGTTCCCACACCCCGCACTTCCCGTTTCTACCTCCTACCCAAGATCCACAAACCTGCCTGTCCTGGTAGACCTATTGTCTCAGCTTGCTCCTGCCCCACTGAACTCATTTCTGCAAACCTCGACATGGTTTTATCCCCCCCTTCTTCAATCCCTTCCTACCTATGTTCTTGACACTTCTCATGCTCTGAAACTTTTCGATGATTTTAAGTTCCCTGGCTCCCACCGCTTTATTTTCACCATGGTTGTCCAGTCCCTATATACTTCCATCCCCCATCAGGAAGAGCTCAAAGCTCTCCACTTCTTTTTGGATTCCAGACCTAACCAGTTCCCCTCTACCACCACTCTACTCCATCTAGCGGAATTAGTCCTTACCATTAGTAATTTCTCCTTTGGCTCCTCCCACTTCCTCCAAACTAAAGATGTTGCTATGGGCACCCGTATGGGTCCTAACTATGCGTGCCTTTTTGTTGGCTTTGTGGAACAATCTATGTTCCAAATCTATTCTGGTATCTGTCCCCCACTTTTCCTTCGCTACATCGCCGACTGCATTGGCACTGCTTCCTGCACGCATGCTGAGCTCGTTGACTTCATTAACTTTGCCTCCAACTTTCACCCTGCCCTCAAGTTTATCTGGTCTATTTCCAACACCTCCTTCCCCTTTCTAGATCTTTCTGTCTCTGTCTCTGGAGACAGCTTATCCACTGATGTCTACTATAAGCCTACTGACTCTCACAGCTATCTGGACTATTCCTCTTCTCACCCTGTTTCTTGCAAAAATGCCATCCCCTTCTTGCAATTCATCTGTTTCCACCGCATCTGCTGTCAGGATGAGGCTTTTCATTCCAGGACGAGGGAGATGTCCTCCTTCTGAAAGGGGCTTCCCTTCCTCCACCATCAACTCTGCTCTCAAACACATCTCTCCCATTTCACGCACATCTGCTCTCACTCCATCCCCCCGCCACCCCACTTGGAATAGGGTTCCCCTTGTTCTCACCTACCACCCCACCAGCCTCCGGGTCCAACATATAATTCTCTGTAACTTCCACCACCTCCAACGGGATCCCACCACTAAGCACATCTTTCCCTCCCCCTGCCCCCCCCCCGCTTTCTGTAGGGATCGCTCCCTACGTGACTCCCTTGCCCATTCATCCCCCCCATCCCTCCCCACTGATCTCCCTCCTGGCACTTATCCTTATAAGTGGAACAAGTGCTACACATGCCCTTACACTTCCTCCCTCACCACCATTCAGGGCCCCAGACAGTCCTTCCAGGTGAGGCGACACTTCACCTGTGAATCGGCTGGGGTGATATACTGCATCCGGTGCTCCCGATGTGGCCTTCTATATATCGGCGAGACCCGGCGCAGACTGGGAGATCATTTCCCTGAACATCTACGCTCTGTCTGCCAGAGAAAGCAGGATCTCCCAGTGGCCACACATTTTAATTCCACGTCCCATTCCCATTCTGATATGTCTATCTACGGCCTTCTCTACTGTAAAGATGAAGCCACACTCAGGTTGGAGGAACAACACCTTATATTCTGTCTGGGTAGCCTCCAACCTGATGGCATGAACATTGACTTCTCAAACTTCCGCTAATGCCCCACCTCCCCCTCATACCCCATCCAATTTATTTATATACACACATTCTTTTTCTCTCTCTCCTTTTTCTCCCTCTGTCCCTCTCACTATACCCCTTGCCCATCCTCTGGGTTTTTCCACCCCACCACCCCCCGCCTCTTCTTTCTTCCTGGGCCTCCTGTCCCATGATCTTCTCAGATCCCTTTTGCCAATCAACTGTCAAGCTCTTGGCTCCATCCCTCCTTCTCCTGTCTTCTCCTATCTTTTAGGATCTCCCCTCCCCCTCCCACTTCCAAATCTCTTACTAGCTCTTCTTTCAGTTAGTCCTGGCGAAGGGTCTCAGCCCGAAACGTCGACTGTACCTCTTCCTAGAGATGCTGCCTGGCCTGCTGCGTTTCTCGCATTAAAGACGTAAAAAATGCTGTCATAAGAGATTTTTTACATTACTCAACAAATAATATGTAATCAACACACACTGCTGGAGGAACTCGTTAGGCCAGGCAGCATTTATGGAAAAGAGTATCGCCGACGTTTCGGGCCAAGACTCTTCATCAGAACTCCTGAGGAAGGGTCTCAACCCAAACGTTAACTGTATTCTTTTCCATCGATGCTGCCTGACCTGCCAAGTTCCTCCAACATTTTGTGATTCTTGCTTGGATTTCCAGCATCTGCAGCTTTTCCCTTGATTGTGAAATAATGTGTAATGACAACTTCCTAGCGTTTCTCTGCCTTTTCCAGAAAACTGAATCTTTATAAAAATGTATGTATCAAGGCACATTCTTGAAACTTGGACAAAGTTCTACAAATCTGAACAATTGGCACAAATCTTAAACATGGACTGTTCAGGTTAATTGTAAACATTTAACAAGCATTTAGAGTCACAGAACACAAAAGGCCCTTCACATGTCTAGCACATGCTGAACTATTATTCTGCCTAGTCCATTCAACTTGGACCTGGACCAGACCCCTCCATACCCTTCCCAACCATGTACCTATCCAAACTTCTCTTAAATGTTGATATCAAATCTGCATTCACCACTTCTGCTGGCAGCTCATTCCACACTCTCACCACCCTCTCAGTGAAGAAGTTCCCCTCATCTTCCCCTTAAATATTTCACCTTTCACCCTTAACCTCTGAATTCTAGTTCTAGCCATTTGATTAATAACTTGATCAATTTCAAAATTTCAGTGGATTCTTTGCACGTTATTAAATTAAAGAAGTCTTAAAAAATAAGTGTCACATATTTCTGTGCAAAATTCCATGTGTATTTGATAGGATCACGGAGAGCAAATTTGCACAAATTGTTTCAATCAGAAGAAGATGAAATTGTCCCAGAAAAAGGTACAAGGGCGAAAGCTTGTTGGCGTACCATAAAACTTGTTACTTTTGCAGTTCATTAACTACTTTTGCAAGTATTTCCAATGTACCACTGTTCTGTGCAACTTTACAACTACGACCTTAAGAGTCTCACCAGATGAGAGACTAACATGTTTTGCTAGGCATGCAGATTAATTTGAAGTGGATATATTTTAAGCTGTTTATTTTTACTTCAAGTGAAGGTCATCATAGCATGGAAGGTTTGTAGCCAGGTCACACTGTAATTTTGTTCTTTTTTTCTTAAATCTCCAACTTTTATTGACGTATAAATAATTGATTCTAAATCGGGAAGGGCCTGATTCAACAAGCTGGGTGCCAAATACATTGCCAAAGATATCGGAACTTTGCATCAATGAGCAGCCTAACCCATTCCAGATCTTTGTTCCTTGAGTTTGTTTCTTTCACAGCAATTAATTATTCACGTTTATTCGCTGATTGTGGGCATTTTATCTGTTAACCTGCAGGTTTTAACTCCTTATGGGCTGCAGACAACTTTTGGCATCATTTTTATGCATTTTTCAAGGTACAATTCAATTCAATGAATCGTGGAGTCAACACAAAACAGGAGGATTCCCACTGTTGTCAGAATCTGGAATGGACTTCTCATACATCGAAGATGAACTCTTGAGCAGTAAACAATCTGCTACAGGAACAGAGGGAGTCAAGCAGTATCTGAGGAGAATGAAATTGTCAGCAGGTCTGGTGCAGGGTGTTCACAATCATTTCCTCCCACCGATGCTACTAAACCCACTAAGTTCCTCTAGCAGATTGCTACCATCTTTAAAGATTTACAGTCATTTACTGCAAGTAAATTGTCATTCAACCATAGGCATGTATGCTGACAAACAAAACAACATTCCTCCAGATAAAGGTGCAGAACATTGTAGATACTGTATAGCTCGCACACAACAGATAAAGTAATATTACCACAAATAAATTAACAAATAATGAGGTGTATTTATGACACAAGTTAAAAAGTAAATAGTGTAGCATTACTGGGGCTTCATAAGTGATAAGATCTGGATGGTGGCAGGGAGTTTAGTAGTCTCACGGCCTGGGGGAAGAATCCTTCCCATCTTCCCATCCTATCATTCCTTGTCCTAATACTATGATACCTCCTGCCTGATGTAAGGGCTGAAAGAGATTATTGGACGGATGTGAAGGATCAATATTACGGATGGGTGCAAGAGAGACCCTGATCATCTCTCAGTCCTTGTAATACTTTGTAGAGACTTGTGGTCAAATGCCTTGTAATTTCCATACAAGACGCTGATGCAGCTGGTGTCTCCAAGATGAAACCCTGATCTTCCAATCACCCTGCCATGGCCCTTGCACTTCATTTGTTTACCTACACTGCACTTTCTCTGCAGCTGCAACACTGTATTCTCATTCTATATAATTTTACTACCTCAATCTGCTTGCCCATGATATGATCAGCCTACTTTATGCTGCATTTCGTGACAATGATAAACCAATATCAATGACACTCAACAGGCTCGAATGCCAAAAGAACAGAACAGAGATTACAGATTAGCTTTATGTACGTGAAAGATACAGTGAAATGCCTCATTTGCAGTAACAACCAACTCAGTCCTCAGATATGCTGGGGTCAGTCTGCTGGTGTTGCCATGTTTCCAGCACCTACACAGCATGCCCACAACAAACAACCCCTTACCCGTATGTCTTGGGAATGTGGGAGGAAACTGGAACACCCCGAGGAAATCCACGCTGTCATGGGGAGAATGTACAAGCTCCTTAGAAGCAACAGCGGGAATAAAACCAAGATCACGATCTCTGGCACTGTAACGTGTTGTGCTAACCACCACGTTACCACGCCGCCCATCACATTTAACCCATCTTCTCCTTGACCACCCTCTGCTGAGAAGTGTTCTTCACCCCAACCTTTGCTCTTTCCAAATCATCCTGCATATGATTTATATCCCATCCACTATGGGAATCCATGAATGTTCTTCTAGCACCAACAGGTGCCAGATGATCACTGCCTCAGTGTTTTCTGCTCCTTCCCCACATCTTTTACCTAACACATGAAACCAAAGTGCAAATGTAGGCAGCCTGTACAAACTACAAACCCACCATGATCTGTACATTTCCATTTAATCTTTTTACAATCCTATTATTTTTATTTATTTGTTGAGAGATATAGTGTGGAACAGTCCCACCAAACTGCACCACTCAGCAACCTACTGATGTAATTCTAGCCTAATCACAGGACAATTTACAATGACCAATTAACCTACGAACCGGTACGCCTTTGGACTGTGGGAGGGAACTAGAACACCCAGAAGAACCCCACATGCACACAGGAAGAGCTTTTTGTCTCCAGACCAACAACCATAACTCCTCCATTTTAACCTTGTGGCCCAGATTGGACATTCTTGGGGACAATTACTCTCCAGTAAATCTATCCACCTCTTCTGCACCTTCACATGTTTTATTCTTCAGAGTGGTCTTTAGTGGTGGGAGATGCACTATTGATGGGGGGGGGGCAATATCACAGTTGCATTCAGAGGTCACTAGTCTACTGGTGTATATGGGTAGAATTTAAAAATAAAAAAGGTACTATCACTCTCCCCAACAGCCATAGGACATTGGGCAACAGATATACAGGCAGTTGAGGGAAAGGTGTAAAAATAATAAGGTTGTTGTCTTGGGTGATTTTGACATCCCTAATGTAGACTGGGACCTTCTTAGTGCAAGAGGTTTAGATGGGGTAGAGTTTATTGGGTGCATCCAGGAGGATTTCTTAAATCAATATGTATATAGTCTAACAAGAAAAGGGGCCATACTGAACCTGGTGTAAGGCCTGGTCAGGTGATTGACCTTTCAGTGGGAAAACAGTAAGGGAAAGGTGACCACAGCTCCTTAATTTTTAAGATAGAAAGATTAAGTATGGACCTTATAGGAGAGTATTAAACTGGAGCAGGATAAAGTACAAAAGGATGAGATAGGAACTAGGAAGAGTTAATTGGGAACAGCTGTTTATGGGAAAAATCCACATCTTCAATGTGGAGAATGTTTAAAGACCAACTGCACAGAGAACAGGACTGGTATGTTCCAGTAAGGAAAGAGAAAAAGGACAAGGGAACCTTGGAATTCAAGAGAGGTGGTGAGTTTAGTCAACTTTACTTTACTTTGCTTTACTTTATTGTCACCAAACAATTGATACTAGAGCGTACAATCATCACAGCAATATTTGATTCTGCACTTCATGTTCCCTGGGGTACAAATTGTTAGTAAATATTAAAAATTTAAATTATAAATCATAAGTAGAAAATAGAAAAAGGAAAGTAAGGTAGTGCAAAAAAACTGAGAGGCAGGTCCGGATATTTGGAGGGTACGGCCCAGATCCAGGTCAGGATCCGTTCAGCAGTCTTATCACAGTCGGAAAGAAGCTGTTCCCAAATCTGGCCGTATGAGTCTTCAAGCTCCTGAGCCTTCTCCCCGAGGGAAGAGGAACGAAAAGTGTGTTGCCACCAGGTTCTTAATTTCCTCTCTGTACTCAAACTCATCATTACCCAAGATACGGCCTACAATTGTGGTGTCATCAGCAAACTTATATATTAAGTTTGATGGAAACTTGGCTACACAATCATGGGTGTACAGTGAGTACCGCAGGGGGCTGAGTACACAGCCTTGTGGGGCACCGGTACTCCGAGTGATTGTAGACGAGAGCTTGTCCCCTATTTTTACAGCCTGGGTCCTGTCTGTGAGGAAGTTGAAGATCCAGATGCAGATCTGAGTGCTAAGGCCCAAGTTCCAGAGCTTAGGGATCAGTTTATTTGGAATGATGGTATTAAAGACAGAGCTGTAGTCAATGAAAAGGAGCCTTACATATGCGTCTTTATTCTCCAGGTGTTCTAAGGAGGAGTGTAGGGCCAGAGAGATGGCATCTGCCGTTGACCTGTTGCTCCGGTAGGCGAATTGCAAAGCATCGAGGTTGGCCAGTAGGCTGTGGTTGATGTGTGCCATAACCAATCGCTCAAATCGCAAGAAGGGAAGGAAGCATGTGCAAGATCAGGAAGCTAAAATCAAATTTAGAGGCATTGATGAGAGGCAAGCATTGTGTGGATAGTCAAAAACTTCTTCCCATGGCTGAAATGGCTAACACAAGAGGGCATAGTTTTAAGGTGCTTGGAAGTAGGTACAGAGGAGATGTCAAGGATAAGTTTTTTACGCAGAGTGGTGAGTGTGTGGAATGGGCTGCCAGTGACTGGTGGAGACAGATATGATGGGGTATTTTAAAGGGGTCCTGGATAGGGACATGGAGCTTAGAAAAATAGAGGGCTAAGGATAACCCAAGGTAATTTCTAAAGTAAGTACATGTTCAGCACAGCACTGTGGGCCAAAGGGCCTGTGTTCTGCTGTAGGTTATCTATGTTTCTAAGACAACACACACATTCCTGGATTTCCAGCATCTGCAGAATCTCATGTTCATAAACAATACATCTGGTTTGAAGATGACTTCTGAGGGTTATTAAAAGAGCCTGTCTAGGCAGATTGGAGAAAGGTTGAGAGGTGGTGAGATCCTTCATGGGTGGCATGGTAACATAGCAACTAGCACAATTGATTTACATTGCCAGTGATCACTGACTCCCAATGCTGTCTGTAAGGAGTTTGTATGTTCTCCCTTTGACCTCCAGATGTTCCAGTTTCCTCCCACATTCCAAAGATGTAAGCTTAGAGTTCGTAAGTTGTGGGCATCTATTTACCACACTTGTGGGCTGCCCCCAGCCCATCATCAGATTGTGTTGTTTGTTGATGCAAACAATGCATTTCACTGTATATTTTGATAGCTCGATATACATGTGACAATCTAATCTTTAATCTTTTCTTTCTTCTAAGCTTGCATCAGCTTCCCTATGCCCCTGACAAATGGATTCGTAAAATTCCTGTTGAGGTCTAACCAGCATTTTCTAAAGGTTGCTTCCTACTTTTATCCACTATGTCTCAATTTATGAGGAGTATGATTCCATCTGCCTCATTATCCATACTCTCCACACATTCTGCTACTTTCAATGGACAGATGCAACCCCTCCTCATTGGTTTTTAGAACCATGCCTTTTTGACTATATTATCTTTCTTCATTCCTTCTACCAGATGTATGTTTCTCCATTTATAATTTTTAAAATAAAAAGAATATAGAAGATTTTCAAGAGACTCAAGATTTTTTATTGACATTCATCAGTACAAGAGTGTAAAGGAAAACAATAATGCTTGTTAATCCCAATGCTACGTAGCACAAAAAAACACAATAAGATAAAGAATACAATCATTTTAAAAACTCTGACAAGAAATGACAAAGTAGTGGTGGGATGTGGAGAGGTGGATGGAGGTGTTGATCAGCATTACTGCTTGAGGCAAGCAACTATTTTTGAATCTGGTGGTCCTCCTGTGGATGCTACGTAGCCTCCTCCCTGATGGGAGTGGGACAAACAGTCCATGAGCAGAGTGGGTGGGGTCCTTAATATAAGCATAAAGAAAACAATAACAATTTAAAAAAACACGATTATAAATATAAAATCAATCCTCTAACACAGAATGTACAAGTAACTGTTATATACAGACTGTATATACAATGCATAAAGTGATGCCGGGTGATGTGAATATAGTGGTGATGTGGTGAGTTAACAGATGGAGGTGTTTAGCTGTACCAATAGCCTCAGAAGGCACAACAGTAATTTAAGTAGCTTTTTAGAAGTTTCACTTTTGTCTGGAAGGAGCAGGAATATATTGGAATGCAAAGAATGTGAAGTTGTGCAAGATTCTGTTTGGATGGCATCTAGTCTATTGCATTTAATACTTGGCCACATGGACGTTTCCTGTTTGTGTCTCAGGGAGCACTGGTAATTAGGTGCCTTCATCAGATTTCCTTGCACAGTTCTTTACCAGGAGAGAGTACACAACATAGTGGTCAATGTGTTGACAATTGGTTGATTATAAAACCCCTGTTCACGTTGAATATTTTGGGAATCACAATGTTTGCGGGTTTCTGAGGAAGTATAAGATCCATAGATATAAATAGTGTCTCTCAGGAAGGAATTGTTGGTGGTGGAGGAGGTGCAGCAAACATTCATTAACAGATAGTCGGTTTGTTAGGATAGTTCAACTATGTTAGGCCTTTATTGAAATGGTAGAGGTGATCTGCAGAAATTTCAAGAGATTAAAAGATTCAGGTTTATTATCATGAACATATTTTGTGAAATTTGTTATTCTGAAATATACTATAAATTCCAGTGGGTGTGTGTGTATTATAAATTTAATAAGTAGTGCAAAATGGGAGAAAAATGAGTGAGATGATGTTTTTTGGGTTCATTGTCTATTCAGAAATCTGAATTAGGAAGGGGAAGAAGCTGTTCCTAAAATATTGAGTGTGTGTCTCCAGGCTCTTGTACCTCCTCCCTGATGGTAGTAATGAGGACGGGGCATGTCCTGGGTGATGGGGTCCTTCATGATGGATGCTGCCTTTCTGAGGTATCACCCTTTGAAGATGTCCTCGATGCTGGCGAGGCTAGTGCCCATGATGGAGATGGCTGAGTTTACAAACCTCCACAGCTTTTTCTGATCCTGTACAGTGACCCCTCTGTACCAGACGATGATGCAAACAATTAGATTTGATGAGGGGGATAGAGGAGGAATGATTTTTTTTTTCCTTTATGATCCACCTCTTGCACTACCATGGGCTTGTCTCTATGTTTTTAACTAGAGTCTTGATTTGCTCCTCTCGGTTTTGTATTATTTTCATTCTGTGTGTTGTCCATACCTAGATGCCTATGTTGCTGCTGCAAGTAGGTACCTCACCACGACAATAAACTCAATTTGCCTAGACTTGCCTAGATGACTGTGGAAGCTGTCATTGGGTATACTTAAAGCAGAGGTTGATAAGTTCTTGATTAGTTAGGGCATCAAAGGTTACAAGGAAAAGACAGGAGAATGGTGTTGAGAAGGATAATAAATCAGCAATGATGGAATGACAAAGTAGACGCACTGGGCCGAATGGCCTAATTCCACTCTCACTCTTATGGTGTAACTATGTTTAGGTTATGTCTAACCCCTGGGTATTTGTTATGAATATGCAGAGGGTGCAATGTGTTCCATAATCCAGTCCTGGCATAAATTTCTTATTTTCAAAATACAAATCCAATTTAACAGATGTGACAAAATCCATTGATTATTGAAAAAATAAATCCAAGTGCACATCAGGGACAAACTGAATCAAATTAAAGGTGCTAAGTAATCAAGGATCCCACCATTGAGGCATGCGCTCTTCTCACTGCTCTCACCAGGAAAAAGGTACGTGAACCTCAGGATCCACACCACCAGGTTTAGGGACGGTTATTACTCCTCAGCCATCAGGCTCCTGAACAGTGGGGATACTTCACTCAACTTCACTTGCTCCATCACTGAACTGTTCCCACACCCTATGGACTCAATTTCAAGGACTCTTCGTCTTGTGTTCTCAATATTTGTTACTTATTAATTTATTCTAATTATTATTTCTTATCTTTTCTTTTACATTTGCACAGTTTGTCTTTTGCACATTGGCTGCTTGTCCATCCTTTTGGATACAGTCTTTCATTGATTCAGTTATGTTTCTTGGATTTACTGTGTATGCCCACAAGAAAACATGTCTCTGGTTTGTATAATAAATTTACTTTGAACTTTGAAGTGACTCATTCCTGGTTAAGAGTAGAAAAAGTAATTTTTGTTTGTTGTTCTACGAAAATAAAGAGGAAATTGGGAAATGAGGTCTTTCATAGGAGGTTGTTGTCAAAGCTTTGAAGTTGCAGCATAATCACCCTAGAATTGATTAGTGATTGTGGTGTAAGGGGAGAGAATGGAATCATACACTAGAGTATTTAACTAATTTTCATCACTTAATTTTCTTTTCAAATTAGACTTAAGATTTAATAAAAAACAGAGGTTTCACTTATATTGCTTGTTTAACATAGTGAAGTATGATGATGTTTCAGCAGAAAATAGCAGGCAATATGCAGAAGCTTGGTCAAAGATGTAGGTTGAAGGAATATCTTAAGAGAGAAAAGAGAACATAAAACCCCTGTTACAGCGCAGACCCTTTGCTTCACAATGTTTTGTGGACTTTTGAACCTACTCAGATCAATCTAATGCTTCTCTCTCACGTAGCCCTCCACTTTTCTGTCATCCTTGTGCCTAATGTATCTGCATCTTCCACTACCCCGGGCACATCACCACACTCCCACTATTCTCTGTGACATCCCCACTATACTTTCCTCCAATCACTTTAAAATTATGCCCTTGTATGAGCCATTTCCTCCATGGGTAAAAGGTGCTAGCTATCCACTCAGTCTATGCCTTTTCTCATCTTATACACCTCTATCAAGTCACCTCTTATGTTCCTTCGCTCCAGAGGGAAAAGTCATAGCTCACTCAACCTATCCTCATAAGAAATGCTCTTAATTCCAGGCAGTGTCTGGTAAATCTCGCTGCATCCTCTCTAAAGCTTCCACTTTTGGGAAGGAGTTCCCATTCTGAGGCCCTGGACAACTTGGCCAGTTTCAAATCACAGAGCTTCTAAACTGGAAAACCAAGATAGATGTTTTTGAGTTAAGTTATTCTGATCGTAGAACTTTGGACAGTCCTAATGAAGGGTCTCGACCCGAAACATTGACTGTTTACTCCTTGTGATTACTGGTGTAATTGGTTCAGTGCGACATTGTGGTCCAAAGCCCTGTTCTTGTGCTGTTCTATGTTCTATCTGTACAGCTGGTTTCTACCACTTTCTGCAGCCACGCATTCCAGATACTCAGCACTCTCCAGGTTAAGAATGTCCTCATGCCCACACCCTAAGTATATATCCTCTAACTTCAACTGTCTCTGAAATGGGGAAAAGTTACTCTCCCCTATCTATGCCCCTCATAATTTAATACACTTTGTTGACATTCTCCACTCCGGGGAGAACAGACCCAGCCTCTCCAGTCCCTTCTCATCACTGAAATACTCCAACCCAGGCAGCATCCTAGTGAATCTCTTCCGACACACCTATGATATGGTGACATCGGTGATAATTCAATTGGAAGCCATTGTATATCTTCAATCTTAAGGTGGTGGGTTGCCAGTACTTAAGTCACAGGAGCAGAATTAGGCCCTTCAGCACATCAAGTCTGCTCCACCCTACCATCATGGCTGATACTGGATCCCACTCAGCCTCATACACAAAGACAGAAGCAGCATTATGTCTACACATAGACATAAGCAGCAGCACTTCAAAGAATGAGCCTCATGTAGAATATGGAGTTCAGTCAGCGTTATCAAAGGTCAAAGTAAATTTATTATCAAAGTTCACATATATCACCATATACTCTCCGGAGATTCATTTTCTTGCAAGCATTGACAGTAGAAAAAAGAAATGAAAAGCTGCACACAAAGACTGACAAACAACCAATGTACAAAAAGACAAACTGTGCAAGCAAAGATAAATAAACCAATAAGTAAATTAATAATATTGGCATATTAAGCCAAATGTTAATACTTTGTTACATGGTTGTGATCCATGCAAAAGGGAAATGGTTACTTGCTCCTGCATATTTTGGCATGTGCTGAATGTTAACTGATATAGCAAGTTGGAAAAACACAGGGGACCATGAAAGTATCCAGTTACCCGGTGTGCACAGTGCCAAACATCTTGGCTGGGTCAAGAACTCAAAATGGGGCAGATTTCCAAAGGAGTCCCATATGAAGCGAAGAAAACAGCTGAGATTTAAAGATATTTACAAAAAAAAGACATGAATTCCATGGTGCCTCTCCATATCAAAGAGCAGAAAATGAGCACAGCTGACAAAGTGAAGGATGAGTGTTTCATTGGCACATGAGCTGAGGCAGAGTTACTAGAGTCACAGGACACTACAGCACAGAAACAGTTTCTTCAACTCATCCAGTCCATGCCAAGCTATTATTCTGCCTGGTCCCGTTGACCTACATCTGGACCATAGCCTTCCATCTACCATCCATGTACTTATCCAAACTTCTCTTAAATGTTGAAATCGAAACCGCATTCACCAGTTCCTCTGGCAACTCGTTCCACACTCGCACCACTCTCTGAATGAAGAAGCTCCCCCTCATGTTCCACTTAAACATTACATCTTTCACCCTTAACCTATGACCTCTAGTTCCAGTCTCACCCAACCTCAATGGAAAAAGCCTGCTTGCAACTACCCTATCAATGTCCCTTATAATTTTGTATACCTCTATAGAAGGGCACTATGGAATTCATGTTTTTTTTTGTAAACATTAAATCTTAGCTGTGGTCTAAAAACTGCATTGTTCTCCACATATGGGACTTCTTTGGAAATCTAATCCATTTCAACTTCCCAGCCAATACCGGTGACGTTGCAGATGAGTGAGATAATGCTTCAGTGGTGGAAATACGTCGGCTGGTAGTGTAGTGCTAGACTTTGAGATAAATGGTCCCGAGTACGAACCCGGCCGGTTCCTTGCATACTTTCCATATGTGCTAGGTTGAGCTTCAAGCTAGCAACTGAGCCTCATAAAAAAAATAGACAAATGCAAAGGAAGTGGTACAAAAAAATGCCTCTCAATGTGCCACAAGGTCCGAAAAGGAACAGCAGCAGAGATGGAAATAGAAGGTCTCAGTGACTGTCAACCAAGATTTGTAAACAGTCCAGGATATTTGTCTGCTCTGCCAATCTCATTATTTTCTGCAATACTTTTCTTTGAGAGTACAACCAAATGAAATCTGCCTAAACTGTTCAAATAAAGCTCTAAAGAAAACTCCAGGAGCCCCATTTCTACCATTAGATCCGAGAGCCATAGAGCAATACTGCATGGATATAGGCCGTTCGGCCCAATGAGTCCATGCTGACCGTGGATCCACTGCAAAGGTGCATTACTATCTTGTCAGGTGCTGTAAAAAATTTGAAAATTTAGACACACACAATAGCATTTTGAGAAAGGAACATTATATTGCAAATATCAGCTGTTTAGTAGCTTTGGTAATTGAATCATATTTGTTGCCATCGATCTTCAATGAATAGATAATTCTACTGGTGCAGGGGTTCCCAACTTTTTATGCTATGGACCAATACCATTAAGCAAGGGTCCATGGACCCCAAGATCGGAACCCTTGTAGTAGTAGCTGATTTCAAAGTAAGCAATTGAACTAAGAGCTAATGTTTTGAACTAAAACCCAGCACATCCTTCCTCTAATAATTTGCAGACATGAACTAGTTCTAGCCAACTGAAGGAACACTGAGGAACAGCTTTGCTACTAATTTTCAGAACAGACATTGTACTTTTCTTTCTTAATTTCCAATGGAAATGAGAAACCTGTTTGCTTTCCTCAGGAATATTCTGTGGATTTTTTTAAAAATCTGATGTTCCACTTGATTGCTCACTGATCACTGCATTTGTAACCAAAACAGACAATGAACAACAGGATATGTTTCATTGAAAAGTTATGCTGTAAATATTTCTGCTCATCAACATGAAGGATGTTTTTTGGGGGAGGTTACTGTTGAACTAATAGTGTGGAATGTTGTATCTTCTCATTTGTTCTTTGCCAGACTATAATCGGGAACTTTCCTTTTCCCATCTTAATGATTGTGAGACCATTGATTGTCATAATTCTCCAGGTTCGGGAACAGTTATTACCCATCAACCATCAGGCTCTTGAACCAATAAATGATAACTTCACTCACCCCAACACTCAACTGTTCCCACAACCTACGGACTCACTTTCAAAGATCTTTCATCTAATGTTCTGATATTTATTGTTCATTTTTATATTTATTTTTCTTTTTGTACTTCCACAGTTTGTTGTCTTTTGCACATTGGTTGTTTGTCTGTCTTGTTGTGTGCAGTCTTTGATTGAATCTATTGTGTTTCTTTGTATTTACTGTGAATGCCCACAAAAAATTGAATCTCAAGTTTCTATATGGTCACACATAAGTATTTTTATAATAAATTTACTATGCTGTTTTGAAATTTGAGCCATTAATTTGCACAATGATTTTAAGAGCATTCGCAAAATTCGAGATATCTTCTGCAGGACAGTTAATGTACTTTGGATACCCAGTGTAAGCACTGAAAAGCCACTGTCCAAAGCTTTGCTAATTCAGTAAATCATACCCTGAAGTTCTCCCTCGTCAGCCCAACTCAAGTTGAGACTTTTCCTTTCATCAACCCTCCTACAGCCAAGTTCTAAAGATTTTTTTTAAAAGATTAGCTTTATTTGTCACATGTGCATCAAATCATACAGTGAAATGGGTCAATTTGCATCAACAACTAACACAGTCTGAGGTTGTGCTGGGGCAGCCTGCAAGTATTGACACGCTTCCATCTCCAGTAGAGCTGACCACAACTTACCAACTCTTACTAACCAGTACGTCTTTGGAATGTGGGAGGAAACCAGAGCACCTGGAGGAACCCATATAGATACAGGGAGAACATTAAAGGCAGAAGAGGAATTGAATCCAGGGCACTGACACCGTAATAGCTGAGCTAATATGCTGCCCGAGGAAATCCCTCCTGTTCCACACCAACCATGTGACAAATTAGAAAACAAAATAGACTCTTAATTACCCATCCATAAATCTTATTACTAATCTCTCAGTTACCTCTCCTGTCCTTAGTGACCTTTTCAATTTTCAAGATCTCTATAATGTTCAAAAACCTAGTGAATTTTCAAGATCTCTATAACGTGGACAGGAATGTTCAAAGAAGATTGAAATATGCTCAGCAGCCACTTTATTAGGTGGGTCTGCTCCTTTGCATTTCTGTTTTGTGTTCTAATTTGTCCATACCTTGAGGTGCTATGAATAGACTAATTACCTGTTTATTAATATTTTATTATTTACCCTAGTGACATCTAAATTAGCACAATGTGTACACTCATCATCTCCTGCATGACCTGTAATGCAGATCTGCAGTCAAGGCTCATTTCTCAAGTTTCTGATGCATGTGATTATATATTAAAAACATTTCATTTGCTGGGGACTATTTTGGTCCATCTTCTCAGTAACTCATGGTGTTCCACAGGGATCTGTTCTGGGACACCCTGCTTTTTTGTGATTTTTATAAATGACTTGGATGAGAAAATGGAAGGGTGAGTTAATAAAAGCAGGTGATATGAAGATTGGTGTTGTGAATAGTGTGGAAGATTGTCATTAGTACAAAGGGATATAGGCAGGATGTAGAGATTCAAAGAGAAATGGCAGGTGCAATTCAGTTCTCTGGTGTGACGAGCTAAAGCAACATGCTAAAGAAGCAACAGATGACCCAAAGGGTATAAATACCTTTCAGTTTGACTCCTTCAATTTATTCTTCAAAATAAAGGAAGTAGAAGATTACATGACAGTATTTGCTGGAAAGAATATTATTGTCATTAAAAATTGCTTTTCATTGAACAGATTTTCTAAGCCTTGATATCATGCAAAGAATTTTAGGTCTTGCTTTCACAACCTCATTGTCTCTGCTAATAATAGCCCTAGCTTGGGTTCATATGGCTCTCAGCAGTTTAGATGAGTCCATTACATGCATATCATGTTTGTTTATTTAATCATTCTTGGTTCCTGCCTCAAGTTTTTTATTGTCATCTTGACCATAAGTTTTTTTTATTTCTTGCCATGATGCTGACATGATTTTTTAACTATTTTTGTACATCTCATTTAATTCTTTTGCTTATACCTGTTCTCTATTTTGCAATTTATAATTCCAGGGGTGAAAGCTACAACTGATTTGTTAAAACTATTCAGATAAATCAGTTATAATCTAACTTACTTCTTTGAAACTGCTTTATGTTATAAGTTGTAATATTTTATGTTATATATTGCAATGTGAACATTGCAAGTAAATGCTTGTGAATGTTCTTTACAATAAAAATCCAGTGTGATTGAATTTATCATTAAAAGGCAGTGGAGCTACCTTTATGGCAGATGACAATAAAATAGGTGGTATAGTTCTAAAAAACCACAGGACATCCTGATCAGCTGAGCAATGGCAAATGGAGTTTAATTCAGATGTGCAAGGTGGTGCATTATGGAAAGTCAAATCCAGGTAGGATTTACACAATTAATTGGCAGGGCCCCAGGTAGTATTATAGATCCGAGGTACCTTGCGGTACCAGTAAATGGTTGACTGAGAGTGAAGTCATAGGTAGACAAGGTGGTGAAGAGGACTTTTGGCATATAGGAGTGAGCATTGAATACGAAAGTTGAGAATGCGATTCTACAGGACCCTGGTGAGGTTGGGTTGTAGTATTGTGTTGTGTTCTAGTCAACCTGCCATAGAAAGATGTTCTTAAACTGAAAAGAGGCCAGAAAAGAATGTACAAGAATGCTGCCAAGACTTGAGGGACTGAGTTCTAGGGAGAGGTAGGATAAGCCAGGACTTTATACCCTGAAGTATACAAGACTGAGAAGTGACCTTATTAAAGTTGTATAACATTATGAGGGACATAGACAGTCTTTTACACAGAGCTGGTGTATCAAGAACTAGAGGGCATAGCTTTAAATTGACAAGGGAAAGATGTAGGTGGAATTTGGGGAACAACCATTTTTACCCAAAGAGTTAAAGATTAAACATTCACTTGTCACATGTATGTCAAAATATCAAAGCATACAGTACAAGGAAGTGCGCCAACACAGTCCAAGGATGGGCTCAGGCAGCTCACAAGTGTAAACATTATTCTGGCACCAACATACCCTAACCATACATTATTGGAATGTGGGAGGAAACTGGAGTTCCTGGAGGAAACCCACAGGGAGAACATAGAAAATCCTTGCAGACAGTGGTGGGAATTGAACCCCAATTGGTGGTCACTGGAAGTGGAATCAGCTGCCTGAGGAAGTGGTTGAGGTAGGTACAGTAATAACATTTAAACAACAGTTGGACAGATACTTGGACAGGAAGGGTAAGGTCATTTGGCCAAACACTAGCAAATGGGACCATCTTGGATAAACATCTAAGTGGACATGGACCAGTTCAGCTGAAGGGCCTGTTCCCATGCTATGACCTGCACTTGGGAAGAACAACACATGGTTAAAACTTCAGAACAACTAAGATGTTTTATGGGATTGCTTTGCTCAACAAATCTCTTGGCAGATCCACTAGGGACAATTAGATTAGATTATGAGGACACTCATTCCTCATTTATTGTCATTTAGAAATGCATGCATTTAGAAAAATACAATGTTCTTCCAGAATGATATCACAAAAAAAAAAAAAACAGGACAAACCAAAGACTAACACTGACAAGACCACATAATTATAACATATCAACACACATCAAAGTTGTTGGTGAACGCAGCAGGCCAGGCAGCATCTCTAGGAAGAGGTACAGTCGACGTTTCCAGGCCGAGACTCTTCGTCAGGACTAACTGAAGGAAGAGTTAGTAAGAGATTTGAAAGTGGGAGGGGGAGGGGGAGATCCAAAATGATAGGAGAAGACAGGAGGGGGATAGTAATCTCCTATCATTTTGGATCTCCCCCTCCCCCTCCCACTTTCAAATCTCTTACTATTCCTTCAGTTAGTCCTGATGAAGGGTCTCGGCCTGAAACGTCAACTGTACCTCTTCCTAGAGATGCTGCCTGGCCTGCTGCGTTCACCAGCAACTTTGATGTGTGTTGCTTGAATTTCCAGCATCTGCAGGATTCCTGTTGTTTGCATAATTATAACATATAGTTACAGCAGTGCAAAGCAATACCATAATTTGATAAAGAGCAGACCATGGGCACTGTAAGAATATCTCAAAGTTCCAATCGACTCCCAATAGTCCCAATAGCAGGCGGCAAAAGGGAGAAACTCCCTGCCATAAACCTCCAGGCGCCGACAACTGCCAATGCATTGGAAGCACCCGACCACAGCCAACTCTGAGTCCGTCTGAAAACTCTTGAGCCTCCGACACCGAGCACCGGGCACCATCTCTGCTGAGCGCTTCGGCCCCGCCCCGGCCGCTGAGCAATAAGTAAAGCCGAGGACTCGGGGCCTTCTCTTCTGGAGATTCTGGATCACACAGTAGCAGCAGCAGCGAAGAAGACATTTCAGAAGTTTTTCCAGATGTTCCTCCATGCTCTCACGTCCGTCTCCATCAAATCAGGATTGTGCACGGCACCCTACTTGACAGAAAACAGATATCATTCACCGGAGTGGCCGCTGCACACTGCGTCGCGCTATCTTCTCCTCCTCCTGCAATCTTGGATGGGCACGTGGATGAAAAAAATGCAGGGTATATGGGAGGAAAGGGTTAGAGTAGATTAAAAGGTCTGTACAACATCATGAGGTTAAAAAGTCTGTACAACATCATAAGCTGAAGGGCCTGTACTGGTCAATGTCCTAAATCACACCTTCAGGAACACTTCTGTAAAAGGTTTTATTTATAATATTAGATATTTTCAACAGGACTTGTTTAGGAATTGGTGTTCTTCCTGCTTCTGGCATCATGGTAGCATGTGCTCAAAATTTACCCCTTATATCTTCGTCATTGTATCACATTGAACTTATCTGCTTTCAAATAAAAAAAAACAACTTATCCCCACATCTTCAGTGATGTACTTCAGTTGATTTGGTTTTGGAAACCATTCAATGGGCTCCTTGCCCAGCCAGTTACATGAAATAGCAAAAGGCAGGTTTAATACATTTCAAACCTTTGTCCATTGCATCTTTTTGTTTTAATTTAGAATTTAAATTAATGTGTGATGTGGATGTGAGTTGTGCTTCTCACGTCAATGATTATAAGAGGTTTGTATCACTTTTCAGAACCTGTGCCAACATTGCACTCGAAGTCTCCCTAACTTACTGTGATATCTCATCACCATAAAACCATTAGACAGGAGCACTATTAGGCCATTCAGCCCATCGAGTCTGCTCTGCCATTCCATCATGGCTGATCCTAGATCCCACTCAACACTATACATCTGGCTTCTCGCCATATTCTTTGACGCCCTAACAGATCAGGAAACGTTCAACTTCTGCCTTAAATATGCCCACAGATTTGGCCTCTACTGCAGTATGTGGCAGAGCATTCCACAGATTCACTATTCTCTGGCTAAAAAATTCCTCCTTATCTCTGTTGTAAAGGGTCACTCCTCAATTTTGAGGCTGTGGCCTCTAATTCTGCCCCCCACCCCGCCCGACAGGGAACATTCTCTCCACATTCACCCAATCTAGTCCTTTCAACATTTGATAGGTTTCAATGTGATCCCCCCAACATTGTTCTATTTTCTAGTGAGTATAGGCCCAAAGCTGCCAAATACTCCTCATATGTTAACCCCTTCATTCCAGAAATCATTCTCATGAACCTCCCCTGAACTCTCTCCAATGACAACATATTCTTTCTGCAATATAAGGCCCAAAACTATTGACAATACTCCAACTGCAGCCTGACTGGTGTCTTATAAAGGCTCAATGTTATCTCCTTGCTTTTATATTCTATTCCTCTTGAAATAAATGCCAACATTGCATTTGCCGCCTTTACCACTGACTCAAGCTGTAGATTAACATTCTGGGAGGCTTGCACAAGGACTTCTAAGCCCCTCTGCTCCTCTGATGTTTGAACCTTCTCCCCATTTAGATAACAGTCTGCACGATTGTTCCTTTTACCAAAATGAATTATCATGCATTTCCCAACACTGTATTCCATCTGCCACTTCTTTGCCCATTCTTCCAATTTGTCTAAGTCTTGCTGCAATCGTATTGCTTCCTCAGCACTACCTACCCCTCCACCTATCTTCGTATTATCTGCAGACTTTGCCACAAATCCATCAATTCCATTATCCAAATCATTGACAAACAATGTGAAAAGTAGCAGTCCCAATACTGACCCCTGAGGAACACCACAAGTCACCAGCAGCCAACCAGAAAAGGCCCCTTTTATTCCCACTGGCTGCCTCCTGCCTATCAGCCAATCCTCTATCTATGCCAGTATCTTTCCTGTAATGCCAGAGGATTTTATCTTGTTAAGCAGCCTTATGTGTGGCACCTTCTGAAAATCCATTAAATGACATCCACTGCCTCTCCTTTGTCCATCCTGTTTAATTCCTTGAGGAACTCTAACAGATTCATCAGGCAAGAGTACCCTTCACAGAAACTATGCTGACTTTGACTTATTTTATCATTAGTCTCCAAGTACTTCAAAACCTTATCCATGATTCTTGACTCCAGCACTTTCCCATCCACTGAGGTTAGGGTAACTGGCCTATAATTTCCTTTCTTGTGCCTTCCTCCCTTCTTAAAGAGTAGAGTGGCATTTGTAATCTTCCAGTCCTCCAGGACCATGCCAGAATCAAGTGATTCTTGAAAGATCATGACCAATGCATCCATTATCCCTTCAGCAACCTCTCTCAGGACTCTGGGATGAAGTCCACCTGGCCCAGGTGACTTAGCCACCTTAAGATCTTTCAGTTTGCCAAGCACTTTTTTCTTTGTAATAGCAAAGGCCTTCGCTCCTGCGCCCTGCCACTCATGGACCTCTGGTACACAGCTAGTATCTTCCACAGTGAAGACAGATGCAAAATACTCATTAAGTTCATCTGCTATTTCTTTGTCCCCCATTGCTACCTCCCCAGCATCATTTTCCAGTGGTTCAATATCAACTCTCACCTCCCTTTTATACTTTATATAGTTGAGCTGCAAAAAAACTTTTAGTGTATTATTTACTTCTTTATATTATTGGATAGTTTGCACTTATATTTTACCTTTTCCCCTTTTAAAGCTTTTTTGGTTGCTTTTTGTTGGACTTCAAAAGCTTCCCAATCATCCAACTTGCCACTCACGTTTGCTACCTTATATGCCCTTCCCTTGTCTCTCATCTCACCTCCAAATCTTCAGTCTTATCAAATTATTTCACAACATCTAGTCATGAATGAACAGTAGTTTCCTCAAATTAAGTGTGAGGAAGACCAAAGGTATTGTTTCTTCTGCCACTAAAAATCGGCATTTTCAATAGTTCAATAGTTCCATTTAGCATCAGAGAATGTATACGATAAACAACTTGAAACTCTTGTTCTTGGCAGACATCCACAGAAACAGAAGGGTACCCCAAGGAATGAGTAACAGTAAAAACACTACAACCCCAAAGTCCTTCCTATACCCACTTCCCATGCACAATCAGCAGCAAAGCATCCACCCTCCATCACTTAGTTCAATAAAAAGCATCAACACTCACTAAGCAAGCAATAGCAAACCCCCAAGAAAGACCATGATCTACAGTACAGCAAAAATTAAACGTTCACCTGGCAATTCGACATACCACAAGCTCTCTTTCTTCCAAATAAAGAGGCAGAGAGGTGTCACTCCACGAGAGGAGAGACTAACAAGACAAAAAAAACAGCTCGCTGATTACAATGTAAAAGTCTGTCGTGTCGCTTGTTTTTTCCCTGAGTTCTCCAACTCAGAATTGGCAACAAATTCTCCTCCGTCAACGAGAGAGAGAGCGATCCAAGCACAGAGGCCTCCAACAGCTGATCCGCTATTCACAATATTCTGTTCTCTCCCACAACACTTTATTTGGTGATTTTGGCATAGAATCGGCTTGTCGCCAGGGCCACAGAGCCTCAGCACCCGAAGGGTGCACTATTCTAGGCCGCATCCTTGGAATATCGAAATATCGCCGGTTGGTGAGCACCGGGAGCGGGAACCATCGCTGTAAAGAACAGAAGTTTAAGTGCAGCTGTAAGTCAGGGACTTCGACAGAACCCCATCCACCTTGAAAAGTTAAAAAAAAGAGACATTAAAGGTAGAAATTAAGCTGTTTCACAGATGAGTTCGAAGAAACCGACTTCTGGCACCAACGTAGTTCTGCTCTGTATCATCAAGGGCCCCCACCATACAGGCCATGTTCTCCTCTTGCTGCTACAAATGAGCAGGAGGTACGGGAGCCTTAGGTCCCACACTACCAGATTCAGGGAAAGTTGTTGTTCTTCGACCATTAGGCTTCTGAACCAGCATGGTACCTTTATTCACCATGACTCTAAATTGATTTCACAATCTACATACTCATTTTCAAGGACTCAAATATTATTTATCTATTTACTTATTTTGTTTTTGTACAGTTTGTCTCTTGCATATTGGTTGCTTGTCCACCTTTGCATATATCTTTGTTTTGTGAATGCCTGCAAGAAAATTAATCTCACTTTAGTACTGTACAGATTTCCCCCACCATCCGAAGGTAGAGCGTCCCTTTGAAACGGTTCGTAAGCCAGAATGTCGTAAAGTGAAGAAGCAATGACCATTTATTTATATGGGAAAAATTTGTGAGCGTTCGCAGACCCAAAAAATAACTTACCAAATCATGCCAAATAACACAAACCTAAAATAACAGTAACATATAATAAAAGCAGGAACGATATGATAAATACACAGCCTATTTAAAGTAGAAATACTTTTCTACAATCATTGCCGCACTGTCCACAGTAGTGAAAATCTCATGTAAGCGCTCTCGGCAGAAGCACTCTCTCCAGTAACCTTTAAGCTATGAAGCTGCCAAATCATACCAAATAACACATAAAAATACAGAGCCTATATAAAGTAGAAATAATGTATGTACAGTGTAGTATCACTTACGGGAATCGGGAAGACAACGCCGAGCACACTGATGATGGTGTGCTAGGCTGAGTCGTCGGAGGCTGGGGTGGTGGGACACTAGGGTGTCATCTCATCATTGTCTGTTTCCATCAGGGCAGGCAGGTCATCTTCTTCTATGTCTGCCTGCCTCAATGTCGAAGGTTGAGGTTCGTCGTCTGCTGTGGCTGATGTGGAAGGCTTGTAAAACAACAGTATGCTTGACTGCTTAGCCTCGCGCATTTTTCTATCATACAGTTCTTTGTAAGCACTCAAACCATCCTGCAAATATGCCCTAAACCGACGTACCCTTTCAAAATTAAAGTCGTACTTTTCTGCAACCATTGTTGTCAATTGCAGCGAAAATCTCACACAGTTGCTTCATGTTCAGTTCCTGGACAACTTCACTTTTGGTCCATTCGCTACTGCATTCGGTTTCGATTGTTATCCTTTCCTCTTCCAATTCCATCAGCTCTTCATCTGTCAGTTCTTGGTCATGGGATGCCAAAACCTCTTCAAAATCATCTTCGTCAACTTCCACAAGCCAAACTCACTTTGTCCTTACTTTGTTCACCACGATCGAAACGCTTAATTATGTCTAGTTTTACGCTAAGTGTAACACCCTTACGAGCTCTTTTATGCTTTTCCGATACCTTAGAACTCACCTTGCTAACGGAAGCTCAAAATAAATCGACATAAAGCACAGATGATCACAGACACGTGTTTAAGCATTGCCAGCTAGAATGCAGTTCCGGGGCGGGAGCTTGGCTGCTCGGGGCGCGCGCTGCCTTTTTTCGTAACAGTGAAAAGACGTTCTGTTAGTGAAAACAGGTAACTAATGTAGGTCTTTCATAACAGCGAGGTGTCGTAAAGCGAACGTTCAAAAAGCGGGGGACACCTGTATATGGTTCAAAACCTCCAGCACTTTTCTTGATCCTGAGCAGAACCTCCAACTCCCTGTCTCTTCTCCAACAATAAATCACCGTAGGTGCCATCACACATCCCAACCCACCTCAGCTCATTGCCTGTCAAAGGCTGTGGCTGAGAACCAGCAAATGGGGTGAATCAGAGGACTACAGGTAAAGTTCCAAGGAGAAAGGAGAAAAAAAAGGAGTAAGCACAACAGTTCAAAAGAATATCCTAACTCAGAACAGAAGTCAGCCATCCAGCCCGTCAAGTCTGTTCCACCATTCAATAAGACTCAGCTCATTCTACCTGCCTTTTCCCTATAACTCTCAACTTCCCCTGCTATGCAAAAGTCTGTCTGTGTGTCTTAAGGATATGTTACAAGGAAGTAATGTTGAAACTTTATAAAGCACAGGTGTGGAGTTTTGTGAGCAATTTTTGGCCTCTTATGTGCTGAAACTGGAGAGGGTTCAAAGCAGGTTCACGAAAGTGATTCCAGGATTAAACGGCTTGTCATATGAAGACCATTTGATGTTCTGTATTCACTAGAATTCAGAGGAATGAGGGGTAACCTAATTGAAACCTATCAAATGATGAAGGGCCTTGATAGAGTGGATGTGGAGACGGTGTTTCCTATGGTGGAGTTTCAAAGACCGGAGGACATAGCCTCAAAACAGAGGGGTGTCCTTTTAGAATGGAGTTGAGGAGGAATTTCTTTAACTAGAGAGTAGTGAATCTGTGGAATTCGTTGCCACAGACAACTGTGGAGGCCAAGTCTATATGTATATTTAAGGCAGAGGTTGATAGATTCTTGATTAGTTAGAGTATAAAGGGATATGGGGGGAAGATTGATGCCGAGAGGACAAATGGATCAGCCATGATGTAGTGGCAGATCAGACTCGATGGGCCAAATGGCCTAATTCTGCTCCTCTATCTTATGGTCTTGTGGTCTTAAAGGCACTTAATAAGGTACTCTATACTGCTTCGCTGGGCAGAGAATTCCACAAATTCACTACTCTTTGGGAAAAGCAGTTTCTCCTCATCTCTGTCAGGTAATAGTTGAATGTTGCAAATTTGGCAATGGGGAATAGAATTATTAGGTGTAGAGCATAGGAGGGTAATTGACAGATTGTTGAAGTTGCTGGTCTCAGAGTCAGATAGAATAGCAAGGTTACTTCTTGTGAAAAAATTAATGCTTACTGCTCCAAACTCTGGCATCAGCGCTCGTACTTCAGACCCATTTCTTCTTCTTGATCGGAGCTGATCTTCTGGCAGTGATAATTTAAACCAGCTGGAGATTCCATCAGCTTCATCAACGTTGGAACTATTCCTCTTACAGCACAATCATGGGACTTTTTGAACCTCAGTGCTGGACAGCAGAAGCTATCCTGAGAGCTGTACTCCCTGGGGCCAAGTTAAAAATAAACTCTCTCTCCCCTTCATAGTTTGTTCATTTCAAAGGGACTGTGTGGAAACAAGCTTCATTCTCCACTCTTCCATCTCATGTATCCCCTTTTCTGACTTAGTATAATCTGTCACGTTTTTGTCCCTCCTACTCATCAGTATTACTTTCCTCTTCTCCAGCAGCTTGGGGAAAACCTGGTTCTCATTTATTTTTGTCATAAATATATACTCAGTCATCACTTTATTAGGTACACCTGTACAACTGCTCATTAATGCACGTATGTCGACATGGTCAAGAGGTTCAGATGTTGTTCAGACCAAACATCAGAATGGGGAAGAAGTGTGATCTGAGTAATTTTAAGTACCTCAGAAACTACTGATCTCCTGGGATTTTCATGCATATAGTCTCTGGAGTTTACAGAGAGTAGTGCGAAGAGCAAAAAAGATCCTGTGAGTGGCAGTTCTGTATTCAAAAATTACTTTCCAGTCAAAAGAGAATGGCCAGACTGGATCAAGCTGACAGGAAGGCGACAGTAACTCAAATAAGCACATGTTTATTCCAGTGCATGAGTGGGCCAGTGAAGGAGTGGAACTTTGAGGCTTTGACTCGAGAGGCTTCGACGAGAAGAGGCGGAGGACAAGCTAGCGCCCAGTTAGTTTTTACGATGTCTCCTGAGACGGTGATGTGCCTCTCATGTGAGATGTGGCAGTCTTGGGGGAACGCCCCTCTCCTGCAGAGTCACATCTGCCAGAAGTGCATACGGCTGGGCGATCTGGAAGACCGTGTAAGGAATCTGGAGCAGCAGCCAGGTGACCTTCGACTCATTAGGGAGAATGAGGCAGTCATAGATGAGAGCTACAAGGAGGTAGTCACACCTAGGCTGTCGGAAGCAGGTCGTTGGGTGACAGTCAGAGGGGGGAAAGCGAAGGTGAACAGACAGGTAGTGCAGAGCACCCCTGTAGCCATTCCCCTGAATAATAAGTTTACCGTCCTGGATACTGTTGGCAGGGACGACCGACCAGGTGTGAGCCACGGTGGCAGGGCCTCCGGCACTGAGTCTGACCCTGTGGTGCAGAAGGGTGGGACGGAGAAGAGGAGAGCTGTTGTCATTGGAGACTCTATAGTCAGGGGAGCAGACAGGAGATTTTGTGGACGTGAGAAGGACACCCGCATGGTTTGTTGCCTCCCGGGTGCCAGGGTCCGGGATGTCTCTGACCGGGTGCACGACATCCTGGTACGAGAGAGAAAGCAACCAGAAGTCGTGATGCATGTTGGGACCAACGACATAGGCAGGAAGAGGGATGAGGTCCTGAAGTGTGAGTTTCGGGAATTAGGCAGAAGGCTGAAGAACAGGACCTCAAGGGTGACGTTCTCAGGATTGCTGCCAGTGCTACGTGACAGAGATGGTAAGAATTGGAGGAGATGGCAGTTGAATGCGTGGCTGAGGAGTTGGTGCAGGGAGCAGGGTTTTAGATTTTTAGATCATTGGGATCTCTTCTGGGGAAGGTGGGACCTGTACAGATTGGATGGGTTGCACCTAAACTCCAGGGAGAGCAATATCCTTGCAGGTAGGTTTGCTAGCATGGTTCCGGAGGGTTTAAACTAATTTGCGAGGGGGATGGGACCCAGAGCGATAGAGCAGTGAAAGAAGTGCATGGAGTAAAGCCAGATCTAACATACAGAGAGGCTTTGAGGAAAGAGAAGCAGAATAAACGGTGTAAAGACAGTAAGGTAGAAGGGCTGAAATGTGTGTACCTCAATGCAAGAAGCATCAGGAACAAAGGTGATGAACTGAGAGCTTGGATACATACATGGAATTATGATGTAGTGGCCATGACAGAGACTTGGCTGGCACCAGGGCAGGAATGGATTCTCAATATTCCTGGATTTCAGTGCTTTAAAAGGGATAGAGACGGCAGAAAAAGGGGTGGAGGGGTGGCATTACTGGTCAGGGATACTATAACAGCTACAGAAAGGGTGGGTAATGTAGCAGGATCCTCTTTTGAGTCAATATGAGTGGAAGTCAGGAACAGGAAGGGAGCAGTTACTCTACTGGGGGTATTCTATAGGCCCCCTGGTAGCAGCAGAGATACAGAGGAGCAGATTGGGAGGCAGATTTTGGAAAGGTGCAAAAATAACAGGGTTGTTATCATGGGTGACTTTAACTTCCCTAATATTGATTGGCACCTGATTAGTTCCAAAGGTTTAGATGGGGCAGAATTTGTTAAGTGTGTATCCAGGATGGATTCCTGTCACAGTATGTGGACAGGCCGACCAGGGGGAATGCCATACTAGATCTAGTACTAGGAAATGAACCGGGTCAGGTCACAGATCTCTCAGTGGGTGAACATCTGGGGGACAGTGACAATCGCTTCCTGGCCTTTATAATCATCATGGAAAAGGATAGAATCAAAGAGGACAGGAAAATTTTTAATTGGGGAAAGGCAAATTATGAGGCTATAAGGCTAGAACTTGCGGGTGTGAATTGGGATGATGTTTTTGCAGGGAAATGTACTATGGACATGTGGTCGATGTTTAGAGATCTCTTGCGGGATGTTAGGGATAAATTTGTCCCGGTGAGGAAGATAAAGAGTGGTAGGGTGAAGGAACCGTGGGTGACAAGTGAGGTGGAAAATCTAGTCAGGAGGAAGAAGGCAGCATACATGAGGTTTAGGAAGCAAGGATCGGATGGGTCTATTGAGGAATATAGGGAAGCAAGAAAGGAGCTTAAGAAGGGGCTGAGAAGAGCAAGAAGGGGGCATGAGAAGGCCTTGGCGAGTAGGGTAAAGGAAAACCCCAAGGCAGTCTTCAATTATGTGAAGAAAAAAAGGATGACAGGAGTGAAGATAGGACCGATTAGAGATAAAGGTGGGAAGATGTGCCTGGAGGCTGTGGAAGTGAGCGAGGTCCTCAATGAATACTTCTCTTCGGTATTCACCAATGAGCGGGAACTTGATGATGGTGAGGACAATATGAGTGAGGTTGATGTTCTGGAGCATGCTGATATTAAGGGAGAGGAGGTGTTGGAGTTGTTAAAATACATTAGGACAGATAAGTCCCCGGGGCCTGACGGAATATTCCCCAGGCTGCTCCACGAGGCAAGAGAAGAGATTGCTGAGCCTCTGGCTAGGATCTTTATATCCTTGTTGTCCACGGGAATGGTACCGGAGGATTGGAGGGAGGTGAATTTTGTTCCTTTGTTCAAAAAAGGTAGTAGGGATAGTCCGGGTAATTATAGACCAGTGAGCTTTACGTCTGTGGTGGGAAAGCTGTTGGAAAAGATTCTTAGAGATAGGATCTAAGGGCATTTAGAGAATCATGGTCTGATCAGGGACAGTCAGCATGGCTTTGTGAAGGGCAGATCGTGTCTAACAAGCCTGATAGAGTTCTTTGAGGAGGTGACCAGGCATATAGATGAGGGTAGTGCAGTGGATGTGATCTATATGGATTTTAGTAAGGCATTTGACAAGGTTCCACACGGTAGGCTTATTCAGAAAGTTAGAAGGCATGGGATCCAGGGAAGTTTGGCCAGGTGGATTCAGAATTGGCTTGCCTGCAGAAGGCAGAGGGTGGTGATGGAGGGAGTACATTCAGATTGGAGGATTGTGACTAGTGGTGTCCCACAAGGATCTGTTCTGGGACCTCTACTTTTCGTGATTTTTATTAACGACCTGGATGTGGGGGTAGAAGGGTGGGTTGGCAAGTTTGCAGATGACACAAAGGTTGGTGGTGTTGTAGATAGTGTAGAGGATTGTCAAAGATTGCAGAGAGACATTGATAGGATGCAGAAGTGGGCTGAGAAGTGGCAGATGGAGTTCAACCCGGAGAAGTGTGAGGTGGTACACTTTGGAAGGACAAACTCCAAGGCAGAGTACAAAATAAATGGCAGGATACTTGGTAGTGTGGAGGAGCAGAGGGATCTCGGGGTACACGTCCACAGATCCCTGAAAGTTGCCTCACAGGTGGATAGGGTAGTTAAGAAAGCTTATGGGGTGTTCAAGGGATAGAGTTTAAGAGTCGCGAAGTAATGATGCAGCTCTATAAAACTCTGGTTAGGCCAGACTTGGAGTACTGTGTCCAGTTCTGGTCACCTCACTATAGGAAGGATGTGGAAGCATTGGAAAGGGTACAGAGGAGATTTACCAGGATGCTGCCTGGTTTAGAAAGTATGCATCATGATCAGAGATTAAGGGAGCTTGGGCTTTACTCTTTGGAGAGAAGGAGGATGAGAGGAGACATGATAGAGGTGTACAAGATAATAAGTGGAATAGATAGAGTGGATAGCCAGCGCCTCTTCCCCAGGGCACCACTGCTCAATACAAGAGGACATGGCCACTTAAGGTAAGGGGTGGGAAGTTCAAGGGGGATATTAGAGTAAGGTTTTTTACTCAGAGAGTGGTTGGTGTGTGGAATGCACTGCCTGAGTCAGTGGTGGAGGCAGATACACTAGTGAAGTTTAAGAGACTACTAGACAGGTATATGGAGGAATCTAAGGTGGGGGCTTATATGGGAGGCAGGGTTTGAGGGTTGGCACAACATTGTGGGCCAAAGGGCCTGTACTGTGCTGTACTATTCTATGTTCTATGTTCTATCTATGTTACATCAGCGGTATGCAAAAAGCATCTCTGAACGCACAACACATTGAACCTTGAAGTGGATGAGCTCCAGGAGCAGAAGACTATACCACGTGTACCTAATAAAGTGTCATCTGAGTGTACACAGGTTATAAATGCCATGAAAATTAGCTTTTTGCAGAATAGTACGGTACATTGACAGGAGGGGTATGGAGGGCTGTGTTCCAGGAAAAGGTCGATGGGACTAGGCAGATTAAATAGCTCAGTGCATACTAGATGGGTCAAAGGGCCTGTTTTCATGCTGTAGAGCTCAGTGACTAAATGGCAAATGTAAGTTAGCATAAACTTAAATTAACATAAATTATTCATAATGTACATGTGTGCAAGGTAAACAGCAAAATAAACATAACACTCATGCAAGATTGAGATAGAAGGGAAAAACATGCAGTCTGAGGTAACATTAGAGTTTTTGAGATGGATTCAAGAACCTGATAGCAGTGGGAAAGAAGCTGTTACTGAACCTTAATGTGTCTTCAAGCTCCTGTATCTCCTGCCTGATGCCAGCATTGAGAAGGTGGCATGGTCAGATGATGGGGGTCCCAGATGATGGATGTTGCCTTCCTGTGATATCATTCTTGCAGATGTCCTCGATGGTTAGGAGGTTTGTTCCACAATGGAGCTGGCTGAATATAAAACCATGCTGCCTCTTGCAAAGTGCAAAGAAAATTTATTATCAAAGTATATAAATGCCACTATATACAACCCTGAGAATCATTTTAGAATAATAATAGAATAATAACCATAATAGAATCAATGAAAGACTGCAACAGCTTGGGTATTCACCTAGTGTGCAAAAGACTACAAATGGTGCAAATACAAAAAATAAATAAGCAAGCAAACAAACAAACAGAAATATTGAGAACATGAGATGAAGAGTCTTTGAAAGTGGTCCATGGGTTATGGGAACATTTCAGTGATGGAGTGAGCGAAGTTATCCTCTTTGATTCAAGAGCCTGATGGTTGAGGGGTGGTAACTGTTCCTGAACCTGATGGTGTGAGTCCTGAAGCTCTTGTACCTTCCTGATGGCAGCAGCGAGAAGAGAACATTTCCTGGGTGGTGGGGGTTCCTGATGATGGCTGCTGCTTTCCTGCAATATAACTCTGTGTAGTTGTGCTCAATGATGGGGAGGGCTTTACCTGTGATGGACTTGGCCATATCCACTATTTTTTGTAGGATTTTCCATTCAAGGGCATTGGTATTTCCATACCAGATTGTAATGCAGCCAGTCAATATACTCTCCACCGCGCATCTATAGAAGTTTGTCAAAGTTTCAGATATCACGCTGAATCTTCATCTAAGACTTTGACAAAATTCTTTAGATGTGTGGTGGAAAGCATATTGACTGACTGCATCACAAATGCTGTCCATTTGAGTATCCACATCAGGCCATGACACAACCAGATCAGGATGCTTTCCACTGCACATCTGTGGTGAAACACATTACTCAGACACCATCCTTGTGAGCCACAATAGCGTGGCTTCATCCATATGTACAATAATTTAAATAAATCAGTATTAGTGATTTTACTGTCCATCGTCTACTTTTTCACATTGTGATTGTATTCATTGAATCGTAGTTTAAAAGTTTAGATAGGTTATAGAGTGAAACGTTTGAATTGTAGACAGCCCTGTTTGAACAAGTTATTTGAAAATTTTGCTTATCCACAAAGCTTCAGTTTAATTTGTGAAAACAACAAATTTCATGATATATGCCTATGATATTATATCTGATTCTGATATTAATTCTTCAGAATCAGGTTTAATATCACTGACGTATGTCGCGAAATTTGTTGTTTTGCAACAACAGTACAGAGCAGTACATAAAACAACAATAAATTACAATAAGCAATACAGTGTGTGTATATATATATATATAATCGTGAAATTAATTAAGTAATGGAAAAGAGAGCAAAAAATAGTGAGGTAGTGTTTATGGGTTGTTTCATTATCTGTTTAGAAATCTGATGGCAGAGGGGAAGAAGCTGGTCCTTAAACGTTGAGTGTGTGTCTTCAGACTCCTGTACCTCCTCCTTGATGGTAGCAATAGGAAGAGGGCATGTCCTGGGTGATGGGAATCCTTAATGATGCCATTTTTTGAGGACTTAATGGATGCATTAATTAAACATACATGTGGAGCCTGTGTTATTGAGACCAAATGATCTCTGTATATCCTGTATAGTTAAGAATAGCACAGTACAGGCCTTTCAGCCCATGATGTTATGCTGACACTTTCACCTATTTTAAGTTCAGTCCAACCCTACCCTCATACAAAATACTCCACTTTTCTATCATCCATGTGCCTATCTAAGAGTCTCTTAAATGTCCCTAATGTATCTGCCTCTGCCACCAACCCTGGCACCCACCATTTTTTGTGTAAAAATCCTGCTTCTGACATCGCCCAGAGACTTAACATCAAACATCTTAAAATTTTGCTCCCTTGTATTAGTTCTCTGTCAGCACCACTACACACTTGCAGCATTAGTGATCTACACGCTGTCGATTAGCCAGTTGGAATTTGGTGTTTGGCAGAACAGTCTTGTGGTTTCGGGCAGAATTTCTTCTCAGCAAGCAGGTCTCTTTTCAATGTGGGTGCAATCATCCCCTTTTGGCCTGCATTGGCACTGCAGGTTCAAGATTCAACATTCCAGTCTGTTTATCACATGGACATTGAAACGTACAGCAAACCCAAGGGTGTGCTGGGGCAACCCACAAATGTTGCCACACATTTAGACGTCTCAGTGCTTATCAGAACACAGAGCACAACAAGCAACAAAACAACAGCAAAACCAATCCCCATTCCTCCCTTCCAACTACACACATACACAGTCCTTTAACCCAGGATTGACCTCCAGCCTCCAGCAGGCTCGGGCCTGCAGCCACCCACGGTGGTGGTACTTTGGTGCTGAATTTTCCAAATGTCCAAACCAGAGGAGGTGCAAAGATCACTCGAGCACTACAAAACTACACGCTGTCTCTTTGACCCAGACTCATGTAAGATCACATAAACATCACTATAACTGCGCACATACTTGCACCTGCTCAGCTAAGGCCAATCACTGGGTTTTCAAGACAAACTTTAAACATAGACCATACTAATGTGTGACAGGGCTGCAGTTTGAGATGGTGACGGAGAGTCATGTTTGTGATGAGTAGTTATTCGTGCCACCCTGGACCCATTGTAAATTAAATGGGATCCGCCCCCACTAGCAAAGTGAATTATATTCCCAGTTCCACGAGCTACCACTTTGAAATATCTGGTATTAGATTGCAAGCCTTTTCAAGGATTCAAGTTTCAATGAGCGAGTTTGTAATTTCAATCAATATTATTGTGTTTTTGACAGAATATAGATAGCTTCGCCATTCCAATGATTAAGTTTGAATCTCACTTTTCGTGTGGTTGACTTCATAAAGTTGTCACAAACACGAGAAATTCTGCAGATGCTGGAAATCCAATACATACAAAATGCTGGAGGAACTCAGCATCTACGGAAATGAATAAACAGTCAACTTTTTAGCCGAGACTGTTCTTTAGGGCTGAAAAGGAAGAGGGAAGACGCCAAAATAAAAAGGTGTGGGATCGGGAAGGACGATAGCTAGAAGGTGATAGGTTAAACCAGGTAAGTTGGAAAGAAAGGCTGGAGAGGAAGGAATCGGGTAGGAGGGGAAAGTGGACCATTGGAGAAAGGGAAGGCGGAGGAGAACCAGGCAGAGGTTATAGAAAGGTGAGAAGAGGCAAGAAGCCCAAGTGGGGAATAGAAGAAGAGGAGAAAGTGAGGGTAATTTTATTTTTAGCAGAAGGAGGAATCGATATTTGTGCCATCAGGTTGGAGGCTGCCCAGAAAGAATATAATGTGTCATGCCTCAGCCCTGAACGTGGTCTCATCGTGGTACAAGAGGCCATGAACCAACTTGTTAGAATGGTCACTGTAATCAGAATTAAAATGTTTGACTACGGTAATGTTCCACTTTTGGCAGATGGAGCAGGAGTGCTCGATGAAGCGGTCACCCAATTTACAACAGGTCTCACCGTAGAGGAGGCTGCATTGGGAGCACTGGACACAATAGACAACCCCAGCAGATTTACAGGTGAAACGTTGTCTCACCTGGGAAAACTGGTTGGAGCCCTGAATGGGGTTGAGGGAGGCAGTAAATGGGCAGGTATGGTACTCTGGCTGCTTGCAGGGCCAAGTGCCGGGAGAGAGAATAGTGGGGGGGCGGGGACAAATGGACAAGGGAATTGCAGAGGGAGTGATCCCTGCAGAAAGCTAGAGGAGTGGTAAGGTAAAGGTATGTTTGGTGGTAGAATCCCTTTGGATTTGGTGGCTCATGGGGTGGTAGGTAAAGACAAGAGGAACTCTACCATTGTTAAGACGCCAGGAAGATGGAGTGAGCAAAGATGTTCGGGAAAAGCAAGAGATGTGGGTGAGGGCAGAACCAATGCTGGGGCGAGGGAAACGTTGTTCTTTGAAGAAGGAGGACATCTCTGATATCCTGGAAAGGATGCCATATCCTGGGAATAGATGTGGCAGGGATGAAGGAAATGAGAAAAGGGAATGGCATTTTTACAGGAGGTAGAGTGGAGAGAGGTATAGTCAAGATAACAGTAGGAATTGGGTAGCCTTTCTCTGTTGTCAGCTCCTTCATGGTTGTTGACAGCTGAACAGCTGGGGTGATCAGACTGTTCTTTGTTATCAAATGAGGTGAAAAATGTGGTTGAAGCTGCTGAATGCCTGATGTTTATAGAATTTTCAAACATTTCTTTTTTAGTAACGGTGCAGTTCATGCACTGTGGTGAACTATGCAAATCTTCTCCGGGAGAGAAAATGGCCTGTATCTGGAGGCCACAGGTAGTGTTAATTTCGTCAACGATGTTGACTTTGGCCTGATGCTTCTATGATCGGAACTTAATTCAATTCCTGAATATCCAGGGAACAACTTTGATCAGACCAAAGAAGTAATTGGTTTATAATTGTCACACACATCAAGGAACAATGGAAAACAGACCACCTTTTGCACTATCATGTCTGATTGCGCCTGTTTTGTGCCAGCATCTTGTTTTGCACAGTCCATTTTTTTCTCCTCACTGTCTTGTATAATTTATGTCTAACTTATGGTTTGAGGGTTTTCTGATCTTACATGCCTATGATGCTGCTACAAGTCTTTCATCTGACAAAGATGGTAACTGAGATGACAAAAATTTGAGCTAATTGATTAAAGACAAATCGGAGGTGCAGCCACATTACTGAAATGAAATTACGTAGTGTTCCATTGCTGAGGTAGCGTTAGGGTTGTGTTGGTCAGTTCAAGAAACTGATAGTTGAGTTCCTGAACATGTTAGTGTGGGACTTCATGATTCTGTACCTCCTGCCTGACAGTAGAAATGGTCAGTCTCTCCTCCTTTTGCTATCCTGCTGAAAAATACATACATGAAATAACCTGATGGTATGAACTTCAATTTCTCCAACTTCAGATCATTTTTCCCTTCCCCTTTCCCTCTTCTTCAATTTCCACACTCTGGCCTCTTGTCTCTTCTCCTCACATGCCTATCACCTCTCCCTTATGCTCCTCCTCCTTCCCTTTCCCCTATGGACCACTCTCCTGGCTGTACTTCTACTCCCTGAGTACAGGCGGAGACTGAGGACCACAGCACCAGTAGATATGAATAAGGGAAACACAGGAGTGCTTACAGGACCTCTTTGAATTGATGGACTGGACCATATTCAGGGATCCATCTTTAAATCTGGCTGAGTATGCTACAGTTGTTACCGACTTCTTTAAAACCTGTGTGGATGAGTGTGTGCCTATAAAGACTTGCTATACATTCCAAACCAAAAGCTGTGGACAAACCAGGAGGTACGTCATATACTGAAAGCTAGATTTGTGGCATTCAAGTCTGGTGACCCAGGTCTGTACCAGAAAACCAGGTATGACTTGCAGAGGGCTATTTCAAGGGTGAAGAGAAAATTTCAAATGAAGTTGGAAGCGACATCTGATGCATGACAACTCTGGCAGGGTTTGCAAGACATTACTTCCTACAAAGTGAATGCCAATAGCATGAATAGCAACGATGCTCTACTACCAGATGAACTCAACATCTTCTATCCCCCCTTTGAAAGGGTGAATATAACTGCAGCTGTGAAGATCCCTGCTGCACCTGATTACCCTGTAATCTCTGTCTCAAATGTCGATGTTAGACTGTCTTTAAAAAAGGTGAATCCTCACAGGGCGGAAGTCCCTGTCGGAGTACCTGGTAAAGCTCTGAAAACTTGTGTCAACCAACTGGCAGGACTACTCAAGGACATTTTCAACCTCTCACTGCTACAGGCAGAAGTTCCCACTTGTTTCAAAGAGGCAATAATTATACTAATGCCTATGAAGAATAATGTGAGCTGCCTTAATGACTATCACCCAGTAGCACTAACATCAACAGTGATGAAATGCTTTCAGAGGTTGGTTGCGACTAGACTGAACTCCTGCCTCAGCAAGGACCTGGACCCACTGTAACTTGCCTATCGCCACAATAGTCAATGGCAGACACAATCTCAATAGCTCTTCATACGGCCTTATACCACCTGGACAATATAAACACATATGTCAGGATGCTGTTCATCGACTGTAACTCAGCATTTAACACCATCATTCTCACAATTCTGACAGATAAGTTACAGAACCTGGGCCTCTGTACCTCCCTCTGCAATTGGATCCTCGACTTCCTAACCAGGAGACCACAATCTGTGCAGATTGGTGATAACATATCCTCCTCGCTGATGATCAACACTGGTGCACCTCAGGGGTGTGTGGTTAGCCACTACTCTACTCTTTATACACCCAGGACTGTGTGGCTAGGCATAGCTCAAATACCATCTATAAATTTGCTGATGATACAACCATTGTTGGTAGAATCTCAGATGGTGATGAGAGGGCGTACAGGAGTGAGATATGCCAACTAGTGGAGTGGTGTCGCAGCAACAACCTTGCACTCAACATCAGTAAGACGAAAGAGATGATTGTGGAATTCAGGAAGGGTAAGACGAAGAAACACATACCAATCCACACAGAGGGATCAGAAGTGGAGAGAGTGAGCAGTTTCAAGTTCCTGGGTGTCAAGATCGCTCAGGGCCTAACCTGGTCCCAACATATCGATGCAACTATAAAGAAGGCGAGACAGTGACTGTACTTTATTAGGAGTTTGAGGAGATTTGGTATGTCAACAAAAACACTCAAAAGCTTCTATAGATATACCATGGAAAGCATCCTGACAGGCTACATCACTGTCTGGTGGGGGGTGGGGGGGGGCACTACTGCACAGGACCAAAAGAAGCCACAGAGGGTTGTAAATTTAGTCAGCTCTGTCTTGGATACTAGCCTACAAAGTACCCAGGACATCTTCAAGGAGCGGTGTCTCAGAAGGGCAACGTCCATTATTAAGGACCCCCAGGACCCAGGGCATGCCCTTTTCTCACTGTTACTTGAAGACACGCTGTCAGCAATTCAAGAACAGCTTTTTCCCGTCTGTCATCCAATTCCTAAATGGACATTGATACAATGAACACTGGTGGTAGCATCCGTTAGTCTCGTGAGACCATGGATCTGTGCCTGGCAGTTTCCAGGGCGCAGGCCTGGACAAGGTTGTATGGAAGGCCGGCAGTTGCCTATGCTGCAAGTTTCCCCTCTCCATGACACCGATGTTGTCCAAGGGAAGGGCAAGGGCTGATACTGCTTGGCACCAGTGTCGTCACAGGAGCTGCCAGAACGAGGTTGAAGGCAATGTTGGACTGCCTTAGGGACTCCAGTTCTGGATTTGTCCTCAGGGTTTACTCCCAAAGCCTTTCCCATGAGTGGATATGGCCACAAGGCAGCGGAGGTTTGAAATCAGAGTTTTCCCTCTCTTAGATGGACTGCTGTCCCAGGCTGACGAGGTCCATCTACCCGAACACTACCTCACATTTTTAATGTATATTATTTCTGTTTTTGCACAAATTTTAATCTATTCAATATGCATATACTGCAATTGATTTACTTATTTATTTCTTTCATTCTATATTATGTACTGCATTGAACTACTGCTACTCAATTAACAAATTTCACAACACATGCCAGTGGTAGTAAACCTGATTCTGATTCTCTCCAATCAGATTCTTCTTTCTTAAACCCTGTACCTTTTCTACTTATCATGACCCAACTTCTTACTTCATCCCACCCTCTGTCACCCAGCTGGCTTTACCTGTCACCTCTTAACTTGTATTCCTTCCCCTCCTCACTTCCTTTCCAGTCCTGATGAAGAGTTTCGGCCTGAAATATTGACTCATTTCTGTAGATGCTGCTTGGCCTACTGAATCCCTCCAGCATTTTGCTGTTTTACTCCAGGTTTCCAGCATATTTATTTATTTACTTGGAGATGTCGCGCAGATAGGCCCTTCCAACTCTTCAAACCATACAGCCCAGCAAACTCAATTTAGCCTAAGCCTACTCCCTGGACAAATTACAATGACTAATTACATTACTAACTAATATATCTTTAGACTGTGGGAGAAAACTGGAGGACCCAGAGAAAATCCATGCGTTCCATGTGGAGGACATGCAGACTCCTTACAGGTGATTTTGGAACTGAATTCTGGCACCCCAAGCTGTAAAAGCATTGCATCAGCAGCTACGTTACTGTGGTGCCCACAATCTGCAGAACCTCCTGTGTCAATGAAAATAGTGTTGGGTTATGATCCTTCAGGTAATTTGAAAGCCTTCAGCTCATATCATTGAGAGCAACACTGAGGTGGGTTTCCAATTGTTTACCAGTCAAGAAGGTGATACCTTATGCGAAGAAGAAATTTCCTCAATCATGGTTTTGATTTTCATGGTCCTTATCAAAGCCCAGTTTTTATTGCTATGTGCACTCCATGCAAAGACAAGCATGAATCTTAACTTCTGACAAAAGAAAATATTGTTGAAGTCATATTTTTTCAGACCAAATTGAGAAAACACACGTGTAGCGTTTGTCAGTGTAAATTCCTTTCTCAATGAAGCCGTGTCACAGAAAGTAATGACTGTCTGAGAAATCAACATGTGTTTTGCAGCTCTCTCAGAGTCAGACAACTTTGCACTCATCATCTCAATATCCACATCAGCAGCCGAGGTTAGCGTCCACAATTCAGCCTTTTAAACTGGTCAGTTTGTTGTGATTGTTTGGGGTAGATAAAATACTTACGTTTTTTGATCAATTTACACATTCAGCGGTGTAAGTGATCTGTCATTGCATAGTTGTGGCAGTGAAGACATTCCAGGTGGGTTTCAGTTTTTGGGGTGTTGGTAATTTCTTTGGCAGGGTTGTTTAATGTGCCCACATCTTTGTTGTTGTGGTTGTGACTAAAGGTCCTTTATTGTTGGATGTTGATTGTACTCAGGTCAAGCACAGTCCTTCACGGACTGATAAGATGTTTCCACAAATGATTAAAGCTGACTGCTGTCTACGGTCCTACCCATGCTGGTGAACTGACCTCAAGCAGGTGATGAGAGCTTCACCAGCTCCACTCTGAACTATGCATCCTTGTCACGTGACGACACTTCTTTGGTTGAGCTCAGGTATTTTTAACCTGGGCCAACCTGTATCCAATATTTCTGACAAGTTGTACATAGTGCTGGTGCATGAGTGGATCTGCCTTTACTTGTTTGCAGACTGTGAACCAACAAGAACAGATGTTGTTGCCCATTTTGAGTCTATTGTTTCTTTGGAGTGGTTCTCCTATATACAACTGAGTGACCAGCTAAAGAAGTCACTGGGGTCTGTCTTAGCTCTGAAAAAGAGAAAATCAAAGCTGCAAATTTAGGTCAATTAGGAAGTGCTGGACACATTCCGCGGGTCAGAGAGTATCCTGTGCAGTGTTTCATGTCTGAGACTTTTTATCAGATTTTCATCTGACCATCTTAGACCTGAAAAGTTAACCTGCCTCCACCGAGCTCTCGTCACTATGTCAGCGAGCTGTTTACTGTTTACCTGTGCTGAGCTTTACTACATGTACTTTGAATTATATTCTCTTAACTTATTTGTAGTACTGTATGATGTTTTGGTTCATGTGCTGTGTGTGATATATGTTGTGTGGGTGCACCACGGTCTGGAGGAACTTTGGTTGTGTGTATGTACAGTCAGATAACAATAAATTGAATGTGTACTTATTTGTTGCCCTAACCAGCTGAGTGTTTCCCGCATTTTCTGTGTCTATTTCATCTTTAGGTAAGGATATCATGTTTTCCTTCCTTAAAGTCTTAAGTATAGCAATGAGATTATGAAATAGTTTAAAGGTCACTATGCTGATAATTCATGAACAGTTATTTTTTAAAAAAAGATGTTTTAAGCAATACAACCTTCTTTTGGAATATTAGTCAAAGTACATAGATAACTAATCCATTGACACAGCTGTATGCTTAAATATTGGGCAACTACTAAACATAAGAAGCAAGTTTTTTTACACAGAGTGTGGTGAGTGCTCGAAACGCTTTGCCTGTGGTGGTGGTAGAGGCCGATACATTGGAAACTTTTAGGAGACATTTAGATGGGTACATGAATGTGTGAAAAATGGAAGAATATGGGTATTGGGTTGGCAGAAGGAATTAGTTTAGTTGGTCATTTGATTACTAGGTTAATTGGTTCGGCACAACATGGTTGGCCAAAGTGCCTGTTACGGCGCTGTACAGTGCTGTGCTCATGTGCCTCCATGTTCAGGAGCAACTGACAGTCCTTGAGAGTAATGTTATTTCCTCATACTGTATTCTACTTGAAATGGAAGTGGGTTATAGTTTGTGCTTATTCATCCACATTTTGTGGGATTTGATTAAAGGCGAGATAGCTCTCATTTTCAGTGTCAATGAAGTGTGACAGACATAAATTTCACATTTTCTTTTTGTTCTTAATTAACTGCAGCAGTATGAGGCAGAGCTTAGCAGCTAAAAGATCTCTCACAGACATCCCTACCATTCATGAATGGGTATTGACTGCAGTCAGTCTGATCAAGAATGGAGGTCATTGTGTCCACCCCTTTGATGTGTTCCAGGGACCAGCTGAAACTGCAAAGCAATGTCATCAGATTCATGTTCTCCATCGGTCTTTAGTATTTTAGCCGTTAGTTTCCTATTATTGATTTACTGTTTGAAACAATCTGGAACATCTACCTCAGTATTTTCCTCTACCTTCTCTACCCTCCACTTCAACCCAGAGCTGATACCACACAGTACTCTTTCATTCGGCCATTCAGCCCATTGAGTCTTTGATACCATTAATAATCAAGAGCCTATCAAGTTCTGCATTAATTATACCCAACAACATGATTTCCTGAGCCACCTGTGGTACTGTTCTTTATCTTTTGTTTTTTTTTTTGCGCTGCATCGGATCTGGAGCAATAATTATTTTGTTCTCCTTTACACTTGTATACTGGAAATGACATTAAACAATTTTGAATATCTTGAATCCTAAAAATACAGTGAAATGTGTCATTTGCATTGTGCATGCATCAACTCCAGCCTTCCAGACAATCTCAACCCACTGCAATTCACCTACTATCAAAATATTTCTCTGAAGCATGTGGACAGTAGACACCTACGTCAGATATTGCTAGCATAGTCTAGAACCAACTCCATCACGTGCACTAGCCTTTGCAGCATTCAGGATTTCTTCAGAAAGGAGCAGAATTAGGCAGTTTGGCCCATCGAGTCTGCTCCACCATTCCATCATATTTGATTTATTATCCCTCTCAACCCCATTCTCCTGCCTTCTCCCATAACCATTCACACCCTAACTAATCAAGAACCTATCAACCTTTGCTTTAAGTATACTCAATGATGCCCTCCACAGCCATCTGTGGCAATGAATTCTACAGATTCTCTACCCTCTGCTGAAAAAAATCCTCCTCATCTCTATTCTCAATGGACATACCTCTATTCCATGGCTGTGCCCTCTAGTCCTAGATTTACACAATATAGGAAACATCCTCTCCATATCCACTCTATCTAGATCTTTGAATATTTGATAGGTTCAAGGAGATCCCCCCCCCCGCATTCTTCTAAACTCCACTAAGTACCGGCCCATAATTATACTGTCTTAATGACACATTTCACTGTATTTTCAAGATTCAAGAGATTCAAAATTGTTTAATGTCATTTCCAGTATACAAGTGTAAAGGAGAACAAAATAATGCCCATAATGTCTTGTCTCCCTTTCTCTTCACCATTTACACCTCGGACTTCAACTACTGCACAGAGTCTTGTCATCTTCAGAAGTTTTCGGATGACTCTGCCATAGTTGGATGCATCAGCAAGGAAGATGAGGCTGAGTACAGGGCTACGGTAAGAAACTTTGTCACATGGTGTGAGCAGAATTATCTGCAGCTTAATGTGAAAAAGACTAAGGAGCTGGTGGTAGACCCGAGGAGAGCCAAGGTAACGGTGACCCCTGTTTCCATCCAGGGGGTCAGTGTGGACATGGTGGAGGATTACAAATACCTGGGGATACGAATTGACAATAAACTGGACTGGTCAAAGAACACTGAGGCTGTCTACAAGAAGGGCCAGAGCCATCGCTATTTCCTGAGGAGACTGAGGACCTTTAACATATGCCAGACGATGCTGAGGATGTTCTACGAGTCTGTGGTGGCCAGTGCTAACATGTTTACTGTTGTGTGCTGGGGCAGCAGGCTGAGGGTAGCAGACACCAACAGAATCAACAAACTCATTCGTAAGGCCAGTGATGTTGTGGGGATGGAACTGGACTCTCTGACAGTGGTGTCTGAAAAGAGGATGCTGTCTAAGTTGCATGCCATCTTGGACAATGTCTCCCATCCACTACATAATGTACTGGATGGGCACAGGAGTACATTCAGCCAGAGACTCATTCCACCAAGATGCAACACAGAACGTCATAGGAAGTCATTCCTGCCTGTGGCCATCAAACTTTACAACTCCTCCCTTGGAGGGTCAGACACCCTGAGCCAATAGGCTGGTCCTGGACTTATTTCCTGGCATAATTTACATATTACTATTTAACTATTTATGGTTTTATTACTATTTATTATTTATGGTGCAACTGTAACGAAAACCAATTTCCCCCGGGATCAGTAAAGTACGACTATGACTATAAAACGCTCCTCATGCGTTAACCCTTTCATTCCCAAAACTATTCACGATATCCAATTCCAGATTCAAGCTCAGCTTCTACCCCACTGTTCTCTCATACATAGAAACATAGAAAACCTACAGCACAGTACAGGCTCTTCGGCCCACAAACTTGTACCGAACATGTCCCTACCTTAGAAATTACTAGGGTTACCCTTAGCCCTCTGTTTTTCTAAGCTCCATATACCTATCCAAAAGTCTCTCAAAAGACCCTATAGTATCTGCCTCTACCACCGTTGCCAGCAGCCCATTCCACGCACTCACCATTCTGTGTGGAAAAAACTTACCCCTGATATCTCCCCTGTACCTATTTCCAAGCACCTTAAACCTGTGCCCTCTATGACAACCATTTCAGCCCTGGGAAAAAGCCTCTGACTATCCACACGATCAATGCCTCTCATACGCTAAAGATAAACTCTTGACCTCTCAGTGTAGCTCATTATGACCCTTCCACTTTGTCCACCAACACTGCATATTCTCTGGAGCTTTAAAACTATGTTCTGAATTCTGCAGTTTTTCCTTTGTTCTGCTGAAATCATTTGTGTACAGAATTATCTGGAAAGCTTCCTACTGTATCTCAGTACATATGGCAATAATATATCAATCATCAATATCTTTCATCGCCACCAGCCAATCCTTCCTTAGTTGGAAATACTGGATTTAGAGTCATAGAATCAAAGGACACTACAGCTCAGAAACAGGCCCTTTGGCCCACCTAGACTGTGCCAAACAGTTAATCTGACTAGTCCCATTGACGTTTACCCAGACCATAGCCCTCATATACAAATTTCTCTTACATATTGAAATTGAACCCATATACACCACTTCTGCTGGCAACTTGTGCCATATTCTCACCACCTTCATGTTCCCCTTAAACATTTCACATTTCACCCTAGTCTCATCCAACCTTGGTGGAAAAAGCCTGCTTACATTTACCCTGCCTATACCCCTCAAAATTTTGTATACCTCTATCAAATCTGTCCTCATTCTCTTAAACTCTAGCGAATGAAGTCCTAATCTATTCAACCTTTCTTTATAACTCAGGTCTTCAAGTCCCGGCAAATTCCTTGTAAATTCTCTCTGTACTCTGTGCTCTTTTAATCTTATTGACATCTTTCCTGTAGGTAGATGACCAAAACTGCACACTATTCTCCAAATTAGGCCCCATCTTAAAGTAGATTTTAAAAAATCTTCTTGCCTATCATTAGTCTGAATAAAAAATAAACAGATGTTGGTTTTCATATGTAGTGAAGTTGATTGCTCGGCTTTTGCAAGTGGCCTTCACGATCAAATCCTGACTTCCATATTTTTGTTCATTGCAGGGTAAAAGAACGTGTTTTGTATAGCTTCCTTTATGTACAGAATCCTGCCCCAAAAGTTCCTCCAGCAGACAAATCTCCACACTTGATTGAATAAAATATGCCATACTTATTAAAGCTGCTCTTATGTCTGTTTACTACAGTATTTTTTTTAACTTCAATGTCACCGAGGGACAACCATATAAGGCTATGTTATAACTTCAGGGAAGATGCAGAAAGGATTTTCTGGAGGAGTTTGGGACTGTGGGAAATCAATTACAAGAGAAAGGGTTGTTCTCATTGGAGCAAAAATATTTGGTTGAGGTGTGAAGGAATTAACAGGTTTAAACAGGAGGCAAGTATTTCATATCAACAGGTGGTTTACAGGCCTGGATTCACAGAGTTTAAGTAAAATACAAAAGGTACAAGGGCGAAATAAGAGAGAGATAAAAACATTTTTGTGCAGAGAGAGTTAATGATATGGAGTTAACACCTTCTGAGAGTAGTGGAAAAACTATCGGCTTCCACAGATGGTAGCTGCTAGAAGATGGCATGGCCCATATGGTGAGGCTCTTTGATGATAGATGTTGCCTTCTTGAAGCAGCGTCTGTAGATGTTATCAATGGTACAGAGGGGTGTGCATGTGATATATTGGGCTGAGTTCACTACCCTCTGCACCTTCTTGTGTTCCTGCACATTTGAATTGCCATACCAGACCATGATGCAAGAAACTCAGAGACCTCAGCCTTCACTCTGCCTTGTGTAGCTGGATCCGGGACTTCCTGTCAGATCGTCAGCAAGTGGTAAAAGTGGGATCCTTCACTTCTGCCCCTCAGACCCTTAACACAGGTGCCCCTCAGGGTTGTGTCCTGAGCCGCCCTCCCCCTTTACTCTCTGTATACCCGTGACTATATCGCCGTCCACAGCTTCAATCTGTTAATTAAATTTGCTGATGATACTACATTGATTGGCCTAATCTCAAATAATAACAAGGCAGCATACAAAGAAGAAGTCAACACGCTAACACTATGGTTTCAAGAAAACAATCTCTCCCTCAATGTCGCAAAAACAAAGGAGCTGGTTGTGGATTACAGGAGGAATGGATACAGGCTAATCCCTATTGACATCAACGGATCTGGGGTTGAGAGGGTGAACAGCTTTAAGTTCCTCAGCATACACATCACTGAGGATCTCACATGGTCTGTACACACCGGCTGTGTAGTGAAAAAAGCACAACAGCACTTCTTTCACCTCAGACAGTTGAATTTTGGTATGGGTCCCCATATCCTAAGGACTTTCTTCAGAGGCACAATGGAGGGCATCCTGACTGGCTGCATCACAAGGAACTGTACTTCCCTCAATCACAGGATTCTGCAGAGTGGTGCAGACAGCTCAGAGTATCTATAGATGTGAACTTCCCACTATTCAGGACATTTACAGAGACAAATGTGTAAAAAGGGCCCCAAAGGATCATTGAGGACCCGATTCATGCAAACCACAAGCTGTTCCAGCTGCTACTATCTGGGAAACGGTACCACAGCATAAAATCCAGGACTAACAGGCTCCGGGACAGCTTCTTCCATCAGGGCCATCAGACTGATTAATTCACACTGATACAATTGTATTGCTATGCTATATTGACTGCCCTGTTGTGCACACTATTTATTACAACTTACTATAAATTGCACATTGCACATTTTGACAAAGATGTAACGTAAAGATTTGTTCTCCTCATGTAAGTGAAAGCTGTAAGTAATAAATTCAATTCAATTCAAGATACTTCTAATCGTCCATCTGCAAAGTTACAGGCATATTCTCAGTCTAAATTGCAGCTCACCTCTGTGATGAATTCTCCATGAAAATGTATTCAATGAAATTGCTTGTACTCCCAGTCTGTGCTCCCTTCTTGTAAAACCTCTCTCCACACTTTCCCAGTGACAGAATTAATAACTGTCCAGCAGTCCTTCGAACTCCTCTGAAGAGTATCTGCTGTGCGTACTCCCATCAGTTCTGGGTGACTTGCATAGTAATTACTAACTTGATTAAAACTAACTCGGCGATCTGGTTCACCTACTACAATGTTCCAACAAGAGCCAGAAAGCTCCTAAACCATACCTCGTTTTATGGGAGATTGAAAAACTTGACTAAAGATTAACTGCCTCCCTTAAGGATAATTGGAAACATTAATAGTATGTTGGAGAAGAGTGGATTTGGTGCTTTGAAAGTCCTGCTCATATTTTATGTTTATTTTTAGGAACTTTATAAACGTGTATTATAAGAATATCAGAACTAGGAGTAGGAAGCAGCCATCAGGCTTGGCAAGCATGCTCCACCATTCAATAATATCATGGCTGATCTGTCTGTGGACTCAGCTCCACCTAACTGCCTTTTCCCCAAAGCCCTTAATTCCCCTTCTATGCAAAAAATCTCTCTATGTCTTAAATATGTTTAACTGAGGTAGCCTCAACTGCTACCCTGGGCACAGAATTCCACAGATTCACTACTTTTTGGAAAAAGCTATTTCTGTTCATCTCCATCCTCATTCCTTTCCCCCAAATGTTGAGGCTATGTCCCCTAATCCTAGTGTCACTTACCAGTAAAAACAACTTTACTGCCTCTATCTTATCTATCCCTTATATAATTTTATATGTTTTTATTGGGATCTCCTCTCATTTTTCTGAATTCCAGCAAGTATAGTTCCAGGCAACCTAATTTCTCATCATAGGCTTAGCCCCTCATCTCCGGAATCAACCTGGTGAGCCTCCTCTGCACTGCCTCCAACTCAAGTAAGGAGGCCAGACGTTCACACAGTACTCTGGGTGCAGCCTCACTAGTTTCAACTCATACTTAAAACAGTGATGTTACATTCCCAATCATCAACATCCTGAGAATCTCCACTGATTCAGAAAACCACTGGGCCAGTAGATAATCCTTGTCTCTGAGCAGGTCAAAGGTTGAGTATCTTTCTGGCATCACAATCTTTACATTATGTATTAACTACAAGCAAAAACATGACAGACTACTCTCTGGTTGCCCAGTTGAGCACAGTTCCAAATACCGAAGAAAATTGGCACATAGAACATAGAAATCTACAGCACATTACAGACCCTTCGGCCCACAATGTTGTACTGACCATGTAACCGACTCTAGAAACTGCCTAGAATTACCCTAGTGCATAGTCCTCTATTTTTCTAAGCTCCATGTATCTATCCAAGAGTCTCTTAAAAGACCCTATTGTATCCGCCTCCACCTCTGTCATCGGTAGTGCATTCCACGCACCCACCACTCGCTGTGTGAAAAACCTACCTCTGACATTCCCTCTGCCTACTTTCTTGCACCTTAAAACCATGCCCCCTCATGTTAGCCATTTCAGCCCTGGGAAAAAGCCTCTGGCTATTCACATGATCAATGCCTCTCATCATCTTATACACCTCTATCAGGTCACCTCTCATCCTCTGTCGCTCTAAAGAGAAAGGGCCAAGTTCACTCAATCTATTCTCATAAGGCCTACCCTCCAATCCAGGCAACATCCTTGTAAATCTCCTCTGCACTCTCCATATAATATCCACATCCTCCCCATGGTGCAGTTACAGAACTGAAGACAAAGCTGTTCTCTTGACTGGTAGCCTATCAATCACCCAACACTTTCATTTGCGGAAAAAAAAAGTGTTCCAAACTGAATATCCAGCAGATGAGCAAATTATGGGCCGCATGGGTAGTGCAGCAGCTAGCAAAACACTTCACAGTGTCAGTGGTGGGGGCTTAGTTCCCATCACTGCTGCAAGGAGTTTGTATGTTCTCCCATGAGTTTCCTTCGTGTGCTCCATCTTCCTCCCACATTCCAAAGATGTGCGTGTAAGGGTTGGTGAGTGGTGGGCATGCTATGTTGGCAGCAGAAGCATGATGACGCTTGTGGGTTGCCCGCAGCACATCCTTGGACTATGTTGGCTGTTGGCAGATGACAATTTCACCGTTTCAATGTACAGGTGTCCCCCACTTTTCGAACGTTTGTTTTCTCAAACCTCACTGTTACGAAAGGCCTACATTTGTACCCTGTTTTCGCTAACAGAATGTTTTTTCACTGTTACAAAAAAAGCAGCGCGCGAAAAATGGCGGCGTGCGGGAAAAAATGCCATCGTGCAAAAAAAAAAGCAGCGCTTGCCCCGAGCAGCCAAGCTCCTTCCCCGGAACTGCATTCTAGCCGCCATTGCTTAAACACGTGCTTTATCTCGATTTATTTTGTGCATCCGTTAGCAAGATGAGTTCTAAGGTATCGGAAGAGCCTAAAAGAGCTCGTAAGGGTGTTACGCTTAGCGTAAAACTAGACATAATTAAGCGTTTCGATCATGGTGAACAAAGCAAGGACATTGTCCGCATGTTGGACTTGCCTGCATCCACCATTCGCACTATTTATACGCAGAGAGAAAAAATGTTGAAAGCTGCCGATGTTACTGTTGGTTCTGCTCGTAGCAAAGTGGTCTGTCTTAGTCGGCATTCAGTAATGGATAAAATGAAAAGTCTATTGCTTGAGTGGATTGGTGGGTGTACAAAACGTGGTGTTCCTTTAAGTTATCTTATACTTAAGGAGAAATCAGTCAGTCTTTTTAATAAGCTGAAACAGAAAGCACTGGCCGATGGTGATGAAAGTGTTGCGAAAGTGGAATTTAAAGGTAGTCATGGGTGGTTTGATCGGTTTCTGAGGCGAGGGTGGCTTCATAGTTTAACGTTTACTGGAGAGAGTGCTTCGGCTGACACTGAAACTGCCGAAAGGTTTCCAGCAGAACTGAAGAAAATAATTACAGAAGGTAGTTATCGTTATAAGCAAGTGTTTAACTGTGACAAAACTGCCATTTATTGGAAAAAATTGCCGAGTAAGACATTTATTTTGAAAGAAGAAAAGCAGGCTAAGGGACACAAGGCATCGAAGGACAGGTTTACCCTAATGCCTATTATTAACGCCACTGGTGATGCTGTCCTTAAGCCTCTACTAGTGTACCATTCAGAAAATCCAAGGGCACTTAAAGGCGTTGATAAGAAAACACTTCCCATTGTGTTCCGTTCACATCCAAGCAGTTGGAACACCCAAGTGCTTTTTTCTGAGTACATGAGCAGATACGTTAGTCCTTTTGTTGAAAAATACTGTAGAGAAAATAACCTCGATAATAGGTGTCTTGTGATTGTCGATAATTGTGCTGCTCATCCGCCTGCCATTACCGAGTATGGCGGTAACATTCATGTTGCGTTCTTACCGCCGAATACGACATCGTTGCTGCAGCCGTGTGACCAAGGCCTAATAGCCACAATTAAGGCTTACTATACGCAAAATGTGATGCATTTTATTGTAAGTGCTATTGACAGAGAGGGCAACTCCGAAGCATCTTTGCGATCTCTGGAAAGACTACAATATAAAACTGGCAATCGCCAACATTGTTGAGGAGGTTTTGGCATCCCATGACCAAGAATTGACAGATGAAGAGCCGATGCAATTGCAAGAGGAAAGATTAACAACTGAAACCGAACGCAGTAGCGAAAATGAAGTCGTCCAGGGACTGAACATGAAGCAGTTGCGTGAGATTTTCGCTGCAATGATTGCAGAAAAGTATGACTTTAATTTTGAAAGGGCACGTAGGTTTAGGGCAGGTTTGCAGGATGGTTTGAGTGCTTACAAAGAACTGTATGATAGAAAAATGCGCGAGGCTCAGCTGTCAAGTATACTGCCGTTTTTCTAGCCTTGCACATCAGCCACAGCAGACGACGAACCTCGACCTTCGACATCGAGGCAGGCAGACATAGAAGAAGATGACCTGGCTACCCTATTGGAAACAGACTACGATGAGATGACACCCCAGTCTCCTCTACCTCCCACCACCCCAATTTCTGACAACTCAGCCTAACACACCATCCCAATTCCCGTAAGTGAAACTACACTGTACATACATTATTTCTACTTTATATAGGTTGTGTATTTTTGTGTTATTTAGTATGATTTGTTATTTGGTATGATTTGGCAGCCTTGTTGCTTAAGGGTTACTGGAGAGTGCTTCCGCCGACCGCTCCTTCTGCCGAGAGCGCATGCGTGAGATTTTCGCTGCACTAGTCTGTGCTTCAATGATTGTAAAAAGTATTTCTACTTTAAATGGGCTGTGTATTTTTGTGTTATTTAGTATGATTTGTTATTTGAAACGATCCGGCAGCCACATAGCTTAAAGGTTACTGGAGAGAGTGCTTCTGCCGAGAGCGCATGCATGAGATTTTCACTGCGCTAGGTAGTGCTTCAATGATTGCAAAAAGTATTTCTACTTTATATAGGCTGTGTATTTATCATATCATTCCTGCTTTTACTATATGTTACTGTTATTTTAGGTTTTATGTGTTATTTGGCATGATTTGGTAGGTTATTTTTTGGGTCTGGAACACTCAAAAATTTTTCCTATATTAATAAATGGTAATTGCTGCTTCACTTTACAACATTTCGGCTTATGAACCGTTTCATTGGAATGCTCTACCTTCGGATGGCGGGGGAAACTTGTACATGTGACAAATAAAACTAATCTTTATGGTGGAGCACCTTATCCTGATGAGAGGATTAAACAATACAACTCAGGGGAGAACAAAATGGTGGAATGATAATATTAAATTAGCAACTTGAAAATTTTGAGGAAACCACATATACAGTACTCTATAAAAGTCTTAGGCACATATATATAGCTAGGGTACCTAAGACCTTTGCATATTGTTGTAGTAATTTTATGTGCTGCACTATATTGCTGCAAAAAAAAAACAAATTTCTTGACATGTGAATGATGATAAACCTGATTCTGATATAAGTCTCAATTGCGGACTGAGAGTGGGAAGGGGGCAGGGAAAGGGAAATCATGGTTGGGAAAACGGGGAGGGAGAGGGAAGGAAATGGGAAAGCACCAGAGAAACATTCTGTAATGATCAATAAACCAACTGTTTTGAATCAATTGATCTTGCCTGGTGTCTCAGGCCCCTCCCATGGCACTCCACTCTCACCATTCCCAACATCCTTTGCTCCTACCAGATTTACAAGCTCACTCTCCACTCCATCTTGAGACATACAGTACTGTGCAAAAGCCTTAGGCACCCTACTATATACAGTATATGTACCTCAGATATTTTCCACAGTACTTTACATCTTTTAGACCAGAGAAGCAAAAGATTCTGTGGATACTGGAAATCTTGAGCAACACACTCAAAATGCTGGAGGAACTCAGCAGATCAAGGAAGAGATTAAACTGTCAACTAAGATCCTTCATGAGATCTGTTTATTCCCCTCCATAGATGCAATCTGACCTGCTACATTCCAGCATTCTGTGAGCCTTTTGGATCAAGTGTGTAGATTTGATTCCCTTTTATGGAATGGCCCTTCCTTCCCTATCTCTGCATCACAGGTAATACCATTTTGCAGTTCCCTCTTCTGCTGCCCTTCCCCTACACTTCTATGCAAAATGGAGCTCAACAGCCTCACTTGCAATGCTCTGCAGTAGGATTGATGTCCAAGTGGCTCGATACGTCAGACATAAACATTTCCAAAGGAATTGTCAGTCAGCTTTTTTAATGCAAGGTCTTTGAAATGTTGATTTTGATACACCTAGATGGAAAAACTTAAATATTGGTAGGCTAACTATGGATATAGAAACATAGAAACATAGAAAATAGGTGCAGGAGTAGGCCATTCGGCCCTTCGAGCCTGCACCACCATATCTGTCAATTTGAACTATAAATGTGTCAAACATTACCAATTACTCCAAAAACAGAACTTTGCAAAGCATTTCATTAAAGCATTCTCAGTTTCTGTCATTACTCCAGTGCTATGTTGGTGAGCTTTCTGGTGATGTTTGGATTTCACTTTTTCGTCAGTTTGTCTGCATAATTATGTTGTAATTGTCGGTCAAATAAGTAATTGTGCAACAATAAACTTGTTTGAGTTTGGTCCAATTAGCTAGAAAATGCACCAGGCAAGCTGCCTGCTCTACCTTCCAAACCAAACGTCTAGCAAGGCTCACCACACCCTGCTTAAACCTACACAGGCTTAGCTGATGATATTTAGAACATAGAACAGTATAGGATCTTTCGCCCACAATGTTGTGCTGAAGTTTTATATTTCTCGTATTTCTAAAAGAATACTTACAAAATATTAGAACATTTCTTGTTAATTTGTCTGTTTTTTGATTAATTCCAACACAAAAAAACAAAACATTGAAACCATACATTTGTTTCGTAATTAATTTTCTCAAAATCGCGAAAACTTTTAGAAAGAGGAAAATCTTTGAGTGAGAGCGAGCACTCTAACTCAGAATCGCTCAGTCACATTTGAATATCCGCCAGAATCTGGATTCAGTTGCCAAGTATGTTATCAAATGTTCCCAGAGGAATATTATCTTTAGGCTACAATATGTTGTTACAATCACCCTTTTTATCGCACTGGTTCGTGAAATAAGTCCGCCAACACTGCCAGCAGGCCGTTTGGAGGCACGGTTAGGGAATGCAGCCCACAATTTTGCTTTTAATTGCATCCATAGTTGGTAATGTTGGTTCAATAGTTGTTATTGTGGCCTTGTGAACAGTTCATGCATGAACGAGGTTTTTACTGGACTTAGTATCATGCAGTTCTAAACATCTTTCTCTATCATGTTACCCTGAAAACTGAATGCAATCAAGACATACTGGTTAGTTGGTTAATTGGTCATTGTGAATTGTTCTGTGATTCGGCTAGGGTTAAATAAGTGGGTTGCTGGGCCGTGTGCCTCATTGGGCTGGAAGGGCCTGTTCTTTGCTCTATCTCTAAAGAAATAAAGAAAGAAAGAAGCTTCGTTTCAATGAAGCTCCATGTTTCAGTGAGAATGAGAAAAGACACTCCATTCAGAAAGCTTGAAATAACCAATCTTTATGTTAAATCAGTGGAAGATGCCAACCGAGTTTCATGGCCACAGGAAAAAGCACAGAAACTGGCCCACCATGTTTGCACCTGACCATGATGCCAACATAAATCAATCCCATCTTCCTGCTCATTTTCCATGTCCCTCAATTCCATGCCTGTTCATGGGCCTATCTGAGTGCCCCTTTATCGCTGCTACAGTACCTACTTCCACCACCGCTTTACTTAGCATATTCCAGGCACCAGTCACTTCTGCTGCAAGGCTCCTGCCATTTACAGTGGACTGTATGGCGGCACAATAGTGTAGCAGTTAGCGCAACACCTTACAGTGCCAGCCATCAATTCCCACTGCTGTTTGTAAGGAGATTGTATGTTCTCCCCATGATAGTGTGGCTTTCCAGTTTCCTCTCACATTCCAAAAATGCATCAGTTAGGGTTAGTAAATTCTGTGCATGCTATGTTGGTGCCGGAAGCATGACAATTCTTGCGGGCTGCCCCAGCACATTCTTGGACTGTGTTGGTCATTGACACAAACATCACATTTCACTGTAATTTTCAATGTACATGTGACAAATAAAGCTAATTGAATAAAATCTAGTCTAATACTAACTCTAAATCTAATCCCTTACATTTGACTTCACATAGTGCAACACCTCACACTTGCACTGATTAAATTCCATCTTCCATTTCTGTGTCCATATCTGCAACAGGTCTATCTGTTGTGTCCTTTGGCAACATTCCTCACCATCCACAACTTCACCAATTTTAACATTGTGTACAAATTTGCGAATCGACTACCTAAAACTTTCATTCAAATAGCAGAGATCTCAGCACGAACCCTTATTTCTTATATTGGTTTTGCACTTATACCTTGTTTTGCATTGTCTTTTTTTCCATCACTATCTTTTATTACTTATGTTTAATCTGTGTATAATTTATATCTTGTGTCTTTTCCGTACTCGTGTGCCTGCGATGCTGCAAATTATTCATTATACCTGTACTTACGCACATGACAATAAACGCAACTTGAAACCAATAAATCCAAGTCTTCATTTCCTTCATGCCCAAGAATGGGAATATTTTAAGAAGCAGATGAAAGTATGTGGATTGAGAGCATTTCAAATCAGGCTTGGCAGCCAATTCTTCTTCATATGTGGTCACCATGGTAATTTGCATATTGAGAACATCTACCAGAGAGCTGTCACAGAAAAGCAGCAGCTATCATCAAGGACCCCCAGCATCTAGGTCATGCTCTCCTCTCATTGCTGCCATCAGGCTTCAGGCCTCACGCCACCAGGTTCAGGAATGGTTAAAAGTGAAGGTTAAGATAAAATTTGTTAGCTGTGCCAAACAATCTCCCTGCCCCATGCACCCAGCCACCTCTCCCACACTGTTAGGGAACATGATTGTATGTTTTAACAAAGTCAAAGAAACATAATCTGACTTTTATGACGGAGGATTGGATGCGGATTCTGAAGCTGGTTAACTCTTCTTCAATCTGTGCTAGTCATTCACTGATTCGATTTAAAATTGTGCATCGTTACCATTTGACGAAGGAGAGATTGTCTAAAATAGTCCCTAATGTTGATAGTTATTGTGATAGATGTAAAACTGAGATAGCTACACTGACACACGTGTTTTGGTCTTGTTCTATACTGGTACAGTTCTAGAAGTCAATTTTTTCGACGATTTCTAAAGCGCTTGAAATTAATTTGCAACCTAACAAATTAACTGTACTCTTTGGAATAATTCCTCAAAATATTCGTGGTATCTCTGTGTCTGACCAACATGTTATTGCATTTGTTACATTGATATCTAGGAGGGCCATTTTGTTGATGCATCAGCTCCCACTTTGTCACAATGGTTCTCTCAAGTGATGCTATGTCTTAGTTTGGAGAAAATTAGAAGTCAAACCTTTGAACCTTTATTTGATTTTGAGAAAAGGTGGGGTTCATTTGCTCATTATTATCACCTGAGTTAATTGATAGATTTCCTCTATGATCTTATTGTAAATTTTTGGTATATCTTTTTTTCTTGCTGGCGGTTTGATGTTTATCTTTTGAAGCTTTTTGTATGACGCATGGCTCCAGGTTGTACAACTAATAGGGTTTTTTCCCCCATGTTTTCTGCTTAGTAGGGTTTTTTAAATTATAACAAAAATTTTCAATCCTTAAAATAATGTTTTTTTTTTCCTTGAGACATTGTAAGTGTTGTTTACTTCTCTGTACTCGTGTTATTTTTGAATAATAATAATAAAAAGATTTGAAAAGTAAAGAAAGAAACATTTGTCTTCTGTTTGTAATTCTCAAGCAAGTGATGCCCTCAAAAGAAGATTGCCATTTCATCAATTCAGCTATAATTTTCAAGTCAGTTCTATATTTTTACAGTATGTTCTGTAAATTCACCATAATTTAATTGAAATTTATTTTTGATTACTTCGCAATGGAGGACACTGCACACCTAGATTATTAATATTATTTTCTTCTCTGAACAGCTTTGCCGAATAGAAAAGCAGTCATCAAAAGGACCCTATCGGCAGGATTTGTTTGTGGATCAGCCCTTGATGTTCATTTCACCCCAAAGCAATCCACCGGCGTTAATGCTCGAGAGACTTGTGCAGTTGTGTGGGGGAAAGGTGTGCAAGACACTCCGCAAAGCTGGAATTTGTATTGGGCAGTACAAGGGAAGCCAGCCTCCTAGGAACCAACACTTGTCCGAAACCTGGATACTGGGTAAGTGTGTATCTCTGGAATCTTTGCAGCAAGTCGTCAATCAGTGACAGAGGGCCAGAACAGGATGGCACGAGTGGTCTTCCTCATGCACTTTCTTTTGTTCTCGTGGGTAAGTAGGCAGTAATGGTTTTATATTTATTCTCCACATACTCAGTGTCTCGAGTACCCAAGTCCGACTGGTATGTTCCTTGTAGGGTGGATGTGGAAGTAAAAAGGAGCAGTTAGAGTTGGTAGGTGATGGGCAGATCCAGGAGAGGGAGGGGGGGTGATAGCCAGATGGAGGAGGAGAGGGATTAGCAACAGAGGCAGGGAGGTGATATGTGGAGATGGCAATGGGATCCGATAGGAGCGGGAGGTAGGGTATGGAAGGGAGGGAGATGGGAAGGGCAGTAACTACTCCATCTCTTACACTGACTACATCTATCTTTCAGTCAAGATGAAGGGTCTCAATCCAAAGCGTTGACTTTCGATTTCCCGCCATAGTTACTGTTGACCCACTGAGTTCCTCCAGAAAATTTGTGTATGATTCCAGCATCTGTAGTCTCTCTCTTGTGTTTTAATGTTGTGGTTTAAATACATCTGAATGTGTACTTAGCCATCTCATTTCAGATTCAATCACCATCATTGCAGGTTGGAATTTCACATCGGCCTGACTATAGATCAATAGATATATTCCCCTTAAGGACATCGGTGAAACAGATATGCTTTGATGCCAACTCAGTAGTTTAATGATCACTATTTGAGAGACTAACTACATTTTTCATTTAATTCCATTTATTTAATTAACTGCATTTAAATTCCCTGGATGCCATGGTGAGGTTTCACATCTGCAGATGTTTTGTCAAAGTCTTAACTACCAGACCAGCAAATTAACCACTACCCATATTCAAAGGATAAATACACAGCTAATAATCCTCAATTCTTCCAGCCTCTGTGAGTCATTGTCGTCAGAGACAAAGGATGTGATCTTGGACCATAAGACAAAAGAGCAGAATTAGGTCATTCAATCCCATTGAGTCTTCTCCAAGGGAATTAAGAGTTATAGGAAAAAGGCAGGTAGATGGAACTGAATCTGTGTCTAGATTAGCCATGAATTTATTGAATGGTGGAATACGATCGACAAGCCAGATGACTAACTCCTCCTCCACCTCCTAGTTTTTATAGGACCATAAGACAAAGGAGCAGAATTTGACCATTTGGTCCATCGTGTAAGCTCCACCATTTGATCATCGTTGATTTGTTTTTCCTCTCAACACAATTCTCCTGCCTTTTCCCTATAGTCTTTGACACCCTTACTAATCAAGAATCAATCAATCTCTACTTTAAATATACCCAGTGACTTGATCCCCACAGCTGTCTGTGGCAATGAATTCCACAGATTCACTGCCTTCTGGCTAAAGAAACTCCTCCTCATCTCTGTTCTAAAGAGACATCATTCTGAAGCTGTGCCCTCCCCCACGACAGAAATCTCCATGTCCACTCTATCTGGGCCTTTCAATGTTCAATAAATTTAATGAGATTTCCCTTTCCCTCTTTATGCCCTTTTGGGGTTAGTGAATAAACTGCTGGTCTTGTAGGTAGATGGAATGAAGATAACTGTTAGATAAAGACCAATATTACCAATGAGGCCTCAGCTGCAGGATCGAAATTTCTGCTGTTTTTTCCAAATTTATTCTGGTTCATATTTGGTAAAATCCAGAAGTAAAAGTCTCCATAGAATTGATATCATTCCAACATTAATGAAGGGAAGACAAATACTCTGCCAACACCCACACAGCATTTGTGTCAGAGAGACCACACAGCACAGAAACAGGCCCTTCATCCTAACTCATTCCAACTACTGTACTCAGTGCCCTGACTAATGAAGGTAAATATGTCAAACGTCTTCTTCATCACCCTGTCAACCTGTGACTCTACTTTCAGGGAAATCAGTACTTGCTGTACAGTCGTACACGATGAAAACAAGCCCATCAACCCAACTGGTCCATGCCTATCAGAATATCTGACTAAGGTAGTCCCATTTGCCCACATTTGGTCCTATCCCTCTAAAGGTCTAAGCCATTCCTATCCATGTACCTGTACAAGATAAGATAAGGTTTGCTTTATTTGTCACATTCATGGAAACACACAGTAAAATGCATCGTTTGCATCAACAGCTAACATCATGAGTGCTGAGGGCAGTTGATGATGTCACCATGCTTCGTAACCTGTATGTGTTTGGAATGTGGGAGAAAACTACCACTCGGAGGAAACCCGCCTGGTAATGGAGAACAAGCAAAGTCCTTTCAGACAGCAGTAGAAATTGAATCCATTCCTAACCACTGGTGCTGTAAGGCATCACACTAACTGCTACACTACAGTGGTTGCCCTAACTTAGGAGCCTTAACTTGCAATATAAAGTGTGTATATCACACAGATTAAGCTAAAGCAAATACTGTACTGGTGCCTACGTGGCAATCATTTTGTGTGTGCTGTTAGTTGGTTAAGTTGTTGATTGGCTGTAATATAGGGACCAGTATGTGATATTCAGGCAAGGTCTCACTGAATGGGAAAACAGAGTGAGAGAGTAACTCACCTCATCATGTTCCTGTATCGCCATGTTCCACTCTGTCTGACTAATAAAGGATGATATACAGTACTCCATATGCAAGACCTGGTACACTATTATGGCGCCAGTGACCTGGATTCAATGCCCATCACTGTCTGTAAGGAGTTGGTATGTTCTACCTGTGACCGCATGTGTTTCCTCCAGGTGCTCCAGCTTCCTCCCACATTCCAAAGACGTGCAAGTTAGTAGGTTAATTGGCCATAAAGGTATATTTGGGTAGTGTGGGCTCATTGGTCCAGAAGGATCTGTAACCGTGCTGTAATTCCCCATAAAAATAATGGTTAAGGGTGTCAGTATGATGCATTGCTCTAATGCTGATCAGATTCAGAATTCTAATTAACCCACCAACATGATTTAGTTAGCGCATTGCACTGTTCCTGGAGCTGTAAAATGTGCACTACACCGAAGTTACTCATTTCCTGTGAAATCGTTACTCTGTTCACTCACTTCCTGTGAAATTGGTTTACAGTTTACTTCAACTTACTAGAGCTCAATCAGGAAATTGGAGATGGGTAACTGTGGGAAATTGCAATATCCTATTCAAATGATAAATAGTTTTTGTTCTTGCAGCACAGGTAATATTCTTGTTGCACAAGGTATTCAATGGCATGGGGATCCAATTGCACTGAATGAAAATGTGAGATTCCATTTTCAGTGAGTAACAAATTCATTAGTAATGCAGTGTTCAAACTGCAATCACTTCAGTACATAGCTGTCATCTGTATTTTGGAAGATACTTCTTTTGAAAAAAACTCAGGTCTTACCATTTTTTTAAACTTTTATTTGACACTGAACAGTTCCTCTGTGATGCCTGTAATATCTCAATCAGAATCAGGTTTAATATCACTGGCACATGTCGTGAAATTTGTTGTTTTGTGGTAGCGGTACATTGCAATACATAATACATAAAAATGTATAAATTACAATAAGAAAGAGCTATAAAAATTAAATTAAATATGTAGTGCATAAAGAGAGCAAAACAAAAGAAACAAAAAGAATGAGGTAGTGTACATAGGTTCACTGTCTTTAGAAATCGGATGGTGGAGGGGAATTATATCATTGATGTGCTCTGTTGTTGCAGGGATTTGAGCGACTGAGTGAGAGGTTGAGCAGGCTGGGAGCATTTCTCCTTGGAGTGTAAAAGTGGGGGGGGGAGCCTCCCCCTCCCACTTTCAAATCTCTTACTAGCTCTTCCTTCAGTTAGTCCTGATGAAGGGTCTCGGCCTGAAACGTTGACTGTACCGCTTCCTAGAGATGCTGCCTGGCCTGCTGCGTTCACCAGCAACTTTGATGTGTGTTGCTTGAATTTCCAGCATCTGCAGAATTTCTTGTGTTTACATGAGAAAAATGATTCTGCTTTAAATTTTTATTTGTTTTTAATCCTAGCGTACACAGTACCTATGCGCTGTGGAGCAGCTTCATTATCAATGTGATCCTTGAGCTTGAGGGTTTTCAGCAGAAGTTGAAGGATCTGATTCAAGTTGTGACAGCAAAAGCCTTAAGTCACCATGCATAACAATGTTCAAGCGGTTTCTGTTTTTTGTGACTAAGAGGATCACTGCACTTTCAACAAGGCAGGAGAATGGAAATGCAGTGAAGAGCAATTTGGGTCTTCTCCAGAGACCAGGAAACTTGATATGACAGTGTAGCCACGTACCACAAAAGCCAACATCTTTGAAAAGCATTTTTGCTTCTTCATCCTTCTGAATTTCGATAGGTTCTTCTTGCAGGCTTTCTTCCCGTTCTTCCACCTTGCAAAGAAATGGGTTAATTACTGTGTCTGGAATTTCCAGATCGTTCAAATCCTTGTATCAATTCTGAAAGTTCTTCTTCAATGATGGCAGGTGTAAGTAGTACTCTTGCAAATCACCTCTGTGAAAGAGAGTGCCATAGTCTCCAAGCAGGGAAACTGTGAGAACATTCTTTCCACACTGTTTTGCTTAAGTATTTCCAATTTTTTCGATAAAAATCTGCACCGCACTTTTTGCCAGGATTAAATTTAAATTCTCACCCTGCAGTTGTATATTTAGAATGTTCATTTTGTCATTCAGAAGCCACATCTCCACATAGAAGTTCAATCTTGCTTCCCAAGTTTTTGTTGACTTTGAGCGAAAATTCAGCCACAGTGTCACAAAGATCAAAAGAATATTTTAAGCAGCAGCCTTTTGATGCCTAACACACTTCAGTGTGAAGAAACAAGCATTCAAACTCTTAATCGTTATCTTGGCATAACTGGTGAAATATTCTGCTATTTAATAGATGTGCTTTAATTTTGTTGATAGCAGATATTATAAGAGTCAAACTTGAAAGAAGTCGCTGGCTGAGGTTTTTGACTGCAAGATGTTGACGATAAATTACACAATGGGTTACAAACAGACTTAGAATTTCTTTTTTCATAAATGCCTCTAAACCAGCAGAGCAACCTGTCATATATGGTGCTCGATCCATTGCACAAGAAATCATGTTCCCAATTAGAATACTTTTATCTTTGATATACATTTTGAGCTCGTCATAGATTGATTCTCCATTGATGTTTGTTTTTAACATTTTATAAAACAGAATCCCTTCATAAACTTTTCCATTGCTGATAAACCATACATATGCCATTAGAAATGCTTTGTTGTCTTGCACAGTTGACTCATCCAGTTGTATCCCAAGTTCTGTTTTTTGTAGCTCTGTGCAGAGTTGATACTCATTGTCTTCACTCATTTTGAAAATGCAACAAGCTATAGAGTTATTACTCAGAGGAATTGATTTTAAAATACTGGTATCCATTTTGAGAACAGTGCTGAGCACTTCTGATACAGCAGGCATTGTTAAACTTTCACCAATTGGATGAGATTTTCCTGTTTGCTATCATTTTGGAAATATTATAAGAAGCAATGAGACCACTATCAAGGTAATTTTTAGCTTTCTTGGTAAATGACTCAAGTGTGCAATGCTTTCAAATGCTTCCTTCATCTTCTGGAAATGAGTAATACCATAAGTAGCCTTTTCAGAGTGCCTTTTACGGAAGTGTTCCTGCAATCTTGATGGTCTTATGGCTTCATTAGACAGCACAGTATAACAAATAAGACACATAGGGCATCACTGATCTGACAAGAATGGAATAAAAGCATTCTCCAGGTATGTAACATGGTATTGATGCACTCTCTGTAGTTTCTGTTTCGTAGCAGGGTTAGAATTCAAGGCTTCACTGCCTTTGGACTCATAGAAATTGCATGGTACATATTTATCCATCATTAACGGGGCTAAGTTTAAATTTAAAATGAACAAAAACTAGGAATGCCTATTGGACGTTGACACCAACAGTGAGTTGACACAGATGGAATGATAATAGCAAAGGAGTGATGAGGCGAAGCTGAAGACAATCACAAGAGCGAAAATTACATTGACAAAGATTCAGACTGGAATCTGAATATTAGTCAGGATAGAGCTGATGTTCAGCAAGCTACCTTTATGCTATTCCAGTTAGCAGAATTCGCCAATCACACAAGGTCTTATAATCCCCAAAGGTGATTCTTGACTGCACTTATGAAACTGAGGTCGCTTTGAGCGCCTCAGGAGGAATCCTCAGGATCAGCAAGTTCACTGATTGGCTCTATTTCACCGCTTTATTCCGGCCAGCGCTGTATCGTTGCATGACCTGTTTTCCATAGATCGGTAGAGAAAGTTGAGAGGGTGTGCCTGACTTACCAGCTGTTAAATTGCATGAACTAGTTCCTTACCGTGAGTAAACGGAAAATATTGGGCACCCTGGTTGCTAATTTATGCATCTCCAATAATGTCTGTTTGATTGATAAGGTTGGATAAGATTGGCAAGTTTCAGATGCATTGTGACGATGAGGTGCTCATCGCCTGCAGAGCTATGGTTCTTCCTGTGTTTCGATGCCTCATCCTTTTTGTTTGGAAGTGCCTGCGCTACTAACGATCGGTCAGGTCTCATCCTCAAGTTAGGCCGCCGCTTAACCCTCCCCCTTCAAAAACCATAAACGTGCCCCCCCCCCCCGCCATGACTTCTGTTTCCCCTAATGAACCCTTAGGACACGTAACCGCCCCCTTTGGGAATCACTAGTTTAAGAGATTAAGAGAGTGATTATAAAGGTTAGCTTTATTGTTGCATGTGCATCAAAACAGAGTGAAATCCGTAGTTCGCATCATAATGAAATCAGCGAGGATTGTGTTGGGCAGCCTGCAATTGTCATCACACTTCTGGCACCAACACAGCATGCCCACAACTCACTAACCCTAACCCGTACCTCTACGGGAGGTGGAAGGAAGCCCATGCAGTCACCGGGAGAACATTAGAGCATTAGAGGGATATGGGCCAAGCAGAATGAGAATCAGTATCAAGTTCTTTATCATTGACACATGTCATTAAATTTGTTGTTTTGTGGCAATTGAGATTAACTCAGATGGTCAACATGGATGAGTTGGGCTGAAGGCCCTGTTTCTGTGCTGGATAACTCTGTAATTTATTCTGTTAATCTACGTCCCAAGTCAACATTTCAGAACGTTACTGGGGGAGAAGGACAAAAGGAGGTGCACAACGCAGGATATTGAGCCTTGCTTATACGGACCATAAAATGGTCATGAGAAACCGGTTCTGAAACTATTTTTTAAAGATTGATAATGCAATTAAGAAGCAGATAACAGCATGGTTTAAAGAGAACGGTTTTGTGACTGCCTAAAATGCTATGAGAATTCCAAGTCCCTCTTGACCCATCCACCCACAAGTAAAGTTTTTCTTGTTGTTCTCAATTTTAGAAATATGTTGTTTTGGACACAATCCCTCTTTTGCATCTGCTTTACAAGTCAGCCCCGGTGACCCAGCCATAGAATTCACTCATCACTGAGAGCCTTCAATGAAAAATTTTACAGTTCATGTTTAATCTAAAAATACAAATGTTATTGCAACCAAAACAGTGAAGCACTTTATGTTTTCATAGGGAAATCTTGTGATTAATCATGAAAGCAAACACTAAATTCATTAAATCATGGAATTTTACAACATAGAAGCCACTTGGTCCATCAACTACTTATGCATTTCCATTTCTAAAAACTTGTTTTAACAAAGGAAGATCCCACCACCATTATTGAAAGGACATTTTCTATTAAAACATTGAATTGTACTGCACAAGAACAGGCACTTCAGCCTACAATGCCAAATTAAAGTACATCTCAATCTGTCTTCAGACCACATTCCTTGCATATGTATATATCTATGTAGCAGCCTCTATACCTATTTATTTATTTAGAGCTGCAGCGCAGAACAGGCTTTTTGGCCCAACAGCCACACCACTCAGCAACCCACCTATTTAACCCTAGCCTATTCACAGGACAATTTACAATGACCAATTCATCTACTGACCCATATATCTTTGGACTATGGGAGGAAACTGGAGCGCCCGGGGAAACACACACGGTCACAGGGAAGATGTACAAACTCCTTAAAGACAGTGCCAGAACTGAGCTTCAAGCTCCGATGCCTCGAGCTGTATTAGCTTTGCACTAACCACTGCACTGCCATGGTGCGCTGTGCCCACCTGGCTGCTGTGCCTCTTAGATACCTCTATTGTTTCTGCCTCTAGCACCACGTATGCCAGTCCATTCCTGGCATCCACCATCTCTGTGTAAAAAAAAACTTGCCCCACACATCTCAAAGTTCAAAGCAAATTTATTATCAAAGTACATATATGTCACCATACACAACCCTGAGATTCATTTTCTTGCGGGCATACTCAATAAATTCAATAACCATCGTAGAATCAATGAAAGACTGCACCCAACAGGATGGCCAACCAGTGTGTAACTGACAACAAACTGTGGAAATACAAAGAAAAAAGAGTTACATAATAAATATTCAATAAATATTGAGAACCTGAGATGAAGAATACTTGAAAGAAAGTCCATAGGTTGTGGGATCAGTTCAGTGATGGGGTGAGTGAAGTTATCCCCTCTGGTTCAAGAGCCTGATGGTTGAGGGGTAATAAATGTTCCTGAATGTGATGGTGTGGGTCTTGAGGCTCCTGTACCTCCTTCCTGATGACAACAGTGAGAAAAGAGCTTGGCCTGGGGTCTTTGATGATGGATGCCACCCTCCTGCAACAGCACTCTGTGTAGATATGCTCAATGGTGTCGGGGTCTTTACTTGTGATGGACTGGGCTGTATCCAGTACTTTTTGTAGGACTTTCCATTTGAGAGCATTTGTGTTTCCATACCAGATAATGATGCAATGGTCAATATATTCTCCACCACACCTCTATAGAAATTTATCAAAGTTTTAGATGTCATGCTGAATCTTCGCAAACTTCGAAGAAGAGAAGGCACTGCCGTGCTTTCATTGTAATTGCACTTGCATGATGGGTCCAGGACAGATCGTCTGAAATGATTGCACTGAGGAATTTGAAGTTGCTGACCCTCTGCACCTCTGATCCCCCGATGAGGACTGGCTCATGGACCTCCATTTTCCTCCTCCTGAAGTCAATAATCAGCTCCTTGCTTTGCTGGCATTGAGTGAGAGGTTGTTGTGGCACCACTCAGCCAGATTTTCAATCTCTGACTATCTGCTGTTTCATCACCACCTATGACAGTGGTGTTGTCTGCAAATAAATTTGCCATTGGAGCTCTGCTTAGCCTCACGGTCATAAGTATAATTCGAGTAGAGCTAAGGGGGCTAAGAAAACAGCCTTGTGGTGCACCTGTGCTGATGGAGATTGTGCAGAAGATGTTGTTACCAGTCTGAACTGACTGGGGTCTGCAGGTGAGGAAATCAAGGATTCAATTGCACAAGGAGGTATTGAATGCCAAACTCCCATTGACAAAGAGCATCCTGATGAATGCACCTTTGCTTTAGCGGATGTTAGAGCGTTGAGTGAAGAGCCAATGAAATAGCATCTGCTGTGGACCTGTTGTATTAGTAGGCAAATTGGAGCAGAGCCAAGTCGCTTCTCCAGCAGGAGTCGATATGTTTCTTCACCAACCTCATAAAGCACTTCTTCACTGTGGATATAAATGCTACTGGATGTTAGCCATTGAGGCAGGTTACCACGTTCTTCTCAGAGACAGACTGCTGAAACGGGACATCAAAGATATCGGTGAACACTCCAGCCAGTTGATAGGCACAAGTCTTTAGTACTCAGCCAGGAATCCCATCTGAGCCAAATATTTTCCTTGGGTTCACCTTGCTGAAGGATACTCTCACATCAGCCTCTGAAATCACAGGGTCATTGGAAGTTGTTGGAGTTCATGAAGGCTCCTCCATGTTTTGACTGTCAAAGTAAGCATAGAAGGCATTGAGCTCATCTATGAGTAACGCCTTGTTGTCACTTATGTCGCTTGGTTTCACTTTGTAAAAGGTAATAGCATTCAAACCCTGCCACAGCTGTCAAGGATCCCCCAGAGACTCAACTTTGGTCCAGAATTGACATTTTGCACCTGATATCTCCTTTCATCTTAAATACATTTGCTGTAGAATTTGACATTTCTACCCTGGAGAACAGATTCTGACTGTCTATCCTATCAATGCCTCCCATAGTTTTACAAAGCTTTAACAGGTCTCCCCTCAACCTCTGAAGCTCCAAGTTTGTGAAAATTCCAACTTCTCCCTCCATTCTCATTCTTGAACTTGTTGCTTTCTGCTTTCGAATCAATGAAAGTAGTTTGATCTCATCACAAATTTGTAGCTCCTTATCTTGTCTCCTTTTAATCTCAGTTCTAATTCATATTCTCATTGGCAGCTTGCATTTCTGATATATATCTGCATTCAAACAAGAAAGAGCAGAATGACACAATCAGGCAGTAATGACTATGAAATATAGAGCATAAAACATTACAGCACAGTCCAGGCCCTTCATTCTAGAAGGACCTTAAACCTTTTAACATACTGTAAGATCAATCTAATACATAACTCTCCATTTTTATTTCATCTATCTAAGAGTCTATTAAATGCTACTAATGTATCTGCCTCTACCACTATTCCTGGCAGGGGGTTCCACAAACACACCACTCTCTGTTTAAAAGAAAACTACCCCTGATATCTCCCCTGTACTTTACTTAAATCACCCTAAAATTATGCCCCCTGGTATTAGTTATTTCTGACCTCCAGCAGGTCATATCTCACCCTCCTTTGTTCCAAAAAGCAAAGCCCAAGCTCATGCAACTTAACTTCATAAGACATGCTCTCTAATAAAACAAAAAATAACCAAGTGAGCAGCAGTTCCATGGGCAAAAATGCTTTGTTAATGAATGAGGTCTATCACCAAAGACACTCACAAATTCTACATATGCACCGTAGAGAGTGTTCTAACTGGTTGCATCGTCATCTGACGTGGAGGGGCTACTGCACAGGATCGGAAAAAGCTGCACAAGTTGAAACTAGCAGCTCCGTCATGAGCACTAGCCTCCCTAAAATCCAGGACACCTTCTAAAGGCTCTGTGTCAAACGGTTTGGCATCCATCATTAGAGACCCCATCACGCAAGATTCCCTCTTCTCATTGCTACAATCAAGGATGAGGTACAGGAACCTGATGACACACACTCAGTGCTTCTAGACCACCTTTTTTCCCCTCTGCCTTCAGATTCCTGAATGGACAATGAACACTACCTCAATATTTTTCTCTCTTTTTGCACTACTTATTTAATTTTATATACACTTCCTGTAATTTATGGTTTTTATTGTTATGTATTGCAATGTACTTTGGCCTCAAAATGACAAATTTCACGGCGTTTTCCAGTGATATTAAACCTGATTCTGATTCTGAAGAGAATAGCCAGACAGGTTGAAGCCAACACAAAGGTGACAGTAACTCAAATAACAATGTGTTACAACAGTAGTATGTAGAAGAGCATCTCTGAATGCACAACATATCGAACCTTGAAGCAGTCGGGCTAGAGCAGCAGAAACCACTAGCATCTGGAGGTACAAGTCAGAAGAAATCTAACTGCTTGGAAGCAGGGAGTGGAAAGTCCATGGTGGTATTTGAGCACAACAGTGGCATGCCACATCTTCAGCACTTGGAACCAGAGAATTGGACTGTTCTGAATCCGAGGAGCAGAGCTTCACCTGGGCTGAAGTGGATGACATGGGGTGGGATACCAGCTGTTCAAATTTGGGGATGAGCATAGAAATAGAGGAGAAGATCATAAACCAAGACATTCTGCAGGTGCTGGAAATCCAGAGTAATGTTGGAGGAACTCAGAAGGACAGGCAGCAGATATGGAGAAGAATAAACAGTCAGCTTTTTGGGCCAAGGCCCTTCATCAGGAGAATGTCATGTGGCCCACAAGTGCCATTGATTCAGAACTGATTTGAGTTTGGCTTCAGGTCCACTTTGCAGCCTACGTTTCCCTTATCCTTGACTGTTGGATAATTCCGTAACCTAACGACCTGAGCCCTGAACATACTCATTGGTAATTACAAAAACAACAGGAATTCTGCAGATGCTGGAAATTCAAGCAACACACATCAAAGTTGCTGGTGAACGCAGCAGGCCAGGCAGCATCTCTAGGAAGAGGTACAGTCGACGTTTCAGGCCGAGACCCTTCGTCAGGACTAACTGAAGGAAGAGTGAGTAAGGGATTTGGAAGTTGGAGGGGGAGGGGGAGATCCAAAATGATAGGAGAAGACAGGAGGGGGAGGGATGGAGCCAAGAGCTGGACAGGTGATTGGCAAAAGGGGATACGAGAGGATCATGGGACAGGAGGTCCGGGAAGAAAGACAGTGGGGGGAGGGTGACCCAGAGGATGGGCAAGAGGTATATTGAGAGGGACAGAGGGAGAAAAAGGAGAGTGAGAGAAAGAATGTGTGCGGAAGTTACGGAGAATAATATGTTGGACCCCATCTGTTACTTATTTTTATGCACACATTCTTTCTGTCACTCTCCTTTTTCTCCCTCTGTCCCTCTCAATATACCTCTTGCCCATCCTCTGGGTCACCCTCCCCCCACTGTCTTTCTTCCCGGACCTCCTGTCCCATGATCCTCTCCTATCCCCTTTTGCCAATCACCTGTCCAGCTCTTGGCTCTATCCCTCCCCCTCCTGTCTTCTATTATTTTGGATCTCCCCCTCCCCCTCCAACTTTCAAATCCCTTACTCACTCTTCCTTCAGTTAGTCCTGCCGAAGGGTCTCGGCCTGAAACGTCGACTGCACCTCTTCCTAGAGATGCTGCCTGGCCTGCTGCGTTCACCAGCAACTTTGATGTGTGTTCATTGGTAATTACCATAGTTCTTCAGGGTCTTCTAAAGACAAGCCAGTCCTTCTGATTTTTTTCTGTGCAGGCTCTTTGTTCAAAACACCCCCAAGGATACCCATTCCTTGCACAGCCATACGTTACTCCAGATCTTGCAATAATCCATATAAATCTCGCCGGTGCATTCACACCTTTCCTGCAATGTGGTAACCAGATCTGGTGGCTGTGGTTTAACTAATATTGTATACAGTTGTCACATCATTTCCATGCTCTTTTATTGTGTGTCTTAGCCAATATATAAAAAAAAAGTACGGTGGGGCTCTAAGCAGCATGTTCAATCCTGACCTCGAGCCTGTCCAGTGGAATTTGGACATTCTTTGGGGTTCCCTCGGATGCTCTATTTTCCTCCCATAGCGCAAAGACGGGGGTTGAAAGGTTAATTGACAACTGTAAGTTGCCCCAAGACAGAATCAGATTTGGGTTTATTATCACTGTCTTATATAATGTGAAATTTTGTTGTTTTGCAGCAGTAGTTCAGCGCAAAGACATAAAAATCACTATATTACAAAAATAAGTACAGTGGACTCCGATTAATTGGGCACTTTTTTAGGAAAGCACTTAAAGAAAAAAAAAATCAAGAAAATAGCCACTATCCCCTGTTTATTTGGGACACTTTCCCACTTAATTGGGGCAGGAGAATGTTGCTGAACATTTTCTAACTTGCGTAAGTCATGTGCGTGTTGTGTGGTCATTAGATACTACACTGTGCTTATAATGAACAACTTTTAAGTAGTATCAGTTGAGTTGTTTACAGTAAATTCGAAAAGCAGAGATTTTTGTCATGGGTAATTAGCAAGAAATAAGAGATAAGACAATTCAGAACTGTTTTGTGCACTGCACTTTCAAATTTGGAAATGTTAATTATGAAGAATTTGACAATTATCCTGAATTGGTCCCCGCCAGACACTCAGCTCTCACCTGTGACTCAAAGTAGCTGTACACATGTGACAGCAGCCACATCCTGGTACACCGCTTCGACAGGCGGGCTAAACCAGGTGAGGGTATGTCCTTGAGAGAGGGATATGCCTGTCCTAGCATGAGAAGTTTGCTCCAGTGGACTGGGAGGATGAGATCTACAGTGGAATCCAACGGCCAGGAAGGCGGTTCTGCAATGCCATGTGGAGAGCAAAGGGCATGACAAGACACAGAAAAAGTCATGGTCATCCACTGCAAGCAGGGAAGACCCCAGCTGGGATGTCTACTTGTCCCACAAGACCCAAACTTCCAAGGTTGAGAGAGTGGAATTGCCCCAGTGCAATGGCTTTTCCACTTTAAAAACTTCTCCGCACAGGTTTCCTGTCGTCATTAGATACAATGGTAGTGTTCTAATTTGTTTTGTATTTCATTTACATGTGTAATTTCTTGCTCAGTTAAATGGCAGTTTATCTTTTTATACCCGTTTAACTATTTCCATGAAACTTCAATTAATTGGAGTAGCCACTTAACTGAGCCAAAATGTACTGGCCCAGATGTGCCCCCAATTAAGTGGAATCCACTGTATATAGTTCCAATTAGACGACTAAAGAGGTAGAGTTCAGGGTCCATAAACCATTCAGAAATCTGATGGCGCAGGGGAAAAAAGCTGTTCCTAAAGCATTGGGGGTGGGACTTCAAGCTCCTGTATTTCCTCCTGATGGTAGTAATGAGACAAGGGTATGTCCTGGATGGTGAGAGTATTTCATGGTGGATGCCACCTTTCTGAGGCATCACCTTTTGAAGATATCATTGATGGGGGGAAGGGCTGTGATTGTGATGGAGCTAGCTGAGTATACAATCCTGCAGAATCTTTTGCAATCCTCTTCATTGGAGTCTCCATATCAGACTGTTGCAGCCAGTGTCAATGCTCTCCACACTACATCTGTAGAAATTTGCTAAGAGTCTTTGATAACATGCCACATCTCCTCAAACTCCTAACAAAGTAGAGTTGTTGGTGTGTCTTCTATGCATCAATGTGTTGGGCTGAGAATAGATCCTGTCATTTCTGCGTCTGTTCGGATGAGCCAGGACCACCAAGACACCAAGCACTTGTGGAAAATTAGGGCAGGTGTCTCCTCTGAACTCCTCCAGACTCTTCAACGCCTCTACCTCCTCCCTCTCTGAGTGGCTGACTGCAGGAAAGTCAACATGAATCCCCCACAAAGTGGTGATAGCTTGATAACCCATAATGTGAACCCATCTGTGGGGAATTTCTTGGGCATCACATTCCTCTGTGCATCCTGCATTGTACTAACATCACATAAGTGTGATCTAACTTTGTGGGTGGTTCTCCCCCACAGGCAGAGGCAGCATTGTGGGTGGTTCTCCCCCACACTGCAGAGGCAGCATGCTGCAGACACTGTAATCTGAAGGAACAAGTGAAGTGCCAGAGGAGCACAGCCAGTCTGCACACTGCAGAGGCAGCATGCTGCAGACACTAATCTGAAGGAACAAGTGAAATGCTGGAGGAACTCAGGGAATCAGATGAAGAGCGCAGGCTGAAACATCAACTGTCCAGTTCCCTACACAGATGCTGCCTGACCCACTGAGCTCCTCCAGCATTTGATTTGGCTCTGTCTATGGCTAATAGATTTATTACTGTTGCATTTACCAGATACAGTGAAAAACTTGTCTTAGCTGGAAAGAGTGCAGAGAAGATTTCAATATTATTTAAGATTCAAGATTATTTAATGCCACTTCCAGTACACAAGTGTAAAGGAGAATGAAATAATTGTTCTAACGGATACGATGCAGTACAAACAAATAAGATTAAGAACACAGTATTAATTAAAAAAGCACAGTAAGTATAAATCTGTAATATAGCTTATATAAGTAGATTGAATGCCAGGATGAAGATACGTCTCCACCAAAGGTGGTATGAGGCACTTCTCCCCTCTGCAAGTCAACAGATCACCCTTGGGCAAAGTTTAGCACTTACTTAGCCCTGTGATCATGTCACATGAACCCATGGAGCAGCTGGTGCATATCACAAGTCCTGGTTTTGCAACAACTGATGCCAGGCAGACAATCTCTGAAGAGTATTGATAATGGCTGGTGTCTCCCATTTTGAAAGAGATACTGCCCAGAAGAAGGCAATAGCAAATGGCTTGTGCAGAAAAATTTGTCAAGAACAATCATGATCATGAGGCCATGATCTCCTATGTCACACAACACGGCACAACACAGGCATGGTTGATTGGTAGGAGGTAGTGAGTGGGAATAAAAGGATCCTTTTCTGGTTGCCTGCCAGAAGTGGTGTTCTGCAGGGGTCGGTGTTGGGACTGCTTTTTATGCTGTATGTCAATGATTTAGATGATGGAATAGATGGCTTTGTTGCCAAGTTTGCAGATGATATGAAGACTGGTGGAAGGGCAGGTGGTGTTGAGGAAACAAGTAGGCTGCAGAAGGACTTAGACTATAACACATGGGAGCAGAATTAGGTCATTTGGCCCAGCGAGTCTGATCAGCCATTCAATCATGGCTGATCCTTCTTTCCCCTTAGACAGATTAGGAGAATGGGCAAGAAAGTGCCAAATGAAATACAATGTTGGAAAATGCATGGACATGCACTTTGGAAGTAGAAATAAATGTGCAGGATATTTTCTAAACGGGGAGAAAATCCGAACACCTGAGATGCAAAGGGATTTGGGAGTCCTTGTGCAGAACACCCTGAAGGTTAACTTGCAGGTTGAGTCGGTGGTGAGGAAGGCAAATGCAATGTTGGTATTCATTTCAAGAAGTCTAGAATATAAGAGCAGGGATGTGATGCTGAGGCTTTATAAGGTACTGCTGAGGCCTCACCTTGAGTATTGTGAATAGTTTTGGGCTCCTCATCTTAGAAAAGATGTGCTGGCATTGGAGAGGATTCATTTGAGGTTCACAAGGATAATTCTGGGAATGAAAGAGTTATCATATGAGGAACATTTGATGGCTCTGGGTCTGTACTTGCTGGAATTCAGAAAGGTGAGGGAGGATCTCATTGAAACCTTTCGATTTTTGAAAGGTTGAGACAAGAGTAGATAAGGAAAGCATGTTTCCCATGGTGGGGGGAGTCTAGGACAAGTGGGCACAGCCTCAGGATAGAGGGGTGTCCTTTTAAAACAGATTCAGAGAAATTTCTTTCGCCAGAGGGTGGTGAATTTGTGGAATTTGTTACCACGGGCAGCTGTGGAGGCCAGGTCATTGGGCATACTTAAGGCAAAGGTTGATAGGTGCTTGACTGGACACGGCATTAAAGGTTAGAAAGAGAAGGCTGCAGAGTAGGGCTGAGGAGGAGAGAAAAGGGATCAGCCATGATTGAATGCTGGAGCAGACTCCATAGGCCATATTGCCTGTATCTGCTCCTATGTCATGGTCTTATAATGATGATGAAGAAATAGGTTGATTGTAGGTCTATAAAGTGATGATTGGGACAGGAGTACATAAGGTGACTGACAGGAAAAGATAAAGTAACAGTGGTTGGGAAAGTAGGGGATGGGTTAGTGGGTGGAGGTATTGATCAGCCTTACTGCCTTGGGAAAGTGACCATTCTTAAGTCTGGTGTCCTATAATGGATGCTCTGTAGCCTCCTTGATGGGAGTGGAGCAAGCATGAGCAGGGTGGGTGGGATCCCTTATAATGTTACTGACCCCTCACCGGCACCTTTCTGTATGTATGCTCTTTGAACAGAACATACTATCTAACAGGCTGGCACCAGGCACTTGTGGAATACAAGTAGGCTGGTGCCAGTGATATGTTTGGCAGTCTTGACTCCCTGTTGTAGAGCCTTCCTGTCTGCCGCAGTGTGCTTTACATGCAATTTAAGAGGATGTTAACAGGACTCAGGATTCAATTATGGAGAGAGGCTGATTGGGTTGGAACTGTTTTCTCTGGAGCAAAGGAGAATGAGGGATAATCTTACATAGGTGTATAAAGTGACAAGAGCTATAAACAGAGAGAACGCGCAATATCTTTTTCCCAGCATTTGGAATCAAGAGCTAGGGGATGAGAGAGAGGAGAGAATTAATAGGAGCCTGCCGGTCAACTTTTTCACTTAGAAGGCAGTCAGTATAAGAAATGAATTGTCAGAAGAAGTGGATGAGGCAGGTACATTGGTAGTTGTTCATCGTGTCTGATGATGACAGGAAACGTGTGCGGGAGAGTTTTTAAAGTGCAACCACACTTTGTTAGCTTTACAGTAGTAGTACATGATAAAGACAGAACAAAGAAAATGAGTTACATTAAGTATAAGTCTATTAAATAGTTAAGTTAAAATAAGTATTGCAAAAAAAGTAGTGGGGTAGTGTTCACGAGTTCAATGTCCATTCAGAAATCAGATGGCAGAGGGGAAGAAGCTGTTCCTGAATCGCTGAGTGTGTGCCTTCAGGCACCCAGGCTTGTCCTGGGTGGTGGAGGTCCTTAATGATGGACACCACCTTTCTGAGGCACTGCTCCTTGAAGATGGCTTGGGTACTACGGAGGCTAGTACCCAAGATGGAGCTGACTAATTTTACAAGTTTCTGTCACTTCAATCTTGTGCAGTAACATCCCAATACCAGATGGTGATGCAGCCTGTCTGAATGTTCTCCACACTACATTTGTAGCAGCTTTCAAGTGTTTTAGTTGACAGGCCAAATCTCCTCAAACACCCTAATGAAATATAGCCACTGTCTTGCCTTCTTTATAGCTGATCACTATGTTAGGTCCTCAGAGATCTTGACACCCAGAGCTTGAAATTGCTCACTCTCTCCACTTCTGATCCCTTTATAAAGATTGGTTTGTGATCCCTTGTTCTACCCTTTCTGAAGTCCACAATCAGCTCTTTGGTCTTGCTGACGTTGAGTGCAAGGTTGTTACTACAACACCACTCAACTAACTGGTATATCTTGCTTCTGTACGCTCTTTCGTCACCATCTGAAATTCTGCTAACAACGGTTGTATCATCAGCAAATTTAGAGGGGGCATTTGAGCTGTGCCTAGCCACACAGTCATGGTATAGAGAGGGCAGAGCAGTGGGCAAAGCACACATCCCTGTGGTGCGCCACTGTTGATTGTCAGTGAGGCAGAGATGTTATTTCCAATCTGCACAGATTGTGGTCTTCTGGTTAGGAAGTCAAGGATTCTATTTCAGTTATATAAACTTAAATAAATTGTGCAAAAAATAGCAATTTTTTTTAAAATAGTGAAGTAGTCTTCATGGGTTCATGGTCCATTCAGAAATCTGATGGCAGAGGGAAAGAAGTTGTTCCTGAAATTGTGAGTGTGTGTTCTCATCCTCCTTGATGGTGGCGATGAGAAGTATTCATGTCCTGGGTGATGGTGGTGCAAAGGGACTTGGGAATCCTTGTGCAAGATCCCCTAAAGGATAACTTGCAGGTTGTGTCAGTGCTAAGAAAGGCAAATGCGATGTTAGCATTCCTTTCAAGAGTACTAGGATATAAAAGGAAGGATGTAAAATTCAAGTCAAGTCAAGTCAAGTGACGTTTATTATCATTTAACTACTTACGTGCATATAACATATAAAACCATATGATGTATATAGAAACAAGACGTTTCTTCAAACTGGAGTGTGAAGCACAGTAGTACACATAAAACAATAAGTCTTGAAGGTAAGAATAAAATCTACAGTCAAATTACATATAAATAACAAACTAAAGGACATTAATATTAAATATTGTAAGGTACAGAACAGATTAACCAGTGACACTTCGAATATGATGCGGCTGGGACGTCAGAAGCCTAATTCCTGGGGGAAGAAACTGTTTCTCGTCCTGACCATTCTAGTTTTTATGCATCATAGTCTCCTGTCTGATGGTAGAAAGTCAAAGAGGATGCTGGACGGATGGGTGGGATCCTTAATAATACTAAGGGCCCTGCATAAGCTGTGCTCCTGATGGAAGGTAGGGAGACCTCTATGATCTCCTCAGCTGTTCTCAGAGTCCTTTGTAAGGGACTGCTGGTCCAATGCTCAGCTGCTCTCATACCATATGGAGATGCAACTTGTCAGGACATTCACAATGGTGCTTCTGTAAAACACAGTTAAGATGGGGGGTGGGAGCCTTGATTGCCTCAATCTTCTTAGAAACTTGAGGTACTTCTGTGACTTCTTTTTCAGGGAGGTGACATTAAGGGACCAGGTGAGGTCATCCATGATGTGAACACCCAGGAACTTCATGCACTTAATTCTCTTAACAGAGGAACCATGAGAGGGATGGTTTGTCTGCACCTTCCTGAAGTCCAAAATGATTTCCTTTGAGACTTTATAAGACATTGGTCAGACTGCACTTGGAGTATGGGGAGCAGTTTTGAGCCCCTTATCTAAGAAAGGATATGCTGGCATTGGAGAGGATCCAGAGGAGGTTCACAAAAATGATCTCGGGAATGAAAGGGTTAATGTATGAGTTGCTCATGATGTCTCTAGGCCTGTATCCGCTTGAGTTTAGAAGAATGCAGAGGGATCTTATTGGAAGCCTATTGAATTTTGAAAGGCATTGATAGAATGGATGTGGAGAGAATGTTTCCTACAGTCCAGAACCAGAGGGCACAATCTCAGAATAGAGGAACGTCCATTTAGAGCAGAGATGAGGAGGACTTTAGCCAAAGGGTGGTGAATCTGGAAGTTATTGCCATAGATGGCTGTGGAGACGAAGTCTTGGGTATATTTAAAGCGAAGATTGTAAGGTTCTTGATTAGTAAAGGCATCAAAGTTTATGGGAAGAAGACAGGAGAATGAGGTTGAAAGAGATAATAAATCAACCATGATGGAATGGTGGAGCTAATCAATGGGCCACAAATAGCCTAACCTGTGAGGTAAAGACTATGTACACAGTGAAAGAATCGATAAGGTTCCAATGGGGCATTAGAGTGGAGAACACAATTCTTCCCTTGTACATATTTTTGGAGTTGTATATTTTCTTGTCCACAGCAAGTCTGATTAAGACAAATAGATGACAAAAGAATATGAAAAGGAAAGGTGTAAATTGGTCTAACTTAAATGAGCACCTTGGTCAGCAAAGACCAGATGGCCTGAAGGGTCTATTTCCATGCTGTATGTCTCCAAGTATAGACAACAAATGTTGAAAAGACTCTTTTGGTCAGGCAGTATCTGTGGAGAGATTTTTCTTCAGATAATGGGTCATCAGCCAAGGATATTATCAGTGTTTTAGTTAACACAAATCAGTAATTGTTTCTTTGTTCTCTTACCCCATCCCACATTCCAGACAGTATTACCAAACATGAGATCTGCTGTATGGACAACTACACTCTGGAACAGAGGAGAACCACAGTGGAAGATGACTCTGCCTCTATAAGAAGTGGTTTGTAAAGAAGCTACATTGTGTCTCAGAAAAATGAAGTTTTTTTAAATCTGCATTTTAAGAGTATAGTCTCTGATGATTATCTCTCGGTTGTTTTATATAGTGTGATTTTAAAGTTCTTCAGCAAGTTTAATGAGCTTGTACACGTGTTTTTATAAAGATGTTGAAATATTCCCTGTTGTCAGTGTATCATTTGAAGATGGTTCTTTTGACTATACATTTAGTAACATTGGTAAGTGAGTGGTTGACATCCTGATATGATATTCCAGTTTTTCCTGTTTATTAAAATAAATAGATAACTTGGGTTACAAAATAACTCGGCAATGGGGTGTGTAAGTCCTGATAAAGGGTTTTGGCCAGAAACGTCGACTCTTTATTTCATTACATCAATGCTGCCTGACCTGTTGAGTTACTCCAGCATTTTATGTGTGTTACTCAGGATCTGCAGAATGTCTTGTGTTGGATGTATAAGCACATTTCAATAGTCAAAGTAAATTTATTATCAAAGTACATGCATTTCACCATATACTACCCTGAGATTCATTAAATGAATACAATAAACCAATACAAACAACCAATGTGCAAAAGAAGGCAAACTGCAAATAAAAACAGTAACACAGAGAACATGAGTTGCAGAGTGATTCTGTAGGTTGGAGAATCAATTCAGTTGAGGTGAATGAACTGATTCAAAGTTCAAGATCAAAGTACGTAAATGCCACCATATACAACACTAAGGTTCATTTTCTTGCAGGCATTCACAGTAGTTTCATTTCATTTCAATCAATATACAACACGAGTGCAAAGTGAAGAAATTATTTATTGATTACCGCAACATAAATATTAAAAGGACACACGAGACTGCAGGTGCTGGAATCAAGAGTATAAGCAATGGAACCCAGTAGGTAAGGGAACTTCTGAGGAGGCGGATAGACTTGCCACATGAAATGTTCCAGTCTAGTTGAATGTAACATTTTGTTTCCAAGGAGCAAGCTTGTACACTTGGAAATTTTTGGGAACATTAAGCCTCAGAATCAACATGGTCATTCAAACATATCAAAGTTCAAAGTGAATATATTATCAAAGTACCTAAATGTCACCATATACAACCCTGAGATTCATTTTCTTGCAGGCATACACAGTAAATACAAAGAAACAAAAAAATGAATAATAATAAATAAATAAGCAATGAATATCCAGAACATGAGATGAAGAGTCTTTGAAAATGAGTAGATAGGGTGTGGGAACATTCAGTGTTGGGGAGAGTGAAGTTATGCCCTCTGGTTCAAGAGCCTGATGGCTGATGGGTAATAAATGTTCCTGAACATGATGGTGCGGGTCCTCAGGCTCCTGGAACTCCTTCCTAATGGCAGCAGTGAGAAGAGAGCATGGCCTGAAAGATGAGGGTTCTTAACAAAGACTGTCGCACTCCTGCAAAACCTCTCTATGTAGATTTAATCAGTGCTGGGGAGTGATTTACCCATAGTGAATTGGGCCGTATCCACTACTTTTCTGTAGGATTTTCCGTTCAAGGGCAGAGTTTCCATGCCAGTCTGCGATGCAACCAGTCAGGATACTCTATACAATATGATGTTGTAGAAATGATCTACATCTATACATCCTTACATTGACCATTATCTAAATAAGCTCTCCTAAGTATCTGCTGAGCTCACAGTACTTTGTAAGGGGAAAATACATAGTTAATACCTGGGCCCCACAACGTTATTGGCAGAGGGATTTTGGAGTTGAAGTCCACAGCTCTCTGAAAATGACCAAAAAACAGACAGTTTGGTAAAGATGCTTCCCTTCATTGGTCTGGGCATGTTGTAGCAATGTAACAAATTGGTTAGGCCAGACTTGGAGTATTGCAGTGCAGTTCTGCCCCTCTTAACTTAGAAAGCATGTGCTGAAACTTGGGTCCATTACAAAAAAGATATGAAACTTTGAGGAGTGTGCAGAGAGGTTGACCAGGATGCTGCATGTATTAGTAAGTATGAACTAGAAGGAGAGACCATAAGATATTGGGCAGTATTTGACCTATCGAGTCTGCTCTGCTATTTCATCATTACTAGTTCAGTTTTCCTCTCAGTCCCAATCTCCTGCCTTCTCCCTGCATCCCTTCATGGCCTGACTTCATTCTTCTAATCTATCTTAAGTCCTTCTATAGCCTCTCCACTTCCTCAAAGTACCTGCCTCTCCACCTATTTCCATACCATCTGCAAACTTTGCAACAAAGCAATCAATTCCATCATCCAAACCACTAATGTAAAAAGAATTAGTCCCAACACAGACCCCTATAGAACACCACAAGTCGCTGACAGCCAACCAGAAAATGCTTCCTTTATTCCCACTCTTTGCCTTCTGTCAATCAGCCAGTGCTTTATCCATGCCAGACTCTTTCCTGTAATACTATGGGCTCTTAACTTGTTAAGTCTCATGTGTGGCACCTTGCCAAAGGCCTTCTGCAAATCCAACTACACAACATCAACAGATTTTCCCTTGAAGAAACCATGATGACTGGCCCAGTTTATCATGTGCCTCCAAGTAACCTGAAACCTTATCCTTAGTAATCGACTCCAACATCTTCCCAACCACTGAGGTCAAACTAACTAGCTTATAGTTCCGTTTCTTCTGCCTCTCTCCCTTCTTAAAGAGTGGAGTGACATTTGCAATTTTCCATTCTTCCGGAACCATTACAGAATCTAGTGATTCTTTAAGGATCATTACTAATGTCTTGACAATCTCTTCAGCCACCTCTTTCAGAACCCTGGGCTGTACACCAACTGGTCCAGGTGACTTATCTACCTTCAGACCTTTTAGTTTCCCAAGAGCCTTTCTTTAGTCATGGTAACTTCACACACTTCACGACACCTGCCACCTGGAACTTCACCACACTGCTAGTGTGTTCCACAGTGAAAACTGATCCAAAGTATTTATTCGGTTCATCTGCCATTTCTCCAGCATCGTTTTCCAGCAGTCCAATATCCACTCTCTTCTCTCTTTTACACTTTTAATGTAGTTGAAGAAACTTTTGGTATTGTTTTCAATATTATTGGTTAGGTTACCTTCATATTCCATCATTACCTTCTAGTGGCTTTTTTTAGTGGCCTTCTGTTGGTTTTTAAAAGCTTCCCAATCTTCTAACTTCCCATTAATTTTTGTTCTATTATATGCCCCATCTCTTTGGCTTTTATGTTGGCTTTGACTTCTCTTGTCAGCCATGGTTATGTCAACTTGCCTTATTTCTTATTTCTCTTTGGGATGTACAGCATATATCCTGTGCCTTCCGAATTGCTTACAGAAATTTCAGCCACACTGATTTGCTATCATCCCTACCAGTGTTCTTTTCCAATCAATTTTGGCCAGCTCTTCTCTCGTGCCTCTGTAATTCCCTTCACATTATTGTAATACTGATACATCTGACTTTAGATTCTCCTCAAATTTCAGGGTGAATTCAATCATTATGATCACTTTGCCCTGAGAGTTTTTTTACCTTAAGTTCTCTTATCAGTTCTGGTTCACTGCAAAACACCCAATCCTGAATAGCTGATTCCCAAGTAGGCTCTACCACGAGCTGCTCTAAAAAGCCATCTTGTAGGCATTCTAGAAACTTCCCCCTCTTGGAATTCAGCACCAGCCTGATTTTTCCAATCTACCTGCATATTGACGTCCCCCATGACGATTGTAACATTGCCCTTTAGGCATGCATGTTCTATCTCCTTTTGTAATTTGTAGACCACATCCTTACTCTTGTTTGGGGGTCTGTAGACAACTCCCATCAGGGCCTTTTTACCCTTGCAGTTCCTTCACTCTATCCACAATGATCCAACGCCTTCCAACCCTATGTCACCTCTTTCTAATGATTTGATTTCATGTTTTTACCAGCAGAGCAATGTCACCCCTTTTGCCTTCCTCCCCGTCCTTTCAATACAATGTGTATCCTTGACGTTAAGCTTCCAGCTTTAATCTTCTTTCAGCCATGATTCAGTGATGCCTGCAATATACATGCCAAACTGCAACCATGCTACAAATTCATCTACCTTATTCCAAATACTGCATGCATTCAAGTATAAAACCTTCAGTGTTGAATCCTTTTCAATTTTGTCTGCCTTTTACGTTACAACTCATCCTGTTGACTGCAATTTTGCACTACCAACAACCCCTCCTCACTACACATTGCCTCTGTTTGTAAACCAGCTAGCCCATCTTCAGCACTATCATCCACCTTTCCTACAATACTTCTTGCATTGAAATATACACAGATCAGGACACAAATCACACCATGCTGTCTTTTGATTCCTAACTTTGTCTGAGGTCTCCACTAACTGTTCTGGCTCTCTGGTTCTGATCCCCCTGCAACTCTAGTTTAACCCACACCTTGCAGCATTAACAAACCTTCACGCTAGGATATCAGTACCCCTCCAGTTAAAGGCGCAAACAGTCCCTTCTATACAGGTCCTACCTTCGCTGGAAGAGAGCCCAATGATCCAAAAATCTTAGGCTCTTGCTCCTACACCAACTCCTTAGCCATGTATTAAATGGTATTATCTTACTAGTTCTGGGCTCCCTAGCACATAATATGGGTAGAAATCCTGAGATCACAACCCTGAGGGTCCTGCCCTTTAACTTAGCACCCAACTCCCTGAATTCCCTATGCAGAATTTCATCACTTGTCCTACCCATGTCATTGGTACCTGCATGAACCACAGCCTCTGGCAGTTAACTCTTTCACTTAAGAATGCTGAAGACTCAGTCTGAGATGTCCCAGCCCCTGGCACCTGGAAGGCAAAATACCATCTGTGAATCTCATTTTTGCCCGCAGGACCCCCTGCCTGTTCTCCTAACTAACAATTCCACAACATTTCTTTTCTTCCCCCCCACCCCCCAACTGCCCTTCTGAGTCACAGAGACAGACTTAGAGCCAAAGACCCAAGCACTGTGACTTTCCACTGTTAGGTCAACCCCCCCCCCCCAACAGTATCCAAAGTGATATTCCTATATTCCTGTTGTTGAGGGTTGGACAAAGTTGTGCTGTTTTCTCTGGAGTGATTGAGAGTGAGGAGAGACCTGACAGAAGTTTATGAGATTATGAGAGAAATAAATAGAGTATACAGACAGAAATGTTTTCCCAAGCTCGAAATGTCTAATGCCAGAGGACATGCATTAAAGGTGAGAGGAGGAAAGTTTAAAGGAAATCTGTAAGGCAAGTTTTTTTTAACAGTATGGTGTGTGCCTAGAATGAGCTACCGGGGCAATGGCAGAAGTAGATACGTTCAGGCACTTACACAAATGAACCCGAAAGGACTCTTGCCGAAGGGTTTTGGCCCAAAACGCCGACTGTACTCTTTTCCTAGATGCTGCCTGGCCTGCTGAGTTCCTCCAGCATTTTGTGTGTGTTGCAAGGAATATAGGAATTAGCATCCTATGCAGGCAGAAGAGATTTGGTTCATTCAGCATCATTAGCACAGACCTGAATATAGCCTGTTCTTGTGCTGCACTATTCTGTGTTCAGTCTCTATCCTCTGCACATTCAGTCGCCCACTACCACTTCACCTGCACCAAGCAGCCTGCGACTATGTGAGAGAAGCATGGCCTGGACGGAGTAATCTTTTAAGGACAAAATGTTTAATAACGCTCATTGTAATGAATATAAGAGAGTATTGAAGCTAATGAATCATAGCAGAGAACAAATTGTTACTGAGATGCTATAAGAAAATTTCACAAAGTAATCAATAATCTAACAATCCCCTTTGAAATCGACCAGGTTTTGGGAAAGCAAAAATTATTAATTGTTTAAACTGCACAAAACTTAATTTGGAGGAAGTTAGGTTGAACAGAGTACATTTATCATGTGGCTTCCAGTAAACAGTGCAGTTCTCAAACATCTTCAAATTCATTCTCATATATCACTCTCAGTGTTACATGGCGTGGCCCCCCATTGTGCCTGTAACAGATTCCATGTCCATTGCTTACTGTTGAGACTGGAACCTTTAAACATGAGCTCATTGTGCAATGTGGAGAAATTGGACAAAATTTTAAACATTGCCGTCCAATCAGTTCCTTGCTGCCCCACCCCCACCCTCCTACTTCCAACTTTGACACAATTCTTGCTGGTGGGAACAGAACTTAAAATAACCCAGTTTACAGTTCCTTTCCCTTACCATGGTTGGCAGAAATCATTCAAAACATTCTTGAGGGAAATCAGTTTTGTGGATCATCTGTTTCAAATTGTACAAGTGATCCCATACTTGCCCAAGAAATTTAACTGTTTTTTTTATTATTTCACATTGCTGCTGCTCAAAACAGCAAATGGCATCTTCTCCATTACTGTCAATGAAAAGGACCATCTCACACCAATGTAGTTTACAGTACAATCATCAGACTTATTTCAATATTTCATTAAGATTGAAAAGAGTACAGAGAAAATTTACGGAAATGCCGCCAGGACTTGTGTATCTAAGTCATGGGGAAAGGACTTTATTCCCTGGAGCGAAGGAGAACGAGGGGAGATTTGATAGAAATACAGTATACTAAACTATAAGGAGTATAGATGGGGTAAATGCAAGCAGCAGGCTTTTCTTACTGAGGTTGGGTGAAACTAGCAACCAGATGTCATAGGATGATGGTGAAAGGTGATATATTTAAGGGGGTACCTCTTCACTGAGAGAGTGTGGAGCAAGCTACCTGCAGAAGTCGTAGATGTGGGTTTAACTGCAAACAAAGAGAAGTTTGGGTAATTGCACGGATGGGAGGGGTATGGAGGGCGGTGGTCTGGATGCAGGTCAACGGGACTGGGAAGAATTACTGTTCAGCAGGACTAGATAGGACAGAGACTATTTCTGTGCTGTAGTATTCTATGAGTCTATGACTTTTGCACAACCTTGTTAGAGATAGAGATTGGTTTTACTTCCCATTATATTGATTGTTATTGAGGTACCCGCAAGAAACTGTTAAGGAACTTGTGGATTAATATTCACTAAAAGGATGTTTATTTGAATTTAGTGGGCTACCTTTGAACAGTAATAATATCATAAGATCATCTGTTGAACCATCTGCTTTGAGTAAATGATAAGATTTAGTGATTGTGCAGAAATTGAATGTAGAAGAGAAGAGTTAGATTGATCTTGGAGTAGATTAAAAGGTTGGCAAAATATTGTGGGCCAAAGAGCCTGTACTCCGCTGTAATGTTCTCTGTTATATAACGAGACCATTTCCTCTGCACTTTGGAACCGTTCAGCTTGAGGAAATTATAAGAATTAGAGATTGTGCAAACATTGAAAATGCCCAGAGGCTATAAGGAGAAACCTCTTCCTGTCCACATGGAAAAGCAGAAGTGATCAGCACTTGGAGTGTTCGACAAACCATCAGAGAAAGTTTGGTGGAGGACTTCGGAAACAACCAACCACTAAAGTCACAGGCGAGGGAGACAGTAGCTTGTTTAGGACAACAGCAAATCTATATCAGACATTTAATTATATGTTGCCCTGTACTTTACAGTAACACTGGTGTGAAGTATTTAGAGTGACAAATACTTGTCCTTCCTTTACAGGTTATTTTGTGACAAGTCATCACTACCTTTCCCTGCATTGATGATGTTGTACCACCAGGCTGAAGGACAGCCTCCACCCCACTGTTATAAGACTATTGAACAGTTATCAAGTACCACAAGATGGATTCTTGACGTCACCTCACTCCGTATTGTCTGCCTGCACTGCATTTTCTCTGTAACACTTTATCCTGTTATCATTTTCCTTTGTACTACCTCAATGCACTGCTGTAATGAATTGACCTGTACAATGGCATACAAGACAAATTTTTCACTATACCTTCGTACACATGACAATAATAAACCAATTTACTACTGACATGGTTTAATTCAGCAGCATGGTTTCTCCAGATTGGATGAATCGACGTCTGTCCTCTTACAAGGGGAAGCACAGTGTGATCATGTCACAACTACAACCTCGCTCTTAACTTCATCAAGACAAAACGGCTAGTTGTTTGCTCAAGTGGAATGGTGAACATAACCCTGTTATCACTTCCTTCCATCCAGTCCAACAGCAGGATTTTCAAAAAATAAAGGTTTTTTAAATAGTTTACTTCAATAGCTGGACAAAAATGTAGATGGGAGGGTTATTAAGTTTGCAGATGTTACGAAGATTGGTGGTGTTATGGATAGCATAGAAAACTGGCAAAGAATACATTGGGCAATGGATAGGTTGCAGTTATGGGCCTCCAGCACTCAGGGCATGCCCTTTTCTCACTGCTACCATCAGGTAGGAGGTACAGAAGCCTGAAGGTACACACTCAGTAATTCAGAAACAGCTTCTTCCCCTCTACCAACCGATAACTAAATGGACATTGAAACCTTGGACACTACCTCACTTTTTTAGTATATATTATTTGTTTTTTGCATAATTTTTAATTTATTCAATATACGCATACTGTAATTGATTTCTTTATTATTATTATTTTGTTTATTTTTCTTCTATATTATGTATTGTATTGAGCTGCTGCTGCTAAGTTAACAAATTTCACAACACATGCCAGTGATAATCAACTTGATTGTGAGAAATGGAAGATGGAGTTTAACCTGGCCTAATGTGAAGTATTGCACCTTGCGAGGTCAAAAATGTAAAGAGAGAGTACACTATTAAGGGCAGTAGAGAAATGAGCAGAGGGATGACAGCTCCCCGACAGGGAGTACACAGGTTGAAAAGGTGGTTCAGAAGGTATGTCATATGCTTGCATTTATTAGTCAGACTGACAGTATCTTTTTTCCCCAGGGTTGAAATGTATAATACCAAAGGGCATGCATTCAGGTTCGAGGGAGTAATTTCAAAGGAGATGTGAGGGGCAAGTTTTTTTTTACACAGAGAGTGGTGGATGCATGGGATGGTGGTAGAGACAGATACATCAGAGACTATTAAGAGGTAGATACATCGGTATGAGGAAAATGGAAGGATATGTGTAGGCAGAGGGGATTTGTTTAATTGGCCATTTGATTACTAATTTAATTGTTTGGCATAATTTTGTGAGCCAGGGGGCCTGTTCCTGTGCTGTACTGTTTTATGGTCCTCACAGGCTTGTCACTCCTTCCGTCCAGTCCATCTTTATGGTGTGTTGCTTTAGGAAGGCTGACAGTATCATCAGTTCATGCAGGAGCTTGAAAGCCCAGACCACAGACTCAAGAACAGCTTCTTCCTCACTGCTGAAAAACTGAACTGGTCACCTCTCTCACACCCCCTTCCCGGAGCTAGTGTCATGTTCTTTGACGCTTTAACTCTCCCTCTCTCAGTTATTCCATTATTGTCACTTCAGCATTTCTGTTGCACTATTTCAGACTGCACTGTTACGAACACAAGAGATTACATACACACACAGAGTGGTGGAGGAACTCAGCAGGTCAGGCAGAACCTACAGAGGGGAACAGCAATCAATGTGTTGGGCCGAGACACTTCATAAGGACAGCACTACAGTCTCTGCATCATTCTCAGACACGAGGAAGTCTGCAGATGCTGGAAATTACAGCAACACACATCAAAGTTGCTGGTGAACGCAGCAGGCCAGGCAGCATCTGTAGGAAGAGGTGCATTCGACGTTTCAGGCCGAGACCCTTCGTCAGGACTAACTGAAGGAAGAGTGAGTAAGAGATTTGAAAGTTGGAGGGGGAGGGGGAGATCCAAAATGATAGGAGAAGACAGGAGGGGGAGGGATGGAGCCAAGAGCTGGACAGGTGATTGGCAAAAGGGATATGAGAGGATCATGGGACAGGAGGCCCAGGGAGAAGGAAAAGGGGGAAGGGGGAAAAACCCAGAGGATGGACAAAGGGTATAGTTGAGGGACAGAGGGAGAAAAAGGAAAGAGAGAGAAAGAATGTGTGTGTATATAAATAACGGATGGGGTACGAGGGGGAGGTGGGGCATTAGCAGAAGTTAGAGAAGTCAATGTTCACGCCATCAGGTTGGAGGCTACCCAGATGGAATATAAGGTATTGTTCCTCCAACCTGAGTGTGGCTTCATCTTTACAGTAGAGAAGGCCATGGATAGACATGTCAGAATGGGAGTGGGATGTGGAATTAAAATGTGTGGCCACTGGAAGATTTGTAGTCCCACACAACCTCAGAGGAAAAAGCCTGCTTGCATTTACACAATCTATACCCTTCATAATTTTGTATATTTTTATCAAATATCCTCTCAGTCTTCTGTGTTCCAAGGAATAAAGTTCTAACTTATTCAATCTTTCCTTATAACTCAGATCCTCAGAGTCCTAGCAACATACTTGTAATTTTTTTCTGTTCTCTTTCAATCTTGTTTATATCTTTCCTGCAGGTAGGTGACCAAACCTGCACACAATACTCCAAGTTAGGCCTCACCAACATCTTATAAAACTTCAACATATCATCCCATGTTCTGCATTCAGTGCTTATTTTTTGAAGGCCAGCGGGCCAAAACCTTTCTTTAAGGCCCTATCTATCAGCACGGACACTTTCATAGAACATATAACATAGAATAGTACAGCACAGTACAGGCCCTTCAGCCCACAATGTTGTGCTGACCCTCAAACCCTGCCTCCCATATTCAGCCCCCACCTTAAATTCCTCCATATACCTGTCTAGTAGTCTCTTAAACTTCACTAGTGTATCTGCCTCCACCACTGACTCAGGCAGTGCATTCCATGCTCCAACCACTCTCTGAGTAAAAAACCTTCCTCTAATATCCCCCTTGAACTTCCCACCCCTTACTTTAAAGCCATGTCCTCTTGTATTGAGCAGTGGGAATTATAGATTTTCAGGGAATTTAAGGGAATTATAGATCTTAATTGTCCCCACGTATAGGTTACCATCCTGATCTTCAAGAGAACCAATTCTGTCCCTTGCAATCCTTTTGCTCTTAAAATATCTATAGAATCCCTAAGATTCTTCTTAACCTTGTCTGCTAGGGAAACCTCATGCCTTCTTTTTGCCCTTCTGATTGCTTTCTAAAGTGTCCTCTTGAATTTCTTATACTCCATAAGTACCTAATTTGATTCTGACAAGTACATACAAGCTTTGTACTCTGAAAATTTCACTTTGAAAGCCTCCCACTTATTAAGCATAGCTTTATCAGAAAACATCCTGTCCTCATCCACACTTATCATGTTCTTTCTGTTACCATCAAAATTGGCCTTTCTCCAATATAGAATCTCAACCCACAGACCAGTGCTATCTTTTTGCATACTTACTTTGAACCTAATATCAATATGTTCACTAAATGCAAAGTGTTCTCCTACACAAACTTTTGTCAACTGCCCTGTCTTATTCTCTATCACGGCGCTGAAGCAGGGACCCAATCGCAGACCAAGTACTGTGCACACTATGATATTGACTGAGTAGCAAATCCAGAGAGGCAACAAAGTCAGCGTCAAAGTTCAGGTGGGGATCAAAACTTCCAGGGAAATCCGAAAACCAGAATTGGGAAACAGGCAGAGTCGATATTCAGATATGAATGCTGGAAAGGCTCAGGAAAACTCACAGACACAATGTAACAACAAATAGTTGAAAACACAGGACTAAAATACACTGACCAATAAACAGAGAGGCAGGTGATAGGTGGAGCACAATGAGACAGAAGCGGCAGCAAAACAGGTAATATTGAGAAACAGGTGAGAGGCAGAGTACTCAGTGATACAGGGGCCAGAGCAGAACAGGAGCACGTGGGGCGTGAAAACAAACAAGAGCACATAGCAATACAAAACCAGAGACTAGTGGCCGGGGGAAAACACACAAAATGACAAAGTTCAACTGGAGGTACTGACAAGATCGATTATCGCACGCTCTCATTGGGACTACTATGTTCAAAGGTTCCTTTCATTGTCAAAGTATGCATGTAAAATACAACTCTGATATTTGTCTACCCCACATAGCCATTAAATACTGAAAGAGTATGGGTGTTGATGAATAGAAAAGACATCACCACCCCCCAACCGACATGACAAAGAAAAGAAACAAAACTGCAGGCCCCAAAATCCCCACCTCACCTGCAGCAAAAAACAGCCACGATAATAATCAATGACCCTCTACATGTAGCAGTTCCCGTCCCCCTCACTCGCAGAAATAGCGACAGTAGCACCAAACCCCAACCCCAACTGCCCCCCCACACACACACACTAAAGATTCACAGATCACCCACAAGAAAATACCGAAAAACTGAAGGAAACCAATATAAAGTACATTCCACTAATCATATAAAACTCAGAATATGGGAAATGTCTCTGTGCTGCAAATGTGGAGAGCAGCCACACAAACTCAGCCCTTCTGTAAAGAGAGACCATCAACCCAAGTCTGAATGCCACCAACCTGGGTCCGAACACACCAATCCGGCTGCTGACCGTCTCACGCTAAGCCATCGCTGACCACCTCCACATTCACCTCAATGCTTCAATCTTCCCCATCTCATCGAGATGGAGTAATTCATGACTCCTGCACTATGTCTCTGGTCCTTTCCATGGGTTAGCTTGTGCTCTCGGACCTTTTCGGCCCAACCCCGCACCCCCCCCCACCTCTGATCTCCATGAGACAGTTTCCTGGACACAGCACAGCACCTGATCCTTTGATTGAGATTCAAACTGTGCGTCACAAGCTCCTACAATTTCCTTAACACAGCTAGACAAAAAGAGCAAGCAGAAGGCATAGAAAGTATGAAATAATTGGAAAGATTTGCTACCTGGAAGATGTCCCCTGAGGAATCATTGTTCGCTAGCGCCATCTTGATGGGTATGCTTTGTCATGCACTGATTAATAAAACTTTCCTGAACATATTTGACAAACCCTATCCCAACTAGTCCTTTTACAGTATTGGAGATCCAGTCAATATGAGGAAAAATAAAATCACCTACTATAACATCCTTATGTTTCTTGCAACAGTCTGCGATCACTACAATGTTGTTCCTCTAAATCCCATGGACTGTTGAGTAATCTATAATGTAGCCCCATTAGTGTTGGCATACCTTCCTTATTCCTCAGTTCTACCCATAAAGCCTCACTAGAGTTCTCCAGTCTGTCCTGAAACCAGGTCTCACTAATGGCTACAATATCATAATTCTAGGTGTTGATACAGGCCCCAAGCTATTTGCCTTTCCTACAATACTTCTTGAATTGAATTTCATGACAGCCTTGTGTGCATGACGATAAATTAATAAGCTAACTGAAGGTGATGTGAAGCAAGAATTTGGAGACTCCACTCCCATACGGCCTTGCCTTCCTGTGATATCGGCCTGGACTGACGTGCCTGGGGTGGAGGCCAAGATAGAACTGTGCTCCTCATTGTCCTGTCCACAGCTCTGGCGTACAGCAACATCTTCCCTGATTGGTAATTGGTTTATTATTGTCATGAAAAACTTTTGTTTGCATGACATCCAGACAGATTATTCCATATCTCAATACATTGAAGTGGCGAGAAGGAACACGGAATGCAGAATATGCTGCAGCAGTCACAGAGAAAGTGCAGTTCATGTAGACAAATAGAGTTCAAGGGCCACAGTGAGGTAGATTAGGAGATCAAGAGTTCATCCTTATTGTATGAAAGCTGCCCAAAATCATCCTCGTGAACCTTCTCTGGACTCTCTCCAATGACAACACTTCCTTTCTGAGATATGGGGCCCGAAACGGTTGACAATGCTCCAAGTGTGGCCTGACTAGTTTCTTATAAAGACTCAGGATCATCTCATTGTTCTTATATTCTATTCCTCTTGAAATGAATGCCAACATTGCATTTGCCTTCTTGACCACAGACACAACCCGTAAATTAACCTTCTGGGAGTCTTGCATGAGTATTCCCAAGTACCTCTGTATCTTTGATGTTTGAACCTTCTTCCCATTTTGATAATACTACACACCATTGTTCCTTTTACCAAAATGCACTATCATACATTTCCCAAAACTGCATTCCATCCGTCACTTTTTTTTTACCAATTCTTCCAATTTGAATAAGTCTTGCTGCAATCGCATTGCTTCCTCAGCACTACCTAGCCCTCTAAGTTTCTTCGTATTATCTGCAGACTTTGCCACAAAGCCATGAATTCCATTATCCAAATCACTGACAAACAATGTGAAAAGTAACAGTGCCAATACTGACCCCTGCGGAACACCACTGGTTGCCAGCGGCCAACCAGAAAAGGCCCCTTTTATTCCTACTTGCTGTGTAGGTGGCCATTGGTGGTTTTGACCAACACTATCAACACTTGAAAACAGTTCAACCCAACTTTGCATCATAGTCCCACAATGGTTCCCAGTAAAGAAATAGGAAGTCAATACAGGAAGATGCAGTGACCTCTTTATACTGGCATCCTTCGGAAGAGAAACTCAGAAGAACTCACAGCAATCCTCAGTGAGGGGACAGCAATGGAAAGGGTGAGCAGCTTCCAGTTTCTGGGTGTCAATATCTCAGAGGAACTATCCTGTGCCCAACACATTGACACAATCATGAGGGATCGTCAACATAGTTTGTACAAAGTTCAAGAAATTCAAAGAGAATTTATTATCCAAGTACACATACTGTATGTCACCATATACATAAGACCGTAAGACGTAGGAGCAGAACTAGGCCATTCCATGCTAGCTGATTTATTATCCATCTCAACCTTATTCTCTCACTTTCTCCCTGTAGCCTTTGACACCATGGTTAAACGAAAATCTATCGACCTCCATTTCAAATATTCCCAATCATTTGGCCTCCACAGGCATCTGTGTCAATGAATTCCACAGATTCACACCCTCTGGCTAAAGAAATTCTTATCTAAGTGAATATTCCTCTATCCTGAGGCTGTGCCTTCTGGTCCTAGACTTGCCCACTCTAGGAAACATCATCTCTATATCTACTCTATCTAGGCCTTTCAATATTCGATATGTTTCAATGAGAACCCCCTCCCCCCCATTCTTCTAAACGCTAGTGAGTACAGCCCCAAAGCCATCAAATGCTGCTTACATCCAACCCTTTATTCCCAGAATTATTCATGTGAATCTCCTCTGAATCCTCTCCTATGCCAGCACATCTATTCTTAGATAATAGACCCAAATCTGCTCACAGAACTCCAAGTGCAGTCTGACCAATGGCTTATAAAACCTCAGCATTGCGTACATCCTTGTTTTTATAGTCTAGTCCTCTTGAAATTAATACTAACATTGCATTTGCCTTTTTTGAAAGGGAAAATATAACGACAGTTGTGTAGATCCCTGCTGTACCCGGTGACCCTGTGATCTCTGTCTTGGAGGACGAGGTTAGCCTACCTTTAAAGAAGGTGAACCTTTGCAAGGCAGCAGGCCCTGATGGAGTACCTGGTAAGGCTCTGAAAATTTGTGCCATCCAACTGGTGGGAGCATTCAAGAACATTTTCAACCTCTCAATGCTACAGTTGGAAGTTTCCACCTGCTTCAAAAAAGCAACAAGTATAACAGTGCCCAAAATGAGCAGTGCAAGCTGCCTTAATGATTATCGTCCAGTATCACTCACACCTACAGTGATGAAATGCTTTGAGAGGTTGGTCATGGCTAGAATCAACTTCTGCCTCATCAAGGACCTGGACCCATTGCAATTTGCCTTTCATCACCATAGATCTATGGCAGACGCAATCTCAGTGGCTCTTCACACAGCCTTAGGTCATCTGGACAATACAAACATTTATGTCAGAATGCTGTTTGTTGACTATAGCTCAGCGTTTAACACCATCCTTCCCACAATCCTGATTGATAAGTTACAAACCTGGGCCTCTATACCTCCTTCTGCAATTGGATCCTCCACTTCCTAACCTGAAGAACACAATCTATGCAGATTGGTGATAATATCTCTCCTCACTGACGATCAGCACTGGCGCACCTCAGGGGTGTGTGTTTAGCCCACTGCTCTACTCTCTGTATATCCATGACTGTGTAGTTAGGCATAGCTCAAATACCATCTATAAATTTGCTGATGATATAACCATTGTTGTTAGAATCTCACATGGAGATGAGAAGGCATACAGGAGCGAGATATACCAGCTAGTTGACTGGTTCACAGCAACAGCCTTGCACTCAATGCCAGTAAGACAAAAGATTTGATAGTGGATTTCAGGAAGGGTAAGATGAGGGAACACATACCAATCCTCATAGAGAAATCAGAGGTGGAAAGAGTGAGCAGTTTCAAGTTCCTGGGTGTCAAGGTCTCTGAGGATCTAACCTGGTCCCAACATATTGATGCAACTGTAAGGATGCCAAGACAGTGGCTATACTTTATTAGGAGTTTGAAGAGATTTGGTTTGTCAACTAAACACTCAAAAACTTCTACAGATGTTCTGTGGAGAGCTCTTGACAGGCTACATCACTGTCTGGTATGGGTGGGGGCTACTGCACAGGACCGAAAGAAGCTACAGAAAATTGCAAAATTAGTCAGCTCCATCCTGGGTACTAGCCTCCATTGTACCCAAGACATCTTCAAGGAGCAGTGCTTCAGAAACACAATATCCATTATTCAAGGTCGTCATAACCCAGGGTATGCCCTCTTCCCATTGTTACCATCAGGAAGGAGGTACAGAAGCCTGAAGGCACACAGTCAGTGATTCAGGAACAGCTTCTTCTCCTCTGCCATCGGATTCCTAAATGAATATTAAACCCATGAACACTACCTCACTTTTTAAAATATATTATTTCTACTTTTGCATTATTTTGAATCTATCCAATATGCGTGCATATACTTATTGCAATTTATTTATTAATTTATTTGTTTGTTTGTTTGTTCTCTCTGTATTATTATGTATTGCATTGAACTGCTGCTGCTAAGTTAACAAATTTCATGACACATGCTGGTGATAATAAACCTGATTCTGATTCTCACCACTGATTCAATCTGCAAGTTAGTCATTAGGGAAGTCTCTTTGCACCTTTGATTTTTGAATTTTCTCCTTGTTTAGAGAATTATCTATACCTTTATTCATTCAACCAAAGTGCATGGCCATGCACTTCCCTGCATGATATTCCATCTGCCACTTCTTTGCCCATTCTCCCAATCTGTCTATGTCCTTCCCTGTTTCCTCAATACCACCTTCCCCTCCACCAATGTTCATATTGTCTGCAAGTTTAACCACAGAGCCATCGATTCTGTTATCCAAATCGTTGACACGTAACACGAAAAGAAGCACTCCCAATATCGACCACTGTGGAGCATCACATGTCACAGGCAGCCAACCAGAAAAGCTCCCCTTTATTCCCATTCTTTGCCTCCTGCCATTTAGCTGATCTTCTATCCATGCTAACATTACAGTATTTTCCTGCAATACCATGGGCTCTTACCTTATTAAGCAGTATGGCACCTTGTCAAAGGCCTTCTAAAAATCCAAGTAAACAACATCCACTGACATTCCTTTGTCAATCCTTTCTGTTACTTCTTCAAAGAACTTGAACAGATTTTTTAGGCAAGATTTCCTCTTGACAACCCTGAGATAACATGTTAGATCATGTCTAACCTAAAACTTAAACTAAGTTTCTTGAGGATGTTATCAGAAAAGTTGATGAAGAAAAGATAGTGGATGTTGTTCATATGCGCTTCAGCAAAGCCTTTCGCAAGGTCACACATGGGAGGCAGGTCAAATAGATTCAATCACTTGGCATTCAGGGTGAGGTAGTAAATTGGATTAGACATTGGCCTTGTGGGAGAAGCCAGAGATTGATAGTAGACTGGAGGCCTGTGATTAGTGATGTGCTGCAGGGCAGGGATCGCTGCTTGATCCGTTGTTGTTTGGATGACAGTGCAGTAAACTGGATCAGCAAACATGCGGATGACACTGACTGGGCGCACAGAGGACAGTGAAGAAGGCTATTGTGGCTTGCAGCGGGATCTAAACCACTGAAAAAATGGGCCGAAAATGGCAGATGGAATTTAATTTAGACAAGAGGGAGGTGTTGCACTTTGGGAGGACAAGCTAGGGTAGTACTTACATAATGAATGGTAGGGCACTGAGGAGTATTGTAGAACAGAGGGATGTGGAAATACAGTTGCATAATTCTTTGAAAGTGGTGTCGTAGGTAGATCGGGTTGTAAGGGGAGCTTTTGGCATGTTGATTTTCATAAATCAAAGTACTGAGTACAGGAGTTGGGATGTTATGTTGAAGTTGTGCAAGATGTTGTTGGTCACCTACCTATAGGAAAAGAATACAAAGAAAACTTATGTTGCCGAGACATGAGGATCAGAGTTATAGGAAGAGGTTGAATATATTAGGACTTTGTACCCTGGAGTGCAGCAGAATGAAGGAAGATATTACAGAAATGTACAAAATTATGAGAACCATTGACAGGGAGTCTGCATGCAGGATTTTCCCCTCCGGGTATAGAGATTAGAATTAGAGGTCTAGGGTTAGGGGTGAAAGGTGAAACATTTAAGGGGAATCTTAGGGGGATCTTCCTCACTTAGAGAGTGATGTGAGTGTGGAAAGAGCATTCAGTTGAAGTGGTAGTTGCAGGTTCATTTGTAAAATTTAAGAGAAGTTTGGATCAGGACATCGATGGGAAGGGTTTAGAAAGTTATAGTTTGGGTTGCAGCTAGATGGGACTGAGGGTCAGAACGGGTCAGCATGGACTAGATGAGCCAAAGGACCTTTTTCTGTGCTGTAATACTCTATGACCCTGTTGGCAAAGAGTAAGAAACTTGGAAATCTGGCTCAGCACATCATGGAAACCAGCCTCCCCTCCATGGATGCTGTCTGCACTTCATATTGCCTCAGTAAAGCAGCCAACATAATCACAAATCCCACCCGCACTGGACATTCTGTCTTCTCCTCTCTCCCATCAGTCAAAAGATGCAGAAACCTGAACACACATACCACCAGACTCAGGGACAGCTGTTATTCCGTTGTTATTAAATAGCATAGTGGTTCACACAGCACTATTACAGCTTGAGGTGTTGGTTTAGGAGTTCAATTCCAGCATCCTCTGTAAGAAAGCCTCTACTTCTTCCCGGGGTGCTCTGGTTGCCTCCCACTTTCCAAAGATGTTCTAGTTCGTAGGTTACTTGATCATTGTAAATTGTCCTCTGATTAGGCAAGGGGAGGGGTTTCCAACCTAGGGTCCGTGGACCGCTCGCTTAATGATATTGGTCCATGGCATAAGAAAGGTTGGGAAGCCCTGGACTAGGGTTCAGTAGTTAACGTGGGTTGCTCGTTGGGCTGGTTGGGTCTATTCCACACCCTATCTATAAATTTAAAAAATGGTTCCCTGGAATGATAAAATGGACTTGACCTTACAGTCTATGATTTTGCATCTTATTGCCTACATGCACCGCACTTTCCTAGTAGCTGTTATACTCTATTGTGTATCCTTTTATTGCTTTACCTTATTCTACCTGAATCCACTATGTAGAGTATTTATTGTTGATTATGGACATACTGTATAGCACACAGCAGGCCCTTCTGGCCCTTCAAGCTGCGCCACCCTGCAATTCCCCAATTTAATAATCACAGCCTGATCACGGGGCAATTTACAATGAATAATTAACCTACCAACTGGTATGTTTTTGCACTGTGGGAAGAAACTGGAGCACCCAGAGGAAACCCACGTGGTCAAAGGGAGAACATACAAACTCCTTACGGGCAGTGGCGGGACTTGATTGCAGGTTGCCCACACTGTAAAGCAGGGGTCCCCAACCTTTTTTGCACCATGGACCAGTTTAATATTGACAATATTCTTGCAGACCGGCCGACCGGTGGGGGCGGGGAGGGGGTGTTCAAGTAGGGTTAAACTCACCTCAACATGTCTTTTACAATTCGGGTTTGCTAACTTTCTCACTCCCAAATAAAGGACAAAAGTAGCAGTCAAATCCCGGGACACTTTACCCCAGGAAAGACTACCATGACCATGAAGCCTTGTGCAGGCACCTGTGTGCGCATGCGCGTACGTGCCGATTTTTTTCTCCCAGAAATTGGTTTTGCCTTCATCTTCCTGACTATACCGTACATACATTATTTCTACTTTATATAGCCTGTGTATTTATCATATCATTCCTGCTTTTACTATATGCTAGTGTTACTTATTTTTGGTTTTATGTGTTATTTGGTATGATTTGTTAGGTTATTTTTTGGGTCTGGGAACGCTCAAAAATTTTTCCCATATAAATTAATGGTAATTGCTTCTTCACTCTACGCCATTTCGGCACGAAAGGTTTCATAGGACACTCTACCTTAGCGGGGGAAATATGGGACAAGGGCGGTCCTGTGTGGGACAAACCAATTTAGCCCAATATACGGGATGTCCCGGCAAATACGGGACAGTTGGCAACCCTATGTTCAAGTTCAATAGTGCGTGACAGGGAATGAGGAAAGGTGCAGCTGACTCATATCGTTTCCTCGCAGCCCGGTAGTTGGGGACCGCTGCTGTAAAGCAATGTGCTAACCACTGTGCTATCATTCCGCCCCAATGATCTAATCTGTATGAGCTTTTCACTGTGTATGCCTACATGTGACAACAATAATCTAACTTCAACTCAAATGTGTGCAAAGTATGAAACAATATTGTTGCAATGGTGAATTCTGCAATACTTCTTGCTCTGCAAATGAGAAACACTTTTAGTTGTTACAATATTTGCCTCAGAGCCAATAAAAATAAATGTGGAAATGTAAAGAATTAAGAGCTGTTTATACACAACAATCTGACCTTTCAGAAACAGCAGGCTAGTGACATTTCTGGAGTGCACCTTTCATTCAGACGAAAGAGCCTCTCTTTTATCCTCACAGAAGTCGGCAAAGTGTATTCAACATTTCAACCTCTCTATTTTGGTAAGAGCCATTTTTCTCAGCAAGATTTCTGGATGGAGAAAATGAACAGAAAAGGGGAAGAAAGTGAGATCGGCTGGGGAGGAGAAGAATTCAAAGTTCAAATTAACTTTATTATTAAAGTACATGGATGTCACCATATACAAGTCTGAGATTCAGTTTCCAAGAAAAACAATAGAATCAATGAAAGACTGCACCCAACAGATGGACAAACAACCAAGATGCAAAAGACAACAAACTGAGCAAATACAAAAGAAAAATAGTAATAATAAACAAATAAACAATAAATATTGAGAACATGAGATGAAGAATCCTTGGAAGTGTGTTTATTGGTTATGGGAACAGTTCAGTGATGCGGTGAATGAGGTTGAGTGGAGTTACTCCCTCTGTTTGAGGGGTAATAACTGTTACTGAACCTGGTGATGTGGGTGCTGAGGCTCCTGTAGCTTCTTTCTGATGGCAACAGTGAGAAGAAAGCATGGCCTGGGTGGAGGCTGTTCTTGATGATGTTCTGTTTTCCTGCAACAGCATTTAAGGTAGATGTGCGCAATGTGGGGAGCACTTTACCTGTGATGGACAGGGCTGTATACACTACTTTGTGTAGGATTTTCCAATCAAGGGAATTAGTGTCTCCATAGCAGGCCATGATGTAACCAGTCAATACACTCTCCATGACACATCCACAGAAATTTGTCAAAATTTAAGATTTTATGCTGCATCGTCGCAAAATTCTAAGGAATGAGAGGCACTACCATGCTTTCTTCACAATGGTATTTACACGCTGGACCCAGGGCAGGTCCTCCGAAATAATAACACTGAGGAATTTAAAGTTGCTGAACCCCTCCACCACTGATCTCCCAAAAAGAACTCGATCATGGACCTCATGTTTCCTTCTCCTGAAGTCAATAGATGGCTCCTTAGGCTTGCTGACCTTGAGTAAGAGGTTGTTGTTGTTGGGGCACCACTCAGCCAGATTTTCAATCTCTCTCCTATACGCTGATTCATCATCACCCTTGATTCACCCAACAGCAGTGGTGTCATCAGCAAACTTAAATATGGCATTGGAGCTCTGCTTTAGCCTCACAGTCATAAGTTTAAAGCAAGCAGAGCAGGGGGCTAAGCGCACAGCCTTGTGGTGCACATGTGCTGATGGAGATTGTGGAGAGTATGTTGTTACCAATCCGAATTGACTTGGGACAGTAAGTGAGGAAATTGAGGATCAATTTGCACAAGGAGGTCTTGAAGCTTATTGATTAGTTTTGAGGGGCAATAGTACAGAGTGTCAAGCTGTAGTCATAGCTGTAGGAAAGCTTTGAATGGTTGTTCAGTGATTTTTGCCGGAGGGATTTATTATCACAGAACTAGCACCAACAGCAGTGGAGACCTGCAGGGAGATGAGACCCACAGAAATGCACAGATAAAGCAATTAAATTTTTTAAAAATTGTACTTTCATTTCCAAATCTGTCTACAGTAGGATCAAGGATCAACTTTTTTCACCGTACACATTTACGTGTATTTGGAATTTGCTGTGAAGTCTTGGTCAGGACTTCACATGCAACAAAAACACAACATTCAACAATTATAAACAATAAAGAATTATATAAAAATAAAATTAGAGGTAAAAGTACTGATATGGAATAATAAGAGGATAAATACATAAATACCAGCATGTATTTACAATGTAAACAGCATTATAAGTTCTGACTACAGATATTCCACTATTGAAGTTCCACCTCTTCTTTGTAGGGCAATCAAACTGAAGGGGTTTCGGACCAAAATGTCAACTGTTCATTCCTTTTCATGGATGCTGACTTGCTGACTTCCTCCAGCATTTTGTATGTGTTACTTCGAAAAAAAAAACAAGTCAGACAGTGACTAGGGAAGCAGAAATGTGGTTAACATTTCACATTGACAACGTTTGCCCAGAATCAGCAAATGTTAGAAATCAGACACAGGAAGTCTGCTGGGAATTAAGGTTTTGCTGGAGAGAAGAAAGGAGGTGAAGACTGAATCAGAGCTATAGACACAGGTAGTGATGATTACAGCTGGTATAAGGTGGGGAGGCTTGTATCCTTATGGCCAAACTATCTGGAAGATTTGTCCATAGAAAGTGGCAGCACAGGAGCATAGAAACACACACAAAATGCTGGAGGAACCCAGCAGGCCAGGCAGCATCTATGGAAAAGAGTTCAGACGACATTTCCAGCCATGACTCTTCAGCGGTCCTGCCGAAGGGTTTTGGCCCGAAATGTCAGCTGTACTCTTTTCCATAGATGCTGCCTGGCCTGCTGGGTTCCTCCAGCATTTTGTGTGTATTGCTTGGATTTCCAGCGTCCACAGATTTTCTCCTGTTTCACAGTAGCATAGAGGTTAGCATGACACTATTGCAGCCCCTATGACTCAGGTTCAAATCCCGCCACTGTCCATAAGGAGTTTGTACGTTCTGCCCATGACCGCACAGGTGTCCTCCGGGTGCTCCACTTTCCTCACACTTTCAAAACCATTAGGGTTAGTAAGTCCAATGGACACAAGGGTGTATTTGGATGGTGTGGTTCATTGGGCTGGAAGATACCCTGTTGTATCTCTAAATTTGAAAAAATACATATAACAGATAGACAGATATATAAAGCCTGGGTGCCACCTTTGATATAGATATCCCACATAAATTTATCAGAGCAGCATTTCTACACTTAAAGGTATGTCTGTTTCTGTCATATAACGATGCTAAAAACTAATTCATGCCTTTAAATCAAATCAATTAGACTACTACATTTTACTTTTTACTTGCGTTCCAAAGCAATTTATTGATAAATTTCAACTTATTCAGAATGCAGCTGCTAGATTATTAACTAAAACAAGGATGAAGAAGGATATCACTCACGACTCCGAACTACTCTGTACTGGCTCCCTGCATCTTTTAGAATTTATTTTAAGTTATCTTATTTGTTTTTAAAGCTGCTAATGATCTGGAGCTGGAGTAACTCATAGAATCACTTTTGTCTTATAAACCTTCTCAAGCTGTCAGGTCTTCTTCCACCAATCTCCTAAATTTAAACAATCTCCCTTGAAAGATAATGGCAGGTGAGCTTTTTTAGGATTATGCCCTAAAGTGTAGAATTCAATACCTAAAACTATAAGGGATGAAAACTCAAACCTATTTATATAACATTGTTTTTAACTAACATCTTTTTGACTTTTATTTTCAGACATATTTTTATTTTTATTTTTTATTTTATTTTCATGTTTGCACTTTTCCCATTGTAAAACACTTTGAATTATATCATCATTGTGTGCCATGTTGTCTGATGTAGGCGATCATGGCTACATGACCATAATTGTTCTTGGCAAATTTTTTTACAGAAGTGCTTTGCTATTGCCTTCTTCTGGGCAGTGTCTTTACAAGACAGGTTATTATCTGAATGGTGGCTGATTAGGAAAAGGGGAGGTGCAATGAGACCTGGGTGTCATTGTACACCAGTCATTGAAAGTGGGCATGCAGGTACAGCAGGCGGTGAAAAAGGCGAATGGTATGCTGGCATTCATAGCAAGAGGATTCGAGTACAGGAGCAGGGAGGTACTACTGCAGTTGTACAAGGCCTTGGTGAGACCACACCTAGAGTATTACTAACTAATCTCTTACTAACTCTTCCTTCAGTTAGTCCTGACGAAGGGGCTCGGCCTGAAACGTCGACCGTACCTCTTCCTAGAGATGCTGCCTGGCCTGCTGTGTTCACCAGCAACTTTGATGTGTGTTGCTTGAATTTCCAGCATCTGCAGAATTCCTGTTGTTTCCTAGAGTATTGTGTGCAGCTTTGGTCCCGTAATCTGAGGAAAGACATTCTTGCCATAGAGGGGGTACAAAGAAGGTTCACCAGATTGTTTCCTGGGATGGCAGGACTTTCATATGATGAAAGACTGGATCGACTAGGCTTATACTCTCTGGAATTTAGAAGATTGAGGGGGGATTTGATTGAAACGTATAAAATCCTAAAGGGATTGGACAGGCTAGATGCAGGAAGATTGTTCCCGAAGTCCAGAACGAGGGGTCACAGTTTGAGAATAAAGGGGAAGCCTTTTAGAACCAAGATGAGGAAAAACTACTTCACACAGAGAGTGGTGAATCTGTGGAATTCTCTGCCACAGGAAACAGTTGAAGCCAGTTCATTGGCTATATTTAAGAGGGAGTTCGATATGGCCCTCATGGCTAAAGGGATCAGGGGTATGGAGACAAGACAGGTATAGGGTTCTGAGTTGGATGATCAGCCATGATCGTACTGAATGGCGGTGCAGGCTCGAAGGGCCGAATGGCCTACTCCTGCACTTATTTTCTACGTTTCTATGACCCCAGCCATTATCAATACTCTTCAGAGATTGTCTCCCTGGTGTCATAACCAGGACTTGTGGTATGCATCAGCTGCTCATATGACCATCCACCACCTGCTCTCATGGATTCATGTGACCCTGATCAGGGGGCTAAGCAGTTGCCACACCTTGCCCAAGGGTGACCTTCAGGCTAGCGAAAGGAAGAAGCACCTTTCACCTTCTTTGGTAGAGACATATCTTCACCCTGCCTCCCCTGAACTTCATCATCTGTCTGAAAGTGCTCTATAAATAAGCTATTATTATAGGAATATATTTTTTCTCAGCTCAAGGTGGTAAAACCTGACATACGGGCATAGCCAAGCACGCTCATTTGTCAATTGCTCGGAACTTTCAGACTATTTTGTGGGATTTAGTATTCTGGATTTCCAGAGATTTACATAAATATTGTTGTGTGGCCCTAATTGTTTAATGCTATTGCTTTGTGAATTTTGGATGATACAAGTTGCAGATATTACTCTTGGGACAATGTATATCCCATTCCTGTTCATGTTCGAAAGTCATTAATTTTCCTCTTTTAATTCAGCATATTTCTGTTGTTTTTCACTTACTGATTTCTGTGTGTTATGTACGTTTGCTTTAGCTATAGCTGTTAAATAAGTTGCTCTTGCTTATTTATCCAGTATTATTACATCTGGATGGTTATTATGGATTGTCCTATCTGTAACAGTGGATTGGTCGGTTTATAATTTGTAAATCTCTGACTCTGAAACCAGATCAGGCTTTTATTTATTGTAGGATATGGTGTATTTTATGAGTTTGTATTTTAAAGCAAGATTCCGATGGATGATGTTTGCACCTGATTGTGCCTGTGTAGGAAATCAGGTTGAATTAAACTCCTGCAGGATCCTGTAATGTGTTGGATTGCTTCCGATTTCTGTTGGCATTTACTGCATACATCGCCTTGAATTTATTGGTCTTTTATTATGTATTTTTGATAAATTTGTGTTAACAACCTGGCCCTATACTGCCTCAAGTAACCCTTCTGTTTCTGGAAAGAGGTCTCCAACTCTAAGCCAGGCGATCTTTGCTTTCTTGTTGACATCAAATCTGCTCAGATGGTGGGGATGTCTTCCATGGAAATTCATGCTCTTCTCTCAGTTAACTTTTTCTTGTGTACTGATATTTACTTCAATTTTCTGTGCTGTGCTTTGATTTAATTTTAATGGTGTGTACTTGTTATCAGAATTGCATATGATCATGTGGAGTGCTGAATCCTGTTTTTGTTGATGAAAGTATAGCCTCAGATGTTTTATCTGACTGTTGTATAATTATTTATGTTGTTATTCCTCTTTCTCCTTCAGTCCTAGGTAGTGTTCAAATGTACGTAGTGTTTTCTAAATTTTGTCATTTCAGTTCTTTTTTTCTTTGTAAATTTTCCAAATCGGTTTCAGACCAAGATATTATGCCAAAAGAATACATTTGAATTAATTAGTATAGCTTTACTGATGTATAATTTCAAATCGTCCATGTAGAGAAGATGTGTCAAAGTATCACAAACATGAGAAAATCTGCGGATGCTGGAAATCCAGAATAATACACACAAAATGCTGGAGAAACTCGGCAGATCAGGCATCATTTATGGAAAAGAGTAAACAGTCGACATTCCAAGGTTGAGACCTTTTATCAGCCCAAAACATCAACTCTTTTCCACCAATGCTGCTTGGCCTGCTGAGTTCCTCCAGCATTTTGTGTGTGTTGCAGTGTCAAGGTATAATTTGTTTGATTGTTTCTGATTTGATACCCTATTTTTGTCTGATTCAGTAAATTAGAGAGCTGGTTTAAAACTAGTTATAACCATAGTAGACTTAGAGAATCACCCTGGAAAATGCCTTGGTTTATTTTGATAACAGTGGTTGTTCTTTTTTAGCTGTTAGTAAATAGAGTGATTGTAGTGCGCCAATGCTTCATCAGATGTTGCAGAAAATTCACAAGTATTGGGTGTAGTTTATACATACTTGGAACTTCTACTAATGATGTGTGTGAACAAAAATGCTTTTTGGTAGTTAATATCACAATGTGAAAGATTTCTGTTCTTCTGCTGGGCTTGATTTAGAATTAGGGAATCTATTATCAGTTGTTCTTTACATCCTTTCATATCCTTACTGCTCTTCTGTAAGTAGATTGTGGTTCTCGGAGTGAGTGGTGATTAGTTGAGAGATGCATGATGCTACAATTTTATATATAGTGTGTAAACAAGTAATAGGGTGATATTTTAATGGGTCGGTTTTGATTTCCCTTTTAGGAAAGAGATACATTTTATCTTCTATCTAATATTCAGGCACTTTTTCAGGATTTTTAAGAAAATTGTTGATATATTTTAGAAGGTACAGATGAAGGCAAGTAAATTTTTATACCGATAATTATAAATGTTATCATTGTTGGTACTTTTCCATTTGTAGGTTTTTTTATAACCACTTTTGGCATATCCATTGTAACTTCAGGTGTTTGCATTTCTTTAACTGTGTGAGTGTGTTCTTTTTCCTGCCTAATCCAGATTGTGTCTCACCCTGTCTGACTTGATATAAGATCAAAAGTTCATTATCTTTATGTTTGTTGGTAATTCTGTGCTATTATTATTAATATTATTATTTCTTTTTGTGTTTGCATGGTTCGTTATTTTTTGCATATTGGGTGTTTGTCCATCTTGTCCTGTGCAGTTTTTCTTGTATTTACTATGAATATCTGCAAGAAGATACCATAGGGGTCAGCGCAATGCTATTACAGCTGAGGGCATCAGAGTTGAGACTTCCAACCTGCCGTCCCCGTAAGGAGTCTGTACATCCTCCCTGTGGAATGTGTGGGCAGTCCTCCAACAGTCCAAAGACATGCTGGGCAGGTTAACTGTCATCGTAAATTGTCCTGTATTTAGGTTAGGGTTAAATCGGGTTTGTAGGGGTTTGCTGGGCAGTGTGGCTCGAAGGGCCAGAAGGGTCTATTTCGTACTGTATCTCTAAATAAAAACAAATAAAATGAGTCACATGATTCTATGTGGTGTCAGATATATACTTTGATAATTAACTTAATTTGAACTTTATATTCTCTCTTCAGGACCTTATCCCTTTTCCTACACCCAAACCATTGTTACCAATATGTACCTTGACTTCTGGCTGCCCACCCTCCCTCTTTAGAATGCTGCGGATGCGATCAAAATCATCCCTGAACCTGACATCTGGGAGGCAATATACTATCCGGGTGTCTTTTTCTCATCCACAGAATCTCCTGTCTGCTCCCCCAATTATTGAAACCCCTATTCCCTCCCCCCCCACTCCCCGCTCCTTCACTTTGGAGCAGGAGTCAGACTCAGTGTCAGAGATCTGAATGCTGTGGCTTTCCCCTGGAAGCTCATCTCACCCACCACCAACAGTATCCAGAAAGGTATACCTGTTAGTGAGTGCAATGGCCACAGGGGTACCCTGCACTGGCTGCCTATTCTCTTTCCCTCTCCTGACAGTCACCCAGGACATTTTAAAGACCTCCTTACAAGTGTATGGATAGGGAAGGTTTTTCAATGGATTTGTTCCAAACGCAGTCAAATAGAACTAAGATTTGCATCTTGGTTGGAATGGGTTAGATGGGCTGAAGGGCCTGGTTCTGTGCTGTATGACTCTATGACAACATATGTGAAACTCGAGACGCAAGCCTCCAGCTTGTACTGAAGCAGCTAATCGCACTATCAGCAGTTACTTACACCTGGGGCCAATTATAGCTGAGATGAAATCGGCAGGAAGGTGATACCTGTCGCCGGTGTAAAACAGCTGATCTATTTGGAAACCTCCTTCTCTGGGAGACGCTGAGGTGCAGAATCTCATATTGCTGATTAAAGTTTCATGGTGTTGTGAAGTCATGAGCCTACATACAGAACCCAACCCTGGTTGTGTGTGGGTGGCGTAGCTGCAGTGGAGGGGGTGCAGATTATGAGAACACCAACAGGGTTAGAAAACCGAAGCAGAGCCAAGACTGAATTGAAAAGAAGGATACAATAGAATGCAAACTTGACTGTGATTTAGAAAATTATCGGGAGCCTGGACAGAGTAAATCAGAAGTAACTTTTACCCTCGTTGTTGGAACATAAACAGTAGATGTGGGAATCCCTCACGTACATTCTGCCAGTTAGAAAGAGTATCGCTGCTCTGTTACCTCAGCTTGGGCTTGCTACTGCTGGGGATTATTCTGGAGTTATGGAATTATACCTCCAGAGATTTTCATGATAATTGAGAATGAGCCTAAGTATAACCTGTTCACAATTTAACCTCCACTACACCAAATTAAACTAAATCTATTCTGCCTGCACACGATCCATATCCCTCCAACCCCCTCACATTCATGTACCTGTCTAAGAGCCTTAAAATACCTCAATCCACCACACCAGGCAGTACATTCCAAGGGCCCACCACCCTTGGAAAAAACCTGCCTTGCACAACTCTGACTGTTCCCCCTCTCTCATCCTCAGAACACGCCCTCTCATGTTTGACATTTCCACCTGAGAAAACGATCTCTGACTGTTGACCCTATCTATGCTTCTCATAAGGTTATGAATTTCTGTCAAGTCTTCCCTCAGCCTTGGGCGTTTGAGAGAAAACAACTCAACCTCTTCTTATGGTTCACAGTCTCTATTTCAGGCAGCATCCTGATGAACCTCTCCTACGTCCTCTCTAAAGCCTCCATATCCCCATAACGGGATGACCTAACCAAAGTGTTATACAGACCTCCTGCCTCTCGCACTCAGTTCCACAACCAATGAAAACATTAGAGAGGCCCAAAGCAGAAAGTTTGAGCATCTTTGCCGTGTCCACTCCAACAGCCAGGATCACCCCACAAACAAGAGAAAATCTGAAGATGCTGGAAATCTGAGCAACACACACAAAATGCTGAAAGAACTCAGCAGGCCAGGCAGCATCTATTTGTAAGGGGGTTTCGATTTTTTATGTTACTGCGGAGACTAATTAAAATGGCGTCTTTGTTATGTTAATCTGGGGAATGTGGCTTTGTTGTGTTAAACGCTGAGAAAGTTTGCGCTAGCAGCTTGTTGTCGTTTAGAGGGTGATAAGAAATACGTTATTAACCAATTGGGATAGTTGTTATGGTTTTGGTGTATTTGAAGATACTGTATGCGCGGGGTTTTGGGGTAGAAGGCGGGAGAGCGAGACAGAGGATGGACCAGGTGCTGTGAGTCCGCTAACGGGGTCGGACCCCAAGCGGGACATTCGGCGAGGAGACGGGGACGGACTCGTGTGGAGCGTCTGGTCGACCACCGTTGTTGGTCCCAGGCGGCCGGTCGAGGTGGTCCGAGGGGTCGCAGGGTGAAGAAGAAGGTCCTTGAGCTCCAACTGTTTGTGCACGAAGAGATTGAACTTTGATAAGTGTGGCGCCTTTTATTTTCCTTTTATATTTTATTCGCTTTTAATTATATAGTTCCAGTAATATCTATAAACTGTAGATCATTTAATTGCATCTGGTGTATTGTCTGTTATTTGGGCGGGGTGGGGTACCTCACACAGCATCCACACAAACTAATTACCCAGTTTGCCGGGGCCGAGGCTGTTTCCCTAGACGACAGCGAGCCGAGCGACCCTGAGGGTGGCCGGGGGGGGCTACATATTGAAAAAAGAACAGTCGACGTTTCAGGCCGAAACCCTTCGGCAGGACAGAATGAAAAAAGGTGAGGAGTAGATTTAAAATGTGGGGGGGGGGGGGGCGGGGAGAGAGAACCACCAGGTGAACGGTGAAACCTGGAGTGGGAGGGATGAAGTAAAGAGCTGGGAAGTTGATTGGTGGGATGAGGTGAGAGAGAGAAAAGGGGATGGGAAATGGTGAAGGGGGGGTGTGTGGGAGGTATTACTGGAAGTTTGAGAAATCAATGTTCATGCCATCAGGTTGGAGGCTACCCAAATAGAATATAAGGTGTTGTTCCTCCAACCTAAGTGTGGCCTCATCATGACAGTGGAGGAGGCCATGGATGGAACTATAGGAATGGGAATGGGAAGTGGAATTAAAATGGGTGGCCACTGGGATATGCTTCTTGTTCTGGCGGACAGAGCATAAATGCTCAGCAAAGTAGTCTCCCAATCTACGTCAGGTCTTACTGATGTACAGGAGTTCACACCGGGAATACCGAACACTGTAAATGACCACGACAGACGCACAGGTGAGATTTAGAAGGACCGTTTAGGGCCCCGAATGGAAGTGAGGGAGGAGGTGTAGGGGCAGGTGTAGCACTTGTTCCACTTGCAAGGATAAGTGCCAGGAGGGAGATCAGAGGGGAGGGATGAACGGACAAGGGGAGTTGCATAGGGACCGATACCTGCTGAAAGCAGAAAGTTGGGTGGGGGGGGGGAGGGAAAGATGTGCTTGGTGGTGGGATGTGCTGAACACAGAGGTTGGTAGGGTAGGGTGGTAGGTGTGGACAAGAGGAACCCTATCCCTGGTAGGGTGGCGGGAGGATAGGTTAAGAGCAGTCATGTGTGAAATGGAAGAGATGCAGTTGAGGGCAGTGTTGATGGTGGAGCAAGGGAAGCCCCTCTCTTTGAAAAAGGAGGACATCTCCTTCATTTTAGAGCCTCATCCTGAGAGCAGATGCGGTGGAGACGGAGGAATTGAGTAAAGGGGATGGCATTTTTACAGGTAATCAGGTGGGACAAGGTGCAGTCTAGGTAGCTGTCTCTATCTCTGGAGACAGCTTATCCACCGATGTCTATGACAAACCCACAGACTCTCACAGCGACCTAAGTGTTTCTTTCGCCCACCTTCTTATTCCGGCTTCTTCCTCCTTCCTTTCCAGTATTGATGAAGGGTCTCAGCCTGAAATGTTGACTGTTTATTCTCCTCCATTGATGCTGCCTGACCTGCAGACTTCCTGTGTATGTGGCTCATCTTATTGACTGATCAGTTTATCAAAGTTAAAATCGTATTAATTCACTGCAAGCCTGAATGTGTCTGGATCCTTATGTCAGCTACACGCCAGTCACTGACCTGAGGAGTTTGATATCGACGTGTTTGTTTTTTCAGTCTTTTATTTGTTCATGCAGAGTTTTTTCTAAATTCTATTGCATTTCTTTATTTCCTGTAAATGCCAGCAAGAAAATGAATTTCAAGGTAGAATATACATCTTAATATTATTTTAACTTGTCATGGTGGAAAGGCTTGTGAGTTCCTAGACCCTGAGACTGATACTGCCTAGAGTTTAGTTCCTGTCAGGGTCACTCATGGTGGTACAGTTAAGAAAGAGGTTAGGGTAGACAAAGAAAAACCTCACCTAGACCTTAACGGTTGAGTTTGTGGAAGATGATGACACATCAGAACAGTAGTGAAGGCTCCTGCACTCCATGCCACCGCACCCTGACCCCGACCTATCACGGACCGTGTGGTGGCTGCCCGTGCATTAGCCACCCCATGTTAAACAAAATCACGCACAGCCACTCTCCATTTAGGGCAACCCCTTAAAAGAACATCACACTCAACTCAAGCAGCCTTGAGTGGAACATTAACCCCACTCCCAAATATCAGTGACAAAAGAATTCCTTCAGAAAACTTCATATTCAGAGTCTACACATCTGTCTTGTTTTAAAACTCAAACGGAAACACTGGGCAGATGGGGTTACACTTGTAGGCACCACAGACGAGATGGGCTGAAGAGCCCCTCTCCTTTCTGTATTACTCTGTGACTGGGCTGTGTTTGGCGCTTCAAGAGCTCAAAGGTCCTGCTGAATCCGAGCCTCGCCTCCACAAATACTCCTGTCTGACCATCACATCAAGCACTTTCAGTTGTTGCTTCCAGCTCTCTGCTGACTTGTCCTCCCAGCACTGCAGCATTTTGAAAGTGGGTCTTCAACAAAACCGTCTCAAAGAGGAGAGTCAAAATGAACCAGAAGCCACCACCAACTAATGAGTTTGGCCTGAGACAAGTGACTCTCATTGTTACTGGTATGAATGAGAAATGACAATCTACCTGGGCTTTAATAAATTTGTAACATCCGCAGACTGAGGAGTTTCTTTAAATCCAATGCAAATTAATTTGGATTTACAGTACACAACCTTTGAACATCATTCGGTGCAATAAATCTTTTCCTTTCAGTTAAAAAACTTGAATCAAATTGCAAAACCATGAGAGAAAGATAACCAATGTGAGAGAAACACACTTTGACTACACCCTGTGATCTGTCTGCACATTGCAGACCCCAAAGTTAAAGTCAAGATAAATTTATTGTGTATTGTAATTAGGCAATGCTGGCTGGTTAGTCCAGAAGAGTCTCTTACCAAGCTGTATCTCTAAATATAAAATTTAAAAAGCAATAACATTTTCCAAAAGCTGCAGAAAAAGTGCAGCGTAGGCAGACAATAAGATGCATGACCATAATGAGGTAGATTGTGAGAGGCAGAAACCCTCGCCATTTCCAATAGTCCCAGGCTGTGAGGTTGAAGCGGTTTGACTTGCAGGGCTACAGCTTCTGTGCTGGAAGTAGGGTAAAGTTGGGAATAACGCTTTTACACTGGTACAGACACGATGGGTCAAATGGTCTCTTAAATTCTCAGCTGTTTGAGTCAAGATGAGTTTATAGTGATGTGCACAAGTACAGTGATGTACAGGTTCAGTGAAAAATTTGCAGGTAGGTACAGACTATACATAAAATATAAATTAGACATAAATTGTATATGACAATGAAGAAAAGCACTGCACAAAACCAGACATTGGTTCAAAACTTAGACAATCAGAGATAAATTCGTGGTAGTGCAGAGGTAGTATGCAGTGTTCCATTGCTGCGGTGGGGTTGCAGTTGAAGGGAAGTAGCTGTTCCTGAACCTATATTGTAGGACTTCAAACTTCTGTACAACCTGCCCAGCAGTAGCTGTGACAAAAAGGCATGGCCTGGGTAACAAACCATTGTCAACAAACTTGTTGTTATCAACATCCATAAGCTAATTTTGTCCATAAGTCAGAAAATACACAAAAATCACATGATTAGGTTGGGCTATTTGATTCAAGAAACAAATGGTTGAGGGGAAGTAGCTGTGCTTGAATCTGGTAGTGTGGTAGTGTGGGGACTTCGTGCTTTTGAACCTCCAGCTCGATCATAGCAGTGAGAAGAGGACATGACCCAGTGGTGAGGACCTTTGATGGTAGATGCCACTTTTCTCAAGCAGCGCCTCCTGTAGATACCACCGATGGTGGGAGGGATGTGCCCGTGATGTATTGGGCTAAGTTCACCACTCTCTGCTTCTTGTATTCAGTTTTGCAACCAGTCAGGATACTTTCAACAGTGAATCAGTAGAACTTAGAATATTTGGTGACAGGCCAAATCTCCTGACACTTCTAAGAAAATAGAACCCCTGACATGCCTTTTAACATTTATTTTTATTGTATCAGACTAAGAGCAATAAATTCACAAAATATAGAAATCCTGAGTTGAGATTTCCCTATATCTTTGGGTGCTGGCTGTACAAAAGAGTCTAAGAGTTCACCATTTTATCCTCCATAGTTCTCTCACTATTCAGCAGTCCCTCCACCTCACGTTCCTGGCTTCCCATCTCCTCCTGGGATAATGTGGTGGCTTGGACCTTATGCAATAAAATATCCAAGGGTTTCACTGGATAGGAAGCTGATTATAAATTGACATCTGAATAGTAAAGCTCAAATACATCATGGAACAACACTTACAATCAAATAGATGAAATCTCAGCAGGGTTTCATTAAAACTAAGTACTCCATTCAAACATGCCCTGGGGTTCTATTAAAATAAGTTGGTCTCTTAATGAATCCACCGTGTATTTTTATTGTTGTAAGTGGTGCCAGGATTTCACACTGTTTTACTGCCACTGAGTAAGAAATGTGTCTTCTGAATTGGCCCTGCCACCATTGGAAATAAAAACCACTTCGATCAAATTGCATGGTATAACCTGAACAATCAGTATTTACTTATTAAAGGGTTAGCTTTAGCTTGTATAAGACAAATGCAAGAACTTCGCATTGTAGTTCATTACTTTTCCTTGAAGATCATAATACAACAGTTTTATCAATTTGCAATGTAACTGACAGAGGTTACAGAGGGACATTGATAGGATGCAAAACTGGGCTGGGAAGTGGCAGATGGAGTTCAACCCAGATAAGTGTGAAGTGGTTCATTTTGGTAGGTCAAATATGATGGCAGAATATAGTATTAATGGTAAGACTCTTGGCAGTCTGGAGGATCAGAGGGATCTTGGAGTCCGAGTCCATAGGACACTCAAAGCAGCTGTGCGAGTTGACTTTGTATGGTTAAGAAGGTGTACGGTGTATTGGCCTTCATCAATTGTGGAATTAAGTTTAGGAGACGAGAGGTAATGTTGCAGCTATATAGGACCCTGGTCAGACTACACGTGCAGTACTGTGCTCAGTTCTGGTTGCCTCACTACAGGAAGGATGTGGAAACCAAAGAGAGGGTGCAGAAGAGATTTACAAGGGTGTTGCCTGCTTCTGAGAATAGGTTGAGTGAACTCAGCCTTTTCTTCTTGGAGCGACGGAGGATGATGAGAGGTGACCTGATTGAAGTGTATAAGATGATGAGAGGTATTGATCATGTGGATAGTCAGAGGCTTTTTCCCAGGGCTGAAATGGTTGCCACAAGAGGACATAGGTTTAAGGTGCTGGGGAGTAGGTACAGAGGAGATGTCAGGGGTAAGTTTTTTACTCAGAGAGTGGTGAGTGCATGGAATGGGCTGCCGGCAATGATGGTGGAGGCGGATACCATAGGGTCTTTTCAGAGACTTTTATATAGGTACATGGAGCTTAGAAAAATAGAGGGCTATAGGTAAGCCTAGTAATTTCTAAGGTAGGGACACGTTTGGCACAACTCTGAGGGCCAAAGGGCCTGTATTGTGCTGTAGGTTTTCTATGTTTCTATATGACAGAGCCATGCATGTTCTGAGGTATGGAGATGATAGCAACAACATGAGACCATAAGTCCGTAAGACATTGAAGCAGAGTTAGGCTATTCGGCCCACCGTCTGCTCTGCCATTCCTTCATGGCTGATTTACTATCCCTCTTAATCCCATTCTCCTGCCTTCTCCCTGTAACCTTTGATGCCCTGACTAAACAAGAAACTATAAGCGCCCGCTTTAAGTATACCAAAAGACATGGCTTTGCCAACTGTCTGTGGCAATGAATTCCACAGATTGACTGATGCTGGCTAAAGAAATTCATCCTCATCTCTTCTTAAAAAGTGGAGTGACATTTGCAATTTTCCAATCCTGCAGAAATATTCCAGAATCTAGTAATTCTGAAAGATCATAACTAATGCCTCCACAATCTCCTCAGCTACTGTACCTTGTTCAGATCCCTGGGGTACAGTCCTTCTGGTCCACATAACTTATCCACCTTCAAACCTTTCAGCTTGCCAAGTATATTCTCCTTAGTAATAGCAATTAAACTCACTTCTGCCCCCTGACACTCTCGAATTTCTGGCAGGTTGCTGGTGGCTCCCATAGTTAAGGCTGATGTAAAATACTTATTAAGTTCATCTGCCATCACCTTCTCCCCCATGACCACCTCTCCAGTGTCATTTTCCAGCAGTCCATATTCACTCTTGCCTCTCTTTTACTCTTTATACAGTATATTTTTAAAAACTTTTGGTAGCCTCTTTTATATTATTGGCTAATATAAAAGAGGATGAGCTGAGATCAACAATTACAACAGGAGGGTCAATGACAAGAGGCCTGGTATAGGAGATTGGTAATGTTTTGAAGGCTTGGAATGGAAGGCTGCCAGTTGCAGAATAGTTCAGGTTGTGGATCTGTAAGAGACTTACAGTTGGAAGGACCATATGACCATAAGACCAAATGACACAGGAGCAGAATTAGGCCATTCAGCCCATCAAGACCGCTCCACCATTTCAACATGGCTGATCCCGAATCGCATTCCCTCTCACCATATCCCTTGATGCCCCAACCAATCTGGAATCTATCAAATTCCTCTTTGAATATACCCACGGACTTGGCCTCCACCGCAGGCTATGGCAAAACATTCCACAGATTCACTACACTTTGGCTAAAAAAAATTTTCCTTGCCTCTGTTTAAAAGGTCACCCCACAATTTACTCCCTGTATACCCATGACTGTGTCACAACCCACAGCTCTAATCTGCTAGTTGAATTTGCTGAACAAAGGAGCTGGTGTGTGGATTACAGGAGGAATGGAGACATGTTAACCCCTTTCAACATCAATGGATCTGGGGTTGAGAGGGTAAACAGCTTTAAGTTCCTCAGCATCCACATCACCAACTACTTCATATGGTCTGTACACACCAGCTGTGTGGTGAAAAAAGCACAACAGCACCTCTTTCACCACAGACAGTTGAGGAAGTTTGGTATGTGCCCCCAAGTCCTAAGAACTTTCTACAGGGGCACAATTGAGAGCATCACTGCCTGGTGTGGAAACTGTACCATCCTCAATTGCAGGATTCTGCAGAGAGTGGTGCAGACAGCCCAGCGCACCTGTAGTTGTGAACTTCCCATGATTCAGGGCATTTATAAAGACAGGTGTAAAAAAAGGGCCCGAAGGATCATTGGGGACCAGAGTCACCCAACCACAAACAATTCCAGCTGCTGCCATCCGGGAAATGGTACCGCAGCATAAAAGCCAGGACCAACAGGCTCCAGGACAGCTTCTTCCACCAGGCCGTCAGATTGATTAACTCATGCTGATTTGAGTGTATTTCTATGTTACATTGACTGTTTTATTTATTATTAATTATTATAAATTACTAATATTGCACATTGCACATTTAGACGGAGATATAATGTAAAGATTTTTACTCCATGTATCTGAAGGATGTAAGAAATAAATACAATTCAGTTCAGTGATTGTGGATACCCCCACCAGAGGAAACATCCTCTCCACATCCACCTTATTTAGTCCTTTCAACATTTGGGAGGTTTCAGTGGGATCCTCCTGCATTCTTCTAAGTTCCAGTAAGCACAGGCCCAAAGCTGCCAGTAGCTCCTCATACGTTAACCCCTTCATTTCCAATATCATCCCTGTGAACTTCCTCTGGACTCTCCCCAATGACAATATATCTTTTCTGAGATAAGAGGCCCAAAACTGTTGACAATACTCCGAGTGCAGCCTGCTTAGTGTCTTATAAAGGCTCAGCACTATCTCCTTGCTTTTATATTCTATTCCCTTGAAATAAATGCCAACACTGCACTTGCCTTCTTCACCACAGATTCAACCTGTGAATTAACCCTTTGGGAGTCTTGCATGAGGTCCCTTGAGGGTCTAAGTCCCTTTGTACTTCTGATGTTTGGATTTTCTCCCCATTCAGATAATAGTTTTCACTATTGTTCCTTTTACCAAAACGCATTATCGTACATTTCCCAACACTTTATTCCATCTGCCACTTTTTTGCCCATTCTTTCAATTTGTCTAAGTTCTGCTGCAATTGCATTGGTTCCTCAGCACTACCTACCCCTCCACCTTTCTTTGTATCATCCGCGAACTTTGCCACAAAGCCATTGATTCCACTATCTAAATCATTGACAAACTAAGTGGTTCCAATACTGAGCCCTGAAGAACACCACTAGTCATTGGCACCTAACCAGAAAAGGCCCGCTTTATTCCCACTTGCTCCTCCTGCCTGTCAGCCATTCCTCTATCCATGCCAGTATATTTCCTGTAACATCATAGGATTTTATCTTATTAGGCAGCCTCATATGAGGCACCTAATCAAATGCCTTCTGAAAATCTAAGTAAATGAAATCCACTGCCTCTCCTTTGTCCACCCTGCTTGTTACTTCTTTGAAGAACTCTACAGAAATCATACTGACTTTGACTTAATTTATCATTAGTCTCCAAGTCCCCTGAAACCTAACCCTTAATAATGTACTCCAACATTTTCCTAACCACTGAGGTTAGGCTAACTGGCCTATAATTTCCTCTCTTCTGTCTTCCTCCTGTCTTAAAGAGTGGAGTGAAAAATACAATTTCCCAGTCCTCCAGGTCCAGGCCAGAGTCAAGTGATTCTTGGAAGATCATGACCAATGCATCCATTATCTGTTCAGCAATCTGTTTCAGGACTCTGGGATGTAGTCCATCTGGCCCAAGTGACTTATCCACCTTAAGACCTTTGAGTTTGCCTAACACTTTTTCCTTTGCAATAACAATGGTACATACTCCTATTCCCTGAGACTCAGGGACCTCTGGCACACTACTAGTGTCTTCCACAGTGAAGACTGATGCAAAGTATTCATTAAGTTCACCTGCCATTTCTTTGTCTCCCATTACTACCTCACCAGCATCATTTTCCAGTGGTCCAATATCAACTCTCTCCTCCTTTTTACTCTATATAGAAAAGAAAAGAACTTCTAACCTCCTGCTTTATATTATTGGATAGTTTGCCCTCATATTTCATCTTTTCCCTTCTTACAGCTTTTTAGTTGCCTTTTGTTGGATTTTAAAAGCTTCTCAGTCATCCAACTTCCCACTCACTTTTGCTACCTTATATGCCCTCTCCCTGGCTTTTATGCAGTCCTTAACTTCCCTTGTCAGCCACTGTTGCCTACCCCTGCCATTTGAGAACTTATTTTTCTGTGGGACATATCTATGCTATGCCAAAATCTTCAGCTACCACCAGTATCCCCCTCCAGTCCACCTGGGTAAACTCCTCTCTCATGCCTCTATAATTCCCTATATTCCATTGTCATTCTGATCCATGTAACTTATGCTTCTGCCTCTCAAACTGCAGTATGAATTCATTCCTATTATGATTACTGCCTCCTAAGGGTTCCTTTAAGATGACTAATAAAATCTGGGTTATGACAACACCCAGTCTAAGATAGCCTTTCCCTGAATAGGCTCAGGCACAAACTGCTCAAGAAAAACATCTCGTAGGCATTCAACAAATTCCCTCTCTTGCACTCCAACACCAACCTGGTTTTCCCAATCCCCTTGCATATTGAAGTCCCCCATTACAATTGTAACATTACCCTTATTACATGCCCTTTCCAGCTCCCTTTGCAATCTCAACCCCACATCTTGGCTACTATTTGGAGGCCTATATATGATTCCCATAATGTTTTTTCTTGCCCTTGCAGTTTCTTAACTCCACCCACAAAGATTCAACATTCTCTGACCCTATGTCATTTTGCTCTAAAGCTGTAATGCCATCTCTTATAAATAGAGCCACACCACCGCCTATGCCTTCCTGCCTGTCCATTCGACATAAAGTATATCTTTTGATGTTAAACTCCCAACTATGACCTTCATTCAGCCACAGCTCAGTTAAGCCACGAGTTCATCTGTCTACTACATACATTTAAATATAGCACCTCAGTCCTGCATTCTTCGCCCTTATGAAGTTTACCTCTTTGGTACAACTTAACTCTGTACTCTGTCTGCATTTGTAGCACATCATTGGTTTCTCCTTCCTTACATTCATATTACATATTACATCATCGACTTGTAAACCTGCTGACTCATCCTCAGCTCCACCTACTGGTTCCCATCCCCCTGCCATATTAAATTAAACCACTCCCAACAGCTCTAGCAAGCCTACCCACAAAGATATTAGTCTCCCATGGCTTCAAGTGCAACCCGTCCCTTTTGTGCAGGTCACACCTACCCCAGAAGGCGACCTAATGATACAGGACCTATGGATTGGAAAATTAAATTGGCAATCTTAAAATTGAGATATTGGTGAGGTGGAATTATCAGAGAACTGTGTCAATAATATAATTCAGTTTAATGTCTGTCTAGGTACCATATCTGATGCGGACGTTGGCGATCATGGCTTTCCATATTAATCAGTTTAACAGGATAGTGAAAAAAGAAAAAAGAAATTACAAAGATAGAGATTCTACAGATGCTGGAAATCCAGAGCCGCACACACAAAACGCAGGAGGAGCTCAGCAGGCCGGGCAGCCTCTATGGAGGGGAATAAAACAGTTGACATTTCAGGCAGAGATCCTTCATCAGAACTGGAAAGGAAGGGGAAAGAAGCCAGACTATGAAATTGGGAGGAGGGGGAAGGAGTAGAAGCCGGCAGGTGATAGGTGAAACAGGTGAGGAGGAAGATAGGTAGTTAGTTGAGGGGGATGAATTATAAGAATATAGTTATTTAACTCCAGAAGGACACATTTTTTTGTCTTTTGCATCAGCAGCGCAGAGAAAGTCATTTCTCGACAGTATCATAGAGTCCAAAGTGTGGAAACAGCGTTGAAAAGATCAGCTTTTCAAAGAGAGATGTGTTTCATATTTAGATGAAAGTTGTACGTTAGAGCAAATGCAGTTACTAAAATGTAACTGGACAAAGTGTTGGCCGCTGTGAATTGTGACATGACATATTCTCTCACTGGAATTCAGGAGCATGGGGGGGGGGGTGATCTAGAACTATTATAAACTCAGCACAGAAATTATTTTCTAATGGAGATAGATCACTGTTTGTGAAAAGGAAACATGAATGAAAATAAGCAAAGGAAAGATTAAGTGGTTCAGGAGAAGAAAGGAAACACTGAAGACTTAATGAATTAAGGGATTTGTTGATATGCTGTAATATTATGCCACATTATTGACAAAGAATCAAATAAATTCTTCCTACTTTGCAACATAGACTTCTTTCCACTATATTTCTTAGTTAATTTCTTAAATTTTCAATTTCATATTTGTTCCCAGGGTGAGGGATAATTTGTGATTCATTCCTGAACTTGAAAACGTTTTATTAAAGAACAGTTCGGTGTGCTTTATACATTCACTAAAGCCTGAAAATAGAGCAGAGAACATAGAACATTACAGCTTAGTACAGGCCCTTCAGCCCACAATGTGTGCACTCTTTTAACCTACTGTATTTTAAGATCAATCTAACTCCGCCATGGATCGTCCCAAGCCTGGCTGGGAAAGCAACATCCTCCCAGAAGAATGCAGAGCTACAGAAACACCAACAGAAGCTCCAAAGACTTCATGCCTGGGAGGGGAAGGATCTTGTGGGCTACACGTGGAGATAACTTGAAAGACTAGCCCATGGTGGAGGGCTTGGGCAAGCTACTGTCAGCAGTTATTCCCCAGTAGGTGTGATGGGCTTAAGAAGAAGGTCAATTTAACCTTTCCCTCCCCCATAGCGCTCCATTTTTTTCTATCATCTATGTGATGTTTTACTTACTTCTTACCTCAGGGAAGAGGAGAATTTCTCAATACAGCAGATCATCTATTTTTGGCAGCATCAGACTCTTAAACTGGGAACAGTTACATTTTACAAACTGTGTGGGAGGCTTGGACAATGAACAAGAACCTTACCAGCAAATAAAATCTGTTGGACGAACACAACAGGTCAAAAACCATATCCACAGGGGAGGTGGGAAGGAATTGTGACTATTTCTGGTCAGAATCCTGCATCTGGACCTTCCGTGAATATATAGAGTTGTTCTACATAAAAATATTCCCTGAAGCGTAGGAGGTTGGGTGAGACTAGAACTAGAGGTCATGGGTTAAGGGTGAAAGGTGAAATCTTTAAGGGGAATATGAGGGTGGACTTCCTTCAGAGGGCGGTGAGAGTGTGGAATGAACTGCCAGCAGAAGAGGCAGATGCAGGTTTGATTTCAACCCCATTTCTCTTCCTGTTTGAAGAGAACTTTGGATAGGTACATGGATGGAAGGGGTATGAAGGCTATGGTCCAGGTATGGGTCAATGCGACTAGGCAGAATAATATTTTGTCATAGATTACTACTAGTACTATGTCGACTCAGGCCTATGGGGCAGGAGTCGGACAATTTGTCATAGACCAGATGGACCAAAGGGAATGATTCTGTGCTGTAGTGTTCTATGACTTTTCTACTGTTCTAAGCAATAAATATCTACAATAACTTGTCATCTATTCACTGAAATAAAATCTCATTCTCTGTATTTTCACTCAGACATAAAGCGTACAAACATAGAACTGACAAGTAAGAACAAAGAAGGTTACAGTGATGTATTCTCACAGGAGAGATTCCAGTCTCCATTGGGCTTGTTAGTGAAATTCAAAACAAGCTTAACAAGACAGATTAAATAATTGCATTTTGGGCCGAGACCCTTCATCAGGACCTTCACAAATCTTGATGAAGCGTCTTAGTCCAAAATGTCCACTATTTACTCTTTTGCATAGATGCTACCTGGCCTACTGAGTTCCTCCAGCATTTTGAGTGTGTTGCTTTGGATTTACAGCTCCTGCAGATTTTCAACTATTTGATAAGGTAGATAATTGACAATCCCTGTGGGCAGTGGTATCTAAGGTAAACACCAGTGTTATTGCATCTTCAGGTATAATTTGATGTATACACAAGTGGATAGAAGGTGAAACAAGAGTTTATTTGTCACCTCTGTTCAAATATGTCCTCGAATACAGAGAGCAATGTGCACAAGTCATTAGAAGAGTGAGAGGGAATCTTATTGAAACCTAGTAAATATTGAAAGGCCTAGATAAAGTGGATGTGGAGAGAATGTTTCCAATAGTTGGAGAACCACTGGAGTTTGTGTAAGTTCACTTCACAATAAATAATGCTGAATTCAATTTAGTACATCAGATGTAGAAACAGAGGCACAGATTTTCAGTATTTAGACCATAAGACCAGAAGACACAGGAGTAGGATTAGGCCAGTCAGACCATTGAGTTTGCTTCAGCATTCAATTATGGCTGATTTATTTTCTCTTTCAGCTCCATTCTCCTCCCTTCATCCTATAACTTTTAAACTAATCAAAAACTGCTTTAAATATACCAAATAACTTGGCCTTCACAGCTCTCAATCCTGAGGCTGTGCCCTCTGGTACTAAACTCCCCCACTCTGGAGAACGTCTTCTATACATCCACTCTATCTAGGCCTTACAATATTCAGTAGATTTTAATGAAATTCCCCTTCATTTTTCTAAACTCCAGCAAGTATAGGCCGAGAGCACAGACACTGCTAATAGCACATAGCACAAAGAGCATATATGGTTATGATTTCACAGAAACATATGGTCACAAAGGAAAAAATATAGCCTAAATCCCTGAGTCACATGACTGTACATTGACCTGGTCCAGTTTGCTCTTCCACTGAGTGAACATTGGAAGGCAACACTGAGTGGACACCTGAAGACAGCATCGAGCAAACTCTAGAGAACAGCACCAATGGGAGGGTCTAGACCCCAACCCAGCACAATTCCAGTGTGTCCAGCGGAGGCCACTGCTCTTTCCCCAAGGTGGCTGTAACAAGTTGCTGCGTCCAAGTTGACCTCATGGCCTAGGCATAGTCCTCGCCACTGTTAGAGTGGATTTTTTTGGGTAGATGATTTGTTAACACTTAAATGACTTTGACTACCAGACTTCTATTTTAACTGTTTGACAAAGGACTGTGGATTGAGTCCACCACAATGGGCTTCCTAAAAGGTGTGAATACCAGATACTTCTGGTGCCTGATGCTGTAGTTTCGAAGACAGTCTTATCTATACATTATAAATATTAAAACAAACAACAGGAATTCTGCAGATGCTGGAAATTCAAGCAACACACATCAAAGTTGCTGGTGAACGCAGCAGGCCAGGCAGCATCTGTAGGAAGAGGTGCAGTCGACGTTTCAGTCCGAGACCCTTTGTCAGGACTAACTGAAGGAAGAGTGAGTAAGGGATTTGAAAGTTGGAGGGGGAGGGGGAGATCCAAAATGATAGGAGAAGACAGGAGGGGGAGGGATAGAGCCAAGAGCTGGACAGGTGATAGGCAAAAGGGGATAGGAGAGGATCATGGGACAGGAGATCCGGGAATAAAGACGGGGCGGGGGGGGGGGGACCCAGAGGATGGGCAAGAGGTATATTCAGAGGGACAGAGGGAGAAAAAGGAGAGTGAGAGAAAGAATGTGTGCATAAAAATGAGTAACAGATGGGATACGAGGGGGAGGTGGGGCCTTAGCGGAAGTTAGAGAAGTCGATGTTCATGCCATCAGGTTGGAGGCTACCCAGACGGAATATAAGGTGTTGTTGCCATCAGGTTGGAGGCTACCCAGATGCTCCCGATGTGGCCTTTTATATATTGGCGAGACCCGACGCAGACTGGGAGACCGCTTTGCTGAACATCTACGCTCTGTCTGCCAGAGAAAGCAGGATCTCCCAGTGGCCACACATTTTAATTCCACATCCCATTCCCATTCTGACATGTCCATCCACGGCCTTCTCTACTGTAAAGATGAAGCCACACTCAGGTTGGAGGAACAGCACCTTATATTCCGTCTGGGTAGCCTCCAACCTGATGGCATGAACATCGACTTCTCTAACTTCCGCTAAGGCCCCACCTCCCCCTCGTATCCCATCTGTTACTCATTTTTATGCACACATTCTTTCTCTCACTCTCCTTTTTCTCCCTCTGTCCCTCTGAATATACCTCTTGCCCATCCTCTGGGTCCCCCCCCCCTGTCTTTCTTCCCGGACCTCCTGTCCCATGATCCTCTCGTATCCCCTTTTGCCTATCACCTGTCCAGCTCTTGGCTCTATCCCTCCCCCTCCTGTCTTCTCCTATCATTTTGGATCTCCCCCTCCCCCTCCAACTTTCAAATCCCTTACTCACTCTTCCTTCAGTTAGTCCTGACGAAGGGTCTCGGCCTGAAACGTCGACTGCACCTCTTCCTACAGATGCTGCCTGGCCTGCTGCGTTCACCAGCAACTTTGATGTGTGTTGCTGTTATTATAAATATTAATTGTCTTCTATGTTAGCACAGGAAATGCAAATAAATGTATCGTAGACGTAATTTACATTCCCAAAGGCTGTGGATACCAACCCAGACATGCTGGTGTCAGAAGGAAAGGATGGTGTGATATTTTGTACCTAGCTTCAATAGGAAGCATTGTCTATGCATTGTCTATAACTTTTAAGTAGCGATTGCCTTTGTGTTTAGCATATAAATATCAAGCCCACATTGAGCTAACAGACCTTTCGGCGGAAAGCGTCTCAAGATGCCTGCTGTACCTTGTTGTGTCAAATAAATCTTTCGGAGGGTAGGCCTCAAAATCCCTGGCTTTGCCTGCCGTTGGTGACTGAAACTGAGGTCGAATCGTTCGGACAGAGATGGTGCTCAGTACTCGGTGTCGGAGAGCTGATCAGAGCTTGAAGTTTTCGGATGACTCAGAGTCGGACGGTGGTTGGCATGGCAGGGAGAGTTTTCTTGCTTCTCCCGTCTGCGTGCGATGTGGGACATTTGGGAGACTTTGAACTTTACTGTGCTCATGGACTTCTTCATCAAGTTATGGTATTGTTGCACTGTTGTTGCACTATATGTTATAATTATGTGGTTTTGTCAGTTTTTTCATTCTTGGTCTGTCCTGTGTTTTGTGATATCACACCGGACAAAATATTGTATCATTTCTTAATGCATGCATTACTAAATGACAATAAAAGAGGGCTACGTGTCTTCATAATCTAAAGAAGCTGCTTTGTATCTACCAGTGACTCTGTCTCTCCGGTAATTTCATCCACGCTACAACAGCCACAACCAAAGCAACACAGCTCACCCGCAGTCATCCTTGGCAATGAACCAGTGAACTGAGCTTGCAGTATTCTACGTTACAATGTTCAACAAGGTCTTGTGATCCCAATTAAAAAACAAGATAATCACTCGCTTCATTTGTTGGCTCATGCACTGTCTCAGCACAACAATACACAACAAGCCGAGAACCATCAAATGCTCCTCGTCCATTAACACTTTCAATGGTGGGATGGTCACCGCCTTGGACGTTTACGCAGAGATGTTGCTTGTAACTGACAACCCATATTGAAATGTTGTCTGGGTCCCATAGCTGGGCTGCCTCATTTGCTGAATTCATTGTCACAGATGGCTGTTGAGGCTAAGTCATTGGGTATAATTAAAGTGAAGGTTGATGGGTTCTTGATGAGTAGGGGTATCAAAGGTTTTGGGGAGAAGGTAGGAGAATGGGATTGAGAGGGATAACAAATCAGTCTTGATGGAATGGCAGAGCAGAATGGCCTAATTATGCTGCTATGTCTTTTGGTCTTATGATGTCCTGGGGCTGAGATCATTGTCCCCCAATACACACAGCCATCTTTCTCCATTCAAAGCATGGCTCCAGCTGGTGTAACGCTTTGTATTTGTCACAGAGTCATCGAGCACTACAGAATGGAGCAGGCTGCTCAGTCCATGCAGTCCATGCCATTCTGGTCTTCCACACAGACCCATCTTCCTGCACCTGGACCATACCCCTCTCAAACCCCTTTCAAGTTCAAGTTTAATTGTCATTTAACCATACACATGAATATGGTTAAACAGTGTTCCTCTGAGGCCAAGGTAGAAAATACAATACCAATAGTCACACACAGCACAAGGCACATATAGCAGATATAATTATGATAGCAGTAAAATATACAGTTACAAAACGTCCTGAATGTCGTGGCCTGTAGATTGATAGTGCATGGGATATTGTCCTTGAGCCACATTCTGCAGAAACAAGCACACAGCAGACCTCATCATGTGCTAGTGCAGCCACAGGTGAATGCAATCCAAGCAACACACAGAAAATGCTGGAGGAACTCAGCAGGCCAGGTAGCATCTATGGAAAAGAGTAAACAGTTGACATTTTGAGCTGAGGCCCTTCATCAGGAATGGAGAAATATGATGAGGAGTCAGATAAAGTTGGGGGGCGGGGAAGGGGAGGAAGAAATACAAGGTAGTAGCTGTTAGATGAAACTTGGAGAGGGGAAGGTGGTAAAGAGCTGGGAAGTTAATTGGTGAAAGAGATAAAGGGCTGGAGAAAGGGGAATCTGATCGGAAAGGACAGAAGCCCATGGAAGAAAGGGAAGGGGAAGGAGCACCAGAGGCAGTTGATAGGCAGGTAAAGAGATAAGGTGAGAGAGGAAAATGGGAATAGGAAATGGTGAGGGAGAGGGGAGAAGAACCATTACCAGAAGTTCAAGAAATCGATGTTCATGCCGTCAGGTTGGAGGCCACTCAGAAGGAATATAAGGCGTTGTTCCTCCAACCTGAGTGTGGCCTCTTGTGGCAGCAGAGGAGGCCATGAACTGACATAATGGAATGGGAATGGGATGTAGAATTAAAATGGGTGGCCACTGGGAGATCCCACTTTTTCTGGCGGATGGAGTGTAGGTGTTCAGCAAAGTTGACTGTTTGCCATAGATGCTGCCTGACCTGCTGAGTATCTCCAGCATTTTGTGTGTGTTGCTTGGATCTCCAGCAACTGCAGATTTTCTCTTATTTGTGAATGCAGTCTAACTTGTCTTTCACCAAGCAAACACTGGCGGGCTCTGAGCAGCGGTGCCAGCCCCCAACTCAGTCTCGACACCCGCCACACCATACTGTCTCCTCCCATGTATCTATGCATTCATTGCAGTTTCGCATGGGAAATCCTGTGTTGTCCAGTCACTACAGATTCACCTGGGTTCATAGAAACAAAGAAAACCAACAGCACAATACAGGCCCTTCGGCCCACAAAGCTGTGCTGAACATGTCCTTACCTGAGAAATTACCTAGGGTTGCCCATAGCCCTCTATTTTTCTGAGCTCCATGTACCTGTCCAGGAGTCTCTTAAAAGACCCTATCATATCCGACTTCACCACTGCTGCCGGCAGCCCATTGCACGCACTCACCACTCTCTGTATAAAAAAATTACCCCTGACATCTCCTCTGTACCTGCTTCCAAGCACCTTAAAACTGTGCCCTCTCGTGCTAGCCATTTCAGCCCTGAGAAAAAGCCTCTGACTATCCACACGATCAATGCCTTTCATCATCTTATACACCTCTATCAGGTTACCTCTCATCCTCCGTCGCTCCAAGGAGAAAAGGCCAAGTTCCTTGATCTTTACTCTGCCAAAAGCTGCTCAGAGTTCAAGGGCAGCTAATCTCACCTCACTCCCAGTGGACAACCCTTGGGTGTTTGTTTGTGCTTTAACTTTGAAGTGGTCTGAAGCCCAGTGACAAAACCCAAGCAGGGACTTAGTGAGTGGGTTGTGACCCACCCAGGTCCTCATGTTTGCCATGAACTACGCTGTTGCTGCAGAATCAGAATCAGGTTTAATATGACTGGCATACGCTGTAGGATTTGTTGTATTGCAGCAGCAGTACATTGCAATACATAATTTCAAAAATTTATAAATTACGACAAGAAATATGTGCAGCGGATCTGGTTAATTGGGATTCATCAGGATCAGTATATTTTGGCCCAAATAACTGGAACATTTTTCTTATTTTAATTTATAAGTTTTTTATGTGTTGCACTGTACTGCTGCCACAAAATTAGTTGTAGTTTCAAGGAAATAGTCAAAAAGGTAGAAAAAGGAGAAACTACTAGCTAACTGAGTACCAAATTATGTACTTACATAAAATATAGAACAAGTTAGAACATTACCAAAACTACTACAGCACTATAAAAACGTGTATTAGTTCCAAATAGTTATCGATGGAGGAATTATTCCAGTGTATGCTGCTGTGTTCTTTTGATTGATGTAAAATGATCACGGTGGTAAACTGTTCTCTTTGGCACTCAGAACCCCTCTTGACTCCTTGACGGAAAGAACCCAGTCAGTCTGAGTTGGCAGCACCATCTCAAGCTCAATCGCGCTGAGCACTGTTGCCCCTCCAGGGCTGTGTGCTCAGCCTGCTGCTGACTTACAACTGCACTGCCACATCCAGTCCAAACCGTATCATTGAGTTCACTGATGTTGCTACAGTGGTTGGCCTCATCAGCAACACTGATAAGTCGGCATACAGAGAAGAAGGAGAGAGGCTTGTCAAATGGTGCAAAACAACAACCTGAGTCTCAACATAGACAAGACAAAAGAGATGATAGTGGACTTCAGAAAGACACAGGTTGTTTACTTTCCATAGCATACAGAGAATGAAGAAGACGAAATTCCTGGCCCACAAAACCTCCTCACTATTCAAGAAGGCACAGCAGCGTCTACTCTTTTTGAGGATATTAAGGCATGCAAAGCTCCCCAACCCCATTCTAACAATTCTACAGGAGCACCATTGAGAGTGTCATGTTTGACTGCATCATTGTGTGGTATAGAAGCTGTCTGTCCCTACATAGGACAGTAATAACCACTGAGAGGATCATCAGGGTTTCTTTCTCCTCTATTGTGACATTTACCATGAACATTACATCTCTTTGACCCATTACGTACAGAAGCATCAGGAATTTGACTGCCAGACTGAGTAACGCCTTCCTCCCTCACACTGTGAGACGAATGAGAACCCTGTCATCTCTGAGATTTATTCACCAGGTCAGTGAGCTGTTTGCAGCACTGATTACTGTTAACCTGTGGTGCACTTTACTACATGCATTTTGAATTATATTTTATGAGCTTACTTATAGTATAATATTTTGCTTTATGTGCTGTATGTGATATATATTGTGTGGTTGCCCGACGCCGGCCCCCTAGGCCTGTGTCGACGTAGTAGTAGTAGTACTGCACGATGGTCTGGAGGAACGTTGGTTAACTTGGTTGAATGTACGTCAGATGACAATAAACTTGATCTTGAACTTAAATGAACAACATCTGTGTAACTAGTGCAGACAATAGATTGCCTTCAAACAATGCTTTTGATGATTGCATCCTCAAAATTTTCATTTTCGTTTCATTGCAACATTTAAGACGTTTGATACCGTCAAATTCTTTGTGGTTCCTAACTTGTTAAAGTAATGAAATCATTTCATTGAGTACCCAATACCAGGCAGTGATGCAACCAATTAGAATGCTCTCCAAGTACATCTGTAGAAATTTGCGAGTCTTTCTGACATACCAACTCTTCTCAAACTCCTAATAAAATATTGCTGCAGCTGTACCTTCTTTGTAATTGTATCAATATATTGGGCCCAGGAAAAAGACAATTTTCATGACATTTTATGCCCTGTGTATGTGTGCCCATTGCAATAAACTCAAAGTGTTTCAGAACTAAAGATTCAAAAAAAACTTTATTGTCATTCTAACCGTACATCAGCTCTGCAGGGCAGAATGAGACAGCGTTTCCCAGGAGCAGTGCAATCATAACATAACAAACGCAACACTAAATAATAAACATAGCAATAAGCAGTAAAACACAACAGCCATTTGTCAGTTAAAATCAATTTATAAGTGCCCAGTGCGAGTTAAAAGTGTCCAAAGCAGAGTCAGGTAGAGCAGCTTTTTAGCAGTCTGACTGCCTGTGGGAGGAAGCTGTTTAGTAGCCTTGTGGTTTTAGTTCTGATGCTCCTGTAACGTTTGCCTGATGGCAGAAGAACAAACAGATCAGCTTTATTTGTCATATGCACACTGAAACATTGAGACATACGGTGAAATGTGTTTTTTGCATCAACAATCAACACAGTCCGAGGATGTACTTGGTGCAGCCCGCAAGTGTCACCATGCTTCCAGGGGCAACATAACATTGTACAACTAACTCGTACCTGTATGCCTTTGGAGTGTGGGAGGAAACTGAGCACCCGGAAAAACACTCGTGTTCAAACTCCTTACCTACAGCAGTGGGATTTGAACCCTAATCACTGTAAAGTGATTGGCTAACCACTACGCTACTGTGCTGCCCATTGTAGTGGGAAATGTAGACGACAATTCTACAATGGGTGGATGCAGTGATTAATTTTATCGGTGAAGTGAGAGTAAATTGACCACAGTATTTCCAGCCATTCCAAGGTGTTCTTGATACTTAATGAGAATCAGGTTTAGGTTCAATATCACCGGCATATGTTGTGAAATTTGTTAACTTTTGCGATAGCAGTACAGTTCAATACATGATAATACAGAAGAAAACAGAATAACAGTAAGTATATATCCGTATATTAAATACCATATATAAGTAGTGCAAGAACAGAAATAAATTAAAAAAGAAGTGAGTAGTGAGCATGGATTCAATGTCCATTTAGAAATTGGATGGCAGAGGAGAAGAAGCTGATCCTGAATTGCTGAGTGTGTGCCTTCAGGCTTCTGTACCTCCTTCCTGTTGGTAACAATGAGGGCATGTCCTTAATGACGTACACCGGTTTCCTGAGGCACCACTCCTTGAAGATGTCTTGGACACTATGGAGGCTAGAATCGATGATGCAGCTGACTGATTTTACAACTTTCTGCAACTTACTTTGATCCTGTGCAGTAGACCCTCTCCCCAATACCAGAAAGTGATGCAGCCAGTCAGAATGCTATCCATGGTACATCTGTAGAAGTTTTTGAGTGTTTTAGGTGACAAACATAATCTCGTCAAACTATCAATGAAATATAGTGGTTGTCTTGCCTTTTTTATAACTGCATCAATATGTTGCAACCTGGTTAGGTCCTCAGAGATATTAACACCCAGGAACTTGAACCTTGAAATTGTTCACTCTCTCTACTTCTGATCCCTCTGTGAGAATTAGTTTGTGTTCCCTCAGACTCCCCTTTCTGAAGTCCACCATCAGCTCTTTGGTCTTACTAACATTGAGTAGAAGGTTGTTGCTACAACATCATTCAACTAGCTGATACATCTCGCTCCTGTACACCCTCTCATCACCACCTGAGATTCTGCTAACAATGGTTGTATCATCAGCAAATTTATAGATGGCATTTGAGCTATGCTTAGCCACGCAGCCATGGGTATAGACAAGGTATAGCAGTTGGCTAAGCACACATCCCTGAGGTGCATCAGTGTTGATTGTCCGCGAGATGGAGATGTTATTTCCAATCCGCACATATTATGGTCTTCTGGTTTGGAAGTCGATGATCCAGTTACAGAGGGAGGTACACAGGCCCAGGTTCTGTAGCTTTTCAATCAGGGCTGTAGAAATTTGAATGCTGAGCTATAGACAGTAAACAGCATCCTGGTATTGTCCAGGAGATCCAAGGCCGCATGGAGAGCAATTGAGATTGCATCTGCCGTAGACCTATTGTGGCGACAGGCAAATTGCAGAGGGTCCAGGTTCTTACTCAGGCAGGAGTTGATTCTAGCCATGACCAAACTCTCAAGGCATTTCATCCCCCAGACATGAGTGCTACTGCCTGATAGTCTTTTTGGGCACTGGTATAATTGTTGCCCTTTTGAAGCAAGTGGGAACTTCTGACCATAGCAACGAGAGATTGAAAATTTCTTTGAATATCCCTGCCAGCTGGTTGACACAAGTTTTCAGAGTCCTACCAGGTACATGATCAGGGCCTATTTCCTTGCAAGGGTTCACCTTTCTGAAGGACAGCCTGATGTCAGCCTCCAAAACAGAGATTACAGAGTCACTGAATGCTGCCGATCCACAAAGCTGTAGTTTTATTCTCCCTTTCAAAGCGAGCTCATCTGGAAGTGAAGCATCACTGTCATTCATGATGTTCAGTTTGTAGGAAGTAATGGCCTGCAAACCCTGCCAGAGTTGACGTGCATTCGACATCGCCGCTAACCTCTCTCAGAATTGCGGTTTGTTGACTTTTGCATGTTCGTTGTTTGTTCATCTGTGTGTGTTTTTTCATTGATTACATGGTGTTTCTTTGTATCTAGTATGAATGCCTACAAGAAAATGAATCTCAGGGTCGTAAGTGGTGACATATAAGTAATTTGACAATAAACTGATTTTGAACTTTGTGCTAAGTACCGATTGCACAAAGGTGCATTCAAGATGTAGATTGTCTTGGTTAAAAGACTTTTCAATCTCACTGAAAATGCAGTGTGGCCATTTGGCAACAGTGAAAACAGATGTTATGCTGACTCTGGCTCATTGGAACACTGCTAGTCAGCCAGTATATGGCTGGAAGAAGTTGCACTTGCAGGTCATTGACTGTGTATGACAGACAGATGTTGCACTGGCACATCTGGACAGTGGGCAGTTGAGTGGCCATCCAAACTGATTGCTTCTCACTGTGTTGTGAACAGTTTTGGGCTTCTCATCTAAGAAAAGATGTTCTGGCATTGGAGAGGGTTCAGAGGAAGTTCACAAGGATGATTCTGGAAGTGAAATGGTTATCACATGAGGAATGTTTGATAGCTCTGAGTCTGTACTTGCTGGAATTTAGAAGGATTGGGGGGATCAAATTGAAACCTTTTGAATGTTGAAAGGCCGAGACAGAGTAGATGTGGAAAGGATGTTTCCCATGGTGACGGAGTCTAGGACAAGAGGGGAAAGCCTCCATTTAAAACAGATGCGGAGAATTTCTTTAGTTAGAGGGTGGTGAATTTGTGAAATTTATTACCTCAGGCAGCAGTGGAGGCCAGGTCGTTGGGTTTATTTAAGGCAGAAGTTCTTGTTTGTACATGGCATCTATTATGATATACTTCTACATGCACTCGTGAGCAGACGATTAAAGTTGGTGTGCATGTGCCGTTGTTTTTATCTGAAATATCTGTCTCGAAACATGGTGGCAGTGCTGGGGATCGGGAAATTGCTTTTTTCAACCACAGTGCTCGATCTTTACAACCTGCAGTTGGCAGCATAATAATAGCTCAACTCTGAAACATTGGAGGGTGAGTGTAAGAGTAGAAAAATGTCGACCGAGACGAGCAACCAGCCACAAATAGGGACGGGTGCAGTAGCAATGCCTGGAGGTGAGACAGCAGAATCTCAGCGGTACCCAGCACCCATGGGCGACCCCGTGCTGGGGAACCATGGTCGGGGCAAAAGTCCTCCCCCAGTCACCGGCATCCATCCGCGACAGTCAACCGCGGACTGATAGACAGATGTGGACTAACTACAGCATCGTAGCACAACTGCACAAACAGGTTCCAGCACACCAGACGGCATTACTTTTACATACAATTGGACCGTCAAGACTTGAGGTCTACAACAGTTTTGTGTTCGCAGATGATGCTGAAGGCCAAGACCTCACAAAGATTTTAGCTGCATTTGACAGATATGCTATCGGTGAGAAAAATGAGACTTATGAATGGTACTTGTTCAACAAGCGGCAACAAGAACAAGGTGAGACCTTTGAATCGTTTCTCACCAGCCTTAGGTCGCTTGCAAAGACATGTAAGTTTTGCTCATGTATGTCAGACAGTCTGATGAGAGACAAGATGGTAACGACTCCCAAACCAGAAAACGTCTGTTACCAGAGAGAAAGCTATCGCTCAATGACTGCATTGACATCTGTAAAAGCACAGAAGTGGCCGAATCACACCTACAAGTGTTCAGTACAGCTGCAGACAGCAGGTCCGCTACTGTCCATGGGATTAAACCTCGCATTAACAAGAAAGGTTCAAAGCATCCTGGACAGAAAGCTAGTGCTGGTGGTGGAGCCAGAGCAAGAGGCACCTTGAACAGCCATGGAAGCAAAGTGAACCCTTGCAAGTACTGTGGCACGGAACATGCATGAGACAAGCAACAGTGCCCAGTATACGGACAGGTGTGCAAGGCGTGTGGCATTCAAAATCACTTTGCAAAGGTGTGCAAGCAGAAGCCCGGGCATGGGGTGGAAGCACAAAGCGATGACCAAACTGACAGTGACAGCAGCACCGAGTTTATCGACAATGTCATACTGGTGGTCAACAGTCTGAAGACCAAGGGTGATGTATTCGCACAGACGCTCATCAGTGGAAAGCCAACAGACTTCCAATTTGACAGTGGGGTGAGCAATAACATTTTACCCTACAAATACTTGGACCACACACTAAGCCAATGCACAAAAAGCTGATGATGTGGAACAAGACCACTATGGATGCAGAAGGGATGTGCAAAGTGAAATTGCCTAACCCCATGACGAACTTCAAGTATCTGTCGAATTTGTCGTAGTCACAGACGACTTTACAACATTGCTGGGAAGCAGGGCCAGCCAGCAAATGAAGCTGATTATGGTCAACGATGACAACTTTCGCAGGGTGCCTGCATCTACGCTTAAAGAAAAACAATGCACACCAGAAGAACGCTATGCAGAGGTGTTCGATGATGTGCTCGGGGAGCTTCCGGGTGCAGCCCACCTGCAGATTGATGAGGAAGTTCAACCCACAGTGTTACCCCCATGATGTCTACCTCACGCTATGAAGCGGGAAGTGAAAGCTGAGCTTGATCAATCTGTAGACAGCAAGGTGATAGCTCCAGTCCATGAACCTGAAAGGTGGGTTAGCCAATAAGTGGTCACAGAGAAGAAGAACAGCAATCTTCATTTAGGCATTGACCCTCGACCATTGAACAAAGTGCTGAGGAGAGAAAACTACCCCCTTCCGGTGATAGAGGACATTTTGCCAGATCCTGACCAGGCTAAGGTTTTCAGCAAGCTTGATATGAGTTCTGCATTCTGGCAAGTGAAATTGGACAGTGAAGCAAGCGAGCTCACCACTTTCAACACACCTTTCGGGCAGTATAGATGGCTCAGACTCCCGTTTGGAACCAGCGTTTCATCAGAGATCTTCCAGCACAGGCTGCATCAGGCACTGGAAGGACTACCAGGAGTGATCTGCGCCACGACGACATTCTGGTGTACGGAAAAGGGGAAACGCGGGAAAAGGCAATCGCCGATCATGATATGAAACTTGAGCAGGTATTACAGCGTTGTGCGGGGCAGCATATCAGGCTCAACAAGAACAAATCTGTCTTCAGAGTGACAGAGATACCCTTTTTGGGGTATCTCATCACAAGTGATGGACTTCAGCCTGATCCAAAAAAGGTTGCTTACGTTCTCAACATGCCAGCACCCACGGATGTGCAGGGAGTGCAGCGATTGATCAGATTTGTCAACTACCTGAGCCATTTTCGACCAAGTCTCTTAGATACCCTTGAGCCAATAAGACAGCTGACAAAGCCAGATGTAGCATTGGAGTGGTCAGCTGAGCAGCAAAACGCTGTCTCCAACATCAAGCAGATGGTATCCGAAGCACCGGTGTTAGCAGACTACAATTCCAAGGAAGAGCTAACCATCCAACATGACGCCAGCAACAAAGGCCTAGGGGCAACACTCCTCCAGAATGGACGTCCGATCGTATATGCAAGCAGAGCACTAAAGGACACAGAAACACGTTACGCAGCAATCAAAAAGGAAATGCTCGCAATCGTTTTCACACTTGCGCATTTTCATCAATACACTTTTGGCCGCTTCACAGGAGTCCTCAGCCATCACAAGCCGCTCGAAGTGATAGTTAAGAAACCGTTGGTGAAGGCACCAAAGTGCCTACAGGGAATGCTTCTTCACCTGCAGAGCCATGACTTTGACATCACCTACTATCAAGGAAAGCTCATGCACCTCGCAGATATGTTACCTTGAGCAGTTAGCGGTACTCCAGGCCAGGAGAACAGCTTCGACGAAGTCGACATGCTATCGCACCTGCCAATCCACGATGAGCGTCTAGAGCAGATTCGCATAGAAGCAGCGAAAGATGACACACTACAGATGTTGAAACGCGTAATCATCAGTGGATGGCCGATTGAACGTGACGCGCTACCAGAGCAACTTACACCTTACTATGGCTATAGGGATGAGCTCGCAGTCCAAGACGGCTTAATCTTCAAAGGTGAGTGTGTCATCATACCGCAAAGTGAGCGAAAGCAAAAGAAGCAAAGAATTCATTCGTCACATTTGGACGTAGAAGGCTGCCTCAGATGTGCTCGCGAATGTCTTTTTTGGCCAGGCATGAGCAGCGACATCAAGCAATATATTGCTACATGTGATATTTGTCACACATACGAAATGAGTCAGCAGGAAGAATCACTTATGAGTCATGAGGTACCTGCTCGGTCGGGGGAAAAGATAGGTACTGACCTGTTTACATTCGAGGAAAAGAGTACCTCGTCACCTTTGATTATTACAACAATTTCTTCGAGGTAGATCTTCTTTGCGCAGCCGTTATTCACAAATTGAAGGCTCATTTTGCGAGATATGGTAGCCCAACTTGTGGTTAGTGATAATGGGCCACAATACACGTCAGCGGAGTTTCACAGATTTGCACGAGAATGAGATTTTGAGTACTTGTGTAGCAGCCCCGGAAATAGTAAAGTGAATGGAAAAACTGAACCAGCAGTTAAAACAGCGAAGCGGATCCTCACAAAGAGCAACAAATCACGAGCAGATCCCTACCTCTCACTTCTAGACCTTTGCAAGGGCTCAGCATGAGTCGTGCCCAGCACTTGATGAATCACTGCACACGCACGCTCCTGCCTACAACAGTGTGTTTACTGGAACCCAGAGATGTATGTGAACGCGAGCGTATGAAACAACGCGTCCAGCAGCAGGCCGACAATTACAACAGATCAGCCAAAGACCTTGCCCCACTCGACGAAGGGGATACCGTGTGCATGCAACCCCTGGTGCAAGGTAAAAAGAATAGGGAGAAAGCAATTGTGTGTCGGCGCCTTGATGAGCGTTCATATGTAGTTTAAACCCCTTCTGGGATCTACCAACGTAATCACACACACCTACGAAAGACGGCTGAGGAACCGCCTGAAAAGCTAATCACATATGAACAGGCAAAACCAGGTCAAACAACCGAGATCAATGACCACAGTGTGCCCACCGAATCAAATGCACACAGCCAAACAGTAGCAGAGACTAATGACAATGACCACAGTGTGCCCACCGAATCAAATGCACACAGCCAAACAGTAGCAGAGACTAATGACAATGACTACAGTGTGCCCACCGAATCAAATGCACACAGCCAAACACTAGCAGAGACTAATGACACAACACAAACACTAACACAAGTGTTAAGACAAGCAAATAACAAACAACAGGACTCAGACAAAATAGTAAAAACTCATTCTGGCCGCACAGTGAAAAGGCCACAATATCCAGAAGACTTTGTCCCACATTGAATAATTGATAAACAATTGAACAATAAATCTGTGACACTATTTGGCATTTTAATGTCACGTTTATACTTAAAGAAGGACCATGTCCTATTTGAGGTCGTGTAGTTTGTAGTTTGGGGTGTATGGGGTGTCAGGGAGGGGTAGCACCTCTGGTGGGGTAACATGTCACATCCTTTTCAAGGCAGTTAGTCCACCTTATGTCCCCACCTGGCACTCAGCTCTCACCTGTGGCTCCCTGTAGCTGTTTGCATGCGACAGCGGCCATACCACGGGCAACGGCTTCGACAAGCCGGCTAAACCAGGTGAGGGTAGCCGACGGGTCTCAAACCCTCACTGAGATAGGAAGTTGTCTATCCCAGCATGTGAAGACAGACTCCGGCGGATTGAGCGGACGAGACCAATGGAAGGTCCAACGGTCAAGAAGGCGGTCTCTGCAAATGTCGTGGAACGTGTAGAGCAGGACAAGACACAGAAGACGTCCTGGTCATCCACTGCGCCTGGTCCCATCTCCAGCCGTCTAGACTCTGTCTTGCCACTGGATCCAGATGGGAATTGGGAAGAGAGAGTGAGGCAGACACTGCGCATCTCTCCCTCACTTAAATCCAAATCATGCGCTCATCTCCACACGATCATAATGGTGTCAAGGTCCTCATTGACGTCGACAATGAATGAACACAAGTTTGTAGTTTGAAGTTAAAGTCGAATTTTGGTATGTTTTATATCTTGTATATATGCTCATACAAAGGAAAATAATGAGTGGTATGTATTTGTGACAGGCATAAGAGATATAAGGCATGATTAATGAATACTTTGTAAATTAATTCCATGAAAATACACTGGAAAACAGACTTCAGAGAAATTGAGTTTAATTGTTAATACAATTGTTCATTTTCTTTGTTTTGATAAAAAGGGGGATGTTATGATATACTTGTACATGCACCCGTGAGCAGACGATTAAAGTTGGAGCGCATGCGCCATTGTTTTTATCTTAAATATCTGTCTCGAAACAGCATCAAAGGTTACAGGGAGAAGGCCAGGGGGAGGTGGATATAAGGATCAGCCATGATTGAATGGTGAAGCAGACTCTTTGGGCCAAATGGCCTAATTCTGCTCCTATGTCTTATGGTCTAAAGACAGATACTGCACTGGCCACGTGCCACAGAGATCTGGCCAGTGTCGGTATGCCGCAGGAAGATGATTTAAGCCAGTGATCCTGAACCACAGACAATTGTTACACAGGCCAGTGACCAGGAGCCATACAGCTGCCACACCGCCTGACCATGCACCTCAGAGAGATATTTCTCAGCCAGTTACTCTGAAATACAGCTGAATTACTTTGGCTTGTATCAGGGCACCATAGCCAGATGTTGCACCGCCTAGCCAGTGACGGTAAACCACAGACAAACGTTGCACAGGTCAGCCAGAACCAGAGCACGCAACAAGACGTTCCACGGAAACCAAGTCCCGGGAGCAGACAGTACTGAGGCCCCGCCCCTCCCATCTCCGGGTTGCTATGGGGAGGCCGCGGCGCTCGGCCAATGAACGGCGACGATGTTGGAGGGTGGTAGCATGGCGCTAGAGATGGCGGGGCTGCGGCGGCGGTGAAAAGGAGCAGGTTGTCAAATCTTTCACATTCCAGTTCCCGCTGTGCCGCTGCCATGCTGCTGTCGCTAGTGGTACACACGCACTCGCTGCGTTACTGGTTGCCCGCCGCCGTGATGTTGGGTACTGCGCCCGCCTACCTGCTCAGCTGGGCCGCCTGGCGCCTCCTGTCACTGCTACTGCCCGCCCGCTTCTACCACCCGGTGGATGACCGGCTCTACACCGTGTACCAGAGCGTCGTGCTCTTCTTTTTCGAGAACTACACTGGGGTGGAGGTGAGTGCACCCCTCCCCCCTCCCTCTTCCTTCCCCCCTCCCCCCTCCCTCTTCCTTCCCCCCTCCCCCCTCCCTCTTCCTTCCCCCCTCCCCCCTCCCTCTTCCTTCCCCCCTCCCCCCTCCCTCTTCCTTCCCCCCTCCCCCCTCCCTCTTCCTTCCCCCCTCCCCCTTCCCTCTTCCTTCCCCCCTCCCCCTCCCCCCTCCCCCCTCCCCCCTCCCCCCTCCCCCCTCCCCCCTCCCCCCCTCCCCCCCTCCCCCTCCCCCTCCCCCTCCCCCTCCCCCTCCCCCTCCCCCTCCCCCTCCCCCTCCCCCTCCCCCTCCCCCTCCCCCTCCCCCTCCCCCTCCCCCTCCCCCTCCCCCTCCCTTCCCCCCTCCCCTCCTACATCCCTCCTTATTCCCCATCCATGCCTTCCCCTCCTCTGCAATTACTTCTCCCTACCCATCCCTAGCCATACTTTGAATACCAGGTTTCGTCATGTACAGTACATGTTATATTTAATTGTTGATGAAAGTAGTCAAGTAAACATGCACCACAATGTTCCCATGTTGAGGGTGGAGTTGCTGTGTCTGGAGTCACCTTCAGCAAATCCTGAGCCAAAGGCAGCCAGGACTGAGTCCTTCACCTTAGGCTAGTTGTGATTTCACTTTGTATTCTTATTCCACATTCCATTCTCACATATTCTGTAATTACATTACATTGTTGTGACAGATAAGTTGAGCCTTTTATCATGTGCACATGACTCACGTATAAGGAGCACTTGATGGCTCTGGGCCAGTGTTTTGACAAATGATCTAATTGAAATCTACTGAATATTGAAAGAGTTAGATAAAGTGAATGTGCAGAGGATATTTCAAATAATGAGTGAGTCTAGAACCAGAGGACACAGCCTCAGATCATCCCTTTAGAACTGAGATGAAAGGAGATCTTTTTTCAGCCCGAGGATGGTGAATCTGTGGAATTTATTGCCACAGATGAATGTGGAGGCCAAGTTATTGTGTATACTCACAATACGCTGGAGGAGCTCAGTAGGGTCGGGCAGCATCCGTGGAAAAGATCGGTCAACGTTTCGGCCTGAAACATTGACCGATCTTTTCCACGGATGCTGCCCGACCTGCTGAGCTCCTCCAGCGTGTTGTGAGTATTGCTTTGACCCCAGCATCTGCAGATTATTTTGTGTTTAAGTTATTGTGTATTATGGGAAAGATTATAGCATGTATAAAACAGTGGCAGATTGACAGCAAGCAAAAAATGGGAATAAAGGGAGCCTTTTCTGATTGGCTGCCAGTGACTGGTGGTGTTCCATAGGGATCTGTGTTGGGATTGATTCTTTTTATGTTGTATGTTAATGATTTGAGTGATGGAATTGATGGCTTTCCTGCAAAGTTTGCAGAGATAAGAGATAGCTGGAGGGGTAGGTAGTTTTAAGGAAGTAGAGAGGCTACAGAAGGACTTAGGTTGATTAGGAGAATGGGCAAAGAAATGACAGATGGAATACAGTGATGGGAAGTCATGCACTTTGGGAGAAGAAATGAAAGGGTTGACTATTTTCTAAATGGAGAGAAAATACAAAAAACTGAGATGCAAAGGGACTTGGGAATCCTGGTTCTTGATTTGATTTACAGGTTGAGACTGGTGAGGAATGCAATGCAATGTTAGCATTCATTTTAAGATGACTATAATATAAAAGCAAGGAAGAAATCTTGAGACTTTTTACAAAGTCTCACTTGGTGTATTGTGAGCAGTTTGGGCCTGTTACCTTAGGCTGGATGTGCTGAAACTGGAGAGGGTTCAAAGGGAGTTCACAAAAATTATTCCAGGATTGAATGGCGTGTCATATGAAGAGCATTTGATGGCTCTGGGCCTGATTCCACTGGAATTCAGAAGAATGAGGGGTGACCTCATAGAAACCTATTGAATGGTGAAAGCCTTGATACTGTGGATGTGGAGCTGATGTTTACTGTGGTAGGAGAATCTAAGACCAGAGGACACAGCCCCAGAATAGAGGGACGTTCTTTTAAAACGGAAATGAGGAATTTCCTTCAGCCAGAGAGTGGTGAATCTTTGGAACTCTTTGCCACAAGCAGCTGTGGAGGCCGTCTTTATGTATACAGGTTTTCCCCCGCCATCCGAAGGTAGAGCGTTCCTATGAAACGATTCATAACGTGGAATGTCATAAAGCGAAGAAGCAATTACCATTTATTTATGGAAAAATTTTGTGAGCGTTCGCAGACCCAGAAATAACCTACCAAATCATGCCAAATAACACATAAAACCTAAAATAACAGTAACATATAGTAAAAGCAGGAATGATATGATAAATACACAGCCTATATAAAGTAGAAATACCTTTCCACAATCATTGCCACACTGTCCCCCGAAGCGAAAATCTTACGCAAGCGCTCTCGGCAGAAACACGACGCAAGCGTCGTCAGCAGAAACACTGTCTCCAGTAACCTTTAAGCTATGAAGCTGCCAAATCATACCAAACAACACAAAAATACACAGCCTATATAAAGTAGAAATGATGTATGTACAATGTAGTATCACTTACCCGGAATTGGGACAGCGCCGGGCACACTGATGATAAGTGTGTTAGGCTGAGGCGGAGGTTGGGGTGGTGCAGTAGCCCCCACCCTCCAGGCAGCGAACTGATACCAATCCGTGAAGCGTGCAGGGGTAGCCGGGACGCACCCAGCACATCTTTAAGAAAAAAGCCGAAATAAACAAGCTAATCAATTAGGTGCCACCCGGCAAGTAAGTGTTGGCCCAGATCATCGCCTCTGATCTGGGCCGACATTTACGTGCCGGGTAGCACCTAATTAATTAGCTTGTTTATTTCGGCTTCTTTCTTAAAGATGTGCTGGGTGCCTTCTGGCTACCGCTGCGTTCTCTGCGAATCGGTATCTGTCCGCGGCCCGTTTGCTACTGCATTCGGTTTCGATTGTTATCCTTTCCTCTTACAACTGCATCAGCTCTTCATCTATCAGTTCTTGGTCATGGGATGTCAAAACCTCTTCAACATCACCTTCGTCAACTTCCACAAGCCAAACTCACTTTGCCCTTACTTCGTTCACCAGAATCAAAACGCTTAATTATGTCTAGTTTTACGCTAAGTGTAAAACTCTCACGAGCTCTTTTTAGGCTTTTCCAATACCTTAGAACTCGTCTTGCTAACAGCTGCTCACAGGCACGTGTTTAAGCAATGCCGGCGAGAATGCAGTTCCGAATCCGGGGGAGAGCGGCTGCTTGGGGCACGCACTGCTTTTTTTCGCGCGCTACCTTTCCCATGCGCTGCCTTTTTTTGTAACAGTGAAAACTCCTTCTATTAGCGAAAACAGGGAACTAATGTAGGTCTGTTGTAACAGTGAGGTTTCGTAAAGCGAACGTTGGAAAAGCGGGGGACGCCTGTACTTGAGGCATTGGTTGATAGATTCTTGATTGGTCAGGGGATGAAGGGATACAGGTAGAAGGCAGGAGATTAGGGCTGAGGGGAAAATTGGATCAGCCATAGTGAAATGGCAGAGCAGACACTGTGCCAAATGGCCTAATTCTGCTCCTCTATCTTATTTATTTCAAGCAGAAGTTGGTGGGTGCTCAATTAATAAGGGTGTCAAAGTTTGTGGGGAGAAAGCAGGAGAATTGGGACTGGAGCATAAATCAGTCACGTTCGAATGGCGGAATGGATTCAATGGAGTGAATGGCCTCCACCTACTACTATGTCAAGATTCAAAAGTGTTTTTTATCCATGCTCCAGTATTCAAGTATAAAAGAGAATGAAATGGTTGCTCTGGACATGATGCAGTGTTTAAAAAAAAGCATAAAAATACAAAATATAAACATGAAAACAATCCTATAAAATAATGTACAAATAATTGAGTGTTGCTCTGTGTGTTTGTTTGTTTGTTTTCAGGTCCCACGTCTATTTTCTAAATTTAGAATGTATTGAAATAGGATTTTTTGAGCTAATCTACAAAACATTGTGCATCATGTCAAATCAACAGAAAAATTTGAAAACCTGTCAACAATTTAATAAAAATTTAAAAAACAAAATTGTGAGACTGAAAATTACTCTGAAAAATACCATTTGTATTTCCTTCACTAACTTTCCTCCAGTACAACACAGTATCTTACCTTACTAACTCACCCAAAATTGGAGGATTACCTGAATAAATACCCCCCCCCCCCGTAAGGTCCAACAGTATGGTAGATTTTTATCAGACCAAACCAAATTGAAGACAAATCAGGAAGATAACAGAGAAGGTGAAATCTGGGGGAAGGGTACAAGACCATTTCAAAAGCACTGAACATTTTTTTTAAGAAGAAGTGGAAACAATAAGAAACCACAGCCAAGCTCTAAGTTGCTGCCTCTCTAAGCTTCGTCACCAGAGAAGAATGGCATTTATAAGAGAGGTTACTGTAAGGCCAACAGTCACTCCGAGCTGGCGAATTCAGTGGCTGCAACTGGAGATGAAATTCATGGCTTCATAATCTAAGGCCTTGCACAAAATTTATGAAAGAGTGGCAAGGAAGAAGCCCTGGCTCAAAAAATATAAGCATGTTCTTACCCATAAAACTGCAAACATCACTTAAAAGATGTGGAAGAAGGTCTTGTGGAACTTTTTTTTTACTGCAATACCAAGTGGTATGTGTTTGTGTTAAAGTTAAAGTCTGTCCCGAGCCTTATAGGGCTCATCAGACCGGTGCTTATGCTGGTTTTGGCGTGAAGGGACTGAGAGTATGAGACAATCAGAATCAGGTTTATTATCACCAGCATCTTAACAGTGGCAGTTCAATGCAATACATAGTATGAAGAAGAAGAAAACCAATAAATAAATCAATTACAGTGTGTGTGTGTGTGTATATATAATATAGAATAGATTAAAAATCAACCTTTGCTTTAAATATACTCAATGACTTGGCTTTCACAGGCATCCATGACAATGAATTCCACAGATTCACTGTAGTTAAAGGAATTCCTTCTTTTCTCTGTTCTAAATGGAATTCTTTCTATTCTAAGGATGTGCCTTTTGTTCTGAGACTCGTCCACTAAAGGAAACATCCTCTCAGAATCAGAATCAGGTTTATTATCACCGGAATATGTTGTGAAATTTGTCAATTTAGCAGCAGTTCAATGCAATACATAATCTACAAGATAAATAATTAAATCAATTACATTATATGCATATTAAATAGATTAAAATTATGCAAAAAACAGAAATAAAAGATATTAAAAAAGTGAGGTAGTGTTCATGGGTTCAGTGTCCATTTAGGAATCAGATGGCAGAGGGGAAGAAGCTGTTCCTGAATTGCTGAGTGTGTCTTCAGGCTTCTGTACCTCCTTCCTGATGGTAACAGTGAGAAAAGAGCATGCCCTGGGTGCTGTGGGTCCTTGATAATGGATGCTGCCTTTCTGAGACACCACTCATTGAAGATGTCCTGGGTATATTGTAGGCTAGTACCCAAGATGGAACTGACTAAATTTATGACCCTCTGCAGTTTTTTTCAGTCCTGTGCAGTAGCCCCACCATACCAGACAGTGATGCAGCTCTCCACAACCACTCTGACTAGGCCTTTCAGTTTTTTATAGGTTTCAATGAGATCTCGCCCCCCCCCCCTCATTCTTCTGAAATCCAGCAAACACAAACACAGAGCCGTCAAATTCTTCTTGTGTGTTAACCCTTTCATTCCCAAAATGATTCTCATGAACCTCCTCTGCACCCTCTCCTATCCCACCAGAGATTTTCTGAGATAAGAGGCCAAAACTGCTCACTGTATTCCAAGTGCAGTTTAAACAATGCCTTATAAAGCCTCAGCATTTCATCTAGACCTCTTGAAATGAATGCTAACATAGCATTTGCCTTCCTGACCACTGGTTCAGCCTGCAAATTGCCCTTGACAGAACCTGCACAAGGACTGCCAAGTCCCTTTACGCATTTAATTCTCTCCCTTTTTAGAAAATAGTCAATTCCTTTATTCCTATCAATGTGCATGACCATACACTTCTTTGCCCATTCTTGAATCTGTCCAAGTCATTCTGCAGACTCCCTGCTTCGTAACCACCACCTAACTTTGTGTTGTCTGCACACTTGGCCATAGTGCCATCCATTCTGTTATTCAGATTGTTGACATACAAAGTGAAAAGAAGCAGTCCCCATAGCTCTGTGGAACACCACTTGTCACCGGCAATATAGGCCCCCTTTATTCTGACTTTGCCTCCTGCCAGTCAACTAATCTTCTATCCATGCTTGTATCTTTCCTGCAATACTGTAGTCTCTTATCTTGTTAAATAGCCTCTTGTGCGGCACATTGTCAGGGGCCTTCTGAAAATCCAAGTTAACAACAGCCACTGACTCTGCTTTGTCTGTCTGCCTGTTATTTCCTCTAAGAGTTCCAACAGATTTGTCAGTCAAGCTTTCCCCTGAAGGAAACCCTGCTGACTTGGGCCTACTTCATCATATACCTCCAAGTACCCAGAAATCTCATTCATAATAATGGATTCAAACATCTTCTCAACCACTGAAGGCAGGCAAACTGGCATATGATTTCTTTTTTTCTGTCTTAAAGGGTTGAGTGACATGTGCAATTTTCCAGTCCTTGAATTTGATTCCAGAATCTGGTGATTCTTGAAAGATCATTACTTATGCCCACAATCTCTTCAGTTTTCTCCTTCAGAACCCTGGAATGTGGTCCACTTGGTTTATGTGATTTAGCTTCCCAAGCACCTTCTCCTTAGTAATAACAACTGCAATTACTTCTACCCTCTGACACTCTTGCATATCTGGCATACTGCTAGTGTCTTACACAGCAAAGACTGACACAAAATACTCTAAGTATTTAATAAAACCATAATATATGGGAGCAGAATCAGGCAGTTTGGCCCATCATGTTTGCCTTGTCATTCCATCATGGCTGATTCATCCCTCTCAACTCTATTCTGTCTTCTTTCCCTAACTTTGATGTCCTTACTGATCAAGAGCCTATCAACCTCCACTTTAAATATACCCAATCTCCACAGCCGCCTGTGGCAATGATTTCTACAGATTCACCATATTCTGGCTAAGGAAATTCTTTCTCCTCTCTCTTCGAAAAGGACTCACACCTATTCTGAGGTTGTTTTTACTATAGGAAACATCCTCTCCATGTCTCCCACTCTATTTCAATATTCAATAGATGTCAATGAGATCTCTTGCACCACCCCCCATTCTTCTAAACTTTAACGTGTACATGTGCAGAGCCATCAGATGGTCCTTGTTAACCCTTTTCATTCCTAGAATCATTCTCGTGACCTTCCTCTGAACTCTGAACACCAGCACAGCTATTTTTAGTTAAGAGGCCCAAAACTGCCCACAATACTCCAAGTTTGGTTTGACCAACACCTTTTACAGCCTTAATGTGGGTGACATTAATCCTCAATGCAATACCTAATATCAAACTCTGATATTGGATCAATTTTTCTGATTAGGGAAGAGCAAAGGCAGTTGTCAGGAAAACAGTTTAACTGAACATCCAGTCACAAACAATAGAAAATCTGCGGATGCTGGGAATCCGAGCACACACACAATGCTGGAGGAACTTAGCAGGCTAGGCAGCATCTAGAGAAAGGGGTTCTGTCAAAGGGTTTCGACCTGAAATGTCGACTGCACTCTTCCTTGATGCTGCCTGGCCTGCTGAGTTCCTCCAGCGTTTTGTGTGTGTTGCTGTCTTGTTTGTAACTGAACATACGATGCCAGCCCACCCAACTACATTTTACTTTAGTCCATTGCACAACAGTTTGTGGTTGTTGGAGTCACAGGAGTAAATCCGAGCTGCAAAAGAAACTGGGTTCCCCTCCCCCCCCCCCATGTCTTTCTCCCGGGGCCTCCTGTCCCATGATCCTCTCATATCCCGTTTGCCAATCACCTGTCCAGCTCTTGGCTCCATCCCTCCCCCTCCTGTCTTCTCCTATCATTTTGGATCTCCCCCTCCCCCTCCCCCTTTCAAATCTCTTACTAACTATTCCTTCAGATAGTCCTGACGAAGGGTCTCAGCCTGAAACGTCGACTGTACCTCTTCCTAGAGATGCTGCCTGGCCTGCTGCGTTCACCAGCAACTTTGATGTGTGTTGTTTACAGAGAGCCCAGTTACTTGATTAGTTTTTATCTTTTGCAGGGCACTTCAGTAAATTGGTAAATTGGATTATTATTTTCAAATGTTAAAATGGTCTTGCATGCCATTCATGCAGATCAGTTCATTACAATAATGCAGACATCCCACCTCTCCTGGAAGTTCCGGGAGTCTCCCGCATATTAATAGTGGCTCCCTGATGCCCACAAATTATATACAATATCACGGAAATCAATTTTTTTGAGAGCAAGCAAGAGAGAGCGCGTGTGAGAGAGAGCGAGAGCAAGCAAGCGCAGCGAGAGAGAAAGCAAGCGAGAGAGCGAGAGCGCGTGAGCGAGAGCGAAAGCAAGCGAGCAACCACGAGAGAGAGCAAGAGCGTGCTATGGCAGAGTGTTCCAAAAAAAATATAAAACGTAAGTCACCTCAGACTACACTAAAGTGTACCCCTGCCTAATAGGGGTCAAAATAATGACAGTGTTGCTTGCTGCACTGTTTGCAACAGTGACTTTTCTATTGCCTATAGTGGGTTAAGACTGTAAAAGACGTGTTGAGGTGAGGTTAACAGGTGTCATTCATTCATTAGCATAGCTAACGTTATTTAAACTAGCTGGCTGGCTGCTAAGGAGCTTCTCTATTGCAGACATCCCACCTCTGCCAGAAGTCTCCCGCAAATTGATGGTGCTATCTCCCTGAAATGAGTTTTTGCAGGGTTGGATGTCTGATAATGCATTGAGGTAGTTAGTGTAAGGTCAAATAATAAGAGTGCAGAATTAAGTGTTATAGTGCAATGCAAGTAGTAATAACTCAAGATGTAGAATTTAGATTTAAGTCTACGATTGTAATAGAAGTCGTGAGTGAATCTGCAAAATGCTACTTGGAATGAGTCACCACACTTCAGCACGATCTTCAAAGTCCAAGGTAAATTATCATCGAAGTATGTGTATGTCATTATGTACTACCCTGAGGTTTTCTTGCAGGCCTTTACAGTAAATCAAAATACAACAGAATCAATGAAAAATATACATAGACTGGCAATGTGCAAAAGAAGACAGACTGTACAAATAGAAAATAAACAAACACAATAATAAATACATGGTACGATTAGTGTTTTGTGATGTGCCAGATCTCCTTCAGTCCTTTGCCAGTCCAATGATATATTAACGCCCAGGAATTTGAACCTGTTCACCCTCTCTGCCTCTGACTCACCAGCGAGAATTGTTACACGGACTCCAAACTTCCCCTTTCTGAAGTCTATGATTAACTCCTTGGTTTTGTTGAAGTTCCTGCACCACTTAACCAGTTGGTCTGTCTCACTCCAGTATGCTGACTTATCACCAGTTGTGATTCAGTTAACAGCATTGTCATTAACAGTTTTACTGGAGATGTGCTTAGCCACATGGTTTTGGGTGTGTGCACAGCATTGAGATGTGCCTGTGTTGGTGGTTGATAGTATAATGGTTTACATGGCAAAGGAATGTGATACCATGTGTTTGATGCTTTCAGAATCATTTAGATTATCTATAGAAAGAATTCAGAATCAAATTTATTATCACTAACGTGATGTGAAATTTGTTTTGCGGTGGTAGTACGTTACAAGGACATAAGTATCTAAATTTAAAATATGCTACAGGAATAATGTTGTGTTAAAGGATTCATAGAACTTTTAGGAATCTGAAGGGAAGAAGCTGTTCCTAAATCATTAAGTATGGACTTAACATTTCAACCCTTTGGTAACATTAGCTCCCAACAGGACAATTCATATCAGTGGATATAAAATATCAGATTGCAAATGGTTTCATGTTCCATTTTAACATCACCTCACTTGTCCCTTCTATTTCAGTTGAATTGGCACACTGTACTGCATTAAGTATTAAATGAGCAGAAGCAAGTTTTAACTATAGCTTCATCAACACTTCCATCTTTCTGACTCGCTTTGATACAGAACTACCTGCTTCATCTTGGATGAACATTTAATCGAGTATATTCCTCACTCTACTGTCAACACTGCCTGTTTTCATATGTCTCCACTCCAGTGTGCTATTGAAACCCGAATTCATAATTTTGAGATCCCATTTAGTTATTTTCCTGAACACGAGATTCTGCAGATGCTGGAAATCCAAAGCAAAGTACAAAAAATGCCGGAGAAATTCAGCAGCTCGGGTAGCACCTATGGGGAGGAATAACAATTGATGTTTTTGGTCTAAAACTTCAACTGTTTATTCATCTTCATAGTTTTTGTCTGACCTTCAAAGTTCATCCACCATTAGTTAGTTAGTTGGTTAGTTGTCCCTTAGAACCCAAGTCACCCCAACTACAAACTGTTCCAGCTGCTACCATTTGGGAAATGGAACTGTAGCATTAAAGCTCAGACCAACAGGCTCTGGGACAGCTTCTCCTACCAGGCCATCGGAGTGATTAAGCTGATATAATTGTATTTTTATGCTATATTGACTGTCTTGTTGTACATACTATTTAATATAAATTACTATAAATTTCAGATTTGGATGGAGACGTAACGTTAAGATTTTTACTCATGTATGTGAAGGATATAAGAAATAAAGTCAATTCAATTCGATTTATTCAAAACTTTGCTTGCACAACCCTCATTTATTCATCAAAGTTGCTGGTGAATGCAGCAGGCCAGGCAGCATCTGTAGGAAGAGGTACAGTCGACGTTTCGGGCCAAGACCCTTCACATCAAAGTTGCTGGTGAACGCAGCAGTTGACTGTACCTCTTCCTAGAGATGCTGCCTGGCCTGCTGTGTTCACCAGCAACTTTCATGTGTGTTGCTTGAATTTCCAGCATCTGCAGAATTCCTCGTGTTTACCTCATTTATTCATTCAATTCTACCTGTACTCAGTTACTTGTTTGCAGATTCGTGTGTACTGTCAAATACAATTGTGCTTTGTCACCCATGTGGTTTCCACCCACATTCCAAAGATGTATGGGTTAGTAGGTTAATTGGTCATGATTGCATTTGGGTGGGTTAGGCTAATTGGATTGGAAGAGCCTCTATCATTCTGTAAATTAACAGGAGTAGAATAGTGGGGTAGCTTGATGCTATTACTGCTTGGTGCTTTGGACTTTGGAGTTCAATTCTGGCACCGTCTGAAAAGAGTTTGTATGTTCTCCCTCTGACCCAATGGGCTAACTCCAGGTGCTCCAGCTTCCACCCACAATCAAAAGATGTACCGGTTTGTAGGTTGTCCTGAGGTTATGCTATGGTTAAATGAGTGGGTGCTGGGCGATATGGCTTACTGGGTCGGAAAGTTCTGTTCCGTGCTGTATCTCAAACTAAAATATTAGATGCTCAGCTGCTTATGATATGAGCAGCGATCATGCTCAGGGACATCAGAATTTCTAATTCTGCTTTCATTTTTGCTGTTGAGTTCTCTCTCTCCCCCCCCCCCCCTTCCCCCTTCTCGTTGATGGGTTACTGTTTTCATCTTAAGCCTTTCCCAAATACTTGCATTCCAATGGCTATAGCAAATTAATGAATTTTTATCGGATTCCTTGAGCATAAGTCACATCATGGATGAGGTCAACTTTCTTTCTCATTGACTGCAGTCTTCACTGTCATGTCCATGGCTGTGTGATGGATGTAAGCAGTACCTGGACTTGAGTGCATGGATCATATTTCCATGGACCTAGGACCTGAGGGCACAGCCTCGGAATAGAAGGACATCCTTTTAAAACAGATGAAGGGGAATTTCTTTAGCCAGAGGGTGGTGAATCTATGGAATCCATTGCCACAGACAGTTGTGGAGGCCAAGTCATTGGGTATATTTAAAGTGGAGGCTGATGGGTTCTTGATTAGTCAGAGTGTCAAAGGTTATGGGGAGAAAGCAGTAGAATGGGATTGAGAGGAATAGTAAATCAGCCATGATGGATTGGTGGAGCAGATTCAATGGGCCAATTATCAGAATCAGTTTTATTATCACCGGCATGTGACGTGAAATTTGTTAACTTAGCAGCAGTTCAATGCAATACATAATCTAGCAGAGAGAAAAAAATAATACTGATAAATAAATGAGTAAATCAATTACGTATATTGAATAGATTAAAAGCCATGCAAAAACAGAAATACTGTATCCATTTAGGAATCAGATGGTAGAGGGGAAGAAGCTGTTCCTGAATCGCTGAGTGTGATCCTTCAGGCTTCCGTACCTCCTACCTGATGGTAACAGTGAGAAAAGGGTATGCCCTGGGGGCTGGAGGTCCTTAATAATGGACGCTGCCTTCCTGAGACTCCGCTCCCTGAAGATTTCCTGGGTACTTTGTAGGCTAGCCTAGTTCTGCTTCTATGTTTTAAGGAGCTTCTTCATTATGATCAATTAAGCTGCCTTGCTGCATGCTGACTTTTCCTATGTGTAAAGGAACTCTCTACTCGTCTACCCATTGCTCCTACATTACGTTATCCAAAGAGGTGAAATTAGCTTGTTAATGTACAATTATAAAAACTGTATTTCCTCTTTGTCACTTCTCTTGTCTTGGTTCCATGTCTTTGCTATCTGTTATGTTTAACAGATAGTAGGAACAAAGTCATTTGTGGCATCTTTGAGAGCAAGGACCTGGACCCATTGCAATTTGCCTATAGCCACAGTAGGTCAACGGCAGATGCAATCTTAATGGCTCTCCACATGGCTTTAGACTACCTGAACAACAGAGACACCTACGTCAAGATGCTGTTCATTGACTATAGCTCAGCATTTACTACTATCATTCGTGCAATTCTGATTGAGGAGTTGCAGAACCTCCCTCTGCAATTGGATCCTCAACTTCCTAACCGGAAGACCACAATCTGCGGATTGGTGATAATATATCCTCCTTGCTGACGATCAACACTGGTGCACCTGAGGGGTGTGTACTTATCCCACTGCTCTACTCTCTGTATACACATGACTGTGTGGCTAGGCATAGCTCAAATATCATCTATAAATTTGCTGACGATACAAGCATTGTTGGTAGAATCACAACAGGTGATGAGAGGGAGTACAGGAGTGAGATGTGCTAACTAGTGGAGTGGTGTCACAGCAACAACCTGGCACTCAATGTCAGTAAGAAGAAAGAACTGATTGTGGACTTCAGGAAGGGTAAGAAGGAACACATACCAATCCTTACAGAGGGATCAGAAGTAGAGAGAGTGAGCAGTTTCAAGTTCCTGGGTGTCAAGATCTCTGAGGATATAACCTGGTCCCAACATATTAATATAGTTATAAAGAAGGCAAGACAGAAGTCAGACTTCATTCGGAGTTTGAAGAGATTTGGCATGTCAACAAATACAATCAAAAACTTCTGTAGTTGTACTGTGGAGAGTATTCTGACAGGCTGCATCACTGTCTGGTATGGAGGGTCTATTGCATAGCACTGAAAGAAACTGCAGAAGGTTGTAAATCAAGTCAGCTCCATCTTGGGTACTAGCCTACAAAGTACCCAAGACACCTTCACAGAGCGGTGTCTCAGAAAGGCAGCGTCCATTATTAAGGACTTCCAGCACTCAGGCATGCCCTTTTCTCACTGTTACCATCAGGTAGGAGGTACAGAAGCCCGAAGGTACACACTCAGCGATTCAGGAACAGCTTCTTCCCCTCTGCCATCCTATTCCTAAATAGACATTGAATCTTTGGACACTATCGCACTTTATTTTAATATTCCTGTTTTTGCACGTTTTAAAAAATCTATTCAATATACGTAATTGATTTACTTGTTTATTATTTTTATTTTATTTACTATTATATATATATATATTTGTTTTTCTCTCTGCTAGATAATGTATTGCATTGAACTGCTGCTGCTAAGTTAAATTTCATGTCACATGTTGGTGAAAATAAATCTGATTCTGATCTACCATAACCCATGCAGTATCTGTTGGGTCCAACTGTTTAACTATATTAGACTGTTTAGTTGATATTTTCTTTAGAGCTTAACAATTACCTGCTTGTATTTTAAATAAACATTACATGCATGTAATAGTTTATTATGGTTCCTAGTGATTATACAAAGTAGGATTCTGGAAGCTTCTACATTATTTGTATAAACACTATCTCATTGGTTAACCATTATTAACAAATTTAAATGGAATTTTTCCTTATCTATGAGTATAAAAGAGCTGCACCGTGAGGTCAGCGCTATCTTGATCTTAACATGCTCATCTTTTTGCCTTTAAGCCTTCTGCTGCTAGCTTCTGCTCCTGTTTCTTTTGTTCTATCAACGTTTATCAAAACAATTGTGAAGCAACAAGTTTTGTGCCTCTTTTCTGACTTCTGGAATCTTGGATTCAGAATCCAATGTATCTTTAGCAATCTTAGAATCCTGATCATCTCAGCGATGAGTTTGGACTCCAAATTTTCTCCATCACAACAAACTGGAGGAACTCAGCAGGTCGGGCAGCATCCGTGCAAAAGATTGGTCGATGTTTCGGGCCGGAACCCTTTGTCAGGACTGTAGAGGGATGGGGCAGAGGCCCTATAAAGAAGGTGGGGGGAGGGTGGGAAGGAAAAGGCTGGTAGGTTCCAGGTGAAAAACCAGTAAGGGGAAAGATAAAGAGGTGGGGTAGGGGAAGCAGGGAGGTGATAGGCAGGAAAGGTGAAGAAGGAATAGGGGAAAACACAATGGGTAGTAGAAGGAGGCGGAACCATGAGGGAGGTGATAGGCAGCTGGGTGAGGGGGCAGAGTGACATAGGGATAGGGGAAGGGAGGGGGAGGAAATTACCAGAAGTTGGAGAATTCTATGTTCATACCAAGGGGCTGGAGATTACCTGGATGGTATATGAGGTGTTGCTCCTCCAACCTGAGTTTAGCCTCATCATGGCAGTAGAGGAGGCCATGTATGGACATATCTGAATGAGAGTGGAAAGCAGAGTTGAAGTGGGTGACTACTGGGGAGATCTTGTCTGTTGTGGCGGATGGAGCGGAGGTGCTGGACAAAGTGGTCCCCCAATCTGCGTCGGGTTTCACCGATGTAGAGGAGGCCGCACCGGGAGCACCGGATGCAATAGATGACCCCAACAGACTCACAAGTGAAGTGTTGCCTCACTTGGAAGGACTGTTTGGGGCCCTGAATGGTGGCAAGAGAGGAGGTGTAGGGACAAGTGTAGCACTTGCGCTTACAGGGATAAGTGCTGGGTGGGAGATCCGTAGGGAGGGATGTGTGGACCAGGGAGTCGCGGAGGGACCGATCCCTGCAGAAAGTGGAGAGATATGGAGAGGGAAAGATGTGCTTAGTGGTGGGGTCCTGTTGAAGGTGGTGGAAGTTGTGGAGGATAATGTGCTGGATCTGGAGGCTGGTGGGGTGGTGAGGACAAGGGGAACTCTGTCCCCGTTGTGGCGGGAGGATGGGTTGAGAGCCAAAGTGCAGGAAATGGAGGAGATGCGGGTGAGGGCATCATTGATGACAGCAGAAGGGAAACCCCGATCCTTAAAGAAAGAGGACATTTGAGATGTCCTGGAACGGAAAACCTCATCCTCAGAGCAGATGCGGTGGAGGTGAAGGAACTGGGAATAGGGAATGGCATTTTTTTGCATGTGGCGGGGTGGGAAGAGGTATAGTTGAGGTAGATATGAGAGTCTCTGGGCTTGTAGAAGATGTCAGTGGACAGTCTGTCTCCAGAGATGGAGACCGAGAGATCGAGAAAGGGGAGTGAAGTGTCTGAGATAGACCAAGTGAATTTGAGGGCTGGGTGGAAGTTAGAAGTAAGGTCGATGAAATTGACGAGCTCAGCGTGGGTGCAGGAAGCAGCACCAATGTAGTTGTCAATGTACCGAAGGAAAAGTTGGGGAGCAGTACCAGAATAGGTCTGGAGTACAGACTGTTCCACATACCCAGCGAAGAGGCAGGCATAGCTAGGGCCCATGCGAGTTCCCATAGTTACACCCTTAGTCTTAAGAAAGTGGGAAGAGCCAAAAGAGAAGTTATTGAGTGTGAGAACCAGTTCCACCAACTGGAGGAGGGTAGTAGTGGTGGGGAACTGGTGAGGTCTATTATCCAGAAAGTAGCGGAGGGCTTTGAGGCCTTCTTGATGGGGAATGGAGGTGTACAGGTTTCCCCCGCTATCCGAAGGTAGAGTGTTCCTATGAAATGGTTCGTAAGCCGAAATGTCGTAAAGCGAAGAAGCAATTACCACTTATTTATATTGGAAAATTTTGTGAGCGTTCGCAGACCCAAAAATAACCTACCAAATCATGCCAGATAACACACAAAACCTAAAATAACGGTAACATATAGTAAAAGCAGGAATGATATGATAAATACACTGCCTATATAAAGTAGATATACTTTTCCACAATCATTACTGAACTGTCCTCCGTAGTGAAAATCTCACGCAAGCGCAGTCGGCAGAAAATCTCACGTAAGTGCTGTTGGCAAGAACACTCTCCCCAGTAACCTTTAAGCTATGAAGCTGCCAAATCATACAAAATAACACGTAAAAATACACAGCCTATATAAAGTAGAAATAATATATGTGCAGTGTAGTATCACCTACGGGAACCGGGAAAACAGCGCCGAGCACACTGATGATGGTGTGTTAGACTGAGTCGCCGCAGGTTGGGTGCTGCAGTGGTCCCCACCCTCCTGGCCACCGACCTGATACATTGCCGCGAAGCACGCAGGGGTCCAACGGTAGCCAGGAGGTATTCAGCACATCTTTAAGAAAAAAGCTGAAATAAACAAGCTAATTAATTAGGTGCCGCCCGACACGTAATTGTCAGCCCAGATCAGTGCTGATTTCCGATTGCGTCGTCTCTGATCTGGGCCGATAATTATGTGTTGGCGGCACCTAATTAATTAGCATGTTTATTTCGGCTTTTTTCTTAAAGATGTGCTGTGTGCGTCCTGGCTACCGTTGCATTTTCCGCAAATCAGTATCTGTCTGTGGCCTGGGGGTTGGGGTGGTGGGACACTGGGGTATCATCTCGTCGTCTGTTTCCATTAGAGCAGGCAGCTCACCTTCTTCTATCTCTGCCCGCCTCGATGTCGAAGGTCGAGGTTCGTCGTCTGCTGTGGCTGATGTGGAAGGCTTGCTTGACTGCTGAGCCTCGCGCATTTTTCTATCACACAGTTCTTTAATAAGGACTCAAACCATCCTAAACCGACGTACCCTTTCAAAATTAAAGTCGTACTTTATCATTACTCATTCGGTTTCGATTGTTATCCTTTTTTCTTCCAATTGCATCAACTCTTCATCTGTCAGTTCTTGGTGATGGGATGCCAAAACCTCTTCAACATCATGTTCATCAGCTTCCACAAGCCAAACTCACTTTGTCCTTACTTTGTTCACCACGATCGAAACACTTAATTATGTCTAGTTTTACCGTAAGTGTAACACCCTTACGAGCTCTTTCAGGCTTTTCCGATACCATAGAACTCATCTTGTGAACGGCTGTTCACAGGCACGTGTTAAAGTAATGCAGTTCCGAATCCGGGGGAGAGCGGCTGCTCGGGGTGCGCTCTGCCTTTTTTCGCGCGCTGAATTTTTTTTCGTAACAGTGAAAACACCTTCTGAAAGCGAAAATAGGGTACTAATGTAGGTCTTTCGTAACAGTGAGGTTTCGTAAAGCGAACGTTCAAAAAACGGGGGACACCTGTATAGGGATTGGACATCCAAAGTGAAAATGAAGCGGTTGGGACCAGGGAACTGGAAGTTATTGAAGAGGTGGGCATGGGATGTATCCCGGACTTAGGTGGGGAGGTACTGAACTATGGGTGACAAAATGGAGTCCAGGTAGGTAGATACAAGTTCAGTGGAACAGGAGCAGGCAGAAACTTTGGGTCTACCGCACCCTTTCTTCATCACAAGACTGCTTGCTTTAGATTCCAGAATTGCCATGTCAGTCCTTCAGTAGTAAAAAGCCCTTGAACTGTGACTATTTCAGACTCAACTATTTTAAAACTGTTCTGGTTGGTTTTCCACCTAAACATTTAAACTTTGGGTTATACTTCACGCTAGGTTGCATTGGTTGCCAATACTCCATGACAACAGTCTGATTTCTATGTTTGTGATTGCATTCTTTTATGGTTTTGCCTTGTGTTATCAGTTTTACCTGCACTCACAGATTTGGCATTCTGTTTTCTTTAACGGCCTCATACTGAGGTACACTCAGTGACCACTTTATTAGGTGCACCTCGACAATACAAATATCTAATCAGCAATCATGTGGCAGCAACTTAATGCAAACATGGTTAAGAGGTTCATTTGTTGAGACCAATCGTCAGAATGAGGAAGGAATGAGGAATAAGTGAGTTTGACCATGGAATGTGCCAAATGGGGTAGTTGGAGAATCTCAGAAACTGCTGATCTCCAGGGATTTTCATACACAACAATTTATAGAGTTAAGGGAAAATAGTGTGAAAAGAAAAATAAATCGCAGTGAGCAGTATTTCTGTGGGTGAGAATGTATTGTTAACTAGAGAGGGTAGAGGAGAATGGCCTGACTGGTTGAAGTTGACAAGAAGGTGACAGTAACTCAAGAAACTACACATTACAATAGTAACACACATCAAAGTTGCTGGTGAACGCAGCAGGCCAGGCAGCATCTCTAGGAAGACGTTTCAGGCCGAGGCCCTTCGTCCTGACGTGTTGCTTGTGATGTGTGTTGCTTGAATTTCCAGCATCTGCAGAATTCCTGTTGTTTACATTACAATAGTGGTGTGCAGAAAAGTATCTCTGAACACACAACACATTGAAGCAGATGATCATGAATATACACTCAGTGGCCAGTTTGTTAGGTACAGGAGGAACCTAATAATAAATTGGGCATTGTGTGTGTGTCATTATCCACCTGGATGACATGAAGTGGAAGATTTTCTAGGTACTGTACATGTAGCAATAATACACTTGCTTTATATGCATTCTGCCTCTTCTCAGATCCACTGTCTTTGATGTGGAGGAAATTGTTACTACTATTTCTTTCGGACATTTTCTTTTTCCTTGTCATCCTGTTGGGATGTCTCGCAGCAGCAGTCTTTTAAAGGAACTGAGTGAATTGAGCATCTGTGGGATGGAAGGAAGTACTGATTTTTGAGTTCAACCCCACATTAGGACCTGAAACATTAATAGTACCTTTCCACTCGTAGGTTGTGGCTAGGACAAGAATAGATCCCCTTCATGATTAGCATAACTGTTTAAGTGGGGTCACAGGTGATGGTTGTGATTTTAAATGAGTATTTCTCATCAATTTTTGCTGTGGAGATCATCAATGCTACGGAATTGAGGCAAATGTGTTATTGTGTTGGACCAAAGCCTTAACACTCATTAAGCTGGATAAAACTCCAGGGCCTGCCTGAGTGTATCATTGGACTTTGTGGGAAACTGGAGAAGAAATTGCAGAGATCTTTGCAGAGAGATTTGCTTCATCTTTAGTCACAAGTGAAATTCCAGAAAACTAGAGGATGCCTACTGTACTTTTATTTAAGAAGGTCAACAAAATGATGGAGAAGAAATAATAAACACATGATTCTACAGATGCTGGTAATTCAGGGCAGCACACAAAATGCTGGAGGAACAGCAGATGAGGCAGCATCTGTGGAAATGAATAAAACACTGTTGATGTTTTGGAGAGCAAGACCCTTCATCATGACTGGAAAGGGGAAGATGCCAGGAAAAGGTGGGAGGAAGGGAAGGATTAAAAGCTGGAAGCTGATGGGTGAATTACAAACGAGAAAATCTGCAGATGCTGGAAATCCAAGCAACACACACAAAATGCAGGAGGAACTCACGAGGCCAGGAAACATCTATGGAAAAATGTTTTGGTCCAAGACCCTTCATCAGGTGATAGGTGATAGGTGACAGGTGAAGCCAGTTGAGTGAGGGGGATGGAGTTGGAAGTTGGGAGGAGATGGGTGGAAAAAGTAAAGAGCTGAAGAAGGAGGAATCTTGATAGGAGAGGAGAGTAGATCATGGGAGGAAGGGGAGGAAGAGGGATACCAGGTAGAGGTGATAAGCAGGTGAGGAGAGGAGGTATGAAACCTAGTTGGATAGGTGTATGGGTGATTATTGAAAATCATTGAGGGAAGATCTTATAAAAGGGTTGGGGGAGGGGAGGAACAGTAAAGGTGAAGAAAAGGAGAATGAATTTTCCATTTTCAAGCAATGTTCCTACCATTACATTGTCATCTTCCCGAGGAAAATATAAGGTGCTCTTCTACTTTGTGTTTGACCTCACCATGGTGTGGAGATGGCTGAGGGAAGATGGAATGCTGTGGGAATGGAAAGAGAAGTGGAGATGCTGTGCCAGGAGCTCAGTATGGCTGCTATGGACAGAGCACGGGTGCTGTGGTAAAAAGTTGCCAGTATGTTTCTTTTTCTCGCAGATTTTAAGGAGCCCACACCGAGAGCACCAAGTTCAATAAGACAGGATGGTGGAAGTACATGTGAATTTCACCCTCACCTGGAGGGGCATTTTGTGTCCCTGGTTGGTGATGAAGGAAAAGGTGCAGGCGCAAGCATTGCTCATCCTATGGAAAATGTCAGGGATGTAAAGGATGAGTGTGCCCTGCAGAAGAGGGTCAGGGCTGGGGAGAAGAGAGGAAGATGTGGGATCCCATTGTGCTTGCAGAGGTGGCAAAAGGGCAATCTGCTGGGTGCAGAAGCTGGTGAGGTAAATGATGAGGGTGAAGAGAACTATCTCTGTTCTGTAGTACATGCATGGAAGTAATCCTTTCGGCTCAAACAGAACATTGTTGCTGTGGTTCCCTGTTGCCTGCATTTTTCTCATAACCCTCTTAAGTGTTGCAGTTGTACCTGTTGGATCTGAGGCGAGGATAGGTGAGAGTGTACATGCAGTCAGTTTGGGGGGGAGGGGTGTGGGGAGAAACAGTGTGGGTGCTCGCTTGCAGTAATTGGTTTCAAATGACCTAAACACTGAGGATGGTCTTGGAGCTGTTAACTTGAACATAAAATAATTAGATCATGCTGAATCCTATTGTGCATTCACTTTCATTTCTGGAAATGTAAATGTTATACTTGACAATGAGCTTCCAAAAGCTGTTGATTTTCAAATAAACATTTGAATGAGTGTTGAAAGAGCGTCATGAGACCTGAACAGTTGTCTAGAGCAAAAGCAGAAAAGTTTTTCTTGTTCTGGATTGTTTTTAATGTGATTCAGTGAATCCATGTTGTACGAAAGCAGTGATTTATACTGTATCTGCACTTTCAGAATGGTATGGTGCCCAACTGAGGAGGTGTTCTGTTTTGTTTGAAGAGTAATGTTTAATAATACCAAACTAGCAACTGGTGACTTATTGCATTGGATGAAACAAAATTGAATTTTTTTCAGGAATAATAACAAAATTACAGTGGTGCTAAAAAGTTTGTGAACCCTGTAGAATTTTCTCTATTTCTGCATAACTATGACGGAAAATGTGATCAGATCTTCATGCGAGTCCTAAAATTAGATAAAGAGAACTCAATTAAATAAAAAACACAAAAACATTGTACTTGTTTATTTATTTATTGAGAAGATGATCCAATATGCATTTGTTGGAAAAAGTATGTGAACCTCTGGGGTAATGTCTTCTATAAAAACTAGTTGGAGTCAGTTGTTCCAATCCATGAGATGAGATTGGAGGTTTGGGTTGTAGAGGTGCCTTGCCCTGTATTTTGAAATAAAAAGAATGCACAAAGTCAGGTTACTGACAGAGCCTGCAAGACCTGTTATGTGCACCAGACCTCAATCAAAACTACTTTCAGAGGACCTTAGAAGAAGAATTGTAGAGATGCACCAAGCGGGAAAAGGCTATAAAAGCATTTCTTAAGATCTCAATGTTCATCCGTCCATAGTAAGAGAAATTGTCTACAAATGGAGGAAACTCAATAGTGTTGCTACTCTCTCTAAGAGTGGGCATCCTGCAAAGATCACACCAAGAGCACAGTGTGCAATGCTGAAGTAGGTGAAAAAAAACATAAGGGTAACAGCAAAAGACCTGCAAAAAGCTGTAGAGCTTGCTATGTCTCTGTTCATGTGTCCACTTTCAGAAAAACTCTGAACAAGAATGGTGTTTATGGAAGGACACCATGGAGGAACCCATTGCTTTCCAAACAAAACATTGCTGCACATCTCAAGTTTGCAGAGGAAATGTTCTACAATGCTGGGGCAATGTTCTGTGGACGGATGAGACCAACTATTGTGCAGAAATAAACACGGCTACGTTTCAGGAAAAAAGGGCACTGCACACCAACACTCATCCCATCTGTGAAACATGGTGGAAGGAACATCATGGTTTGGGGCTGCATTGGTGTCTCAGGGCCTGGACAGCTTGCAGTTATTGAGGGAGCAATAAATTCATAGTTGTATCAAGACATTTTACAGGAGAATGTCAGGGTAGCAGTCCATCACCTGAAGCGTAATACAAGTTGGATAATGTAACAAGACAACGATTCAAAAGACAAAAGAGTAAATCAACACCAGAATGGTTTAAAAAGAAAATTTGTGTTTTGGGATGGCGGAGTCAAAGTCCTATAGAACTGTTATGAAAGGACTTGGGGCAAGTTGTTCATGCAAGGAAACCCAGCAACATGCCAGAGTTGAAGCGGTTTTGTAAGGAGGAATGTCCTAAAATTCCTCTAAGTCGATGTGTTGGACTGTTTAACATTTTCTGGAAACATTTGATTGAGGTTATTGCAGTATAACAGGGTCACACCAGTTACTGAAAGCAAACGTTCACATACTTTTTCCAACAAATGTGCATAATATTGTATCATTTTTTCTGAGCAAATAAATGAACAGGTATAATGTTTTTGAGTTTATTTAATTAGGTTCTTGTATTCTAGTTTTGGGACTTCCATGAAGATCTGATCACATTTTAGGTCATATTTATGCAAAAATAGAGAAAATTCTACAGGATTCACAAGCTTTTGAGCTCCACTGTTAAAAGTAGATGTTAACATCAACTGAGATAAAATTGACGAATTCGTTCATTTTTAGATTCAGTTTTAAAATTTTTGTCTGGGCAAAATCTTCAATGCTATTTACCAACTTGCCCAGAGTAAAACGTACTTGAAATGCATTTCAGTAAGGATTAGAAACTACTCAAGCTGAAGAGTTACCCTGGCAATGAAATTTTGAAGGTTTATTGGTCTGGATAGAATATTGATTTTAGATTAGTGTTTCATCTATTTCCCAGTCATTCAGCCTGTTGGGCAAATGCCTGGCAAGATCTTATAAATTTTAATTTCAAAAGGCAATTATGAATGTGGTTATATTTATTAAGAGTTGTGGTAAATCTCACTCGGGTAGGGAGTTCACATTGGTAGAAGATCAAATGCAATGGTTTGTTTAAATTGTTGCTCTGCATGAATAAGATGAACAGTATTAATCCACATCTCTGGAGGCTTCAAAGTTCAAATAAGTTTATTATTAACATACATGTCACCGTATACAACCCTGAGATTCCTTTTTTGGGGGATTCACAGTAAATACGAAGAAACACAATAGAATCAATGAAAACTGCACACACAAATGGACAAACAAGTGTGTTTTAAAAAAAAAATTATGTAATAAGTATTGAGAACATAAGTTGTGGAGTCCTTGAAAGTGAGTCCATGGGTTACATACATAAGCTTCAAATGTATTGTTAATTTTTAATGTTCTTAGTTAGAATACTCTTTGGGCTTAGGCACTGCCATTATCAGTTACAGGGAAGTATAAATACTTCAAGCACTGCCTCTTGCTATTTCAGTATCATAATGGCATAAACCTGATGTATTCCAGATCAGATTCCTGTCCTGTCACCAAATTCAATAAATTGCCTCAGGGAACTCAGTAGCAGAGAAGTGAGAAATGGCCAGAGGAGTGTGGGAGAAAAAGAAAGGTCGGCCTGTAATTGGAGGAAGCAGCAACATTGTTCTGTGTGTGTGTGTGTGTGTGTGTGTGTGTGTGTGTGTCTCTCTCTCTCTCTCTCTCTCTCTCTCTCTCTCTCCCCCCCCCCCCCCCCCCCCCCGGTATGTCAGTCCTCCAGCACTGTAATAAGATGCTGAACTTCTGGCAATTATGTTATTTCAGAAGGCTTAATTTACTAGAATGCCAAGGGTAATGTGGGAATGCTGTGAATCCAAGTGAAAAAATGTAACCAGTTTGAATTGCATTAAGATGCTTCATATTCTCCCACCCTACCACCACCACTTTATCATTTCCTGTCAAAGGCATCTTATGTACAGACAGTCCTGTACTTAGTGTCACTTTTATGTACATACAATCAATTTTATATAACTATCTTGTGTACCACTTGTGTTTTTTTTCTATTGTGTTCTTTATCTTGGTGTGTTTTTTATGCTGCATCAGTTCCGGAATAAAAATTATTTCATTTTCCTATACAGTTGTGTACAGGAAATGATACAAATGATTTTTATTGAATTTGAATCCAAAAGCATTGATGATGGGTTAATATAGTCAGTAAATTAAAAAAAAACAATAACTGTCTTGACAACACGCATCAGAGTTGCTGGAGAACGCAGCAGGCCAGGCAGCATCTCTAGGAAGAGGTACAGTCAACGTTACGGGCTGAGACCCTTCGTCAGGACTAAACGTCGACTGTACCTCTTCCTAGAGATGCTGACTGGCCTGCTGCATTCACCAGCAACTTTGATGTGTGTTGCTTGAATTTCCAGCATCTGCAGAATTCCTCGTGATAACTGTCTTGAGTCTCTTGTATATATTCACCTCTCCAGCACCTGTCTCTATCGAGAATAAAGAAAGAACTTCAAAACAAATGGTGGCTGAGTTGCTGACATGATGTAAAATTGCTGAGTATGTAGAATGTTACAGCATAAAAGCAGGGTTCTTTGGTCCACCATTTCTGTGCTGTTCATGATGCCAATCCAATTCCATCTGTCTGCATGTGGTCTTTATCTCCCCATTCCCTGCCTTTTCATGTGTCTTAGTAGTTTTTAAATGTCATTGTTTGCCATTTACTTTAGACTTCAATAACACTTGGGTGCATTATTTACTTTTTTGCAAAAGTTGATATACATGCCTGTTTTTGGAGGAAGAAATCATCTACAAGGTAAACACTTGACAAAGTTTAAAATCCTTTTAATGCAGAATAGTTCATTGGTTCATGACAGATGTGATTGGTTTGATTTAGTGGGTCTTCACCAGAAAGACACAAGTCTGTTGTCTGGGGTTGGGTGAATAGATAAGCACTGGGATAAATGGAGATGGGAACCAGAGGCCCTTGGAATGACAGTGGTGGAGGGGGTTGTCCAGAGACTCCATGGGAAGTCTGGATGATTGACCTGTTGCTGTAGACGTCTGATATTGCAGCATCTGTAGTTAATGGTCTATTGCAGTAATGTTGTCTTTATAGTGCTCGCTCTGGTCTTGCCCTTTAGTAGTCTGAAAGAAATGTTAGAAATAGTCAATGAAATCAACAAATATGAAGCAAAAGAGGTGTGGAAAGTGACTCAAGATGTTCAACAGAAACTTCTGTATTCTGATTTGAAAAAATTACAGAAGAAAAGCCCAATGGTGGTTGGGAAATATGTACTCTGGGGGATAACAGCATGGCACAATGGATGGGAAGTTGCTTTTACATTTGACAGTGTAGTGCTATATCTCTAAATAAGATGTATAAATTAAAACTTGCAGCAGTTTGGACAAGTGCCAGTGCCGAATGATACATTCTCAGAACAGATCTATGTGTCCTATGATGAAGGTTGCTTTATTTTGTAATTTTACCGCAGATCTAGCAAATTTTGACATCTTGAAGTATGTGCATTGACATGATGAAAAAAAGCTTTTGTTCAAGTATAAGAAAAAAATAACTCGGTGGGAAAATTATTTACGAATCGTTTAAAATTAAAAATGTTCTGTTTTGTTTGATATTCTTGGCTGCTTGGATGGCTTGACAAATCTAATACTATTTTAGATTATAGACTAATGTGGGCATATACCTACAGCATAGTTTGCATGTCATATTTGTCTTCCTCCAAGTAATCTCTTGTGATACCCTGTTTGTGCACAAACATTGTTTTTTTTGTTCTAAAATACACAATTGGAGCCAATTTCCCCTCCCATGCTCTGCCTACTTGTTATAGATTCTGAGGATGTTTAAATAAAGCGTTAAAAAGTATTGTTATGCTCAGAGAGACCAAAACCTTGTTAAACTTCACATTACATTCAGTAAACGTAACATGATGGTTGGTGCATGAGCGTTCTGGACTCCGCGGTTTTCTCCTACTCTATTACTAAAATCTCAATGTTAGTAATTGATCCTCGTGTACAGTATGTCGTGCTCTTTTCCTTCGAATTTTCAGTTTAGGGGATGGAGTGCAACTCAACACTTCCTGATAACATGGAAATTTGTTTGGAAGTAACTTATTTGTGTCCTTCCAAAGTCCAGCCCTAAATAGAAATACACACACAGTGGTCACTTCATATACCTAATAAAGTGGCCATGGTGTGTATCTTATGGTCTTCTGCTGCTGGAGCCAATTCACTTCAAGGATTGATGTGCATTCAGATGCTCTTCTGCACATTACTGCTGTAACACATGATTGTTTCAGTTACTTCTGCCTTATTGTCAGTTTGAACCACTCTGACCATTCTTGTCTGACCTCTCACTAACAATTTGTATTTGCTCACATTTGTTTTTCACAGCATTTTGGGTAATCTCTAGAGACATCCAGGAGATCAGTTGCTGAGATAAACTACCTTATCTAGCACCAATGATTAGTCTATGGACAGAGTAGATCTCATTTCTTTCCCATTCTGATATAGGTTGACCTTCACTAATCCAACTACCTGTAATCCGGTTCCTTTGAAAATCCACACTAACTTCAAATTTTCGGTGCAACTGTAATTTCAAATTTTCCGGGCAACCATACCAATCTGCTGCGCATTGTTTTGGTTGCACTAGATCTGTTCACATGTTGGCATGCTCTTGTAAGCACAGACAGGCAATTCCTGCTTGTTTTCCTGCATTTATTAATATAATTTGCATGAGGCGTGACCACCCGGCACCCGCCAGCAGCAGGGGAGCTAGCGCACGCTGGGTCGGTCCGCCTTCTCTCCTGCCTGCCAGCAGTCGTGCACTGCCCTCCAGCATCGCCCGGCTGGTGCTCTGTTCTCTTCTGCCAATGACCTCATATCAGACGTGGTGACCTGCTGAATTTAAGCATATTACTAAGCGGAGGAAAAGAAACTAACGGGGATTCCCTCAGTAATCTGTGCCTGTTATTAGAATTTCACTTGCTACTCATTTAATATTTCTGTTTCATTATTGTCTAACTTGTACTGATTTACATAAGTCACCTCTTTCTCCCTTATTAGGAGAGAGATAGAGCCTGCTGCATGTGGAATATCAGGTGAACAATGTAGTCTTTGGGATAACTGCGAGTCTGTGTCTTTGCTATCGCTTAGCTCACGCTTCGTTGCTGGTAGTGGGTGTGCTTTATTTTTTTGCCGGTGGGAGAGGGGTTTGTCGCTTGCTGCTGCTTACGTGCAGGGGGGGGGGATCTTAGGGGTTCTAACACTTAATTCTTTGGGGCACTCCTCTGTTTTCGTAGATGGTTGCGAAGAAAAAGCATTTCAGGAGGTATATTGTATACATTTCTCCGACATTAAATGAACCTTTGAATCCTTTGATATTTTAAAGGTATGATGAGGTGGTTAGCTATTGCTTAATGTGATCCTTCTGTAATTCTGCATTTTTACTAATCTGGCACTCCTCAAGTCCCAATGGTGCCGGATTATAGAAGGTCGACCTGTAATTTGACTGAACAGCTGAACCTCTTGACCATGTCTGTGTGCTTTTTTAAAAATTGAGTTGCTGCCATATTATATATAGGCTGATTAGATATGGCATTAATGATCAGGTGTACCTAATAAAGCAGCCACTGAGTGTAAATATGAGTGGCAATAGGAGTAGTTACAGGCCTATCAGGGCCCTTGCGTGTAAAAATTACAACAAAGTCAATCCCTTGAGTCTTTTCAAAATCTGATCTGTGTTCTTTCATGTTTTGTTTTTTGTCCAAAACATATATTGCTCTCAAATGAAAATACTTAACAGCTGAGGTTCTGTAGTTATTTGGGATTTAGAGTTCCACACTTGAAGATTTTTGCCACCTCAATCTGAAATGGATAAATGCTTATCTTGAAGTGGCACTCCATGGTCATGGCATAGGAATGGTCAAGCAATGTCTCATTAGCTGAATGTGATTTATATGTATGACGTGTTTGGAACCTGTTTTGAAGTGGTTCTAATATCCTGCCATGAATGATCATCCTCTGCATACTTTCTTTCAGAGGTGACAGGACAGGGGAGTTGAGAAGAGGATCACAGTGAACTCCGGAGAGAATTGTTTGGGTGGGTGGATGGCAAACACGAGGCATACGGTTACTGGACTCATCATATGGTGGGTGGGAGCAGATGGTTTGATTGGGGGCGGTTGTCAGAAAGTGGTTGTCAGAAAGTGGTGTTCTGGATACTTTTGGGATGTGACCATTAGGCAGTGTAGCTGATGAAGATAAAACACTACAAGTGCTGGAATCTGATGCAAACAGGCTTTTTACACCAAGGATGGATGAGGCTAGAGCTAGAAGTTATAGGCTTAGCGTGAAAGGTGAAATATTTCTGTGGGGGGGGGTGGATCTTCCACACTAAGAGGGTGGTGAAAGTGTGGAATGAGCTGCCAGCGGAAGTCCTGGATGCAAGTTTTATTGCAACATTTTCAGAGAATTTGCATAAGTACATGGATGGGAGGGGTATGGAAGGCTGTGAACTGGGTAGAATAATAGTTTGGCACAGACAGGTTGGTCAATGACTGAAGTAAACAAAAATGCTGGAGGAACTCAGAGGAATGTTGAATGACAATTTTCCTCCACCGATGTTGCCTGACTTGCTGACGTCCTCCTGCAGCTTGCTTTGCGCTAAGTTCATAAATGAGACTCTTGAGGAAAGCTGTAGTTCTTTACGAAACCAGAGCAATCTCAGACTCTTCTTCGCCTTTGTGTTCTATCCTTTTTGATACCACCATATGGCATGTGGGGCCCTTTGCGTTTGCTCCTTCTGTGAACAGACAGGGCAAAGGACAACTTTAGCCTGTGTTTTTCTGCTACCACTTGAAGTTACCGCTTAAAGAATAATGATGTACCCTGTTTTTTTCCAAAGCAAATTGCAAGTTGACACCAACACAGTCAAGTGTGGAAATTTTCAGAACCATATAGGTGAGGTTGTGGATAATGAAGTAGGTTTTCAAAGCTTGCAGAGAGATTTAGGCCAGTTAGAAGAGTGGGCTGAAAGATATCAGATGGAGTTTAATGCTGATAAATGTGAGATGCTACATTTGGTAGGACTAATCAAAACAGGACATACATGGTAAATGGTAGGGCATTGAAGAATGCTGTAGAACAGAGGGATCTAGGAATAATGGTGCATAGTTCCCTGAAGGTGGAATCTCATGTGGATAGGGTGGTGAAGAAAGCTTTTGGTATCCTGGCCTTTATTAATCAGAGCATTGAGTATAGGAGTTGGGATGTAATGTTGAAATTGTACAAGGCATTGATGAGGCCAAATTTGGAGTATTGTGTATAGTTTTGGTTACTGAATTATAGGAAAGATGTCAACAAAATAGAGAAAGTACAGAGAAGATTTACTGGAATGTTACCAGGGTTTCGTCACCTAAGTTACACAGAAAGGTTGAACAAGTTGGGTCTTTATTCTTTGGAACGTAGAAGGTTGAGGGGGGATTTGATAGAGGTATTTAAAATTATGAGGGAGGTAGATAGAGTTGACGTGGATAGGCTTTTTCCATTGAGAGTGGGGGAGATTCAAACAAGAGGACATGAGTTGAGAGTTAAAGGGCAAAAGTTTAGGGGTAACATGAGGGGGAACTTTACTCAGAGTGGTAGCTGTGTGGAACGAGCTTCCAGCAGAAATGGTTGAGGCAGGTTCGATGTTGTCGTTTAAAGTTAAATTGGACAGTTATATGGACAGGAAAGGAATAGAGGGTTATGGGCTGAGTGCAGGTCGGTGGGACTAGGTGAGAGTAAGCGTTTGGCACGGACTAGAAGGGCCGCGATGGCCTGTTTCTGTGCTGTAATTGTTATATGGTTATATGGATCGATGATTTGTTAGTTTCTCACATTTCTAAGGATTTTAAAATCTCTACTAGCTTTTTAATGTAGATTTTAGGCAATTAAGGTTGTTTGTTATCCAATGGGCTTTAAATCCATGATTGCTGGTTAATTCAGATTTTTAGATTGTTAATGTTCAGAACTGCTGAAGTTGTTCAAGAATTTGAGTATTTGATTTCTTTTCATCATGCACTATCCCTTCCAGCCTGCTCATGATTGGACTGTTTGCCCTACTTCCATCAGGGAAGAGGCTACATCGCATCTATGTCAGAGCCATCAGACTCAAAAACCGTTACTTTCCCTAAGCAGTAAGGCTGATAAACATCTTCACCCGCTAACTCACCCCTCAACACCACAACCACCACTGCTTTATCATTTCCTGTTAGTTATCTTTTGTACAGATGCTTCTGCACCTAGCATTGCTTTATGGACATAAATCAATCTATCTATATAGCTATCTTATGTATTTGTATTTATTGGGGTTTTATTATTATTTTCTTCTTATCGTTTTTTTGTGTGGCATCAGATCCCAAGTAACAATTATTCCATTCTGCTTTACACTTATGTTCTGGAAATGGCATTAAACAATCTTGAATATTTAAGGTACATTTTGATTATCTCAAATTTTATTTTTAATGTATTTGACATTGACTTTTATGTCAAGTCAATTGTATATTTGGACACGAACATGCATTTGGTTTGATAATTGGTGCTTAACCATCCTAAAGCTAACACAGGTTGGATGCTCAATCTTGTTTGGAAGACTGGTTTGGTTGGCAGTTAAGTGCTTTGAAATGACGTGAATGTCTGGGGAGTTACAAAAATGCTATGTTCTTGATGTTTGATGTTGATTCCAAAATGTTTGCTGAGTCGTTTATTACTTTAAGTTTAAACAGAATTATGCCTTTTCATTAATTTTCATCTGCATTGAGTCCTGTCCTTATTTTTGGGACATCACAGTAAAATATGTGACCATGCTGAATTCCTTGGAAGTATAGTAGGAAATGAGTTTACAATACATTATCCAACTGAAATGTGCTGCCATCACACATCATAAATTTGTTGGTCAGTTTTAAAAATTATTTAAAATTCCAAGACCTATGACACGATTGATGATGCCAGATGGACATTTTTGAATTGATGCCTTTTAAAGCTTTCTTCTAAGCTGCATTTTATCTTACTTCTGGAGGGAATCTTGTTATAAGACTTAAGCAATACAACAATGCTGGAACTACTCAGCAGGTCAGAAGGTATCTGAAAATTAATGGAGTTCCTCCCGAACAATAAAGATACTCTTAGTTGGAGAGAGGGGAATGGTAATGTTGAGAATAGTAGAGAAAGGGTGAGAAATGAGGTGACAAGGAAAAATGTACAAAAATGAACAGCAATGGGGGCATGCTCTGTTTTTAAATGCTGAAAAAACTCAGATTGTTTTTGTGGTGAAATCTTCAATTGCATCTCCTCTTCCAATGCAGGTTCATACTTTGCATATCTTATGTTTTTGCAGATTGTTATATATGGATCCCTGCCAAGCAAAAAGGAGAATGTGATATACTTGTCTAATCATCAGTGCACAGGTGTGTTAAGTTGGCTTTGTATTTTCTTGTCAGTTATTAGGTCTTTAAATTGTGTGTTCTGATTCTTAAATGGTATTTATTCTTGTATATTTCAAATACCCTTTGAATTCTTCAACAACAAATTACCGTGTTAAATCTTATTCTATTGTTCACTCCTAGGTTTCGGTCTTTCATTTGTAACATGTTAGCAATTATTCCAAGTTCTTTTGTTTTTGGAAATCTGGGAGATACAGATTCTTCTGTTGAGAGGAACAAGAAAATGTTGGCAAACCTTCTGTTTTAAATTAATGCGTTGCAAGTTTGGTGATCAATTCAAACTCATGGTAACATACTTAATATGTTGCTGCATCTCAAATTGGTGTCCATCTTTGTTCCCTTCAATTAGGTTTCCATCTCTGCCACAGTTCCAGATGGTTCTAATTAACATCCTGCTGGCATCATGGGTGTTCTGTTCCTCATTGCTGCAGCTTCTCATGTGGTTAACTTCTTCATCCTATAGTGGGACATTTCCATTGTCACCCACCTGAAACTGTTCTATTCAGTTTTAAGTGTATAATCAACACACTGCAACAGCACTTCTGGTATTTAAGTTCAAGTTTTTCATCATCTGACTACATACATGCAATTAAAAGAAATGACATTCCTCTGGGCTGCAATGCACCCAGAAATGTATATCAAGCAAAGTACATAAAGCACAATATTACCAGTACTAAGTTATTAAAATATAGACAGTACTGTAAACAGCTTGCTGTCCTAGTGACGAGACTTTTGTGGTGGCAGGGTATTCATTTGTCTCACAGTTTGAGGGAAGAAGCTGTTACCCAGTCTGATGGTCCTAGTCCTGCTGCTTTTGTACCTCTTTCCTTATGGTAGTTGGTCACAGAGATTGTCGGATGGTGGTGGTAGGGGTCCTCAACAGTGCTTTGGGCCCTTGTACAACACAATATCACAAACGGGAGAGACCCCAGTGATCCCATCAGCAGTTTTTACTGTGCTTTGTAAGATCTTGCAGTTTCTGTACCACACAGTGATGCAGCCATACAGGACATTCTTGATTGTCCTGTGGAAAGTTGTTAGAATTGGGTTGAGGAGCCTTGCATGCCTCAAAGTGTAGACACTGCTGTCCTGCCTTGACTAATTAGGTAGTGTTTTGGTCCAGGTTAGATTGTGTGTAATGTGCGCACCAAGGAACGTTGTGCTCTTCGCTCATTGCAGCAGAGCCATCGATGTGCAACTGAGGGTGGCTGGCCTGCACCTTCCTGAAGTCCACAGTCATCTTTCTGTCTTATTGACATTGAGACCCGGGTTGTTCTCACACCACTTGAGAAGCCTCTCTCCCTCTTCTCCGTATGCCAACTCAGCATTGTTGTTGATGAGGCCAGCTGCTGTTGTATTATCATCAAACTTGATGATCTGTTTGAGCTGGATCTGGCAGTGCAGTTGTGAGACAGCAGTGTGAGCAGCAGCAAGCTGAGCACACAGCCCTGGGGGGGGGGGGGCAACAGTGCTCAGTGCTATGGAGCTTGAGATGTTGCAGTAAACTTGGACTGACTGGGATCTTTCTGTCAAGAAGACCAAGATCCAGTTACAGAATCCAAGCAAGGACAGTTTACCCACCAACCTCTGAGAATAATTGTGTTTAGACATGGATGAACAGTAACTGAAATGGAACTGGGGAAATATAAAGGAGTAACAAACACAAAATGCTACAGGAACTCAGCAGGCCAGGCTGCATCTATGGGGGGGAAAAATGTACAGTCAACGTTTCAGGTCGAGACCCTTCGGCAGGACCCTCTGCCTGAAATGTTGACTGTAGTTTCCATTGATGCTCCCTGGCCTGCTGAGTTCCTCCAGCATTGTATGTGTGTTGCTTGCATTTCCAGCACCTGCAGACTTTTTCTTGTTAGATATACAAAGAAGGTTAAAATTGGAATTCTTGGTGATGGACCAAATGTGTGATCCAAAGCTCATCTGATGGCAGTTGTCTTTGGACAGCTGCCAGGGTGATGGTGGAAGCCAAGGTATAATAGTGACTGTGGTCTTCCCAATATTTTATCGATGGAAGTTTCTGCTCGTGGACTGGAGAAGATGAAATTATGAAGTAGAGCTGTGTGCTTCCTCTTCTACGCGGGGTTCTTTTTCTCTGATACAAGGTTTGTAGCAAAGTGAGAGAAGTGGATGAGCAAAAACCCAGACCTAACCTGTTTGATACTTCTGTTGTTTTCTAATATTTGTGTTGTAAAGGATTTCTGTATCAAATCCGATTCTCAGGGAATCTCATTATTTTTTGAATAATGGAGATTGAAGATGCTATTCATAATAAATGGAAACCAAACAAAGCAACCAGAAATGGCTTTTTATTGAAAAGCAACATAAGCAAGTTGATTACTTGAGGAAAGTATCAACATAGGAGCAAGAGCAATGTGCTGGCATCACCATTTGGTGAGGTTGTGGATCTTGATAGTACTGTGATCTAATGTATAGAACATAGAACACCATAGCACAGTACAGGCCCTTGTGCCCATCAAAGTCAATTTATTTTTAAAGTGCATATATGTCACAGTATTCTTCCCAGAGGTTTTTGTGTTGACTTTTTAACCCTACTCTAAAATCAACCTAACCCTTCCCTTCATTTTTGTTTCATCCATATCCCTGATGTATCTGCCCCTACCACTACCACATCAGTGTGTTCCATGCTCTCATTACTCTTAGAAAAAAATACCTACTGTACCTCTGACATTTTCTTCTCTTCCCTCCCCCCCCCCCCCCGCTTCCCCCATACTTTCCTCTAATCTTAAAATTATGCCCCCTTGTACTCACCATTTCCACCCTGGGAAAAGGTATATGCTTCATTCTGTTATGTTTAATAGTCCTGACATCTTGTAGGTTCAAATTAGGTCCAATACTCTGAAATAGCATTCTCGTTTGCTTTAATCATAAGGCAAGGGGTAGCTTTTATTTTGTGTGTGGAAAGCAGGAATTTTTCCAGAGAGTTACTTTGATAAATATCACGATACATGGTCTTGTGGATGCCATCTTAAAATTGGCAAAAAGTTATTTCCTAATTCCTGGGTGGTTTGGTTCTTCCAGAAGTATGGTTATACAGGTTTCCCCCGCCATCCGAAGGTAGAGCATTCCTATGAAACGGTTCATAAGCCGAAATGTCGTAAAGCAAAGAAGCAATTACCATTTATTTATATGGGAAAATTTTGTGAGTGTTCGCAGACCCAGAAATAACCTACCAAATCATGCCAAACAACACATAAAACCTAAAATAACAGTAACACATAGTAAAAGCAGGAATGATATGATAAATACACAGCCTATATAAAGTAGAAATACTTTTCCACAATCATTACTGCACTGCTCTCCGTAGCGAAAATCGCACGCAAGCGCTCTCGGCAGAAACACACGCAAGCACTCTCCGGTAACCTTTAAGCTATGAAGCTGCCAAATCATACCAAATAACACGTAAAAATACAGAGCCTATATGAAGTAGAAATAATGTATGTACAGTGTAGTATCACTTACGGGAATCGGGAAGACAGCGCCAAACACACGATGGTGTGTTAGACTTGTCGGAGTTTGGGTGGTGCAGTGGCCTTCACCCTCCGGGCCGTTGAGCGATACATTGTTGCAAAGAACGCAGGGGTCCAGCGGTAGCCGGGAGGTACACAGCGCATCTTTAAGAAAAAAGCCAAAACAAGCATGCTAATTAATTAGGTGCCGCCCGTAATTGTCGGCCCAGATCAGTGCCGGTTTCCGATTGCATCGTCTCTGATCTGGGCTGACAATTATGTGTCGGCGGCACCTAATTAATTAGCATTTTTATTTCGGCTTTTTTTCTTAAAGATATGCTGTGTGCCTCCCGGCTAGCTTTGCATTCTCAGCGAATTGGTATCTGTCCGTGGCCTGGGGGTTGGGGTGGTGGGACACTGGGGTGTCATCTCGTCGCCTGTTTCCATTAGAGCAGGCAGCTCATCTTCTATCTCTGCCTGCCTCCATGTCGAAGGTCGAGGTTCGTCGTCTGCTGTGGCTGATGTGGAAGGCTTGCTTGACTGCTGAGCCTCGCGCAGTTTTCTATCACACAGTTCTTTAATAAGGACTCAAACCATCCTGCAAATATCCCCTAAACTGACGTACCCTTTCAAAATTAAAGTTGTACTTTATCATTACTCATTCGGTTTCGATTGTTATCCTTTTTTCTTCCAATTGCATCAGCTCTTCATCTGTCAGCTCTTGGTGATGGGATGCCAAAACCTCTTCAACATCATGTTCGTCAGCTTCCACAAGCCAAACTCACGTTGTCCTTACTTCGTTCACCACGATCAAAACGCTTAATTATGCCTAGTTTTACCGTAAGTGTAACACCCTTACGAGCTCTTTCAGGCTTTTCCGATACCATAGAACTCATCTTGCAAATGGCTGCTCACAGGCACGTGTTAAAGCAAAACAGTTCCGAATCCGGGGGAGAGCGGCTGCTCGGGGCGCTCTGCCTTTTATCGCGTGCTGATTTTTTTTTCGTAACAGTGAAAACACCTTCTGAAAACAGGGTACTAATGTAGGTCTTTCGTAACAGTGAGGTTTCGTAAAGCGAACATCCGAAAAGCGGGGGATACCTGTATACTCATTCATTGAAAATGTTGCAGAGTACATATGTTTGACTAGTTGACTTGATAAGCTACTTTTTGAATGGTAAATACTTATTGTTTAGTTTTCTGCTGTTTGTATTATTGAACATATGCACCAGGAATATATATGAACAATATATTTTCTTCCCATTCAGTTGACTGGATCATTGCAGACATGTTAGCAATCAGACAAAGTGCATTAGGCCATGTGCGTTACGTCCTGAAGGATGGACTGAAGTGGCTTCCGTTGTATGGATGGTACTTCTCTCAGGTATGGTGCCTCCTCTAAACACAGCGCTAGATTGAACTGAATATGTCTGGACACTTTGAATTTTGTGTTTTATATTCTGTATTTTTGCTTTTTTTTCTATTTGTGCTTTATTTTTATTGCACGTGGGGAGGGAGATTTTTCTTTGAACGGGTTCCATGGTTTTCTTCGTTTCATGGCTGTGTGTGGGAAGATGAATCTTAAGGTTGTATACTGCATATGTACTTTGAATCTTTGAAACATAGCGAGTGTGGGAAACATGATAAGCAACTTCATTTCAAAGGGTAATATAATCTGTTTCTTTCCCCTCAGGCATTTTGTGGTTGACCAGTTTCTGTAGTGTTGAGACATTTAGAAAAAAAATTGTTGTGAATTAGATATCAGCTTCAGTATCAACCACATTCTTCATACACAATTCTTTGAAACCAAAAATAGAGAACACTAAGAAGATGAGGTTTATTTGTTGTTTGCCTCAGATCAAATCAGTGAGGATTATGCTGGGCAACTTGCTAGCATTGCTACACTTCTAGTGCCAACGTATTATGCCCACAACTCAGTAATGGTGAATCTTTGGAATGTGGAAAGAAACCAGAGCACCCACAGGAAGCCCATGTATTCATAGAGAGAATGTACAAACTTCTTGTAGACTGTGGCGGGAATTGAACCCCGATCTTACACTTGGTGCTGTAATAGCATTGCGCTAATGGGTAGGCTTCAGTGCGACGCTGCAATTAGCCAGTTGTTATTTTGCTTTCCCACGTGTATCGATCATAATGTACTAATGGCTTCAGCAGCCTCTTTCACATTGTTCCATATGTTACTGAATTTGCCTTCTCAATGTTCCCTCTATTATTTTTTTACATCTGCGTGGATCAACCAACTTCAGCTGCTTCATCAATGACCGACCTTCTGTCATAAGGTCAGAAGTCGGGATGTTCGCAGATGACTGCACAATGTTCTGCACCATTCGTGACTTTTGAGAATGAAGCAGTTCATACCCACCATGCAGCAGGACCTGGACAGTATCCAGGCTTGGGCTGACAAGTGGCAAGTAACATTCGAGCCATGCAAGTGCCAGGCAATAACCATCTCCAGCAAGAGAGACTCTAATCATCGTCCCTTGACATTCAATGGCATCACTGTCACTGAATCTCCTATTATCAACATCCTGGGGGTTACTATTGACAGGAACCTGAACTGGTCTAGCCATATATACAGAGCAGGCCAAAGTCTAGGAATCCTGTGGAGTGTAACTCACCTCCTGACTCTCCAAAGCCTGTCCACCATGTACAAAGCTCAGGTCAGGAGTGTAATGGAAAACTCACCACCTGCTTGGATGAGTGCAGCTCCATCAACACTGAAGATGCTTGACACCATCCAGTACAGGGCAGCCCACTTGATTGGTATCCCTTCAACAAGCATCTAATCCCTTCACCATCGATGAACAGTTGCAGCAATGTTTACTATCTACAAGATGGACTGCAACAACACACCAAAGTTCCTAAGGCGGCACCTTCCAGACCTACAACCACTACTATTGAGAAAGACGAGAACAGCAGATACCTGGGAACACCACCATTTGGAAATCTCCCTCCAAATCACTCTCCATTTGGACTTGGAAACATATCGTTGTTCCTTCATTGTTGCTGGTTCAAAATCATGGAATTCCCTCTGGAACAGCACTGTGGGTATACCTGCACCTCAGGACTGCAGCGGTTCAAGAAGGCAGCTCATCGTCACCAACTAGGGATGGAAAATAAATGCTGGCTTAGCTGGCGACGCCCACATCCTGATAAATATTGCAAAGACTGAGGTTAAAATATGGAATGATGGATTCAAACCACAGGTTGAGTGTGGGCAATTTAATTGAATGTAAATTGATTCTACAATATGAAATAGAAAAGCAGTTCGCATGAACATGGTATCACTTGATTGTCAGAGAAATCCTCAAATCACTAATTTTCAGGTTAGTTTATTTCTATTTTTGTTAGCATCCATCATCAAGGACCCTACCACCCAAGCCATGCAGTCTTCTCACTGCTGCCATCAGGGTGAACCACCAGGTTCAGGAATAGTTATTGCCCCTCAACTATCAGGCTCTTGAAGCAGTGGGATAACGTCTCTCAACCTATAACTTCCCACAACCTATGGACTCACATTCAAGGACTCTTTATCTCATGTTCTTGATATTTGTTGTCATTAATTTTATTTTTTCTTTGTGTTTGCACTTTGTTTTTTGCACATTAGTGTTTGTCCATCCTGTTGGGTGCAGTCTTTCATTAATTCTATTATGATTCTTACGTTTACTGAGTATGCCCAAAAGAAGACGAATCTGAGGGTTGTACTTCATATGGTACTTTGACAATGAATTTACTTTGAACTTTGAGCAATATATTAATGTGAGGGAGATGTGCCTTCCTCACTTGCTTTGATTTGTTTATGGTTAGACCATATGATTGGCTATTAGCTGCCTCTGAAGTGGCATTAAAACCACTCACTGCAACAGTTGAGATGCACAATAAGTGCTGACGTCAACTATTCACATATCATGTGGAAGAAAATGCCATAGTAGTAATAGTAGGAACATAAAGGAAAAATAGACAATACGAAGATAAGTGGAGGGGCAGGTCGTTTTGAGGAAGTCGCGAGGCTAAAGATGGATAGACAGATTAGGAAAGTGGGCAAAGAAGTGCCAGATGGAATACATGGTTATGTACTTTTGGTCGAAGAAATGAAAGGGTTGACTATTTACTTAAATGGAGGGAGAATACAATAAACCGAGGTAAGCCTACAAGAGGAGAGACTGTACTAGATAAGCCTACAAGAGGAGAGACTGTTCTTGATTTGGTATTGGGAAATGAACCTGGTCAGGTGTCAGATCTCTGTGGGAGAGCATTTTGGAGATAGTGATCATAATTCTATCTCCTTTACGATAGCATTGGAGAGAGATAGGAACAGACAAGTTAGAAAAACGTTTAATTGGAGTAAGGGGAATTATGAGGCTATCAGGCAGGAAATTGGAAGCTTAAATTGGGAACAGATGTTCTCAGGGAAAAGTACGGAAGAAATGTGGCAAATGTTCAGGGGATATTTGTGTGGAGTTCTGCATAGGTACGTTCCAATGAGACGGAAGTTGTGGTAAGGTGCAGGAACCGTGGTGTACAAAGTTTGTAATAAATCTAGTCAAGAAGAAAAGAAAAGTTTACAAAAGGTTCAGAGAGCTAGATAGTGTTAATGTTTAGATTATGAGGACACTCGGTCCTCGTTTATTGTCATTTAGTAATGTATGCATTAAGAAATAATACAATGTTCCTCCAGTATGATATCACAGAAACACAAGACAGACCAAGACTAAAACTGACAAAAACCACATAATTATAACATATAGTTACAACAGTGCAAAGCAATACTGTAATTTGATGAAGAGCAGACCATAGGCACAATAAAAAAAAGTCTGAGTCCCGATAGCCCCATGATCTCATGCAGACAGTAGAAGGAAGAAAAACTCTCCCTGCCATGGATCTCCAGCGCTGCAAACTTGCCGATGCAGCACCTTGGAAGCACCCGACCACAGCTGACTCTGAGTCCATCCGAAAACTTCGAGCCTCCGACACTGAGCACCGAGCACCATCTCTGCCGAGCACTTCGACCCTGGCCCCGGCTGCCAAGCAACAGGCAAAGCCGAGGATTCGGGGCCTTCCTCTCTGGAGATTCTGGATTGCAAAGTAACAGCGGCAGCGAAACGGGCATTTCAGAAGTTTCACTAGATGTTCCTCCATGCTGCTCACATCCGTCTCCATCAAATCAGGATTGTGCATGGCACCCTACTTGACAAATAACAGACATTCATCACCGGAGTGGCCACTGCGCGCTGCGTCACGCCACCATCTTCTTTTCTCTAGAAGATTATAAGGCTAACAGGAAGAAGCTTAAAAAGGAAATTAGGAGAGCCAGAAGGGGCCATGAGAAGGCCTTGGCGGGCAGGATTAAGGAAAACCCCAAGGCATTCTACAAGTATGTGAAGAGCAAGAGGATAAGATGTGAAAGAATAGGACCTATCAAGTGTGACAGTGGGAAAGTGTGTATGGAACTGGAGGAAATAGCAAAGGTACTTAATGAATACTTCAGTATTCACTATGGAAAAGGATGTTGGTGATTGTAGTGATGACTTGCAGCAAACTGAAAAGCTTGAGCATGTAGATATTAAGAAAGTGGATGTGCTGAAGCTTTTGAAAGCATCAAGTTGGATAAGTCACCTTGACTGGATGAGGTGTACCCCAGGCTACTGTGGGAGGTGAGGGAGGAGATTGCTGAGCCTCTGGTGATGATCTTTGAATCATCAGTGGGGGTCGGAGAGGTTCCAGAGGATTAGAGGGTAGCAGATGTTGTTCCCTTATTTAAGAAAGGGAGTAGAGATAGCCCTGGAAATTATAGACAAGTGAGTCTTACTTCAGTGGTTGGTTAGTTGATGGAGAAGATCCTGAGAGGCAGGATTTATGAACATTTGAAGGGGTATAATATGATTAGGAATAGTCAGCATATTGCTAATGGAGAAGATCCTGAGAGGTTTTGTCAAGGGCAGGTTCTGCCTTACGAGCCTGATTGAATTTTCTGAGGATGTGACTAAACACATTGATGAAGGAAGAGCAGTAGATGTAGTGTATATGGATTTCAGCAAGGCATTTGATAAGGTACCCCATGCAAGGCTTATTGAGAAAGTAAGGAGGCATGGGATCCAAGGGGACATTGCTTTCTGGATACAGAACTGGCTTGTTCACAGAAGGCAAAGAGTGGTTGTAGACAGGTCATATTCTGCATGGAGGTCGGTCACCAGTGGAGTGCCTCAGGGATCTGTTCTGGGATCCTTACTTTTCGTGGTTTTTATAATGGACAAGGATCAGGAAGTGGAGGAATGGGTTAGTTTGCTAATGACACAAAAGTTGGAGGTGTTGTGGATAGTGTGGAGGGCTGTCAGATGTTACAGCGGGACATTGATAGGATGCAAAACTGGGCTGAGAAGTGGCAAATGGTGTTCAGCCCAGATAAGTATGAAGTGTTTCATTTTGGTAGGTCAAATATGATGGCAGAATATAGTATTAATGGTAAGACTCTTGGCAGTGTGGAGGATCAGAGGGATCTTGGGGTCCGAGTCCATAGGATGCTCAAAGTAGCTGCGCAGGTTGACTCTGTGGTTAAGAAGGCATATAGTGTATTGGCCTTCAATCGTGGAATTGAATTTAGGAGCCAAGAGGTAATGTTGCAGCTATATAGGACCCTGATCAGACCCCACTTGGAGTACTTTGCTCAGTTCTGGTCGCCTCACTACAGGAAGGATGTGGAAGCCATAGAAAGGGTGCAGAGGAAACTTACAAGGATGTTGCCTGGATTGGGGAGCATGCCTTATGAGAATAGGTTGAGTGAACTTGGCCTTTTCTCCTTGGAGTGACGGAGGATGAGAGGTGACCTGATAGAGGTGTATAAGATGATGAAAGGCATTGATTGTGTGGCTAGTTAGAGGCTTTTTCCCAGGGCTGAAATGGTAACCACGAGGACACAGGTTTAAGGTGCTGGGGAGTAGGTACAGAGGAGATGTCAGGGGTAAGTTTTTTACGCAGAGAGTGGTGAGTGCGTGGAATGGGCTGTTGGCAATGGTGTTGGAGGTGGATATAATAGAGTCTTTTAAGAGTCTTTTGGATAGGTATATGGAACTTAGAAAAATATGGGTAAGCCTAGTGATTTCTAAGGTAGGGACATGTGCGGCACAACTTTGTGGGCCGAAGGCCCTGTATTGTGCTGTAGGTTTTCTATGTTTTAAAGGGACTTGAAGGTTAATTTGCAGGTTGACTCTTGGGTGAAGAAGGCAAGTTCAGTGTTCACATTCATTTCAAGGGGACTAGAATATAAAAGCAAAGATGTACTGTTGAGACTTTATAAAGCACTGGTGAGGCCTCATTGGAGTATTGTGTGCAGTTTTGGGCCCCTTCTCTTAGAAAGGATATGCTGAAACTGGAGAGGGTTCAAAGAAAATTCACGAAAATCATTCCAGGATTGAATGGTTTTTCAGATGAAGAACATTTGACAGCTCTGGGCCTGTATTGATTGGAATTTAAAAGAATTAATGTGGCCTCATTGAAATATACCAAATGGTGAAAGGCCTCCATAGAGTGGAGGCAGAGTGGCTGTTTCCTCTGGTGGGAGTGTCCAAGGCCAGAGGACAGAGTCTCAGAGTGAGGGGTGTTCTTTTAGAATGGAGTTGAGGAAGAATTTCTTTCTCCAGAGAGTGGTGAATCTGTGGAATTCTTTGCCATAGGCAGTTGTAGAGGCTGAGTTGGTATGTATATTTAACCTAGAGGTTGATAGATTCTTGATTGGTCAGGGCATATAGGTATATGGGGAGAAAGCAGGAGATTGGGGCTGAGAGAAAAAGTAGATTAACCATGATGAAATGATGGAGCACACTCGATGGGCCAAATGACCTAAATTTGTGCTCCTATGTCTTATGGACCTGTCGGGCCTGTTCAGGATTCTTCAAAGGTTAACTTGCGGGCTCAGTTGGTGGTAAGGAGGGCAATGCAATGTTAGCATTCATTTCCAGAAGGGTTTGATATAAAATCAAGGATGTAATGCTTTGGCTGGGTAAAGTACTGTTCAAAGTAAATTTATTATTTAACTACACATATATCACCATATACAACCCTGCGATTCATTTTCTTGTGGGCAATCACAGTAAATAGAGGAAAAACAATTGAATCAATGAAAGATCATGCCCAACAGGAAGGATTAAAAAAAAATGCAAAAGACAACAAACTGCAAATGCAAATGAGAAAAAATATATTGATAAGTAATAGATATCAAGAACATGAGATGGAGTCCTTGAAAGTGAATGAATAGGTTGTGTGAACAATTCAGTGGGGCAAGTGACTAGTAGGTCAAGAGTCTGATGGTTGAGGGGTGATAACTATTGCTGAACCTGGTAGTGAGTGCTGAGGCTCCCCATACCACTTTCCTGTTGAAGGAGCGAGAAGAGAGTATGACCTGGATAGTGGGAGTTACTGATGATGCGTGCTGCTTTCCTGCAACAGCGCTCTGCATAAATGTGCTCAATGGAGGAGATGGCTTTAGCCGTAATGGACTGGGCTGTTTCAATTACCTTTTGTAGACTTTTCCATTCAATGGCATTGGCATTTCCATATAAGTCCGAAATGCACCCAGTCTTTTCTCTCCACCTTACATCTAGAGAAGTTTGTCAAAGTTTTAGTTGACATATCAAATCTTTGCAAACTTTTAAGAAAGTTGAGGCACTCCATGTTTTCTTGGTAATTGCATTTACTTACTTGCCCAAGATGGATCCTCTGAAATGATAACAAGGAGAAGTTTAAGGTTGCTGACCCACTTCACCTCTTATTCGCAGATGAAGGCTTTGGTTAGTCTGTACTTGGAGAATTGTGAACAATTTTGCGATCCTTATTTAAAAGATGTGTTGGCACTGGAGAAGGTTCTGATGAGCTTCATGAGAATAATTCCAGAAATTCAAGGGTTAACGTATGAGCTTCACTGCTCTGGGCTTAAACTTGCTGGAGTTTTGAAGAATGAAGGATATCATTGAAGGGCCTTGATAGAGTGGATGTGGGTAGGATTTTTCCTATAGTGGGGGGGATCTAGGACCAGCTTTAGAATAAAGGGACATTCATTTACAACAGAGGTGAGGCATTTCTTTAGTCAGAGGATGGTGAATCTGTGGAATTCATTGTCACAGACAGTGGAGTATATTTCAAGTGGGTGTCACTAAGTTCAAGATGAGTCAGGATGTCAAAGGTTACCAGGAGAAGGCAGGAGAATGTGGTTGAGAAGATAATTTACCAGCCATGATGGAATGGCAGAGCAGACTCAATGAGCTGAGCGGCCTAACTCTGCTCCTGATCCTGTGGTTTATCTTGTCTGGAGCACCAGAGTCTGAGGGAACATCTGATGGTTTATGAAATTACAAGAGATATTGAAAGGGTAGGCAGTCAGAATGTTTATCCTGGGTCAAAATTCCAGAAGATGTATATTTTAGGTGAGCTGGAATCAGCTGAAGGAAGATGAGTAGGGCAAGTTCTTATTTAGATAGTGTGGTAAGTACTGGAGGAGGTTTCACGGGTGGCGTGGATGCTGATGTAGTGGTGATCAAGGGGCTTGTAAGTTAGCACGTGAATATGCAGGGATTAGGGAGAGAAGATACAGTGCAAGAGGGTTGGGGAACTCTGTAGGAAGCAGGAATAGGTACGAGGTGAGAACAGGTGAGTATATGGGGAATGGGAGAGATACGGTGTTATGGGGGTGGGTGGGAGTCTACATGGGAAGCAGGAAATCTACAGGGGGGAATTTAATGGAGAGACAGTTATGTTGGATATTATTGCCTGAAACGGGAAAACTGAGCTGAATGCTAATACTCATAAAAGTTGCTGCCTGGCCTGCTGCGTTCACCAGCAACTTTTATGTGTGTTGCTTGAATTTCCAGCATCTGCAGAATTCCTGTTGAATGCTAATACTGAATACTTCATTATATCGTGTGTAAAATTTAATTTTAGAGAAGACTACTGGGGAATGAAAAAAAGGATACCATTGTTAAAATGGCAGACTAGATTGCATATGGGAAGTGGTACTGATTTTACATTTTGTTCACTAGAGTTGCTTTTAATTAGAGCCCTGCATTATATTTTCAGGAAATTTTATGAAAATGGCAAATAAGCATAAAACGTCAAACCACTCTCTTCAAATACAGGTGGCACTCGGGTCACAGATTTTGTTGTGGCTTTAGTGGGGAAGAAATTGACAACAAAAGCTTGTTCAGGCAATCAAGTTTCAGGCTGATATGCTTCATATTTTGTCTCTTGATGCTCTCATTAAATTAACTGTGTTGACTAAATACAAGCTCTGAATTGAAAATAATGTTCTGGTGCTCCAGTGAAAAGACATATTTAGGAATGGTTGGGGGGGGGGTTTTAAAAAACCTACATTTTTAAAGGTTGGTGCAATATCTGATTATTTACATTAGTGAAATGCACCAAGACTTCAGTGCATTCCAGCAGCCAAAAGTCAATGTTAATACAGTTTTAGGATTTTCTAATGTGCTTACCTGTATTCAGATTTAGTTTAGGATTTTTAACAGAAGTATAAAGAATTATCATGAGCTGGGACATAATTTCATGCATATGTGCCAACAAGCAGTACAGCATTTGGACTTGTATACCATTTAGACTGTTGTGCTTTTTCACTTTTGAAATTAGCCTAAGAATTGCAAATTAGAAAGTTGGCCCTGTACTAAAATGAGCAGAACTAATGAAGCTTATTCACGGATAGTTTTCTGTTTATGCTGTTACTATCAGCTGTTGATCACTTTATTGTCAGTTATGTTGCACTTCTAAAAATTCTATTATGAAACCCAATGAAGTTGCAGTGAAGAATATCTAAATATAATTTATTGTATGTATTGTATTCTAGCATGGAGGAATATATGTCAAGCGAAGTGCCAAATTTAGTGAAGAGGCAATGACAAGTAAACTACACCAACAGATAAAGTCAGGTACTCCAGTAAGTATTTCAGTATTGTTTTAACTTGATGAATAAATATCACCAAAAATTTATGCGTTCCTAGTCATGTTTTTATAAGTGCAGCTGTATTTATCATTGCTCCCGGTTCTCTGTGACATTTTCCTAATCCTCCTCAATTTTGGGAGTTGAGATTTTTCTCATTGGTTGCTAAGATTTTTGTTGTATTGAAGAATCTACTTTGTGCAGTAACTTAATACTCTCCAATCAAGAACACTACACCCAAAGGCCCAGAAGGGCTCCTGAAGATTGATGCTGTTCTGTGAATTACTAAAGTAAATGAAGATATTTGCAGTACATTCAACTGGTTAATAATTAAGTAACTCTGAAGGAAGCTGCTTCCTTTTGACGTAGATTATATTGTAGGCTAGTTATTTAAGGCTAGTTTCCAATATTTTGGTGTCCATGCCATATTAAATTTATTTTAATCCCAGATGAGATGTTGCAACATTACTAGGGGCGATGGGAGTGTGGAAGGGAAATGGTTTATTGTAAAGGGTTAGATCTTTAGAGTAGGAGAGGCTGAAGGGCCACCTTTTTGAATTTTTTTAAAATTGAGAGGCACATATAGAAAATTTAGATGCTCTTAGATGAAAACATGGACATGCAGGGAATGGAGTGATTGTGGAAGAACAGATTAGTTTAATTTGCAACATCATGGGTATGCACTGATAATGGGCCTATTATTTAATTATTGTTTACATAATGAATTGGAGTTAAAATTAAAATCTGAATTTTTATTTGTGTCTCAAAATAATTTTCTTCTTGGAATTTACTGGTAGACTAGCTATTCAGTATGTGAATCATTTTAGTTTTGAATATTTCAGCCCAGGATGTGTAACTTATCAATGAATTACGTCCATTGTTAAATTTGTCTTCAGTGGCTTCATGTATCTTCCTGCAAGTTGATTGTAATTTGATCTGGAAATAATACCCTCCACCAGGCACTTGCAGTTTGATTGAAAAGAGCAAAAAAGTATATATTATTCCTTAAGCAAGCATCTGAAAGTATTTATTAATCCCTGAGCACGCTTGTCAGAATGGCAAATTACACACTGGATACAAAATAGTGCAAAGCGAGGCTGAATTTAGAAAGATAAATGGAGAAAAGTGGAGTAAAAAGCTTTGGAAGATTGAATTCCGAAATGCCAATTAAAATCCAAAGGAAGAAGACCACAATTGTAATGGTTATTTTAAAGTGCTAGAAAGTACTGTAGTGGGCTTACTTTGTATTATCAGTACATGTACAGGAGATAGTGAGTTGCTGCTTTTGTGGAATAGATGTAGTACAATGTCTTAAAGTTTCAGTTGAATTTGCTAATCATGGTCAAGATTGTGTCACCATTGCAATTTTTGGCCCATTATTATGAATGCTGTGTATGGAGCCATGTTAAACTGTCATCTCCAATAACAATTCAAAGAAAGTGCTAAACCAAAACTAATAATGCTTATTTGCATGTATTTTCATACCTTTAAAAAAGGCTGCGTGTATTATAATTTTTTTCTTGTACGTGCATTCATGTATTGTCTTAAAGGGTTAGATTGATCTTGGAAAATGTCAAAAGGTCAGCACGATATCATGGGCTGAAGGGCATGTACTTTGCTGTAATGTTGTATATTATAAAGGCACACATAGTGGGATTCAGAGCTAAGTTTTCATACAGCTAGTGGTGGGTGTGTGGATCTCCCTGCCAAGGTGGTGATAAAGGAAGATACATTAAGGACATTTAAGAGGCTCTTGCATAAGCACATGGATGATAGAAAATTGGAAGGTATGTAGGAGGGAAGGGTGAGATTGATCTTGCAGTAAGTTAACGGGTTGGCATAACATCTTGGACCAAAGGGTCTGCACTGTGCTATATTGTTCTACATTTGAAGATGTTGTGGCCATTGTCAATAATGTTATGCATTGACATTTTTCTTTCAAATGTTTAATGTGTACCAACTACTTTTATTGAATATCAATCTGAAGTGTTCATCGGGGATTAAGTGATGTATACATTGTTTAAATGCTCTAATGCTCAGTGGGCTCATTCCTATCTTGAACTCTAATTGCTCCACTGTCGCTGAGAAGTTGTATTTGCACCACAATTCTGTATGTCATTCATTGTGCAAGCTAAATTTAACACACTATTAATTTTAAGATGGATAAAACAAGTTTATTGAAGATTTATTTTCAGCTTCATTCTCCTGCCAGGTGACATTTCCCATGGTTCTAGTGAAAGATGGAACCATTGCAACATTTGAAGAAAAAATATATATACATTATTTTTATTTTCATTTTCAAATGTTGCAATATGTATATTACACACACGTCTGCACTTATATTGGGAGAATGTGCAAAGAAGTGGAAGATAGAATAAGGTGTGGAAAAGTATATGGTCATACACTTTGGTAGAAGGAATAAGGGCATAGACTACTTTCTGAACGGGGAGAAAATACAAAATTTAGAGGTGCAAAGATACTTGGGAGTCATCGTGCAGAATTCCCTGATGATTAACTTGCAGGTTAAGTCGATAGTAAGGAACACAAATGCAAGTTTAGTATTCATTTCGAGGGGATTAGAATAAAAGAGCAAGAATGTAATGCTGATACTTTATTCGGCATTGGTCAGACTGCACTTGAAGTATTGTGAACAGTTTTGGGCTCCTTATCTAAGAAAAGATGTGCTGGCATTGGAAAATGTCCAGATAAGAATAGCAACTCCTCTCCTATGTCCTGATTTATATGAGGAGAAAAACAAATTAGTGCAGCCCATTCTCTTTAGTTTTCCATGCTTATTATCACTTAAGTGAGTTTCCTGTAAATATACTACATGGGCTTGTTCTTTTTTCATTTTAATTTGAATTTTACTGCGTTTGATTGGATTTAACAGCCCAATGACATTTTAAAAAAATGAATTTTACTTTGTCTTTCGCCATGTATATGTATCTGTCAATATATCATTGAAATTAGCAGAATAAAACTTAATTGATCTACTCCTTGAACAAATAAGAACCGAGAAACGTGAATAATTAAAAAAAAAGGCAACAAAGGTGTGATTCCAAGGCTGAGGTCTCTAGTAGATGACCCTGGGTTGAGCTAGAGGAAATGTCTAGCCGTGGGGGATAGCCTCTCCTCCCTGTGAGTTGGGGACCCCCATTACAGTACCCATAAAAGTAAGTGAACAAGTCTCTGTCCATTACACAGAAAAGATTTCCCTGTGTATTCCTCCCATATATATTCTCATTTAGGTGGGGGGAAAAAGGAGTGAATGAATGAATTAAAAAAATTGAGTAATATAAAATCCACATTATGGTAAGTATTTCTTGAAATAGGTATAGCCTGTCTATTTTTGCTTCTGTTTATCTTATCAACACTTTTAAAGTTAGCCAAACCTTATGGCTCTTCTGGAGGGGGTGAGGGCTGTCTTCGGGAAAACTCAGTCTCTTCCTGATATTCTCTTGCCCTCCTCCTGTCCCCTGCTTTCTCGGTTCTCTTACTATTTCCCAAGCAGATCGGGATAACTGCTCAGCCAGGCTTTTCCTTTGTTTGATCACGCTGTCGGGCAGCCCGCTGTTCCTCATGTTTGTAGTCGCCTCTTCCACTGTCTGATACAGTTGCATACCATCTTCATAAAACACCTGCAGTTTAGCAGGGTACAGAGTTTGGAATCTAATCTTTCCTTGCTTTAATATTCGCTTTACTACAGAGTATTCTTTACGTTTCTGCAGGACCGCCGGGGGGGGGGGGGTAATCTTGATTGAAATATATTAATTTCCCGTCCAAAAACACTCTCCTTTTACCCCAGGCCCTTCGTAGAATCTTCACCTTCGTATTATATCGAAGGGATCAAATTACTATTGAGCGTGGCTTATCTTCTGTCTCCAATGGGCCTCGGGATGAGCGCGTGATGCGCCCTCTCAATTTCAAGCTCCATAGTGGGACTCCATCATAGACAAGCCCTCCGCTCCTTCGGGAACATTGTATATCCTGATATTTTTCTGTCGTGATCTTCCCTCCTGGTCAGACAGTTTACTTTCTTGTGGATTTAATATTTTTATCATCTTACTTAGTATCCGTTTAGATGTGAAGGGGATGTTTCCCATAGTGGGTGAGTCTAGAACCAGTGGGTACAGCCTCAGAATAGAGGGACGTCCATTTAGAATGGAGATGAGGAGGAATTTCAGTAGCCGGAGTGGTGAATCTGTGACATCCATTGCCATAGATGGCTGTAGAGGCCAAGTCATTGGGTATATTTAAAGTAGAGGTTGATAGGTTCTTGCTTAGTCAGGGTGTCAAATGTTCTGGGAAGGTGGCAGGAGAATGGTTTGCGAGGGATAGTAAATTAGCTGTGATGGAATAGTGGAGCACACTCGATGGGCTGGTTCTGCTCTTAAATCTTATGATTTTATGGTCTTACTATCCCTAACATTCGGTATGTATGTGGGAGGTACTTGATTTGCTGGGAACAAAGTCTACTGTGATTTTTTTTATTGTAAGTTTGGGTTGCAGGAACAATGGCAGTAGTGGGAATTTCCACTGAGGATCTTTCTTTCCATTTGACCATAAGCTGTAGGAGCAGAATTAGACTGTCTGGCCCATTGACTCTGCTCTGCCATTCCATCATAGTCATTTGTTACTGCTCTCAACTTCATTTACTGCCTTCTCCTCATAGCCTTTGATGCCCTGACTAAGCAAGAACCTATCATCCTCAGCTTTAAATGTATCCAATGACTTGGCCCCTATAGCTGTCCATGGCAATGAATTTCACAGATTGACTATTCTCTGGCTAAATGTATGTCCCTCTACTCTGAGGGTGTGCCCTCTGCTCCTAGACTTGCCCACTGTAGGAAATATCCTCTCCACACCCACTCTATTTAGGCCTTTCAATATTAGATAGGTTTCAATAAGATTTTTCCACCCCCCCCCCCCCCCACCAAACTGCAGCGAGTACAGGCGCAGAGTTATCAAACACTCCTCGTGCATTAACCCTCTCATTCCTGGAATAATTCTTGTGAACCTCCTTTGGATCTTCTCCAAAGCTATCACATCTTTTCATTGATCTTTTAGCCATTGACTTTCCCTTGTGCATCTGTCACTACCTGTTTGACACTTCTTCTCTTTCGATCTCAAATTGAATGGGCTTTAATAAGTATGTATTTTCTTCTTCAGACTTACCTTGTCATTTTCCCAGAAGGAACCCGTTACAACCCAGATCATCCCCAGGTGATTGCAGCAAGCCAGGCTTACGCTCATAAAGAAGGTGAGATTGCATTGATACTTAAATAACATGTACGTAGCATGTAGGTTTTATGCTTTGAACTTCAGTTTAAATATTGCTCTATTGAATAAACTGCAGTTTCTGTCATTGCTCTACTCCGGACAGGCATTGTTTCTTGGATAGGCTAAAATACCAATATGTAGAAGTCCAATGTTGATTTATGTTTTTGAAAAAAGGGAGAAGAATCCTTTATGCATCACCTTCTGTGCTAATTGCTTCAAAGATTATTTATTGCTCCAAGTAAGTTAACCTTGCCCTTTTGATGTGAAAAATAAATTGGTATTGTGATGTGTTAACACAGTGCAGTGGATTCTGGTTAACTGGTACACATAGGGACCAGTACATTTTAGCTCATGGAAGTGGTGGCCCCTAATTAGCCAAAGTTTCATGGAAATAGTTAAAAGGGTATAAAAAAGACAAACTACAGCTTAAATGAATAACAAATTATGTATTTAAATGAAATACAGAACAAATTAGAACGCTACCAATATTCCTACAATGCTATAAACTGTATCGATAGAGAAATTCATCCAGTGTACTCAGCTGTTTTTTTTGACTGTAAATGAACAGTATGAGTGTAGACACCAAGTGTTGATAATGGACTGCCTTCATACAATGGTTTTAATTATTGCGTCCTCCAAATCTTCATTTTCAAGATGATTGTTGATACCTTCAGTTTTTTTCATAGTTCTGAAATTGTTGAAGGAGTGAAATCGTTTCATTTGCACTCCCAGGACTGGCATCTCCAAGCCTGAATGCTTGAAACTGCAATAAGCAAAATGTCTTGCTACTCTATTCTTAGTAGGCCAGGCAGCATCTATGTAAAAAGAGTACAGTCGACATTTTGGGCCGAAACCCTCCTGCTGTAGGGACTGTACTCTTTTCCATAGATGCTACCTGGCCTGCTGAGTTGCTCCAGCATTTTGTGTGTGTTGCTCGGATTTCCAGCATTTGCAGATTTTCTCTTGTCTGTGATTGGATTACTATCCCGGTCCTGCTGAAGGGTTTTGGTCCAAAATGGCACCTGTACTGTTTTTCCATAGATACTGCCTGAGTTCCTCCAGCATTTTGTATGTGACACTAAGCATGGTGTAGTGTGTAACAGCCACACAAGGACACATGACTGATGCTAGTTAGAAACTGTATGGCAACACTTCCTGTCCCAATTATGTGGTGTAGTGTCCTAAATAAACGAAGGGAATCCTGGCTATTTTCTCAGTTTGTTTTTGTTCTTTTAGAATAGTCGCAAATAAGCTGCTGCCCAGATTATGTGATGGCCCAATTAACCAGAATCTACTGTATTTGCTGGGCTGTTTTGCAGTAGTTTATACAGTTTAAGGACGTGGTTTGTGGTAACCTACAGTGACAATTTTATGTTCTGCAGATTGACAAAGACAAAAAAAATCAGTATTTTCAAGGCTCGAAGGCATGTTTCATTAGATTTCAAAGTTGTGGTTCACATAGTTATAAGCAGGAGTAACTGTATCGTAACTTATTAGGATTTAACATTTTAATCTTAATCTCACAGCTGAAATTGCATTGCCTGTGGACATAGAAGACACTACAGATCTTGGAATTTGGAGCAACAGAAACTCTACTGGAGGAACTCAGTGGAGCGAGCAGCATCTTTGGGAGGGAGGGAAGGAATGATCATGTTGGGCTGCACCACTGTACCCAAGATGTTAACTGTTCCTTTCCCTCTGACGGATGCTGCTCAATCCCCTGTGTCTGTTATGTTTGGTTGTTACTGCATTGCTTGTTCCAGATTCACTAAACATAAATGTGCGCGAAGAATAAGTTTAAGCAACACACATCAAAGTTGCTGGTGAACGCAGCAGGCCAAGCAGCACCTGTAGGAAGAGGTGCAGTCGACGTTTCAGGCCGAGACCCTTCGTCAGGACTAACTGAAGGAAGAGTGAGTAAGGGATTTGAAAGTTGGAGGGGGAGATCCAAAATGATAGGAGAAGACAGGAGGGGGAGGGATGGAGCCAAGAGCTGGACAGGTGATAGGCAAAAGGGGATACGAGAGGATCATGGGACAGGAGGTCCGGGAAGAAAGACGGGGGGGGGGGGGGGGGGGGACCCAGAGGATGGGCAAGAGGTATATTCAGAGGGACAGAGGGAGAAAAAGGAGAGTGAGAGAAAGAAAGTGTGCATAAAAATAAGTAACAGATGGGGTACGAGGGGGAGGTGGGGCCTTAGCGGAAGTTAGAGAAGTCGATGTTCATGCCATCAGGTTGGAGGCTACCCAGACGGAATATAAGGTGTTGTTCCTCCAACCTGAGTGTGGCTTCATCTTTACGGTAGAGGAGGCCGTGGATAGATATGTCAGAATGGGATGTGGAATTAAAATGTGTGGCCACTGGGAGATCCTGCTTTCCCTGGCGGACAGAGCGTAGATGTTCAGCAAAGCGGTCTCCCAGTCTGCGTCGGGTCTCACCAATATATAAAAGGCCACATCGGGAGCACCCGACGCAGTATATCACCCCAGTCGACTCACAGGTGAAGTGTTGCCTCACCTGGAAGGGCTGTTTGGGGCCCTGAATGGTGGTAAGGGAGGAAGTGTAAGGGCATGTGTGGCACTTGTTCCGCTTACACGGATAAGTGCCAGGAGGGAGATCAGTGGGGAGGGATTGGGGGGACGAATGGACAAGGGAGTTGTGTAAGGAGCGATCCCTGCAGAATGCAGGGGGGGGGGGGGAGGGAAAGATGTGCTTAGTGGTGGGATCCCGTTGGAGGTGGCGGAAGTTACCGAGAATAATATGTTGGACCCGGAGGCTGGTGGGGTGGTAGGTGAGGACCAGGGGAACCCTATTCCTAGTGGGGTGGCGGGAGGATGGAGTAAGAGCAGATGTACGTGAAATGGGGGAGATGCGTTTAAGAGCAGAGTTGATAGTGGAGGAAGAAAAGTGTCCGGTGCTCCCGATGTGGCCTTTTATATATTGGCGAGACCCGACGCAGACTGGGAGACGGCTTTGCTGAACATCTACGCTCTGTCTGCCAGAGAAAGCAGGATCTCCCAGTGGCCACACATTTTAATTCCACATCCCATTCCCATTCTGACATATCTATCCACGACCTCCTCTACAGTAAAGATGAAGCCACACTCAGGTTGGAGGAACAACACCTTATATTCCGTCTGGGTAGCCTCCAACCTGATGGCATGAACATTGACTTCTCTAACTTCCGCTAAGGCCCCACCTCCCCCTCGTACCCCATCTGTTACTTATTTTTATGCACACTTTCTTTCTCTCACTCTCCTTTTTCTCCCTCTGTCCCTCTGAATATACCTCTTGCCCGTCCCCCCCCCCCCGTCTTTCTTCCCGGACCTCCTGTCCCATGATCCTCTCGTATCCCCTTTTGCCTATCACCTGTCCAGCTCTTGGCTCTATCCCTCCCCTTCCTGTCTTCTCCTATCATTTTGGATCTCCCCCTCCCCCTCCAACTTTCAAATCCCTTACTCACTCTTCGTTCAGTTAGTCCTGACGAAGGGTCTCGGCCTGAAACGTCGACTGCACCTCTTCCTACAGATGCTGCCTGGCCTGCTGCGTTCACCAGCAACTTTGATGTGTGTTGCTTGAATTTCCAGCATCTGCAGAATTCCTGTTGTTTGCAAGAAGAATAAGTTTAAACTGATCTCACTGTATAACGGAGTAAAGTCTTGTATATAAAGTACACCTCAGGAGCAGTGGAGATACTTCATCAACCTGAACCAAGTACCAGAATTTGGAGTAGGTCTCTAGCTTTATTTATTTAGATTTACAGTGTGGAACCTTTCCAGCCCACCAAGCTGCACCACCCAACAAGTCACCTATTTAACCCTCACAGGATAGTTGACAATCTACTTACCAGTATGCTTTTAGACGGTGGGAGGAAACCTGAGCACCCAGAGGAAACCCATAGCACACAGGAAGGGTGTACAAACTTCCTTACAGAAGACCCAGTATTTGAACTCTTGACAGCCTGAGCTGTAACAGCGTCGCACTGTGTGAAATTGAATTGTGGTTGTGCTTTGCATCATTATCTTGGAACTGTATTTCCTGTGATGAATAGCTAAGGCAACATTATTGTCTCATTTACTAAAGAATACAAGTACTTAGCTCACAACGCATGTAATGCTTCTAGGCACAAATACAAATTCATCTTGTTTTAAACAGTTAATGTATATCCAACTTGAATGCACGGATTGCTGCTGTTACTAGGTATTACAAAAACAACTTTATTCACAGTGATTATGCATTTGTTTTCAAACAGTGCCAATGATCAAGAACCGCTTATTTCCCATGCAACACACACAAAAGATGCTGGTGAACACAGCAGGCTAGGCAGCATCTATAGGAAGTGCTACAGTTGACGTTTTGGGCCGAGACCCTTCGTCAGGACTAACTGAAAAAAGAGATAGTAAGAGATTTGAAAGTGGGAGGGGGAGGGCGAGATCCGAAATGATAGGAGAAGACAGGAGGGAGAGGGATGGAGCCAAGAGCTGGAAAGTTGATTGGCAAAAGGGATACAAGGCTAGAGAAGTGAGAGGATCATGGGACAGGAAACCTAGGGGAGAAAGAAAGGGGAAGGGGAGCCCAGAGGATGGAGAGCAGGCAAGGAGTTATAGTGAGAGGGACAGAGGAAAAAGAGAAAAGAAAGAAAGAAATAAATAGATAAGGGATGGGGTATGAAGGGGAGGAGGGGCATTAATGGAAGTTAGAGAAGTCAATATTCATGCCATTGGGTTGGAGGCTACCCAGACGGAATATAAGGTGTTGTTCCTCCAACCTGAGTGTGGCTTCATCTTGACAGTAGAGGAGGTCATGGATAGACATATCAGAATGGGAATGGGACATGGAATTAAAATGTGTGGCCACTGGGAGATCCTGCTTTCTCTGGCGGACAGAGCATAGGTGTTCAGCGAAATGGTCTCCCAGCCTGCGTTGGGTCTTGCCAATATATAGATGGCGGCATCAGGAGCACCGGACGCAGTATATCACCACAGCCGCCTTACAGGTGAAGTGTTGCCTCACCTGGAAGGACTGTCTGGGGCCCTGAATGGTGGTGAGGGAGGAAGTGTAAGGGAAAGGGCATGTGTAGCATTTGTCCCGCTTACAAGGATAAGTGCTGGGAGGGAGATTGGTGGGAAGGGATGGGGGGGGGGGGAATGAATGGACAAGGGAGTCGCATAGGGTGCGATCCCTGCTGAAAGCAGAAAGTGGGGAGAGGGAAAGATGTGCTTGGTAGTGGGATCCAGTTGGAGGTGGCGGAAGTTACGGAGAATTATATGTTGGACCCGGAGGCTGGTGGGGTGGTAGGTGAGGACAAGGGGAACCCTATTCCTAGTGCGGTGGCAGGAGGATGGGGTGAGAGCAGATATGCGTGAAATGGCAGAGGTGCGTTTGAGAGCAGAGGAAGGGAAGCCCCTTTCTTTTTTTTTAAAAAAAAAGAAGACATCTCCTTCGTCCAGGAATGAAAAACCTCATCCTGAGAGCAGATGCGGCGGAGATGGAGAAATTGCGAGAAGGGGATGGCATTTTTGCAAGAGACAGGGTGGGAAGAGGAATAGTCCAGGTAGCTGTGAGGTTCCCCTTCTCCTCACCTACCACCCCACCAGTCTCCAGGTCCAACATATAATTCTCCGTAACTTCCGCCACCTCCAACAGGATCCCACCATCAAGCACATCTTTCCCTCTTCCCCCTCTTTCTGCTTTCCACAGTGATCGCTCCCTACACGACTCCCTTGTCCATTCGTTTCCCACCCCACCATCCCTTCCCCCTGATCTTCCTCCCGGCACTTATCCTTGTAAGCAGAACAAGTGCTACACATGCCCTTACACTTCCTCCCTCACCGCCATTCAGGGCCCCAGACAGTCCTTCCAGGTGGGCGACACTTCACCTGTGAGTCGGCTGGTGTGATGTACTGCATCCGGCGCTCCCGGTGCGGCCTTCTATATATTGGCAAGACCCGATGTAGGCTCAATCAACACAGCACCACAGGGATGTGTGCTTCGTCTCCTGCTTTACTCTCTATGTATCTATGACTGTTTGCTGATGACTCCACTGTTGTGGACTGTATCAAAGGTGGTGATGAGGCATTTGTAGCTCCTACCTGATGGCAGCAGTGAGAAAAGAGTGTGGCCTGGGTGGTGAGGATCTTTGAAGATGGTTGCTGCTTTTCTATGGAAACATTTCATGTAGATGTGCTCAGTGGTTGGGAGGGCTTAACCTGCGATGTACTGGGCCTAATCCACTACCTTTGTAGGATTTTCCGATCAAAGGCATTGGTATTCCTATACCAGGCTGTAATGTAGCTAGTAAGCACACTTTCCACCACATACCTATAGAAATTTGCCAAGGTTTTTGACGATTTGCCGAAATCTCCCTCTTGTATACTGATTCATCACCACTTTTGATATAGTCCACACAGTGGTGTCATCAGCGAACTAGTATACGGTGTTGGAGCTCTACTTAGTTACACAGTCATAGGTGTATAGCGAATAGAGCAGGGGACTAAGCACACATCCCTGTGGGGCTCCTGTATTGATGGAGATAGTGGAGGAGATGTTTTTGCCAATCCATTCTGATTGAGGTCTACAAGTTAGGAAATCTAGGAACCAATTGCATAAGTGGGTATTGAGGCCCAGGTTCTGGATTGTACTGTTGAGTTTTGAAGAAATGTTAGTATTAAATGCTGAGCTGTAATCAATAAAGAGCATCCCGATGTATGTATCTTGCTCCATGGTTAAGTTCCAGGGCTGAGCAATTTGGAAAGGATTGAAGAGCAGGATTCAATGAAGAGCAGGGGTTCCCAACCTAGAATCCACGGACACCTCGGTTAATAGTAGAGGCCCATGGCGTAAAAAAAAAAGTTGAGAACCTCTGTTGTAGAGCTTTGACCAATATCCATTCATTTAGCAACTTAATGGAAACAGATAAATGGTACTTGCACTTGTACACAAAACAATCAGCTACTGCATTTCTTATTTTATTAGTGACTGTCCTTTAGTTGGTCTTAGCTGGATGTGAATTACGTGTAGCACCGGTGAGCTTTTAGGCTAATGTTCAAAAAATAATATACTAAATCTTGAGAAGCACATAGAATGTTGGAGGAACTCTGCAGGTCAGTCAGCATTGATGGAGGGAAATAAACAGTTAACATTTGAGGCTGAAACCCTTCATCAGGACTATGACCAGGACTCGGGGTCTCTGCCTGAAATGTCATTTCCATAGATGCTGCCGGACTTGAATTCCTCCAGCATTTTGTGTGTGTTGCTCTGGATTTTCAGTATCTGCAGAACCTCTCGCGTTTATAGACCAAATCTTGCCAATTTAAAAATAAACAGCAGCTGCATGGTAAACAACCCCCTCTTATAAATGCATGCATGTCTGGAACTTGGTTATCACTTCCAAGCGCAAAACATCTAAATTTGCTGACGCATTCCTGTAGGTAAATCTGTCAACATGCTTCTCTGCTGGACTCCGCCAGGTGATGGCTGTGCATACAGAGAGAGACTGAAGAGTGCAGCATCGGTGAAGAGGATTAGGAAGAGTTGGACGGCAGAGGTGGAGGAATGAATTTGGGATTGCTTCAAGTTAGTGGACGGGATCACACTCAAGGATTGGTCAGCAGATTGAAATGAACATACTGCAATCATCAACATCATAAGGGCAAGTGTGGACAAGTGTGTACCCACAGAACTATTCTGAGGCTTCCCCAACCAGAAGCCCTGGATGAGCTAGGAGATTCCTAATCTGTTGAGGGCACAATCTGTGGTGTTCAGGGCTGGTGACCCAGTTTTATAAGAAGTCCTGTGCGAGATCCAGAAACCATTGTGAATGCAGTAAGGCAATTTCAGACTGAATTGGAATCACAGATGGGCGCTTGACAACTGTGGTACAGTGTAACTTCGTACAAGGTGAGATTGGGTTGTACAAGTAGCAATGACCCATTGGCCCCCGGATAAGCTCATTGCCATCTTTGCATGTTTTGATAGGAAGATCTATGGCAAGCCCCCACATCTCTGGATGACCCTGTACCTTAAATCTCCAATGTCCAGACATTCTTCAAGAAGGTGAATCCACGAAAGACATCTAGTCCAGAGGGTGTACCTGTCCAAGTACTGAAGTTCTCTGTGGATCTCACTACTACAATTGGGCAGGAGCTTTAGGTCCCACACCATCAGGTTCAGGAACAGTTATTACCCTACATCTATCAGGCTCCCGAATCGGCATGAATAACTTCACTCACCTCAATGCTGGACTGATTCTACAACCTACAGACTCATTTTCAAGGACTCTTTGCAGCTCGTTTTCTCAGTATTATTTGCCCAGTTTGTGTTTTGCACATTATTTGTTTGTCAGTCTTTGTCTAGGTATAGTTTTTCATAAATTCTATTATATATTTTTCCCTGTTAATACCGAAAAGGAAATTAATCTCAAGATACTAAATGGTAACATATACATACTTCAGTATTATTAATCTCAGTATTGCTGATACAGACAGTGCAGTCTATCCCACTTCCTCAAGTCAGTGACCAGTTCTCTTCTTTTGCTGACGTTGAGGGAAAGGTTGTTCTCTTGACACAAAGGCTCTATCTCCGTGTTCTCTTTCTGATTATAAGAGATGTAGTTAATGCAGAACCTGTTCACACAATCATGAGTGCATAGGCTGTAGAGTTAATGGACTGATGTAGCTTTAAGGAACACCAGTGTTGAGGATAATCATGAGGAAGATGTTGATCCAGTTGCAGATGGAGGTGCCGAATGCTGGGTTTCAACATTTGGAGATGAGGGTTTGTTTTGAATCCTGGTATTGAAATTGTAATGGTATTGAAATCCCATTATGTGCATTTTGTTTTTGAATAAAATGGGGGAAAAATAAATGGTATTGATTATAGATCACTGCAGTTACACAGAATCAGAATCAGGTTTAATATCACTTAATATATGTTGTTAATTTGTTTTTTTTTGCTGTCATAGTACATTACAATACACAAAAAAAGAAAATTGTAAGAAATATAAAAGATAAGTAGTGCAAAAAGCAAACAAAAAGGAATATGTATTTTATATTATTGTAGTAATTAGGTTGAATATTGTTAATGAAAATACAAAACAGGTCCATCCTGAACTGGTAAAATAAAACATTGGGAAGTGATTTGACAATGAACATGATTGAGAATCGTTCAGTCCAGTTCTCCTGTTCTTTATATCCAGAGTTTAACTGTTTTTGTTGAAATTAGAATTCTTTATTTCAATTGATTACTTTTGTATGACGGAAGAGGAATTTCACTTCACATCAGGTATAAGTTTAATTCCATGTTTCGATTATTTTAATTTCAATTTTCTGTCTTTGTATGCTAGTGTTGCAGATATATTTTCGAAGCTGAACATCTTTCAATGGTAAATATATCCTTGTTCACTTTCAGGACTACCAGAATTAAGGCATGTAATGTCTCCACGCGTGAAGGCAACACAGATAGCAGTTAACACCTTGAGATGCCACCTGGATGCAGTGTATGATATCACAGTAGCATACGAAGGAACCTTGAAAAGTAATGGGCAGCGGACAACAGCTCCTTCCATGCCTGGTCTGTACCAATACTGTTAAAATGTTGTTCTCTTGGTGAGATAATTGTGCAGTTTTGTTACCTTGTTATAGGAAAGGCACCAGTAAACTGGAAAAAAATTGCAAAGAAGATTGTGCAAATGTTGCTGGGACTCAAAGATCCAAGTTATGGGAAGAGGTTGGGCAGGCGTAGATAGATATTTTTGTTGATCCCAAAGGAAATTACAGTGTCACAATAGCATTACAAGTGCACAGATATACAAATATATGAATATTAGAAGAGAAGTAAGAAAGAATTTAAAAAAAAAAGTTACCTCGAACAGTCTTAACAGGAGGGGGTCATTACTTCCCCAGCTACAAGTTGACTCATAATGGAGTCTAATGGCCGTGGGTAAGAATGACCTCTTTGGAGCAGTGCAGTTGTCATAGTCTATTACTGAATGTGCCATGATCAGCCAAGGTGGCATGCAGAGGGTGAGAAATATTGTCCAGGATTGTCAGGATTTTCCATAGGGTCTTTTGTTCTACCACAGCCTCCAGTGTGTCCAGTTTGACTCATAGCAGAGCCAGCCTTTCTAATCAATCTATTGATCCTGTTGGCATCACCTGTATTGATGCAATCTTGTTGTGCGAGGCCCCTTGGGTAAGAGTGTCCATAATATGGTGGAATTCTTCATTAAGATGGAGAGTGACATAGTTAATTCAGAAACAAAGGTTCTGAACATAAAGAAGGGTAACTTTGAAGGTATGTGACGTGAATTAGCTAAGATAGACTGGCAAATGATACGTAAAGGGTTGACGGTGGATATGCAATGGCAAGTATTTAAAGATCACATGGATGAGCTACAACAATTATTCATCCCAGTTTGGCAAAAGAATAAACCAGGGAAGATAGTGCACCCGTGGCTGACAAGGAAAATGAGGGATAGTATCAATTCCAAAGAAGAAACATACAAATTAGCCAGAAAAAGTGGCACATCTGTGGACTGGGAGAAATTCAGAATCCAACAGAGGAGGACAAAGGGCTTAATTAGGAAAGGGAAAAAAAGATTGAGAGAAAGCTGGCAGGGAACATAAAAACTGACTGTAAAAGCTTTTATAGATAGGTGAAAAGAAAAAAGATTGGTTAAGACAAATGTAGGTCCCTTACAGTCAGAAACAGGTGAATTGATCATGGGGAACAAGGATATGGCAGACCAATTGAATAACTACTTTGGTTCTGTCTTCACTAAGGAGGACATAAATAATCTTCTGGAAATAGGGGACCGAGAGTCTAGTGAGATGGAGGAACTGAGAGAAATACATGTTAGTAGGGAAGTGGTGTTAGGTAAATTGAAGGGATTAAAGGCAGATAAATCCCCAGGGCCAGATGGTCTGCATCCCAGAGTGCTTAAGGAAGTAACCCAAGAAGTAGTGGATGCATTAGTGATAATTTTTCAAAACTCTTTAGATTCTGGACTAGTTCCTGAGGATTGGAGGGTGGCTAATGTAACCCCACTTTTTAAAAAAGGAGGGAGAGAGAAACCGGGGAATTATAGACCGGTTAGCCTAACATCAATGGTGGGGAAAATGCTAGAGTCAGTTATCAAAGATGTGATAACAGCACATTTAGAAAGCAGTGAAATCATCGGACAAAGTCAGCATGAATTTGTGAAAGGAAAATCATGTCTGACGAATCTCATAGAATTTTTTGAGGATGTAACTATTAGAGTGGATAGCGGAGAACCAGTGGATGTGGTATATTTGAATTTTCAAAAGGCTTTTGACGGGCCCCACACAGGAGATTAGTGTGCAAACTTATAGCACACGGTATTGGGGGTAAGGTATTGATGTGGATAGAGAGTTGGTTGGCAGACAGGAAGCAAAGAGTGGGAATAAACAGGACCTTTTCAGAATGGCAGGTAGTGACTAGTGGCCTACTGCAAGGCTCAGTGCTGGGATCCCAGTTGTTTAATATATATATTAATGAGTTAGATGAGGGAATTAAATGCAGCTTCTCCAAGTTTGCGGATGTCATGAAGCTGGGCGGCAGTGTTAGCTGTGAGGAGGATGCTAAGAGGATGCAGGGTGACTTGGATAGGTTAGATGAGTGGGCAAATTCATGGCAGATGTAATTTAATGTGGATAAATGTGAGGTTATCCACTTTGGTGGTAAAAACAGGAAAACAGATTATTATCTGAATGGTGGCCGATTAGGATTCCTGGGATGGCAGGACTTTCATATGATGAAAGACTGGATTGACCAGGCTTATACTCCCTGGAATTTAGAAGATTGAGGGGGGATCTTATTGAAACGTATAAAATTCTATAGGGATTGGACAGGCTAGATGTAGGAAGATTGTTCCCGATGTTGGGGAAGTCCAGAACGAGGGGTCACAGTTTAAGGATAAAGGGGAAGCCTTTTAGGACCGAGATGAGGAAAAACTTTTTCACACAGAGAGTGATGAATCTGTGGAATTCTCTGCCACAGGAAACAGTTGAGGCCAGTTCATTGGCTATATTTAAGAGGGAATGAGATATGGCCCTTGTGGCTAAAGGGATCAGGGGGTATGGAGAGAAGGCAGGTACAGGGTTCTGAGTTGGATGATCAGCCATGATCATACTGAATGGCGGTGCAGGCTTGAAGGGCCGAATGGCCTACTCCTGCACCTATTTTCTGTGTTTCTATGCTCCAGCACACCACTGCATAGAAGATTGTACTGGCGATAACAGACTGGTAGAACACATGAAGGAGAGGCTTGCATACACCAAGGGACCTCAGTCTCCCCAGGAAGTAGAGGTGAATCATGCAGTTCTTGTCCACAGCCTCTGTTAGTGCTTTACTCAAGCCTGTTTTCCTGGTGCACCCCCAGGTACTGGTAGGTCCTCACTGCATCCATGTCCTCACCATCAATAGTAATAAGGAGTTGCGCAGGCTTAGTCTTCCTAAAGTCCATCTCCATCGTCTTACAGATGTTGAGCTGCAGATGATCCAGCTTGCATCACTTGACAAAGTCCTCTACTAGGGCCATGTATTCATTCTCCTGCCCTTCCTTTATACACCCAACTGTTGATGAGTCATCAGAGAATTTCTGCAGATGACATGACTCGGTGTTGTGTCTAAAGTCCGAGGTATACAGGGTAAACAGGAAGGGAACCAATATAGTCAGCCGTGGGGCCCCAGTGCTGCTTATAGCCGTGCCTGACACACAGCTCAGAAGCTGCACAAACTATGGTCTGCCTGTCAGGTAGGTAGTCCACTACCCAGGATACAATAGAAGTGCCAACCTGCATTGAAAATAGCTTATCCCCCAGTAATGAGGGCTATATGGTATTGAAGGCATTTGAGAAATAAAAAAAAAAACATGATCCTTACAGAGCTGCCTTGCTTATCCAAATGGGAGTAGGCTCTTTTCACCAAGTAGGTGACAGCATCGTCGAATCCAACATGCTTTTAGTTGGAAAACTTCAGGGGATCAAGGGCTAATCTGACCAAGGGTCGGAGGTAAGCCAGAATTAGTCTCTCTCAGTCTTCGTGATGTGTGAGGTCAGGACCACTAGACAGTAGTTTTTCAAAACTTTTAGTTGGCCCTTCTTGGGTACTGGGTTACTGTGTGTTTGCCATACAGTTGCAACCCTTTCCAACTGAGACTCAGATTGAAAATAAGCTGGACAACTCCATGCAGCTGCTCAGCACACTCTTTCAGGACTTTTGGGGGGGAGGGGGACAGCACACCATCCAGTTCCAGTGTTTTATTCCTTGCAGTGTCTTTGTCCTCAATGAATAAAATCTCAGGGGCATACATGGGATAAATACTGAATGCATTTAATCTAAGATTGTGGAATCAAAAACTAGAGGTCATTAGTTTAAAGTGAGACAGGAGAGTTTTAATGAAGGGTAACATTTTCATATCAGGGTTGATGGATATATGAAATGAGCTGCCAGAAGAAATGGTTCAGGCATTTGGATATGTCCATGAATGTTACAGGTTTGGAGGGATACGAGACAAACACTGGCAATTGGGATTAATTTAGATGGGTATCTTGGATGGCATGGAAGATTTGGGCCGAAGGGCCTGTTTCCCTGCTGCATTAGTTTATGAACAAAAATCCTTGACAAACTGGTTGTATGACAAAGCAGGTACTGTAATGCAGATAAGCTGTGATGTTGGACTCACAGGAATGAGAAGCAAGAGTACATGTGAATGGGACTTTTCTCATTGTTTGTGCATATTTCCATAGCATATTAGTAATCGGTGCTGTTAAGCCTTCTTTACTAAGTTTGATAATGCTTCCAGGAAATGCTGTGAACAGTCTGAAATTATAAATTACTGCTAATCAGAACTGAAAGCTTCCCCAAACATAAATACTGTATGTTATTATTCAGCACGTATTCTGTATCATGTTTGAGAGTTGAATAGAGGAGGGAGGGAATGTTGAATGGAGGACAGTGATATGTATTTCTGCAGCACAAACTGGTCTCCATGTTTAAATATACCCATGGACTTGGTCTTCAGCACAGTCTGTAGCAGAGCATTCCACAGATTCACTACTCTCTGGCTAAAAAAATTCCTCCTTTCCTCTGTTTTTAGCCCCTTAATTTTGAGGCTGTGCCCTCTAGTTCTGGATATCCCCAACATAGAAAAACATCCTCTCCACATCCACCTTATCTCGTCCTTTCAATACTTGGTGGGTTTCAATGAGATCCCCCTGCATTCTTCTAAATTCCGGTGAGAACAGGTACAGAGCTGCCAAATGCTCCTCATGTTAACCCCTTCATTTTCGGCATCATTCTCGTGCACCTCCTCTGCTCTTTCTCCAATGCCAACATTTTTTCTGAGATATGGGGCCCAAAACTGTTGATAATACTTCAACTGCGGCCTGACTAGTGTCTTATAAAGCCTCAGCATTATCTCTTTGCTTCTATATTCTATTCCCCATGAAATAAATGACAACATTGCGTTTGCCTTCTTTACTACCCACTCAACCTGCAAGTTAACCTGGGCGTCTTGCATGAGAATTCCTGAGTGCCTCTGCACCTCTGATGTTTGAACCTTCTCCCCATTTAGATAATAGTCCACACTATTGTTCCTTTTACCAAAATGCATTATCATACATTTCCCGAAACTGTATTCACCTGCCACTTCTTTGCCCATTCTTCTTATTTGTCCAAGTCCTGCTGCAATTGCATTGCTTCCTCAGCACTACCTACCCCTCCATCTATGTTTGTATCATCTGCAAACTTTGCCACAAAGCTATCTATTCCATTATCAAAATCATTGACAAACTATGTGAAAAGTGGCGGTCCCAATACTGACCCCTGAGGAACACTAGTCACTGGCAGCCAGCCAGAAAAGGCCCCCTTTATTCCCACTCGCTGCCTCCTCCCTCTCAGCCAGTTCTCTATCCATGCCAATATCTTTCCTGTAATGTCACAGGATTTATGAACAGCCTTATGAGTAGTATCTTATCAATGCCTTCTGAAAATCCAAGTAAATGTGATCCACTGCCTCTCCTTTATCCATCTTGCTTGTTACTTCCTCAAAGAACTCTTAACAGATTTGTCAGGCAAGATGTCCCTTTACAGAAACCATGCTGACTTTGACTTATTTTATCATTAGTCTGCAAGTACCCTAAAACCTCATCCTTAATAATAGACTTCAACACTTCCTCATCCCCTGAGGTTAGGCTAACTGGCCTGTAATTTCCTTTCTTTTGGCTTTCTCCCTTCTTAAAGAGTGGAGTGACTTCCAATGACCTGGTCTCCACAGCTGTCTGTGGTAATGAATCCCACAGATTCACCACTCTTTGGCGAAAGAAATTCCTCCTCATCCCTGTTCTAAAAGGACGCCTCCTATTTTGAGGCTGTATTTCTCTGCACATTCACTTATTGCTCAGTTAATGAATTACTTATAGACAATATAAGCAAGGTGAAAGGCATCATTCTTAAAAACAAGTTCACTGGACTTCAATGACCACGACTTTGAGACCATTCTTTACTTTCTTCCAGTGAGATAGCATAATGTTTTGGATCAACTTCATTCACCAGATACATTTATATGTATTAGTAATTTCCTGTGATGTGTTGGTCAGGGTGTGACAAGCAACAAAAAGCAACAGCATTCAACAATTATAAAGCATAAAGATTTATATAAAATTAGAGGTTAAAGTATGAATATGGAATAAAATGTTCATAAGTATATAAGTACCGGAATGTATTTAGAGTGTAAACAGCATTTTAAAAAGTGGTTTAAAATGTTTTCAGTGCTGAGACAGGGATGATAAGAGAGGAACGTGAAGGGGAGCTAAATAGAATGATCAGTTTAACTCTCTTGAATGTGTATTTGCAACAGTATGCATTGCAAATACAATTACTCGGCTCAACATGGAAGATGTTATCAACAATCTTTTTGAAACAGCAATAACCTACTTGGGGATGCTTGCTTTGGATCTGGACCAGCACCATTCTGCACCAGATCTCCACACATTCAAGCATAACTGCAGAACCGAGAGATGAAGGGAGAGAGACTGACTTTGGTCAAGGCAGTATTTGACAGTGAACAGCATGCACGTGCTCAACAATCTAAAGTCTATGTGGATAAAGGGGAACACACTCTAGCACAGGGGTGTCAAACTACCGGCCCATGGGCCGCATCTGGCCCGCAGGATGATTTGGGGGGATAAAAGTACATTCACGACCATTTATTATGTATCTGTACGGCAGCCGCTCTCTCTCCCACCGCTGTCTGTGCCACCTGTTGTGCCGGCAGCTTGTTGTGATAGGCGGCTGTTAACCACCAACTGTGCATAAGCACCTACCATCCTGCACTGAAGACCACTGGAGTTCCACTTACGTCGTTAGACACAGAATAAACACACAGAGTACTCAGGTAAGTAACACTTGTAACAAGGCTGAGACTGTTTGCTGCTGTAGTTAAAAATGCTTTCCAAGAAAAGAAAAGTTGACATCGAAGGTCGGATATTCAACGATAATTGGAAAGATCGTTTTTTCTTCTGTGAGGTCAACAGCAAGCCTGTGTGTCTGATATGCTCGCAACAAGTAGTTGTGGCAAAAGAATAAAAATATCAACTCAGAACGCAAAAGGTAAACGAGCTTGAAGCAGCTCTGAAAAAACAGCAATCAGTCTTCACGTGAAGTTGAGAGACTCGTGATGGAGCTGTCAAGGCCAGCTATATTATTGCCAACAAAATAGCTGCTCTGTCAAATCCATACTCAGAGAGGGAATTCGTCAAAGTATGCATGCTGATGGCAGTTGAGTTGGTGTACCCTGAGGAGAGACAGGCTTCTGGTAATTCAGCTTGTCAAGAAATACAGTGGCAGAGAGAATCAGGGACCTTGCAGGAGATTTGAACAGTCAACTAAAAGACAAAGTGAAGTCATTTATTGCCTTCTCTATTGCAATTGATGAGAGCATCGACGTGACTGATGCAGCTCAATTGGGAATATTTATTCATGGTGTTGATGCATCTTTGACCATCACCGAGGAGTTTGTGGAGATGGTGCCCATGACAAACACCACAATGGCGAACGATGTTTTCTCCAGCCTCGTCGAGGCCTTGGACAGACTGGGGGTTGACAGGAGTCATGCTGTCGGCGTGGTAACAGATGGCGCACTGTCCATGGTCTGGAAAACGGCAGGTACTGTTGTGAAACTCAGAGAGAAAGTTCAGACAGGGAATCCAGAGCAGGAATTCTGGAATTTTCATTGTATTATATGCCAAGAGGCGTTATGTAGCAGGAGCCTAGAAATGGACAATGTCATGGATATAGTAATCAAAACGGTTAATTTTATTAGAGCCAAGGGACTCAACCATTGGCAATTTGACACTCCTTTTGTCTGAAAGTAATATTGGACACGGCCTACCCTACCACACTGAAGTCCGCTGGTTGAGCAGATGGGTTGTGCTCAAACATTTTTTTCAATTACGTGCGGAAATTGGACTATTCATGAACGAGAAAGGGAAGCCAGTGGCAGAGTTGGATAACCCCGAATGGCTTCATGATCTTGCATTTTTGGTGGATATAACAGAGCACTTAAGTGCGTTTAATGTTAACATGCAAGGCTGCAACAAACTTGTTATGGAATACTATGACAGCATTCGTGCCTTTCAAATTAAATTAGACCTGTGGGAGGTGCAACTATCCTGGAGCAACCCAGCTCATTTCTCCTCTTTGCAGTCTGTGCTTGCTGCTCATGGGAATAATGACAACACGGACAGGTACAAGGACAAAATATCACGGCTGAAAAGTGAGTTTCAGAATCGTTTCCAAGTCTTCACTCAGCTTGAGAAGGAGTTCTCACTATTTTGCTCCCCGTTTGCTGTCAGCGCAGCATCAGATGTGCCGGAGGAACTCCAAATGGAACTAATTGAAATTCAGTGTAATTTGGCTTTGAAATATAAATTTGACACTGTGGGTCTGGACTCATTCTATCAATTCCTGGGACCGATGTATCCCAAGATGACAGACTTTGCCTCACAGATCCTTTGCATGTTCGGGACAGCACATCTCTGTGGGCAGGCGTTCTCCATAATGAACATTAACAAATCCAAACTGTGCTCGCAGCTGACACAGACATCTAAATTACATTATGAAAATCACAACTGCCCAGAAACTGGTCCCGGATGTTGACAGGCTGCTTAAAGCCAAGAAGCAGCAAGTGAAAAATGAGTGACACTGTTCGATGCACTGCGCCATGTAAGCAAAATGCATTATGAAATATTGAGTGTCATAATATTGTGATTCATTCATTTTCTGACTATTATTGTAAATGTGATCACTTCAATAAATATTAGAGGCTAACTGTGTCCGTTGTCTTGAGTTTGATTGCTGGAAGCAGGCTAATAAAAATTAGGTACAGTTGTGCAGCCTACATTTACAATTTGTTTCGTTAGGTCTACATTTGTGTCTGCCATTGTTCGATTTCAAATGGTTTATTAATGGAAAGGGTGTGGCTCCCAAAACAATCTTAGCCAAAATAGCATAGTTTTTTCTCTCTCTCATCACAACTTTCTTGTAGCCTACCACTGTAAGTTAATAGCAATCATAAAATAATGCTTGCTAGGCAATCTTCTTCATAGGAAACAAAATTCGTAAAGGGAAACAGTTTGTAGTTATAGCAGAGACTGAGGCACATGAGAGCAGGTTGAAAAAACGAAGGCAACGAAAGCTGTGGGAGCACGCGTGCACAACTGATCCGGCCCGCATGAAGTCGCATTTTGCCCAATCTGGCCCGTGACCTAAAATGAGTTTGACACCCCTGCTCTAGCAGTTGGAGTCATACCACTCACATTAGGTGGTTGTGGTTTTGACAAGTCATTAATCCCAGTCCTGCTGTGGTTCTTTAGGGAAGAATTGTAACCCGACCATCTTCATCAATGGTTATCTTCCTTGCAGTCTTAGAAGTGAGGGTGTACTCTGACTACATCATGTTGAATTCCATCTCTATCAGAAAATGAAGCACTCCATGCCTACAGTGCCTAGGAATGGAAAAGGCTACAGACGGTGGATAACTCACGCTGATTTGAGTGTATTTCTGTGTTACATTGACTGTTCTATTTATTATAAATTACTATGATTGCACATTGCACATTTAGTTGGAGACGTAACATTAAGATTTTTACTCGTGTATGTGAAGGATGTAAGGAATAAAGTCAATTCAACTCAATATAGCCCAGTCCTTTACAGGCAAAGCCCTCCCCGCCATTGAGCACATGTACAAGTAGCACTGTGACAAGAAACCAGCATTAATCATCAAGGAAGCCCTCCATCCAGGTCATTACTACCATCAGACAGGATATACAGGGACCTTGGATCCCTCACCACCAGTATCGGGAGTAGTTATTACGTTACAACCATCAGGCTTCTGAACCGGCATGTGTAACTGTATTCACCACTACTTTGAATTGATTCTATAATCTACAGACACTCTTTCAAGGATTTGTTAAAACTTGAGTTCTCGTTTTTTTTTTTGTTTGCTCACTTTGCCTTTTCAACATTGTCAGTCTTCATGTATTTTTTTTATTTTTCCTGTAATTGCAAGGAAATGAATCTTAAAGTAGTAAATGGTAATATGGTCCTTTGATAATAAATTTACTTTGAACTTATGAAGCTATGAGTTTGTTTTTCCTGACAACATTCCATGCATCAATCTACAGAACATGATACTCAGGGATACGGGCTATATTTTTTATAACTCTGTTTACTGTTATTGTAACTATATGTACCTTGTCCTGTGTATGACTCTTGGTACTGTGTTTTGCACCTTGCCCTGGAGCCCCAGATGAATGCTGTTTTGTGTGACTGTATTCATGGGTATTTATGTATGGTTGAATGACAGTTAATCTTGAACATGCAGCAAGATCTTGAAAAACATTTGAGCACAGACGGATGGGTGCAAAGTAACATGAATGCCACATGCAGTGACTGTCTCCAATAAAAGAGATTGTTACAGTGATGTACCCTTGAATGACATCACCACTGTAACAAAACAGCAAATTTCACCATATACAATTCAGTGATAAACCTGATTCTGAAGTATCTCACCTTGAAGTCATCATTGACCTAAAACTTATTTGGACCAAAGAATTCAATATCCTGTCTCTATCATTATTTTTTTGAGAGCTACAGTGTGGAACAGATTCTTTTGGCCCACCAAGCCACACTGTCCAGTAGCCCAGTGATGTAAGTCCAGCTGAATCACTGGAAAATTTATAATGACCAATTAATGTACTAACTGGCATGTCTTATGACTGTAGAAATAAACCGGTGCACCCACTTGTAACCCACGCACACAACAGAAGAATATGTCATCTTTCTTGCAGAGAATGCTGGAATTGAACTCTGATGCCCCAAACTGCAATAGTGTTGGCTAACCACTATGCTACGGGGGTGTCCTGTGGCATCGTGGAACACTCTCCATGTGTCTGGATGACTGCAGCTTCAACAACATTCAGCAAACTCAGCATCATCCAGGACAAAGCAGCCCATATCATTTGCACTCTGATCAAATGTCCTGCATATTTCTTCCATCCACTAGTGGCATTCATTACTTGCAGTGTAGCCTTGGGACAGAAAGAACAGCAAATTACTCAACCAAGATAGTCATGGAGCATCTCTCCAAATCCACTACCACTACCACTACCGTGCAGGAGCACAAGGGCTGCAGACGCAAGGGAAGAGGAGATTTACCATGATGCTGTCTGGATTAGAGAAAATGTTTTCTGAGAATAGTTTGAGCTATCTTTGTAGTGGAGTAGGATGTGAGATGACTTGTAGGAAATGTATAATATGTTAAGCAGCAATGGCACTAGCGGGGCACTATCTACGCCACCCCGAGCTGCCTGCCAGCCTAGTTGTCATATGGGAGCCCAAGCATGGGAAGATGAACCCTAGGTGCCCTCCCAAGACTATGATCAACACACTCCTAGAAGACAGCGGCATGGCTAATGTAGATGAACCGAACACACTGATGAGGGAGAGGGAGAAGTGGAGAGTCCGTCATCATGCCAGACACCAGCCCCCTAGGCCTGAGTGGTAGTAACAATGGCACGAGTTTCCAGGAAAAATAAGGAAGGTGTAGAACAGATGTATTCCAAAAATGAAGAAGTGCTCAGATGGCAAAATAGTACAACTGTGGCTGACAAGGGAAGTCAAAGCCAACGTAAAAACAAAAAAAGCAAAGATTAGTGGGAAGTTAGAGCATTGGGAAGCTTTTGAAAACCTACAGAGAGCAACTAAAAGAATCATGAGAAAGGAAAAGATGAAATATGAAAGCCAGCTAGCAAACAATATCAAAGTGGAGATTAAAACCTTCAAGTATGTTTTTTAAAAAAACGTACTTCTTTTAGAGCAGGTATATGACTGAAAAAAATGAGACCAGAGAAATAATAACGGAGGACGAGGAGATGGTGGATGAACTGAATGAGTATTTTGCATCAGTCTTCACTGTGGAAGACTCCAGCAGTGTGCTAGGTGTTGTAATATGTGAAGGAAGAGAAGTGAGTGCAGTTACTATTACAAGGGAGAAGGTGCTTAAAAAGCTGAAATACTTGAGAGTATAGAAGTCATCCGGACGAGATAAATTGCACTCTAGGGTTCTGAAAGAGGTAGTGGTAGAGATTGTGGAGGCATTAGTAATAATCTTCCAAAAATCATTGGACTCCGGCATGGTGCCACAGGACTGGAAAATTGCAAATGTCACTCACTCTTTAAGAAAGGAAGGAGGCAGCAGAAAGGAAACTATAGAACAGTTAGCCTGACCTCAGTTGTTGGGAAGATGTTGGAGTCAATTGTTAATTTAGGTTATGGAGTACTTGGTGACACAGGACAAGATAGGACCAAGTCAGCATCATTTCCTTAAGGGGAAATCTTGCCTGACAAACTTGTTGGGATTGATGGTGGATATGCAATGGCAAGCATTTAAAGATCACATGGATGAACTACAACAATTGTTCATCCCAGTTTGGCAAAAGAATAAATCAAGGAAGGTAGTGCACCCATGGCTGACAAGGGAAATTAGGGATTGTATCAATTCCAAAGAAGAAACATATAAATTAGCCAGAAAAAGTGGCTCACCTGAGGACTGGGAGAAATTCAGAGTTCAGCAGAGGAGGACAAAGGGCTTAATTAGGAAGGGGAAAAAAGATTATGAGAGAAAACTGGCAGGGAACATAAAAACTGACTGTAAAAGCTTTTATAGATATGTGAAAAGAAAAAGATTGGTTAAAACAAATGTAGGTCCCCTACAGACAGAAACAGGTGAATTGATTATGGGGAGCAAGGACATGGCAGACCAATTGAATAATTACTTTGGTTCTGTCTTCACTAAGGAGGACATAAATAATCTTCCGGAAATAGTAGGGGACACAGGGTCCAGTGAGATGGAGGAACTGAGAGAAATACATGTTAGTAGAGAAGTGGTGTTAGGTAAATTGAAGGGAGTAAAGGCGGATAAATCCCCAGGGCCAGATGGTCTGCATCCCAGAGTGCTTAAGGAAGTAGCCCAAGAAATAGTGGATGCGTTTAGTGATAATTTTTCAAAACTCTTTAGATTCTGGACTAGTTCCTGAGGATTGGAGGGTGGCTAATGTAACCCCACTTTTTAAAAAAGGAGGGAGAGAGAAACCAGGGAATTATAGACCGGTTAGCCTAACATCGGTGGTGGGGAAACTGCTAGAGTCAGTTATCAAAGATGTGATAACAGCACATTTGGAAAGCGGTGATATCATCGGACAAAGTCAGCATGGATTTGTGAAAGGAAAATCATGTCTGACGAATCTCATAGAATTTTTTGAGGATGTAACTAGTAGAGTGGATAGGGGAGAACCAGTGGATGTGGTATATTTGGATTCTCAAAAGGCTTTTGACAAGGTCCCACACAGGAGATTAGTGTGCAAACTTAAAGCACACGATATTGGGGGTAAGGTATTGATGTGGATAGAGAGTTGGTTGGCAGACAGGAAGCAAAGAGTGGGAATAAACGGGACCTTTTCAGAATGGCAGGCAGTGACTAGTGGGGTACCGCAAGGCTCAGTGCTGGGACCCCAGTTGTTTACAATATATATTAATGACTTAGACGAGGGAATTAAATGCAGCATCTCCAAGTTTGCGGATGACACGAAGCTGGGCGGCAGTGTTAGCTGTGAGGAGGATGCAGGGTGACTTGGATAGGTTAGGTGAGTGGGCAAATTCATGGCAGATGCAATTTAATGTGGATAAATGTGAAGTTATCCACTTTGGTGGCAAAAACAGGAAAACAGATTATTATCTGAATGGTGGCCGATTAGGAAAAGGGGAGGTGCAATGAGACCTGGGTGTCATTGTACACCAGTCATTGAAAGTGGGCATGCAGGTACAGCAGGCGGTGAAAAAGGCGAATGGTATGCTGGCATTTATAGCAAGAGGATTCGAGTACAGGAGCAGGGAGGTACTACTGCAGTTGTACAAGGCCTTGGTGAGACCACACATGGAGTATTGTGTGCAGTTTTGGTCCCCTAATCTGAGGAAAGACATCCTTGCCATAGAGGGAGTACAAAGAAGGTTCACCAGATTGATTCCTGGGATGGCAGGACTTTCATATGATGAAAGACTGGATGAACTAGGCTTATACTCATTGGAATTTAGAAGATTGAGGGGGGATCTGATTGAAACATATAAAATTCTAAAGGGATTGGACAGGCTAGATGCGGGAAGATTGTTCCCGATGTCCAGAACGAGGGGTCACAGTTTGAGGATAAAGGGGAAGCCTTTTAGGACCGAGATTAGGACAAACTTCTTCACACAGAGAGTGGTGAATCTGTGGAATTCTCTGCTACAGGAAACAGTTGAGGCCAGTTCATTGGCTATATTTAAGAGGGAGTTAGATATGGCCCTTGTGACTAAAGGGATCAGGGGGTATGGGAGGAAGGCTGGTGCAGGGTTCTGAGTTGGATGATCAGCCATGATCATACTGAATAGCGGTGCAGGCTCAAAGGGCCGAATGGTCTACTCCTGCACCTATTTTCTATGTTTCTATGTTTCTTTGAGGAGGTTATAAGTAGGATAGATAAAGGGGATGCAGTAGATGTTGTATATTTGGACTTTCAGAAGGCCTTTGACATGGTGCCATGCATGAGTCTGCTTACCAAGTTAAGAGCCAATGGTATTGCAGGAAAATTACTAAGGTGGTTAGAATATTAGCTGATTGGTAGGAGGCAGCAAATGGGAATAAATGGGTCTTTGTCTGGTTGGCTGCTAGTGACTGGTGGTGTTCCATAGAGGCCAGTGTTGAGTCCACTCCTTTTAATGTTGTATATCAGTGATTTGGATGATGGAATAAATGGCTTTGTTGCCTGGTTTGCAGATGATACGAAGATTCATGGAGGGGCACGTAGTGTTGAGGAAACAAGTAGGCTGCAGAAGGACAGATTAGGAGAATGGGCAAGAAAGTGGCAAATGAAATACAATGTTGGAAAATGCATGGTGAGGCACTTGGTCATGGCAATAGAAATAAATGTATGCACGGTTTTCTAAATGGGAAGAAAATCCACAAATCTGAGATGCAATAGGAATTTTGATGACAAGAGCTAAAAGTAAGATACAGACTGAAATAGGTTAAGAACAATGTGGTTTTGTGAAAGACAGGTACAAAATTGCGATATTGATGTTGAGGATATTGTCAGAACGAGCTATTGAAGTGCAAAAAATTTGTTTGTTTCATTGACTATACAAAAGAATTTGATAAAATGAAATACAATAAGTTATTTGAAATGTTACAGGAAACTCTAGATCTAGATTCGAAAGACCTCCGCCTAATCAGAAATCTGTACTGGGAACAAACTGCCGCTCTAAGAATAGATGGAGAAGTGAGTCAGTTTACAAAAATCAAGAGAGGCGTTGGACAAGGGTGTGTTTTCTCCCCTGATTTGTTTAATGTGTACAGTGAAACAATGTTACAAAGAATAAGAGATGTTGGGAATCAAAGTTGGTGGGGAAAACATCAATAATTTCAGATATGCAGATATGTGTTAATTGCAAGTACGGTGGAAGAACTACAAAACTTAATTGATATAGTTGAAGAAAGTGCAAAAATGTCTCTATCAATTGCAGAAAGACAATGTATGGTGATATCCAAAAAGAAGGAGAATCCTAGCTGCAGGCTGAAAATAGGGGACAAGCTCTCCTCTACAATCACTCTGAGCACCGGTGCCCCACAAGGCTGTGTATTCAGCCCCCTGTTGTACTCACTGTACACCCATGATTGTGTAGCCAAGTTTCCATCAAACTCAATATATAAGTTTGCTGATGACACAACAATTGTAGGTCATATCTCGGGTAATGATGAGTTTGAGTACAGAGAGGAAATTAAGAACCTGGTGGCATGGTGCGAAGACAATAACCTATCTCTCAACATCAGCAAGATGAAAGAATTGGTTGTTGACTTCAGAAAGAGTAGCGGACCACACGACCCAATTTACATCGGTGGTGCGCAAGTGGAACAGGTCAAAAGCTTTAAATTCCTCGGGGTCAATATCACAAATGACCTGACTTGGTCCTTCCAAGCAGAGTTCACTGCCAAGAAGGCCCACCAGCACCTTTACTTCCTGAGAAAACTAAAGAAATTTGGCCTGTCCCCTAAAACCCTCACTAATTTTTATAGATGCACCGTAAAAAGCATTCTTCTAGAGTGCAACACAACCTGGTATGGAAGTTGTCCTGTCCAAGACCGAAAGAAGCTGCAGAAGATTGTGAACAGGGCGCAGCATATCACACAAACCAACCTTCCGTCCTGGGACTCACTTTACACCGCACGCTGTTGGAGCAGTGCTGCCAGGATAATCAAGGACATGACCCACCCAGCCAACACACTTTTCGTCCCTCTTCCGTCCGGGAGAAGGCTCAGGAGCTTGAAGACTTGTTCCCAAATCTGGCCGTACAGCTTCTTTCCAACCGTGATAAGACTGCTGAATGGCTCCTGACCCGGATCTGGGCCGTACCCTCCAAATATCCACACCTGCCTCTCGGGTTTTTTGCACTCTTACTTTCCATTTTTCTATTTTCTATTTATTATTTATAATTTAAATTTATAATATTTACTAACTTTTACTATTTTTAATATTTAGTATTTGTAATCCAGGGGGTAGGAAGCGCAGAATCAAATATTGCTGTGATGATTGTACGTTCTAGTATCAATTGTTTGGCGACAATAAAGTATAAAGTACAAACCCATTTCCAGAAAAGTTGGGATATTTTCCAAAATGCAATAAAAACAAAAATCTGTGATATGTTAATTCACGTGAACCTTTACTTAACTGACAAAAATACAAAGAAAAGATTTTCAATAGTTTTACTGACCAATTTAATTGTATTTTGTAAACATACACAAATTTAGAATTTGATGGCTGCAACACAGTCAACAAAAGTTGGGACAGAGTTAAAATAAAATTGAAAAGTGCACAGAATATTCAAGTATCAGTTCAAAAGGAACATTTCTCAATGCAAGATTGCAGAGAATTTAGGTCTTTCAACATCTACTGTACATAATAGTGTGAAAAGATTCAGAGAATTCAGAGACATCTCAGTGTGTAAAGGGCAAGGTTGGAAACCACTATTAAATGCGCGTGATCTTCGAGCACGCAGGCGGCACTACCTAAGAAACCATCATGTTACTGTGATAATTATAGCCACCTGGGCTCGGAAGTACTTCAGAAAACCATTGTCATTCAACACAGTCTGTCGCTGCATCCAGAAATGTAACTTGAAACTATTACGCAAGGAGGAAGCTATACATCAACTCTGTGCAGAAACGCCGGCGAGTTCTCTGGGCCCGAGCTCATCTCAGATGGACCAAAAGACTGTGGAACCAAGTGCTGCGGTCAGATGAGTCCACATTTCAGTTAGTTTCGGAAAAAACAGGCGTCAAGTTCTCCGTACCAAAGATGAAAACGACCGTCCAGATTGTTATCAGCGAAAGGTGCAAAAGCCAGCATCTGTGATCGTATGGGGGTGCATCAGAACCACGGCATAGGTGAGTTGCATGTATGTGAAGGTACCATTGACTCTGAGGCGTATATTAGGATTTTAGAGAGACATATGTTGCCATCAAGGCGACGTCTCTTCCCGGGACGTCCATGCTTATTTCAGCAGGACAATGCCAGACCACATTCTGCACAGGCTACAGCAGCGTGGCTTTGTAGACACAGAGTGCGTGTGCTTGATTGGCCTGCTGCCAGTCCAGATCTATCTCCTATTGAAAACGTATGGCACGTCATGAAGAGGAGAATCAGACAACTGAGACCACGGACTGTTGAGCAGCTGAAATCTTATATCAAGCAAGAATGGACAAAATTTCCAATTGCAAATCTACTACAATTAGTATCCTCAGTTCCAAAATGATTAAAAAGTGTTATTAAAAGGAAAGGTGATGTAACACAATTGTAAACATGCCTGTCCCAACTTTTGTTGAGTGTGTTGCAGCCATCAAATTCTAAATTTGTGTATGTTTACAAAATACAATTAAGTTGGTCAGTAAAACTATTGAAAATCTTTTCTTTGTACTTTTGTCAGTTAAGTAAAGGTTCACGTGAATTAACATAATCACTGATTTTTGTTTTTATTACATTTTGGAAAATATCCCAACTTTTCTGGAAATGGGGTTTATATAAAATAAACGGGGAAGACATAAAAGACTTTTGCTACTTAGGAAGCTGGGTGACATCAGATTGTAGGTGCCACATGGACATCAAAAGAAGAATAGGGATGGCAAAAGACACCTTTACAAGAATAAAGAGTAAACTGACTAATACTAAACTAGGCATGACAATCCACCTCTAGAGTACTGTAATGTTATGTTTAACCAGTTATGTTATATGGATCAGAATGCTGGATAATATCTAGTAACATGAGGAAACGAATTGAAGCAGCAGAGATGTTTTTGAGGAGGATGCAAAGAATATCATGGATGAAACTAATATCTAATGAGGATGTCATGAACAGAACAGGATACAAAAAGAGAAATAATGTATGAGATCAGGAAAAGGCAACGTAACTTCATTGGACATGTGATTAGGAAAGAGGAGTTAAAATGCACGGTAATTATGGGAAAGATTGAAGGGAAGAAAGCAAAAGGAAGGCAAAGATGAATGATGATGGAGACAGCAGCCAGAGAACTGGAAATGAATACAGGTCCACAATCCCTTATCTGAAATCCTTGGGGTCAGTTGCATTTCGGAATTCAGAATTTTTCGGATTTCAAAAAACACGTATGCTCAAGTCCCTAATTTAACCTGTCTCAGTGTGGTGGACTTTAGGACCCAGCGGTGCACCAAACCTACCCACATCCTCCCGTTTCTTTAAATCATCTCTAGATTACTTATAATACCTAACACAATGTAAATGCTATGTAAATAATTGTTATACTGTATTGCTTAAGGAGTAATGACAAGGAGAAATTTTATTTCCAACAAAAACATTCATAAAACATAAAAATATACAGCTTCAAACGAAGGGAATCAAACACATGGTAAATGACTTACTGGAATAAATGTAGAATGTCACTGTCACTGTAAACTTCAGTAACTTGTCTTTCTGTTTATTTAAATCATATACAGTGGTAGTTCGGACACTATTTTCTTCAGTAAGACGCCGCACAGACACACCATGATCAAGCTTCTGCAATAACTCCACTTTCTGCGTTATTGATAGAGAAGATTCCTTCTCTTTTTCTCATTGTTACCCATTGGGGTATCTGCAGATCTTTTTGACATTTCCACAGTGAAATTGAACACAAAGTCACTGGTGAACACAAAATATCAGCGAACAGCAGATGCACGTGTAACCAGTACGAGCGCTGAGCCACAACTAACGTGTGGCGGTCTCTGCTAGTGCTGCTACGTCACACTTGAGTGTCGTCAGTTGTTGGCGAAAAAAACTTCGGTTTTCGGACCTTTTTGGATTTCAGAATTTCAGATAAAAGAATGTGCACCTGTACCAATGAATTGATCCACTTGACCCGAAACGAGTGTTTGGGTCATGGCAGTCAAAGCTCAAACTGGGCATGGCACCTGATGGTGATGAAAAGGACCTGGGAGTCCTTGTGCAGAACATCCAATAAGTTAGCTTGCAGGTTGAGTCATTGGTGAGGAAGGCAAATGTAATGTTCATATTCATTTCAAGAGGTCTTGAATACAAAAGCTGGGGTATTTTGCTGAGGTTTTATAGAGCACTGGTGAGGCCTCACCTTGAGTATTGTGAACAGTTTTTGGCTCCTGATCTAAGAAAAGATGTGCTGGCATTGGAGTGAGTTTAGAGGTGGTTTACAAAGAGGATTCTGGGAATGAAAGGTTTATCATTAAAGGAATGTTTGATGGCTTTGCATCTGTACTTGCTGGAATTTAGAAGGATGGGGGGGATCTCAATGAAATCTCTAGAATGCTGAAAGGCCTAGACAGAGTAGATTTGGAAGGGATGTTTCCATGGTGGGGGCAGTCTAGGACAAGCGGGCACAGTCTCCATTTAAAACAGAGATGCAGAGAAATTTCTTTAGCCAGAGGCTGGTGAACTTGTGGAATTTGTTATCACAAGTAACTGTGGAGGCCAGGTTGTTGGGTGTATTTGATTGGACATGGCATCAAATATTAAGGTGGAAGGCTTGGGAATGGGGTTTAGGAGGGGGAGAAAGGATCAACCATGATTGACTGGTGGAGCAGACTCGGTGGGCCAAATGGCCTAATTCTGCTCCTATGTCTAATGGTCTTTTAAGAGGCAGAGAGTGGGCAGCAGAGTTTTTTTCTCCCAAGGTGGAAGTGGCAATATGAGGTGCCATAATTTTAAGGTGATTGGAAGACATCAGAAATGAGATGTATTTTTTACATAGATTGGTTTGTGCATGGAACATACTGCCAGGGGTAGTGGTAGAGCCACAGTCATCAGTGAGATTTATGAGAGTCTTGTATTAGCACATGAAAGAAAGAAAAATGGATTACTTAGATTGATCTAAGGGCAAGTTAAAGATCAGCACACACATGGGCTGAAGGGCTTGTACTGTACTGTAGCGTTGTGCTTTCTAATGCCACCAACATATGCCCTTTCATGGAATCTGAATGACACCCTGAAATATCTCCAATCCCTCATCACTGGGCCTGTGTCCTAAAGCTTTTAGTTTCAACAGCAAATCGGTATCATGTAGCCAATTAGGTCACTTTTTCTGGAAGGCTCAATGAAAACAGTATTAGTTTCCATGGACATGTTTTGCAAAATAAAGAAGTTAATTTGAAAGGAATATTTACTCAGCATGACACATTTTGCAAATAAGTCAGTTGAGTATCTTCGAGTATAATTTATGTGATGTGATTCATCAGAGTCGTGAATTGTTTTGATTTGACAGCACCTTCATTGAAACAGATGTTTGGGCTTCTAAATTTAACTTTACATGATGGTGCTGCGAGCTGCAGTTGAAAGGCTGCAAGGAAGAATCAGAAAGGTGTTGGCATATGCATGGGGCTTAAACTAACAACTGAAAAGCACGCCTGAAACCCTTTGTTATTTCTTGCCATCCAAGTTTGTTGTCAGTTTGACGTAGATTTAGCCTTCTAAAAACACTGACAATTCATATTTCATTCATTTTTGTGTGTCATATTCCAAAATATGGAGCATCCTAGTTCAGTGGTATCTTTCAGATATCGTTTTATTTTTTTTAATATATTTTTTATTTATTTAGAGAAACTGTGAGAAACAGACTCTTCCGGCCCAATGAGCCACATTTCCCAGCAACCCACCTGTTTAACCCTACCCTAATCACAGAGCCGTTTACAATGACCAGTTAGCTCACTAACCGATGCATCTTTGGAATGTGGAGCACACAGAGGAAACCCATGCACAATGTAGAAACTGCTCCAGACAGAGCTTGAGTTGAACCCTGAACTCTTGAGTGCCGGAAGCTGTAATAGCAACATACTAACTGTGAGCTACAGTTGCTTCCCTCGAGTGGATGGGAAGAATGTCCAGAGGAACAGACATGGAAAGCAGTGAATAGATTGAAAATGCAGATATTGTTGTCATAATCAAATCTGGAGTCATAGAGGACTACTGCACAGAAACAGGCCCTTCAGCCCATGTAGTCCATGCCGAACTATTAATCTGCCTATTCCCATTGATCTGTGTCCTCCACACCCCTCCTACTGGCTCAGGTCAACAGAAGCCATGACCATCCCTTTAGAAAGGCATGCAGTTTGGGGTTAGGTCTGCTTTGTTGAACTTCTTGAGCCAATGTGTAGAGGGCAGTGAGTTGGCCCGGTTGCACTTGGCCACAGTATTGTGACTTCAGGTTAGGCTAAGAGTTCTTCTGGACCAACGAGATCATGTAAAGTTTATTGTCATTTAATAATATATATCTATGTAACATATATAACCATATAATTTATATAGAAACGAAACAATGTTTCTTCAAACCAGGGTGTAAAGTGCAGTGGTATACATAACACATGATTACTTATCCTCCCTTTGAGGATCGAACGCATGTTGCAATTGCCTACGCGGATGATCTAGTCATCTTTTATGAATCCGCGTCGATGTTGGCGCAGAAATTGGCACGTGTTGATGACGCATTGCAGTTAGCCGGCATACGCATCAACATGAGTAAGTCCTCTGCCCTCAGCATTCGTGGCAATCGCAAGAAGTTATTCACTGCATGAACTTCACTGAATCATGAAATTTACTGTAAGAAGAAATTCTACAGCTGGGTAACAAATTTAAGTGCATTAATTTTAAACATTGGCAGATACGGAATAGATTAACCAGTAATACTTTGAATACGATGTGGCCGGAGTTCAGAAGCCTAATGGCCTGTGGGAAGAAACTGTTTCTTGTTCTGAGCATTTTTGTTTTTATGCATCGTAGTCTCATGCCTGTTGATAGAAAAACAAGATGCTGGATAGATGGGTGGGATCCTTCATAATACGAAGGGCCCTGTGTATGTAGCACCCCTGATAAGTGTCTCTGAGGGATGGTAGGGATGCTGTGATCCTCTCAGCAGTTCTCACAGTCCTTTTTAGGGTCTTCTGGTGCTTGACAGTTCCCAAACCAGATGGAGATACAACTTGTCAGATGCTCTCAATGGAGGTCCTGTAAAATGCAGTTAAGATGGAGGGCAGGTGCCTTGCTTGCCTCAATCTTCTTAGAAAGTGGACGCACTGCTGTGCCTTCTTGTTCAGGGAAGTGATATTAAGGTTCTAGGTGAGGTAATCTATGATGTGAACTCCCAAGAAGCTGATGCAGTTAACTTTCTCTACGGAGGAGCCGCATATTCACAGAGGAGGCTGGTTACTCTGCATCTTCCTGAAATCCACAATGATTTTGTTTGTCTTCTCCATGTTCAGGTTTAGTTTGCCTTCTATCCCAATCCACCAGCTGCTCCACCTACTCTCTTGTCATTGGTCTTGATGGGGCCAACCACTGTTGTGTCATCCACAAAGTTGATGATACAGCTTGAGCTGGATTCTGTGACACAGTCACACGTCAGCAGGGTGAGCATGCAGCCGAGGAAAGTACCAGTGCTCAGTGTAATGGTACAAGAGACATTGATGCCCATGCGGACTGACTGTGGCCTTACTTTTAAGTCCAGTATCAAATTGCAGAGGAAGGCATTGTGACTCATTGAGAACAGTTTCCCCACCAGTTTCAGGGGTATGATGCTGTTGAATCCTGAACTGAAGTCTGTAAATAACAGTCTGGCACATGAGAACCCATTTTCCAGTGGGACAGGACAGAGTGGAGGGCAGAGGCTACTGCATCATCAGTGGATCGACTTGAGAGATAGGCGAACTGGAAAGGGTCCAGTGTGGCTGGAAGAAAGGCTTTAATGTGCTCCATGACCAGCCACTCAAAAGCATTTTATAATGGCTGATGTTAATGTTACTGGGTGATAACAGCCCATGCACTATTTATTTTGGGTTTTCATTAGTAATATGAAGTAGAATATTCTCAGGAGAGTAGAATACTTCAATCACACTTAAACTGTATAGAAGTAAAATTGGTAGTAAATTGGGCACTACGATAATGTAGTGGCATCTGCACTGGACTTCAAGGCAGATGGTCCTGAGTTCAAGACCAGCCGGGTCCTAACCTGGGCAGCAGCAGTATCTGCACGGAAGAAAGGCCTGGCAATCTACTTCCATATCTTGCCATGAAAACGCTATGGACCCTATAGTCCATGAGGTCACGAAGAGTCAGACTTGACTTAACAACTGAACAACAATTACAGCTTAGGGCATTTGGAGTTCGGAGTTCAGTTCTGACCTCCGCTGTGAGGAGCTTGTGTGTACTCCCCATCTTAGGGTCATAGAGAATTACAGCACAGAAACAGGCCCCTCAGCCGATCTAGTCCATGCTGAAACCATTTAAACTGTCTACCTTCCATTGACTTGAACCTGGATCAGAGCCATCCACACCCCTACCGTCCATGTACATACCCAAACTTCTTAATATCAAACTTGCATGAACCACTTGTCAGCTCATTCCACACTCTCACGACCCTCTGAGTGAAGAAGCTCCTCATGTTCCCTTGAACTTTTTACCTTTCACCCTTAATCCATGACCTCTGGTTGTAGTCATTCCCAACTTCAGTCGAAAAAGCCTGCTTACATTTACCCTATCTATACCCCTCATAATTTTGTATACCTCTATCAAATCTCCTTTAAATCTTCTATGTTCCACAGTATAAAGTTTTAATCTATTCAATCTTTCCTTATAACTCAGATCCTCCAGATCTGGTAACATCCTTGTAAATTTTCTCTGTACTCTTTCATTCTTACTTACGTCTTTCCTGAACTTTGTTTACATCTTTCTTGTAGGTAGGTGACTAAAACTGCACACAATACTCTGAATTAGACCTCACCAATATCTGATGCACCCTCAGCATTCCTGCAGATGTTGGAAATCAAAGTAATACACTTGAAATGTTGGAGGAAGTCAGCCAGCCAGGCAGCATCCATGGAAAAGGGTAAACGGTCTGTGTTTTGGGCCGAGACCCTTCACCAGGTTTCTTGAGTCCTTATGTAGGGCCTAGGCCTGAAACATTCACTGTTTACTCTGTAACATAATATCCCATCTCTTGTACTCAATACTCTGATTTATGAAGGCCAGTGTGGGTGTTGGCGTGTGGCCAAGTGTTTCAGGCATCGGTTTAGTGATCTGGAGGTCACTAGTTTGAGCTTCAGCTGAGGCAGCATGCTGTGTCCTTGAGCATGGCACTTAATCACACATTGCTCTGCGACGACACCAGTGCCAAGCTGTATTGTCCCTAGTGCCCTTCCCTTGGACAACATCGGTGGCATGGAGAGGAGAGACTTGCAGCACAGGCAACTGCTGGTCTTCCATACAACCTTGCCCAGGCCTGCACCCTGGAAACCTTCCAAGGCGCAAATCCATGGTCTCACGAGACTAACAGATGCCTATGCATGTGCTAGAAGCTTTTTTCCCGACCCTACTACCTGTCACGCTACTTTCAACAAATATTTGGATTTATATTCCCAAATCGCCTTTGTTCTACCACACTGTTCAATGTTCTACCGTTCACTTTGTAAGACTTACTCTGGTTGATCTTATCAAAGTGCAACACCTTGCACTTGTCTGCATTAAATTCCATCTGCCATTTTTCAGCCCATTTTTCCAGCTGATCCATGATAGCCTTCCTTGCTGTCCACTACATCCCCAATCTTGGTGTCATCTGCAAATTTGTTGATCCAGCTAACCACGTTATCATCCAGATTGTTGATATAGATGACAAACAACAATGGACCCAGCACAAATTCTTGAAGCACTCTACTAGTCACAGGCTTTTTGTCAGTGAGACACCCATCTACTACCACTCTCTGGATTCCCACAATGCCAATATCTAATCCAATTTACTACCTCATCTTGAATGCCAGACAACTGAATCTTGTGGGACCCGTTTGGGACCTTGTCAGATGCCTTCCCTTCATCCACTTTCCTGAACTTCCTCAAAAAGCTCTATAAGTTTGTTTAGACATGGCCTACCACACACAAAGCCATGCTGATTATTGCTAATTAATCCCTGTCTATCCAAATAGTGTTGGCGCGTGGCCAAGTGGTTAAGGCGTTGGTCTAGTGATCTGAAGATTACTAGTTCGAGCCTCAGCGTGTTGTGTCCTTGAGCAAGGCACTTAACCACACAATGCTCTGCGACGACAGTGGTGCCAAGCTGTATCAGCCCTAGTGCCCTTCCCTTGGACAACATTGGTGGCGTGGAGAGGGGAGACTTGCAGCGTGGGCAACTGCTGGTCTTCCATACAACTTTGCCCAGGCCTGCGCCCTGGAAACCTTCCAAAGCGCAAATCAATGGTCTCACGAGACTAACGGATGCGTATCCAAATACTTATATATCCTGTCCCTTAGAATACCTTCCAATAACTATCCCAGAATTGATGTCAGATTCACCAGTCTATTTCCTGGTTTATGTTTAAAGCCTTTCTTAAACAGTGGAACAACATTGGCTATCTTCCAATCCTCTGGTACCTCTCCTGTCACTAAAGATAATTTAAATATCTCTGCTAGTGCCTGGCAGTTTCCGCATTTGCTTCCTGTAGGGTCCGAAGGAACACCCTGTCAGGCTCTGGGGATTTATTCATCCTGATTTGCCTTCGGACAATAAACACCACCTCCTCTGTAATCTGTATAGGGTCCACGAAGTCGATGCTGCTTTGCCTCACTTCTGTAGGCTCCGTGTCTGTTTCCTGAGTAAATACAGATGCAAAATCTCCCCCAGAGATTTTGCTCCACACATGGATTACCATTCTGACCTTCCAAAGGACCAATTTTGTTCCTTGCAATCCTTTTGCTCCTGACGTATCTGTAGAATCTGTTAGGATTCTCCTTCACCTTGTCTGCTAGGGTAACTTCATGCCTTTTTTTTTTAGTCCTCCTGATTTCTTTTTTAAGTGTTCTCTTGCATTTCTTGTACTCCATAAGCACCTCATTTGTTCCTATCTGCTATGCAGCTCCTTTTTTTTTTCTTCTTTGAGGCCTCAATATCTCTTGAAAACCAAGGTTTCCTCTACATGTCAGTACAGTTAACATAGATGTCTTAACATGTTTAAACAAATATCGCTGCTTAAAACCGATGGAAACAACACCGACTGTGGTCGGAAATGCCCACAGAGGACACCTCGGAGGAAGCAAGTGCGTTTAAGGAAACAGGGTTTTAAACTCCCTATGTGGACTATCTTGCTGGCGAACGCGCAGTCTATGGTGAATAAAATCGATGATCTCAGAGCCAGGGTGCTGAATCAGAGGGACATCAGGACTGCCTGTGTCCTTTGTTTCACGGAATCCAGGTTAACCCCTTCTGTACTGGATGCAGTGATCCAGATCGATGGATTTACTATACACCATCAGATGGATCTGTAGAGTCTCTCAAAGCAGAGCTGGTGGAGTATGCCTCATGATCAACTCTTCTTGGTGCACAAATATATCAGTGCTGTCCCAATTCTGCTCACCAGACTTGGAATATCTAGCAGTTAAGTGCTCTCTTTTTTACCTACCACGGGAGTTCTCTGGGGTTATTTTGGTAGCAGTTTACATTCCACCTCAGGCCAATGTCAAGCAGGCTTTAGATGATTTGAGAAATGGGATCAACATGCACGAAACAGCGCACCCTAACGCCTTCACCATCATTTTGGGAGATTTTAACCAGGCCAGTCTGAAAGTTCGCAAGGCTCAGTGCTGGGACCCCAGTTGTTTACAGTATATATTAATGACTTAGACGAGGGAATTAAATGCAGCATCTTCAAGTTTGCGGATGACACGAAATTGGGCGGCACTAATTAGCTGTGAGGAGGATGCTAAGAGGATGCAGGGTGACTTGGATAGGTTAGGTGAGTGGGCAAATTCATGGCAGATGTAGTTTAATGTGGATAAATGTGAGGTTGTCCACTTTTGCGGCAAAAACAGGAAAACAGATTATTATCTGAATGGTGGCTGATTAGGAAAAGGGGAGGTGCAATGAGACCTGTGTGTCATTATACACCAGTCATTGAAAGTGGGCATGCAGGTACAGCAGGCGATGAAAAAGGCGAATGGTATGCTGGCATTCATAGCAAGAGGATTCGAGTACAGGAGCAGGGAGGTACTACTGCAGCTGTACAAGGCCTTGGTGAGACCACACCTGGAGTATTGTATGCAGTTTTGGTCCCCTAATCTGAGGAAAGACATTCTTGCCATAGAGGGAGTACAAAGAAGGTTCACCAGATTGATTCCTGGGATGGCAGGACTTTCATATGATGAAAGACTGGATCGGCTAGGCTTATACTTGCTGGAATTTAGAAGATTGAGGAGGGATCTTATTGAAACATATAAAATTCTAAAGGGATTGGACAGGCTAGATGCAGGAAGATTGTTCCCGATGTTAGGGAAGTCCAGAATAAGGGGTCACAGTTTGAGGATAAAAGGGAAGCCTTTTAGGACCGAGATGAGGAAAAACTTCTTCATACAGAGAGTGGTGAATCTGTGAACCCTAACCCTAACCCTAACCCTAAAGTAGCAGTGGTCATAACATGTTTATGTTAAGTGGGTTTTCTTTGGGGAAAGAAACTGGTTCATAGATCAACTGCTTAAGAGAATTTGGCAAAAAAAATGTCACTGCATTTAATTGAAACTCCTCAGTAAAAGTTGAAAACTTTGGCAGAGGTGGGATGGTGAATGGGATTATTTAGAGTAAAAGTAGAATGCAGTTCTTTAAAGTACAATGGGGAAATTATTTCTGCATATAGCAATATAACCAAGTAGCATACAATGAAACTGGACATTGCACAACAGCAAATCAGAGATGAAGTAAAACTATCAGGAGGATTAACTTTGTACAAACAGAATGCTCATTTACTTACCAAATCTAGATCAACTTTTATTAATCAGAATCAGGTTTAATATCACTGGCATATGCCAGGAAATTTGTTGTTTTACAGCAGCAGTATAGCAGTATATTGCAATTCATAACAGTTTAAAAAAAACTGTAAATTACTTTATGCATTGCAATATACTGCTGTATGTCTGTGTGTATAAAATTACTGTAGTTTAAAAAGAGAGGAAAGATAGGTAGTGTTCATGAGTTCATTGTCCATTCAGAAATCTGATGGCGGGGGAATGGAGCTGCTCCCGAAATGCTGAGTGTGAGTCCTCAGGCTCCTGTGTCACTTCCTTTACAGTAGCAATAATATGAGGGCATGTCATGGGGGTCCTTGATGATGGAGGCCCCCCTTTTTTTGAAGGTGACCCTCACTGCTGGGAAGGCTGGTGCCCATGATGGAGCTGAATGAGTTTGCACCTTTCTGCAGGCTTTCCTGATCTACCCCAGTACTTTCATTTAGAAGTTGGAAGGAACTCACGGTTTACAGGGATATATGGTCCTTTGTTTACCTTGAGCAGGAATTAGATGACAAGATAAAAGTTCAAGTTTGGTTTGGTAGTCTTGACAGGGTTACTTATGCCAAAACTGTGGACAAAGTCATAGAAAATAACAGCACAGAAACTGGCTCTTTGGCCCATCTAGTCTCTGCCGAATCTTTTAAAGTAGTCCTATCAACCTGCACTTGGACCATAGCCATCCATGCCCCAACTATTCATGTACCTATCCAAACTTCTCTTAAACATTGTAATCGAGCTTGTGTTCACCATTTGTGCTGACAGCTCATTGCACACTCTCACAACCTTCTTAGTGAAGAAGTTTTCCCTCATTTTCCCTTTAAACTTTTCATCTTTCACCCTTAACCCATGACCTCTAGTTGTTGTCCCACCCAATCTCATTGGAAAAAACCTATTTGCATTTACCCTATCTATATCCCTCATAATTTTGTATACCTCTATCAAATCTCCCCTCAGTCTTCTATATTCCAAAGAATGAAATCCAGTCCTGGCAGTGTCTTTGGAAATTTTCTCTGTTCTCATTCAACCTTATTTACAGTTTCCTGTATGTAGGTGACCAAAGGGGCACATAAAGCTCCAACTTAGGTCTCACCAATGTCTTGCATGATTTCAGCATAGCATCCCATCTCCTGTACTCAGTACTTTGATTTATGAAGACCTATGTGCCAAAAGCTTTCTTTACGACCCTGTCTACCTACGCTGCCATTTTCAATGAATTACGGACCTGTATTCCCAGATTCCTTTGTTCTACCGTACTGCTCGGTGCCTTATTGTTCTCTGTGTAAGACCTACCCTGGTTGATCCTACTGAAGAGCAACACCTCACACTTGTCTTCCTTAAATTCCATCGACCATTTCTCAGCCCAGTTTTTCAACTGGTCTAGATCCCACTGCAAGCTCAGTTAGCCTTCCTGGATGTTCACTACACCCCCTACTCTTGGTGTCATCCACAAAGTTGATGATCCAGTTCTCCACATTATTATCTAGATTATTGATATAGATGACAAACAACAAAGGACCTATCACCGATCCTTGCCACACTCCACGAATCACAGTCCTCCAGTCAGAGAGGCAACCATCTACTACTCTCTGGCTTCTTCCTCAAAGCCAATATCTAATCCAATTTACTACATCATCTTGACTGCCAAGCAACTGGACCTTCCTTACGTGACTTTGTGAAATGCCTTGCTAAAATCCACGTGGACAATATCTACATGGAAATTGCTGTACAAGATGTTAAAGCTGTATAATTGACGTCTATTTCAAGACAATACTTTTGTCTATGCTTGTAATTGCTTATTGTGACAAACCTTGGGTTACATTCCTTGCATTTGGCGTGCAATGTCCATATATATCAATTCCAACAAGGAAATTCTTGTGAATGGTTATGTTAAGAGCAGTGACTCATGCTTGCAGCTGCAAATAAATACTTTTATGGGACAAAGTAACAGCTGTGCTCAGTCCTTAGAAATTATTGCAAGCTTCAATACTTCAGAATTCATTGTGATCATTGAATATAGATTGTTGAGTTATTAAGTGCCTGATCTAGACAGAAATATTTTACTATGTACAGGAGGGCTTTAGCTTTCCTTCGATTTGTTTGACACTACATCATTTTTCATAGGTTTCATTTGCTTTCATAGATTTCCAAGTGTTTATATTTTCAGTTCGCTTGTAGTTTGTGTCACTGCATGTGTTGAGTGAGTAGGGACAAATAGCTATTGCACTTTTAACTGTAAAAGAAATACAGGAGCATAAATTTAAAAAAAAATGGTGAGCTAGCCAGTGAAAAAGTTTTCATAATGTTCGCAAACAGTGAACCTGAAATCATAAAAGCTAATTCATGAGACCATCAGATAAAGGAGCAGAATTAGGTATCTTGGCTCACCGAGGCTGATTCATTTCCCTCTCAGCCCTTATCTCCTGCCTTCTCCCCATAACCCTTCATGACCTGACTAATCAAGGAACTATCAATCTCTACTTTAAACATAGCCGATGACTTGGCCTCCACATCCACCCGTGACAACAAATTCCACAGATTGACTACTCTTTGGCGAAAGAAATTCCACCTCTTCTTCGTTCTACATGGACATCCTGAGGCTATGTCCTGTGGTATTAGACTTCCCACCACAGGAAACATTCTCTCCACATTCACTCTATCTAGGCCTTTGAACATTCGTTGGGTTTCAATGAGGTGCTTCCCCCCATTCTTCCGAGTTCCAGTGAATAAAGGCCGAGAGCCATCAGACATCCTTCATATGATAAGCTTTTCAATCCTGGAATCAGCTTTGTGAAACTCCTTTGAACTCTGCAATGTCAGCATACCCTTCATAAGATAAGGGGCTGAAAATTGCTCACAATACTCCAAATAAGGCCTCACCAGCACCTTATAAAGCCTTAACATTACATCCTTGCTTTTATATTCCAATCTTCACAAAGTGAATGGTAACATTGCATTTTTCTTCTTTACCACCAACTCAACCTGTAAATTAACCTTAGGGAACCCTGCACAAGGACTCCCAAGTGCCTTTGTACCTCAGGCTTTTGAATTTCCTCTCCATTTAGAAAATAGTCTACACACTTTTATTTCTTCTACGATAGTGCATGACCATACACTTCCCAACGCTGTTCCATCTGCCACTTCTTTGCCCATTCTCCTAATCAGCCTACGTCTTAATGCAGTCTTTCTGCTTCCTGAAAGCTACCTACCCTCCACCTGTCTTCAGTTTATTTGCAAACATGGACACAAAGTCGTCAGTTACATCATCCAAATCATTGACATGCAACACAGACCCCAAGAAATGGCCCTTTATTCCTATTCTTTGCCTCCTGCCAATCAGTCAATGATCCATCCATAATAGTATCCTTCCTGTAATACCATGAGCTCTTAACTTGTTATACAGCCTGTTGTGTGGCACTTTGTCAAAGGCCTTCTGAAAATCTAACTCTCTCATACTCTTGTTTAAACTTCACTGTGCAAACAGTCTCTTCTATCCAGGTCCCACTTTCCCTGGAAGAATGCCTAATGATTGAAAAATCTGACAAGCTCCCTCCTGCACCAACTCCTTAGCCATGTGTTGAACTGTATGATCTTACTATTTCTGAACTGACTATGACGCAGCATGGGTAGCAATCCTGAGGTCACAGCCCTGGAGGCCCTGCCCTTTAACTTCGTACATAGCTTCTTGAACTCACTTTACAGAACACTGTTACTGATCCTACCAATGTCATTGAATCATGACCTCTGGTTGCTTACCCTCCTTCTTAAGAATGCTGAGGACTTGATCTGAAATGTCCTGGGCCCTGGCATCCGGGAGGCAACATACCATCCAGTAATCTCGTTCTCATCCACAGAACCTCCTTTCTGTTCCCCTAACTAATGAATCCCCTATCACCACAGTTTGCTTCTTTCCCTCTTCCCTTTTGAGTTACGAAGCCAAACTCAATGCCAGAGTCCTGACCGCTGTGACTTTCCTTTGATAAGTGGAAACCACCCACCCCCCCAAAAAAAAACCCCAATAATTTCCAAAGTGAAGTACCCGATGTTGAAGGGGATGGTCACAGCGGTACTCTGCACTGCCTGTTAACCCTTTCCACTCCCTGTCACCCAGACTTTTGTTCAAAATTTTATTTCATTGTCAAAGTATGCATGTAAGATACAACTCTGATATTTGCCTACTCCACATAGCCATTAAATACTGAAAGAGTATGGGTGTTGGTGAATAGAAAAGACATCACCACCCCCCAACCGACATGACAAAGAAAAGAAACAAAACTTACAGACCCCAAAATTCCCCTGTCACTTGCAGCAAAAAAACAGCCACAATAACAATCAATGACCCCCTATACATAGCAGTTCCCGACCCCCTCAATCACAGAAATGAATAGTGACAGTAGCACCAAACCCCCTACACACAAAAAATTAACAGATCACCCACCTGCCACTTGTCCAAAAGAAAACGCTGAAAAACTGGAGGAAACCAATACAAAGCACAGTCCAATAATCACATAAATCTCAGAATGTGGGAAATGTCTTTTTGCTGCATATGTGGAGAGCAACCACACCAACTGAGCCCTTCCGTAAAGAATGACCGTTGACCTGAGTCTGAATGATGCTGATCCAGCTGCTGACCATCTCATGCCGAGCCATTGCTGATCCGGTTCGCATTCATCTTGATGCTCCATTCTTCCTTTCGAGAAGGAGTCATTCATGACCCCCGTACTTCATCTCTGGTCTTTTCCATGAGTCAGCTTGTGTCCTCGGATTTTTTCAGCACCCCCGTCTGTGATCTCAATGAGACAGCTCCCTGGACACAATTCAGCACTGGATCCTTTGATCGAGACTAAACTGTATTTCACAGGTTCCTACAATTTCTGTAACACAAACAAGACAAAAAGGACTCTTTCATGTCAAAGTGAAAACAGATCTCTACAAAGTGATCTAAATTCATTACAAATATAAAACACAAAATAATTGATTGCATTATTATTCACCCCGTTCAAGTCAGTATTCAATAGATGCACCTTTGGCAGCAATTACAGCCGTCAGTCTGTGTGGATAGGTCTCTATCAGCTTTGCACATCTGGACCCTGCAGTTTTTCCCATTCTTCTTTACAAAAATGCTCAAGCTCTGTCAGATTGCATTGGGATCATGAGTAAACATCCTTTTTCAAGTCTAACCACAAATTCTCAATTGGATTGAGACCTGACTTGGCCACTCCATGTCATTAACTCTGTTGTATTAAAGCCATTCCTGTACAGCTTTGACTTTATGCTTGGAGTTGTCTTCCAAGTCGCAGTTCTCTTGCAGACTGCATCAGATTTTCCTCTATTTTGCTGCATTCATTTTACCCTCTATCTTCACAAGCCTTCCAGGGCCTGCTGTAGTGAAGCATCCCCACAGGTTGATGCAGCCACCACCATGCTTCATGGTTGGGATACTGTGTTTTTGATAATGTGTGGTGTTTGGCTTACGTCAAACATAGCATTTAGTCTTATGTCCCAAAAGCTCAATTTTGGTTTAATCAGACCATTTGCTCCAGCTGACTTCAGAGTCTCCCACATGCCTTCTGGCAAACTCTAGCTAAGATTTCCAACAGCAGTGTTCTCATCGCCACTCCCCCAAAAAGCTGCGACTGGTGAAGCACCTGGGCAACAGTTGTTTGATACACAGTCTCTCCTATCTCAGCTACTAAAGCTTCTCACTCCTGCAGAGTTGTCATAGGTTTCTCGGTGACCTCCCTCACTAGTCCCCTTCTTTCATAGTCACTCAGTTTTTGATGACAGCCAGCTCTAGGCAGACTTATAGCAGACTTTCCATTTGTTGATGATTGACTTAACTGTACCCCAAGGGATATTCAGTGACTTGGAAATTTTCTTCTATCCATCTCATGACTTGTGCTTTTCAGTAACCTTTTCACAGATTTGCTTGGGGTGTTCTTATTGCCTTCATGGTGTAATTTTTGCCAGGATACTGACTCACCAGCCTTTGGACCTTCCAGATACAGGTGTATTTTTAATACAATCAATTGAAATACCTTGACTGCACACAGGTCTCCATTTAACTAATTATGTGACTTCTAAAACCAATTGGCTGCACCATTGGTGAGCTAAAAGAGATGATGGAGATCTTAAATAAGTTTATTGCATCTATATTTATTCAGGTGATGAATACAGAGTCAATAGAAGTGAGGGAAAGCAGCATCAACTTCATGGACCTTATACAGATTAGAGAGGAGGAGGTGTTTACTGTCCTGAGGCAAATTAGGGTGATAAATCCCCAGGGCCTGACAAGGTGTTCCCTTGGACCCTACGGAGGCAGGTACAGAAACTGTTGTGGCCTAGGCGGAGGTATTTAAATCATCCTTAGTAACAGATGAGGTACCAGAGGATTGGAGGATAGCCACTGTTGTTCTGCTGTTCAAGAAAGGCTCAAAAATAAACCACAAAACTATTGGCCAGTGAGCCTGACGTCAGTAGTGGGAAAAGTTATTCGAAGGTATTCTAAGGGACCAGATGTATAAGTATTTGGATAGACGTGGACTGGTTAGGTCAGCATAGCTTTTGTGTGTGGTAAGTCATGTCTAACCAATCTTAGAGTGTTTTTTGAGGAAGTTAAGGTTGATGAAGGCAAGGCAGTGAATGTTGTCTTGAGTAGTGTATTTGACGAGGTCTGTAATAGGAGGTTGGTCAAAAAGGTTCAGTAACTTGGCATTCAAGATTAGTTAGTAAATTGGATTAGATACTGGCTTTGTAGGAGAAGCCAGAGAGTGGTGATAGATAGATGCAGCTCTGATTTGAGGCTTGTGTCTAGTGGAGTGTCACAGAGATCGGTGCTGGGTCTGTTTTGTTTGTCATCTATATCAATGATCTGGATGATAATTAAGAGGATGCAGTGGATGCTGTATATTTGGACTTTCAGAAGGCCTTTGACAAGGTGCCATACATGAGACTGCTTACCTTGTACAGAGCCCATGGCATTACAGGAAGGTTATTGGCATGGTTAAAGCATTGGCTGATTGGTAGGAGGCAATGAGTGGGAATAAAAGGATCCTTTTCTGGTTGGCTGCCAGAGAGTAACCCCAAAGGGGTTGGTGTTGGGAGCTTTTGATGCTGTATATCAGTGATTTAGATGATGGAATAGATGGCCTTGTTGCTAGGTTTGCAGATGATATGAAGATTTGTGGAGGGGCATATAGTGCTGAGGAAACAGGTAAGCTGCAGAAGGACTTGGGCAGATGAGGAGAATAGGAAAGAGAGTGACAAATAAAATACAATGTGGAAAATACTCATTCATGCACTTTGGTAGTAGAAATAAATGTGCAGACTATTTTCTGAATGGGGAGAAAATCCAAAAATCTGAGATACAAAGGAACTTAGGAGTCCTTGTGCAGATTAACTTGCAGTTAGAGTCAGTGTTGAAGAAGGCAAATACAATGTTAGCATTCATTTCAGGGGGCCTAGGATACAAGAACAGGTATGTGATGCTGAGGCTTTATAATGCACATGTCAGGCTAACCTAGAGTATTGTGAACAGTTTTGGGCTTTTCAATTAAGAAAAATGTGCTGCCATTGCAGGGGGGTGGGGGGTGGTTCAGAGGAGGTTCACAAGGATAATTCCAGGAATGAAAGGGTTATCGTTCGAGGAACATCTGATGGCTCTGGGTCTGTATTCGCTGGAATTTAGAAGGATGGGGGGGGGGGGGATCTCATTGAAACCTTTTGAATGTTGAAAGGCCTAGACCAAGTAGATATGTAAAGAATGTCTCCCATGGTGGGGGAGTCTAGGACAAGAGGGCACAGCCTCAGGATAGAGGGGCATCCATTTAAAATAGAGATGTAGGGAAATTTCTTCAGCCAGAGGGTGGTGAATTTGTGGCATTTATTACCACAGGCAGCTGTGGAGGCCAGTCTGTTGGGTGAATTTAATGTAGGGCTTGAGTGGTTCTTGATTGGACATGACATAAGAGGTTATGGGGAAAATGCTGAGGAGTGGGGAAAAAAGGATCAGCCATGATTGAATGGTGGCGACTTGACGGGCCAAATGCCTAATTCAGCTCCTGTGTCTATGGCCTTATGGTCTCTTGGCCTCACCGGTGTAGTCCAAAGGAAAACTTATGAAGCAATACATTTGATATCAGTTTGGCTGTAGGAGCTGCCGGAAGGATGTTCAATGACGTCTGGCTACTTTAGGGGCTCCACTCCAGATCTGCTATCTAGGTTTACTCCCATAACCTTTGTTTCTCCTGAGGCTGCCTGCAAGGCAGTGGAGTTATTTACCCATTGCTGGGAATCTGGTTCACGAGCACCAGGGCGTGTCCATACACCATTGGGCTTGCATGCTACGCGTGCAGGGGCCAGAGCTCCCCTCTGTAGTTCAGCCTGAGTCTGAAAGGAGTTCAGTTTCCGTATATCGCCAACGAAGAGGCACTGCATGAGGCTTGCTGTTAGAGAGGCTATGTACTGGTCGGGGAATGGAAGTCGATGGGAGTAAGCGGTATAAATGATTTGACATGGACCCGATGAGCTGAAAGGCCTGTTCCATCCTGTATTTTTCTAGGACTCTATGATAGGGAAAAAGAGGAGAGTGGTGTGGCTCTGTTGGGGAAAAATGAAATCAATTTCGTAGAAAGAGGTGACATAGGGTCAGAAGATGTAGAATCCTTGTAGGTAGAGTTAAGAAATTGTGAGGGTAAAAAGACCCTGCTGGGAGTTTTATACATGCCTCCGAAGAGTAGTCGGGATGTGAGCCACAAATTATAAGGGGAAATTGAAAAGGCATGTTTAAAAAAAAAAGCAATGTTGTGATAATCATGGGCAATTTCATTTTGCGTGTTGTTTGGGTTAAATCAGGTTGGTGCTAGATCCCAAGAGAGTGAAATTCTAGAATGCTACAAGATGGCTTTTTAGAGCAGCTTGTGGTTGGATCCACTAGGGGAACTGCAATTCTGAATTGGATGTTACTTAATGACCCAGATTTGATTAGGGAGCTTAAGATAAAGGAACTCTTAAGAGACAGTGATTGTAAAGTGATAGAATTCACCCTGCAGTTTTAGGAGAAGCTAAAGTCGGATGTAGAGATTGGGATGCTTTTAAAAACTAACAAGTCCACTGAAAGAGCCATAAAAGTTGAAATATGAAGATAAGCTAGCCAGTAATATCAAAGAGGATACAGAAGTTTATCTTTCTGCCATAGGCTAGTAGAGACAGGAGTGGATATTGTACCTCTAGAAAATGGCGCTGAAGAGGTAGTCATGGAGGATAAACGAATGGCGGACAAACTGAGTAAGTATGTTCTGTCTGTCTTTAAACCAAATCAAATCAAGTTTAATTATCATTCAAACCATACATAGATACAGCTGAATGTGACAGTGTACCTCTCAGGTCAAGGTGAAAACATTCAAAATAGCAAATAAACATTTAAAATTTAAAATGGCGAGCAAAGAATCAGAATCGGGTTTATAATCACCGGCATGTGACGTGAAATTTGTAAACTTAGGAGCAGCAGTTCAGTGCAAAACATAATCTAGCAGAGAGAGACAAAAAAACAAAATAAAATAATAATAAATAAACAAGTAAATCAATTCCATATATTGTATAGATTAAAAAAACATGCAAAAACAGAAATACTGTATATTTAAAAAAAGTGAGGTAGTGTCCAAGGGTTCAATGCCCATTTAGGAATCGGATGGCAGAGGGGAAGAAGCTGTTCCTGAATCACTGAGTGTGTGCCTTCAGGCTTCTGTACCTCCTACCTGATGGTAACAGTGAGAAAAGGGCACGCCCTGGGTGCTGGAGGTGCTTAATAATGGACGCTGCCTTTCTGAGACACCGCTTCATAAAGAAGCATATTCACTCAAAAAAAAAAACATTAACATAGTCTAAGACCCTGGGCAACAATGTTTGGCAATTGATGGTGCAGTCTCCTGGCAGTGTGCAGGCACACACAATCCAGCCTATCATTCCACCGCTCAAACACGGAAGGGCAGCACTGACGGGCAGGGCCAGGCCATAGCCAAGTGCAGACGCCACATTGTAACACTTATGCATCTTCACACCTGGTCTGCAGCAGCAGGCAAGCCTGAGGTTAGAGGCTTTGTCCTCACTACAACCGAGGCTACACAGATCTCATGTCGTCTGGTGCACCACCAGACAAGGGTAACACACCTGCAGAAACTTACATGATCCATGTCCAATAGAGTCTTGCGATTGCAAGGTAATCTCCCATGGTTCTTCTCCAACATTCCAGCTGGCCCCTTCAGCACCTCAGCCTGTTCTACTGCCGGCACCAGTCCAGCTACTGTGATCAATGAGCAGCTCACTGATGGAGTAGCCCTGCAGTTCTTGGAGTAGAATTATCTTTGGATTGTAAAAAAAAAACTTTACAATGAAAAACACACCTTTGGTTGGCCCCCGAGAGTCTGCTGCATTCGCACACGCCGCCATCTTACAAGATACTGGAAGTCTTACTGTAGAAGACACTGGCAGAATGCCAGAATTGCGAGAGTATCGGGGGCAATAGTGAGTGTCATTGCTATTTCTAAAGAGAAGGTGCTTGGAAAGCCGATAAGTCACCTGGACCAGATGAACTACACCTCAGGGTTCTGAAAGAGGTAGCTGAAGAGATTGTGGAGGCATTAATAATGATCTTTTAAGAATTGCTAGATTCTGGAATGGTTCTTGTGGACTGGAAAATTGCAAATGTCACACTACTCTAAGAAGAGAGGGAGGCAGAAAAAAGGAAATGGTAAGCCAGTTAGCCTGAGTTCAGTGGTTGGAAAGATGTTGGAGCCTATGATTAAGGATGATGTTTCAGTTTACTTTGAGGCATATGATAAAATAGGCCAAAGTCAATATGGTTTTCTAAAGGGTAAGCCTTGCCTGAAAAATCTGTTGTAATTCTTTGAGGAAGTAACAGACAAGATCGAGAATGGAGAGATCATGAATGTTGTTTAGCTGGATTTTCAGAAGGCCTTTGACAATGCACCAAACATGAGGCTGCTTAACAAGATAAGAGTTCATGGTATTACAGCAAAGATTATATCATTGATAGAAAATTGGCTGACTGGCAGGAGGCAAAGAGTTGAATTAAAGGGGGTCTTTTCTGCTTCGCATCCGGTGACTAGTGGTATGCCCCAGGGATTGGTATGGGGACCTCTTCTGTTCATCTTAATATGTCAGTGATTTGGATGAAGGAATTGATGGCTTTATGGCCAAGTTTGCAGGCAATACAAAGGTAAGTGGAGAGGCAGGTAGTTTTGAGGAATCAGGGTGTCTGCAAAAGGACTTAGACAAATTGGGGGAATAGGCAAAGAAGTGCATAGTCATGTACTTTGGCAGAAGGAATAAAAACATGGACTATTTTCTAAGTGGGGAGAATACTGAAAAATCAGAGGTGCAAAGGTATTTGGGATTTCGTCAAGGATAACTTGCAGGTTGAGTCAGTGGTAAGGAAGGCAAATGCAATGTTAGCATTCTTTTCGAGAGGACTAGAATACAAAAGCAAGAATGTAATGCTGAGGCTTGTAAGGCATTGTTCAGACCACACTTGAAAAATCATGAGCAGTTTTGGGTCCCTTATCTGACAAAAGATGTACTGGCATTAGAGAGAGTCCAGAGGAGATTCACAAGAGTGACCCTAGGGCTGAAAGGCTTAACATGTTTGATATCTCTGGGCCTGTACTCACTGGAGGTGGGGGGGGGGGGGGTGGAAATCTCATTGAAACCTATCCAATATTGAAATGCCTAAATAGAGTGGATAAGGAGAAGATGTTCCTTAATTTGGGGGGCATCTAGGACCAGAGGGCACAGCCTCAGAATTGAGCGACATCCATGTAGGGTAGAGATGAGAAAACATTTCTTTAGCCTGAGAGTGGTGAGTCTGTGGAATTCATTGCCACTGACGGCTGTGCAGACCAAGTCATTGGATATATTTAAGGCGGAGGTTGATAGGTTCTTGATTAATCAGGGCATTCATGGTTACAGGGAGATGGCAAAAGAATGGGGTGGAGAGGGATAATAAAACAGCCATGATGGAATGGGGAGCAGACTATGGTCTAAATTACAGAGCTATTAATCCAAATTTAAATGCAGGGGAGTGTTTGATTATGAAATTAAGTCTTCAGTGCTAATAATTAATGTTAGTTGGTATGGAAAAGTCTGGCAATAAACAGAATGGTACAGCACTAGGAACAGGCCCTTTGGCATGTAATGCCTGTGCCAAATGTGATGTTAAGTTAAACTAAATCTCTTCTGTCTGCTTGATACATATCCCTCCTTTCCCTATATATTCATGGGTTTAACAGCCCTTAAACGTCAGCATTGTATCTACTTTGACCCTTCTCCCCTGATAGCCCAGTCCAGGTACCCACCACTCTCTGTGTTTAAAAAAAATACTTGCTCCACACAAGTATTTGTAAAATCGCTTCCCCCGCTCACACCCCCCCACCCCCCACTAACACTACCTTAAATGTATGCTCTCTGGTATTGACATTTCTACTGTGGAAACAGATTCTGACCATCTACGTCTGTCATAATTTTATAAACTTCTTTCAGGTCTCTCCTCAGTCTCTTGACATTCCAGTGGAGAAAACACAAGTTTGTCCAACCTCTCTTTAGAGCTCATACCCTTTTATCCAGGCAGAATTCTGCTAAACTATTTCTGCACATTTTTCAAATATATTCAAGATTGTTTAATGTCATTTCCAGTACACAAGTGTAAAGGAGAACGAAATAATTGTTATTTCAGATCCGATGCAGCACAAATAAGCATATTAAGATAAAGATCACAATCATAAAAAAAACACAATAAATAGAAATGCATATGATAACTTATATAAATATATTATATATCCATAATGTGATGCTGGAAACAGAAGTGTCTGTACACAAGGTAACTGTCAGAAAATGATAAACTAGTGGTGGTAGGGGTTGTGGAGAGATGGTTTTATGGCTGGAGGTGTTGATCAGCCTTACTGTTTGGGTAAAGTAACTGTTTCTGAGACATATTTCAGACATTCCAAAGGAGTCAAGTTAAGGATAACCAAACTGATATTTAAGTTCTCTTTTCCCTTCATGAAGTCTGCTAGACCTATTTCTGTTTTTATTTCAGTTTTCCAGTATATTGGCTAACATTAAACCTTGTAACTGAAGGTGAATCTACTAAGCTCGATGATGGTTTTGGATCATGAATATACTCATTTTTTCGCTATTTTGATTTATGCTACTCACTATTTTGAATGTTTTCTTGCTATTTTGAATGTTTCGCACCTTGGCTCCAGTGTCTCGTTCATTGTATCTATGTATGGTTAAATGGTAATTAATCTGGATTTGATTTGATTATTGATTTGATTTGAAAGGTGATAGGTTCGACAGTAAGTTCATTGCACAAAACAAAATTGGAGTCAAGCTTAGTGAAAGGCAGTCAGGACAAGTGGGTAGTGTTAACATTCTCATCAACATCTCCTTAGAGGTGCAGTTCCAGCTATAAGATTGGGGTTTGCTGTCTATAAGGAGTTCGTACATTCTCCCGGTAGCCACATGGCTTCCAGGTCCTGTGGTTTCCTGCTGTACGGGTTATGCTTAGTGAGTTGTGGGGACACTATGTTGGCACCGGAAGCATGGCGACATTTGCTGGCTACTCCTAGCACAATACTTACTGATTTCATTTGATACAAAATCACACACTTCACTGTGTGTTTCGATGTTTTGATGTACATGTGACAATAAAAGTAATCTTCATGTAACCTTGATGAATGTAAGAGAGAGGTTGGGGAGTTTATTCTTCAGTGATTTTCAGTTTAGTGGTGATGACTTGTTTCTGGAACTGTTGTTGCTCAGTAGCAGTTTGTACATGAAACGACAGAGAGATTGAAGTAAGACACTGCAGATGGTGATGTTCAATTAATTTGGGGCTTAAATTGACAGAGTCAAATGCAGGTTAGGGAATTACTTTGTAAAACAGGGGTCCCCAACCTTTTTTGCACCCTGGACCGGCCGACGGGGGTGGGGGAGAGTGTTCAAGTAGGGTTGCCAACTTTCGCACTTCCAAATAACGAACAGAAGCTGCAGTCAAATACAGGACACTTGTGCTTACACAGAGAAAGATTACCATGACCATGAAGTCTTGCGCGGGCACCTGTGTGCGCATGCGTGACGTGCATGCGTGTACGTGCCGATTTTTTTTCTACAAATCGGTTTTGGCTTAATTTTTCCAATTCTGTTAAATGAAAATACACTGTACATACATTATTTCTACTTTATATAGGCTGTGTATTTATCATATCATTCCTGCTTTTACTATATGTTAGTGTTATTTTAGGTTTCATGTGTTATTTGGTATGATTTGGTAGATTAAGTTCAACAGTGCGTGAGAAGGAATGAGGAAAGGTGCAGCTGACTCATATCGTTTCCTCGTGGCCTGGTAGTGCAGGCTTTGCGGCCCGGTACCGGTCTGTGGCCCAGCGGTTGGGGACCACTGTTGTAAAACTGATCAGTCCATGTGCGAGATTAACCCTGAGCTGTGTCCATTTGTCACTTCAAGTTTGGAATCATTTATTTATTGGGTGTACATGGAACCATATTGTGTTATGCATTGTTTGCATTAATAGCCAACATAACCTAAGGATGTGTTGGCGGCAGTGCGCAAGTGTTGCCACACATTCTGGTGCTGATATAGCACGTCCACTATGCTTGGCAGAACAACAAAGAACACAGCAAGCAACTAAACAACAACAGCAAAACAAGCCTTGTCGTTCCCTCCCTCCCTCCCACCCGCCTCCATATGACTCTGTCCACGAGGAAGGTCAGCACTTAATTTCCCATCTCAGTAGTTACATTCAGTCTTAAGTTCAGCATCTTCAAATAACTAGCCTTGCCTGGAAACTAGCCAGTTCTCACCTAAGGCTCTACTTGTTCTGTTTTGATTGATGCTACCGGATATTCTAAATATTTCGAACATTACCTTTACAGATATCCAGCTACTGATCTGTTCTACAGCTCACTATATAAACATCTCGTTTTTCTACCTGCCGGCACTGAGACTCACATTCCTGTTTTTGTTACTGCTCCACCACAGATATTCCCATTGTTTTTTCAACCAATCCACTTTCACCCTTACACTTCTCTATTTTTTCTGGTTAATTTTGGGGTAATTGACCCAAAGTATTGAGTCATTTTCTTCCTCCTACAGATGCTACCTGACCCACTTTGAGTTTCTGGCATGTTCTCTGTTGAAATTGTTTTATGTTTTGGGATTGCCATTAAAGATTATGAACTCCATTGCCTTCTCTAAAGTGTTTAGTGGTATCATCATTTTTAAATCTAGCTGAAGCGCAGCTTGCATGTTTATTTTAATGCAGTAATTTTTGTATGAAACGGGATATGTTGCTGTCATTTAATTTAGTTGTGTCCAGTGGCAATGAGAAATTAATGTATTGCTTAGTTCAGCTCGTGAAGTCAGTGACCATGTTTGGGCAGCTGGATTGCCCTTGGGTCACCATTTCGTGGGAAAGAATTTAAAAACAAGTAAAAGGAGAAGGTTATCGTTACATTTGGTTTAGTTATTCAGCAAATGTTATATGTGTGCCAGTGATATATAGCCCAAAATTGTGATCAGTAACAATTGTTTTCACATTAGTGTGTACAATGTTATTGTAATCAATGAAAAGAATACTGAATTTTGGTCCCCTAATTCTTCACCTTTTTAAGAAACGTCTAATTATTTTTTTCATTCCTCATTTGTAAAACGCAGTCTCTTGGTTTTGAAGCAATGTAACAATGGACTTTGAGTATTTTTTTGATGGGCCATGTTTTGTGAACAAATAGTCACCCAAGATTTTGTAAAGTGCTTCCTATAACCCCTTGTTCGCCTCTCAATTCTTTGGCTGTCTTTCTGCCTATTAATTGTTCAGAACAACTATATAACACCCAAGATGTTGCGGAAACAGTGGCCCATGCAGCTTAGTACACTCCTTAGATGAGATGCTTCTTGCCAATCCTGTATGGTTATGCTTGAGAAACCAAATTTTCCCTCCAGCAACATATCCTGCTTCTTACAAAAGGCACTGGATTAAAAAAAATGCAAGTTCACTTCAGCTAGGTTTAAAAATGGTGGAACCACTGAACACTTTAGAGAAGGCAATGGAGTTCATATTCTAGCCACAGTTTTAACTGCTCCTGTACGCAGGTTTGTACATTTCTTCCCATGTGTGTAAGACATAGGAGCAGAATTAGGCCATTCAGCCCATTGAATCTTTTCCGCAATTCCATCTTGGCTGATCCCAGATCCCACTCAACCCCATACACCTGCCTTCTCACCACACCCTTTGATGCCCTGACCTATCAGGAAATGATCATTTCCGCCTTAAATATATGCATAGACTTGCCCTCCACCAGTCTTTGGCAGAGCATTTCGTAGATTTACTCCTCTCTGGCTAAAAATATTCCTCCTTACCTCTGTTCTAAAGGATCGTCCCTCAATTTTGAGGCTGTGCCCTCTAGTTCTGGATACCCTAACCATAGGAAACATCCTCTCCACATCTAACCTAGCTAGTCCTTTCAACATTTGGTAGGTTTCAGTGAAATCCTCCTGCTTTCTTCTAAATTGCAGTGAGTACAGGCCCAAAGCTGCCAAATGCTCCTCATTCCTGGAACCATCCTCGTGCATGTGGGTTTCCTTTGGGTATTCCATTGCCTTCTCTAAAGTGCTTAGTGTTATCACCATTTTTAATCCAGTTGAAGTGCAGTGTGCATGTTTATTTTAATCCAATGTCTTCTGTATGAAATGGAATATGTTGCTACAATGGAGTTCATAATCTAGCCATAGTTTTAACTGGTCTATTCAGGAGTCCCAGTGGGTGTTTTCTACTAACAGGCAAGGTTTGGGTAGAAATATTTATTAACATGAGATTCTGCAAATGCTGAAAATTCAGAGCAACACACACAAAACACTGGAGGAATTCAGCAGGGTCAGGCAGTGTCTATGGAGAGGAATAAATTGACATTTTGGGCCAAGACCCTTCATCAGGACTGGAAAGGAAGATGCCAGAATAAAAAAAGTGGTGAGGGGAAGGGAAGGAGGACAAGCTAGAAGGTGATAGGTGAAAGCCAGGTGAGTGGGAAAGGTCAAGGGCTGGAGAAGAAGGAATCTGTTAGAGAAGAGTGGACCATGGGAGAAAGGGAAGAAAGAGGGGCACCAGAGAGAGGTGATAGGCAGGTGAGGAGAAGTAAGAGGCCAGAGTGGGAAGTAGAAGAAGAGGTAAGGAAATATTTGTTTGTTTGTGGGAGGAACCATGAGTACCCTGAGGACAGACAGACGGACACACACACACACACACACACACACACACAGGAAGAAAGGTACTAACTTACTTACAGAAGACACCGAAATTGAACTCTGAACTCCAATGCCCAGGGCTGTAATAGCTACCATGGCACCCAATATTATATTACTAGACAACGGGGTGACTCGTTCGGGCACCCTTTGAGAGAAGAGTAGTGCAGTCTGATGAGACCACAACGAACATTAAATTTTCCTGAAAGCTATTGGTATTGCTTTGCTTTGGAAATTGAAGAAGAAAACCTCAGTTTATTAAAGAAGTACGACACGTAGCAAGGCAAATATAGCTTCTCCTCGTTTAACGAAGGACACTTTTGATGGCATCATTTCTGGTTGATTTGCCACCCTTGTGCCTCTCGTTGTTATCCTGGAGACGTGCAGTCCTTTCATCTGCCGTCTCTTCGTCTCTTCTGCTGTTTATTCTTTGTCTCTTATCTTGGAGACATAGATTTCTCTGCTCCTTTGTCTCTTCCTCTCTCCTCCTTCTGTGCCTGTTTTTGTCATTCTGGAGACCTGCAGCCCTTTCATCCCCCATCTCTTCATCTCTTCTGTTGTCTGTTGTTTGTCTCTGATCCTGGAGACGCGCATTTCTTAGCTCCTTTGTCTCTTCGTCTCTCCTCCTTCTATGCCCGTTGTTGTCAATTTGGAGACGTGCATGCCTCTCCTCCTCTGTCTCTTCTTCTGTCATCTTTTTTGTCCTGACTCTTTGATCCTGGAGTCATGCGGCCCTGGCCTCATCGATTCTTGTTCTCTCCCTCTCCTTGCCGCTTCCCGACGACGTCTGGCATCATCTCCTGACCATAATGTCCCTCTTCTCTTTCCACGCGACATAATTAGGCTGACCATTTTTTTTTTGCCCTAATGCTGGATAGAAGATACGAAACAGTAACACCAAAGCCTCCAGTATGCTGATTATTCTTGATGTGTGGTTGGCGCTCTCCTAAATGGACGTGATATAGTCACTGCTGTCCTTTGACTGCAGCAAAGGGTTTGATGAGTGTCTTGAAGTACGTCATTACAATAAGATTTAATTATCTCTTATTGATGGGTCTCAGTTTGATCTGTCCCAATCCTGCACATGCTGATGGTGATTAGCAGAATGTGACCACTGGAAATAGAGCTGCCCTGCCCTTTTGCTGCGATTGGTGTCGCTGCTGTGAGCATCGTGAGTCGCTTCTGAGGCTGGCCGTGCACATGTGTCGTGGTGTCGCGTTGCAGTTTTCATCATGGCTGACATTGGCTCTCGGGTGAAAGCAGGGCTGTTGATTTTGGCAAGTGGGCGATTTTATACGAATATATAACCCTGAACTTTGCTTGCATTCTGTAAGTTAGCGCAATTTCAGTCGATTTAGCCAAAAATAGTGCCGCTGTAATGCACTGTGCGCTCATTGGAGGTCAGAAACAGACAAACAGAGCATGAGAGTTTTAGTAGTATATAGATAGTATTCTTGTGTAAGGAATAAATATAGTATTATTGTAACAATCTCAGATTGGTACTCCCAGCTTAGATGTAATTTGTCAGTTTATCTTGCAGTTGGCCCTTTTACAGTTTACCATATAATGCCACCATTCAGATTATGGATATAGGTTTCCTCAAGTAACCTGAAGCTCATACTCATAACAGAGTTTACATCTTTACTCTATAATGGATTTAAAACAATATTGGAGTGGATTTACCTCAATTCCTTACAATGTAGAATGGGGCACTTCAGTCCATCAAGCCCATACTGACACACAGGGAGCAATGGTAGCATAGCAGTCAGAGCCTTCCGAAAGTTTGTGCAGTACGGCATTGTCGGTAAGGAGTTTGTACTTTCTTACTGTGCAGCTGCATGAGTTTCCTATGGGTGCTCAGGTTTCCTCCTACAGTCTAAAGTTGTACCAGTTAGTAGGTTAATTGGTCACATGGGTGTAATTGGGCAGCGCGGGCTTGTTGATACCAAGCTGCATCTCTAAATAAAAATTTAAAAATTGTAAATTGCCCCTTGATTAGGCAGGTGTTCAATAGGTGGGTTGCGGGGCACCGTATCTATAAGTAATCAGTCATATTCCCTGCAACTCTTACCTTCTTACCCATTCTCCCCACATTCCCATTAACTCCCAGCCAGAATCCACCACTCATCTACACACTGAAAAATGTATAGTCAACTGGCACATCTTTGGACAATTGGGTTTGCCCGTCAGCTTTTCATGGCAATATATTTAAAAGTGAGGTGAGAGAATTCTGTCTGAACTAACCTGTGAAACCCCTTTCTACTGGGCATCTCTAGAGATGTGGCTTGTTAGCCCCTTGCTTACAGCCGCTGGACTCAGTGGTGAGAAAATCACCTTTCTCAAACTCAGTATGTCTAGGGTCGGTATGACTTGGGTCCCACCAAAACTGGAAGTTAGGATGTCTCAACCACTCAAACCCTGTGCGAGTGCTGTATAAATACTGTCCTCATGCAATTAGCTGTTCACAAGAAATAACAGATCGTAAACTGCATACAATGATAAAGTATATTTATGAATGTCATCTTAACCAAGCCATTATTAAAGAAGAAAGAAAAAAACAAAAGGGCCCATTGTAACTACAGCAGCCAAACATGCGCAACGTTGGAGCTCAGATCTTCCAAAAGCTGGATGTTTCCGTTTTACTCATGGTACCAACTCATATTCACCGATCACTGGTAGAGTTTCCCATCTTGGACTCCATCGCTTTCAAGCTCCTTATCTTTCTATCTCCCATCGAAAAGACCTCAACCCACCCCAGTGTCTGTCACAAAACCCCTCCTCCCAGCTTTCTCCCAATTCCACCATCCTATTTGGCTAACTCAACATTCCTAAGCTGAACATCACAACCGGTTATTATTAACGGTAATCCAAACACTACCAGCAAAACACACTGCTTATATAGAAAGTTATTAAATGAACTACCCTGCACATTAATAGTAAAATCTTAACCAGGGTGTTACACCTGCAAATTGTACTCAGGTAGCACCGAAGGTCAGGGCCTGTGTTGCTGGAGGTGAAAAGCAACATCTCGACCAGCTGCACCACTGTGCTGCCCAGTGTGGTACCCAGTACATTGTTTTCTTCAGGTACCAGTCCATGTTGGGTAGATTTACGTTGTATTCATCTGGATACCTCTTCCCAAATGTGAGCCTGGGTCGAGTTCGTCAAGCCTGTACAGAATGTAAGAGTGGGATATCACAGCCCTCCTTGACAGTACCCACATGTTCACTGCTGAACAGTACATATGAATTCTGACTTAGTATTTTCCCTTCTTGCACTAAGACTAATTGGACAGCTCAGATCATGCAATCTTGATGTTTTCACTGATTAGTTTTCATTGAAAAATTGGTACATTTTTATACAGATTTAAACTTGGATGATCAAGGGCCACAGTGGATCACAGAATACTGGCTTGTAGTATGTTTCTAGGGAGAGTGAATTGAAAAAAATATCATCAATATATGTAAGAAAGGAAACCCTGGTGGATGTACATAATTCATAATGATATGGAGCTGATTGAACGGAGTAATTCTGCTTCTGTGCCTGATGATCCTATGGTCTAGTCATTAGACTTAGGCCATTCAGTCTGCTTATATGATTATGAATTACATCCATCAGCATTTCCTTTCTTGATGATATTTTTTCCTCAAATGTGTAGGAATCCTGATTAATTAATGACTTATGGAAAGCAACTATAAATGCGTTTATTCTTTCAGGATCAAAGACATAATTTTATTGTAAACAGTTGTCAAGCATCCTGTTGTTCCTTATGAAGAGAATTTTAGTGTGCATTAGCTTTAACGTTAGCGATTACAAAGAATGAGAAAAATTCTTGTTCAACAGGAAGTAACTTTGAACATTTGTTGTGTTAGTAATATAAAAAATGTCAACAGAAGAGTATTGCCTGTTCTTTGCACGTGATTGGGAATTAATGCAATCTGAACAAAATTTTGACTATTGAAGTCTACAACATTAATTGATTATGAATTTATGAAAGAGGTACGATCAAAATGCTGGAAGAACTCAGCACGTCAGGCAGTTTCTACGGAGGGGAATGAACAGCCTGTGTTTCAGGCTAAGATTCCATCAGTCCTGATAAAGCAGCCTTTCTCAAACTTTTTGCCCTAGGAAGCCTTGAAATAATTTTCAGGTCTGAGGGAACCCCTGCGTAAAAAAAATTTTAAATCTGCAGCTCAGGATATGTTAGCCTGATCAGTAAATATAGATATAATAATCCAAAAGTAATTGTCAATGCTCTTTTGAGTAGAGAATGAATTTTTAGCCAAGCTTTCATAAAAAAGAACAGGTAGGTAAGTTTTGCTCACCTTTCTTGCGATTAATTTCTTTCTTCCCCTTTCATAAATTTTGCATACTCATCAGGCAAACATAATAAATTGCTGTTAAATAACTGGCTTAAGCCAAAATAATCCCAGTGCCGAAGAAGAGCAAGGTGGCATGCCTGAATGACTATCGACCTGTGGCTCTGACATCAATTGCTATGAAGTGCTTCGAGAGATTGGTTATGGCACACATCAACCACAGCCTACCGGTCAACCTCGACGCTTTGCAGTTCGCCTACCAGAGCAACAGGTAAACGGCAGATGCCATCTCTCTGGCCCTACATTCCTCCTTAGAACACCTGGAGAATAAAGACGCATACATAAGGCTCCTTTTCATTGACTACAGCTCTGCTTTTAATACTATCATTCCAAATAAACTGATTCCTAAGCTCCGGAACCTGGGCCTTAGCAGATCTGCTGCTGGATCTTCAACTTCCTCACGGACAGGACGCAGGCTGTAAAAATAGGGGACAAGCTCTCCTCTACAATCACTCTGAGTACCAGTGCCCCACAAGGCTGTGTACTCAGCCCCCTGCTGTACTTACTGTACACCCATGATTGTGTAGCCAAGTTTCCATCAAACTCAATATATAAGTTTGCTGATGACACAACAATTGTAGGCCGTATTTCGGGTAATGATGAGTTTGAGTACAGAGAGGAAATTAAGAACCTGGTGGCATGGTGCGAAGACAATAACCTATCTCTCAACATCAACAAGATGAAAGAATTGGTTGTTGACTTCAGAAAGAGTAGTGAACTGCACGACCCAATTTACATCGGTGGTGCGCAAGTGGAACAGGTCAAAAGCTTTAAGTTCCTCGGGGTCAATATCACAAATGACCTGACTTGGTCCATCCAAGCAGAGTTCCCTGCCAAGGAGGCCCACCAGTGCCTCTACTTCCTGAGAAAACTAAAGAAATTTGGCCTGTCCCCTAAAACCCTCACTAATTTTTATAGATGCACCGTAGAAAGCATTCTTCTAGGGTGCATCACAACCTGGTATGGAAGTTGTCCTGTCCAAGACCGAAAGAAGCTGCAGAAGATCATGAGTACGGCGCAGCACATCACACAAACCAATCTTCTGTCCGTGGACTCACTTTACACCACACGCTGTCGGAGCAGTGCTGCTAGGATAATCAAGGACACGACCCACCCAGCCAACACACTTTTCGTCCCTCTTCCCTCCGGGAGAAGGTTCAGGAGCTTGAAGACTTGTACGGCCAGATTTGGGAACAGCTTCTTTCCAACTGTGATAAGACTGCTGAACGGATCCTGACCCGGACCTGGGCCGTACCCTCCAAATATCCGGACCTGCCTCTCGGTTTTTTTTGCACTACCTTAGTTCCCATTTTTCTATTTTCTATTTATGACTTATAATTTAAAATTATAATATTTACTAATTTTAACTATTTTTAATATCTTTAATATTTAATATTTGTAATCCAGGGAGTGGGAAGCGCAGAATCAAATATCGCTGTGATGATTGTACGTTCTAGTACCAATTGTTTGGCGGCAATAAAGTATAAAGTAAAGTAAATAGGATTTATTTTTTCTAAAGATAAGCTCGGTAGATTTAATTTGAATAAAGGTTGTATATTGTTTTTATTAATCCATTTATAAGATGAAAATTCATTAACAATTTGAATAGTAAACTACTATAAACCATAAGCCAAAGTAATATGAATAAAAATATAGCCTAAAACACAATTTTATACAAGATTTTGAAAAATCATTTTCATACTAAGTGATATGATCAGGCTCAAACATAGACCTATGTTTGCCTTTTGCTGCACAAATACTCAATTCTGGGTCGAACTTGAGATAAGCGCACACAGATTTCACGTTCAACTGAAATGACAATTTCTATCCTTGCTCTTGATGCTTGTTAAACAAGTAAAAGCTTGCTCACACAATATGAGAAGTTGGAAACTGTAGCAAAATATTCATTGCTTTCCTATGAATGGCAGGATACTCTTTCACAGAAATCCAAAACATGTCCAGGGGCAAGTCAGTAAATCACATCTTGAGTGTATGAACAGAGTGCAGCCCACAAAGTTCTTCCTCTTCTCTCAAAGTCAGGTTCTCAGGCTGAGCAGAAGATTTAGAGAAAGAGTCCCTCATCCAGTCATACCCTTGGGTTGAAAGGGAGGAAAAGTACTGTTCAATTTTGTTTTGCATTTCTCCTAGGTGGTTTTCAATAAGACTCAAGACCTTCTGATATCATTCCTTACTCTCAAGCCCAAACAGCAGTAGATACATTTCAAGATTTCCTTTTAAATCCACGAATCTTGTCACTTGAAGCCAAAACATTTTCGCCGAGGTCTTGCAGATGCTTGTTCAACTGGTTCATATGATGAACACTGTCTGCTAAGCAGGCTAGTTTCTGCAGTTATTCTTCACCCTCAAAGCACTCAGCAAAATCTGGCCCACTATTTTCTTGAAAGTACTCCTGCAATTCACCTTTTAGCTCGAACACCCTGAATGTAGCAGAAAATTGGTGTGCTCTTTGTCCAGGTTTTCACACAGTTTTTAAACATTCTTGAGTGAACTGGCCCTAGTTTAATAAAGTTAACCACCTTTTGTAACATCATCCAGAACTTTTTTTCATTTCATCTCCGAGAGTTTTTGACAACAGCACCTCGCTGAAGAAAGCAGTGTGTTGTGACGACTTCAGCATTTTCTTTTTTTTTACAAGAGAAATGAAACCTCTCATGGAGCAAACCATTGATGGGACACCATCAGTACAGATGCCAACACATTTCTTCCGCAACAGACCTTTGTTTCTAGATATGAAGACAAAACATTAAATCTATCTTAGCCTTTGCTTGTTTTGGGCAGCTCTTTGCACCAGAAAAGTTTTTCTTGAATTTCACCATCATTTTCAAACCCTACAAACTTGGATCGCCAGTCCATGTAAAACCCATTGATAAGTAGCCTTCATCGTAAAGACGTTTTTTTTTGCGTGTGTCTGTTGCACTAGTGCAGCGAAATGACTCAGAAGACTGTAATTCTTCATCATTAACCTTATTAGAATTGTCTGTAGGCTTAGGCCTGGAATCCTCCTTCCATCTCACACCTCCTCTTCTAAAATCATCACATTAGACTGTCTTTAGAATGAAAATCTCCCTCTAATTTTGTACCACATTGGTAGGGTTTGTTTACTCCCATAAGTCAGTCAGCGGCATGTAAAGGGAAGTTGGGGAACGTAATTTGGGAGAGAGAAAACAGCCCAAGTTGGGCGAGTCCATTCAATGCACAGAAAAAGCACTTCACGCTCCTCATCAGCCTACCAACCTCCCCTCTGTGCACTACTGCGCTCACCAATTTTCAATGGCATCCTCTATATCATGTTGAAAGAATGAGAAAGAGAATGGACTCAACCAAGTAAACATGTCTACTGTGCACTGCCATACTGGGCTGAGAGATTGCTAATGGGGCTGTCCAACACTGTAAGCGTTAGTATCATGCATTGTGTGAAGTTCAAAAACAATGTTAATTTTTCAAAATCACCATCATTTGTGGAACCCCTAGCAACCTCTCGCGGAATCCTGGTTGAGAAACCCCGTGATGAAGGGTCTTGGTCCAAGATGTCAACTGTTCATTCCCTCCATAGATGCTGCTTGATCTGCCAAGTGTTTCAAGCAGTTGCGTGTTACTCTGGATTTCTCTCTATCTATTTTCTGTTTATGAAAGGGGTATTGGTTATTGGGGTAGTGATTATTGCAACAAAAGGAGATTAAAATGTTTTTGTGAACATGTTCATCAGATCTCATGACTTGATTCCATGTGTAGTTCAACTTGTTATTGTTTGAATTGCACATTGCTTTTGTAATTCTTTTAGCTACAGTGCAACTTATTATTGATACTTACTGCACCATAAACTCCATCCAATATTGATCTCTGCACCACATTTTCCGTCCAATATAGATCTGAGTCAAAAATTTGACCCATGATGCACAATTAACAATGTGGAAGCCAGGAATATTAAAGAATGTACTGTGGTTACTTTTCACTCAGCTTCATAGAAACATTTTCTCTTGGGTTCACAGATTTTAATCATTCATTATCTGTTGTACAGAAGCTATACTTGGTAGGAATTAATTAAAGTCAAAGGTTTTACTGAAGTGTGCTATGTCTGAGAATACAATGATATTGCCTCCGATGATGTTCTTGTAAGTACTGAAAACTATATCAATTGTTTTATACTGTAAAGTTACTGAGATATGTTTTTCGATGGGATATTATGTTAAAATAATATTATTTTACTAGCAATTATTTCTACATTTTCTGGTGTGCTTTCTGTTAGCACACTTGTAGTAGTGAAAATGGCTTTTGGCACAATGGCCTTCAGGATATTGAGTATAGGAGTTCAGAGATCATAGTGACCCATAACTTCCCAATGAAGGGGCCTTATGAATCCGTCACTAAGGACCCCCATCAGCTAGGACATGCCTCTTCCCATTGCTAACATTAAGGAGGTACAGGAGCCTGAAGTCACATACTCAACATTTCAGGAACACTTCCTTTCCCATCAGCATCAGATTTCTGAATGGATAGTGAAGCCATATACATTACCTTACTACTTTTTTTCCCCTTTTTATTGCTCTTTTTTTGCACTACTTTCTTAATCATATGTGTGTGTATGACTTCCGGTAAGATGGTGGCACGTTCGATCATGGTGTCTTGTATGGGGTCAACCAAGGTGTTATTTAGTTTTTTTAACTTATTTTTTATAATTGTTTAGGAACTTAAAGTACTACAGATTTATCCCATCCGTGAATTGCTCGTTGGCAGAGAAACTGAAGGAGCTGAATTTGAGATCAGACATTTTAAGTCAGCTCCTCACCACCGAGCAACGAATGGATTAGCTGAAGTATTTACCTAATCCTTCAAGAGGTCCATTAAAGTGATGGACAAGGAGGACGTTTCTCTATAGCATGAGGTGGACAACTTCCTTTTTGTCTATTGGAACTCTGTTCATGTAACAACAAATCAAATACCTGCAATGCTGTTCATGAGCAGGAATCTGAGATATCGCATAGATCTCTTCAGGGAAGTGCAGAATAAACAGTTCAGCCAGTTGCCAAGTGAAGCAGCAAGAAGCTTGGAGATTGGACAGGAAATCCTAGTGTACGATTACCCAGAAGACAAGTGGACACCCGATAGGATAACGACAAGAACCGGACCACTGATATTTGGACATTGGAAGATCAGACATGGAGATGTCATGTGGACAAGATACTAGATGCTCATCTGAAGTACACAACTGAGTTGATTGCATCCAATAATATAAACACATTATAGTCACTGGCCTTACCTCACAGTGATGATCATTGTCACTGATAGCGACGTGACATGGGAAACCAAAAACATTGCCTTAGATAAGGCACCTACCAAACCCGGTGCCACTCCACAGGTCGAGAGGCACTATCCTGAAAGAAACAGAGTGCCATTCAAAAGACTGAACCTTTTAGAACTGTGAAGTTAGTTATGAACTATTATTGTGAAAGCGTGTTTATTTGGGATTGGATGTTTTGTACATATACAGTTCTTTGTTGCGTTAATCTAAAAGGGGAGGAAGTGTAATGTATGGATCTATTTCTTTTAGAGCAATGATCCCCACCCCCAGCACTACGTAGAGATCTGCTGTCTGCACATGTACTGTTGTCTGTGCCTGTGCATTGTTTTCCCTCTCCCTCTCCCCCTCCCTCCATCCCTCCCTCTATCCCCGCATCCCTACCACTCTCCATCCCTCCCTCTCTCCCTATCCCCGCCTCTCTCCCTCTCTCCAGTTACAGCCATCTCCCACTTGCGTGCATTTATTTAATTGAATCCTTGTGGGTAGAGTTAAGAAACTGCAAGGGTAAAAGACCCTGACTTTTTACCAAGCGTAAAAAGACTTCTGGGCAGAACTGAGCGTAGTTGCTATTACTGAGGAAAAGGTGCTCAGGATACTGAAAGGTCTGAAGGTAGATAAGTCAACTGGAGTAGATGGATTACACCCAGGGTTCTGAAAGAGGTAGCTGAAGAGAGTGTAAAGGCATTATTAATAA